>NC_071657.1:23332374-23949874 GCF_014839835.1 Dryobates pubescens | reverse complement strand
TGACGGTGGCAAAGGAGCGTGAGGTCTCTTGGGGCACTGGCTTGAGTCCTAGGCAAGGTGGACGATGGCAGCACTGGCACGCACACACTCACAGGCTCCAACGCAATGTGGGGGGGCTCGTTTACCAAACGACCCCTATTTACCATTTGCCCCAGTGAATACTGGCCCAATGAGCATTCGGTTGCTAGCGCAAGGTTAACCAATGGACTAAGACCTACCAAATATGGTGTAAGCATATGCTATGCCCAGGCTGTTTACCTGGACTCAGTGGCGCCAGGATCCCCCCTGTTGCCCCCAGAAAGAAGTGGGAAACAAAAAGGTTTAACACTCAGAAGAGTATGTTCCAGAAATGTTTGGGGCACAATCCTGACCATAAGCATCCTTCACTACAGTCTCCTCCTGAAAACCTCCAGTGATGGCGACTCCACCACCTCCCCAGGCAGCCCATTCCAATGGGCAATCACTCTTTCTGTATAGAACTTTTTCCTAACATCTAGCCTGAACCTCCCCTGGTGCAGCCTGAGACTGTTTCCTCTTGTTCTGGTACTGGCTGCCTGGGAGACGAGACCAACATCCTCCTGTCTACAACCTCCCTTCAGGTAGTTGTAGAGAGTAATAAGGTCACCCCTCAATCTCCTCTTCTCCAGGCTAAGCCACCCCAGCTCCCTCAGCCTCTCCTCGTAGGGCTTGTGTTCCAAACCCCTCATCAACTTTGTTGCCCTTCTCTGGACTCGTTCCAGCAAGTCAACATCCTTCCTAAACTGAGGGGCCCAGAACTGGACACAGGACTCAAGGTGCGGCCTAACCAGTGCAGTGTACAGGGGCAGAATGACCTCCCTGCTCCAGCTGGCCACACTGTTCCTGATGCAGGCCAGGATGCCATTGGCCCTCTCAGATGCCTGGGCACACTGCAGGCTCATGTTCAGTCTACCATCAACCAACACCCCCAGGTCCCTCTCAGCCTGACTGTTCTCTAGCCACTCTGACCCCAGCTTGTAACTCTGCATGGGGTTGTTGTGGCCAATGTGCAGAACCCGGCACTTGGATGTGTGAAATCTCATGCCGTTGGACTCTGCCCATCTGTCCAGCCTGTCGAGGTCCCTCTGCAGAGCTTCTCTACCCTCCAGCAGATCAACTCCTGCCCCCAGCTTGGTGTCGTCAGCAAATTTACTGATGATGGACTCAATGTCCTCGTCCAGATCATCAATAAAGATGTTAAAGATCATGGGGCCCAGTACTGATCCCTGGGGCACACCACTAGTGACTGGCTGCCAGCTGGATGTGGCACCATTCACTACCACTCTCTGGGCTCGGCCCTCCAGCCACTTCCTAACCCATCACGGTGTGCTCCCATCCAAGCCATGGGCTAACATCTTGGCCAGGAGTTTGCTATGGGGAATGGTGTCAAAGGCCTTGCTGAGGTCCAGGTAGACTACATCCACAGGCCTCCCCACATCCACCAGGCGGGTCACCTGATCATAGAAGGAGATCAGGTTGGTCAGGCAGGACCTGCCCTTCCTAAACCCATGCTGGCTGGGCCTGATCCCTTGGCCATCCTCTAAGTGCTGTGTGATTGCACTCAGGATGACCTATTCCATAATCTTTCCTGGCACTGAGGTCAGGCTGACAGGCCTGTAATTCCCTGGCTCATCCAACCGGCCCTTCTTGTGGATGGGTACCACGTTGGCCAGCTTCCAGTCTTCTGGGATCTCTCCAGTGAGCCAGGACTGATGAAAAATGATGGAGAGTGGCTTGGCCAGCTCATCTGCCAGCTCTCTCAGCACCCTAGGATGGATCCCATTAGGTCCCATGGACTTGTGGGGGTCTAATCTGCTGAGGAGAGCTCCTATCACTTGCTCTTGGAACACAGGGAAACTATGCAACTCCCTAGCTCCTTCTGCCAGCTCTGCAGGCCAGCTGTCTGGTAGACGTTCTTTCCCGCTAGTAAAAATTGAGGTAAAGAAGGTGTTAAGTACCTCTGCCTTTTCCTCATCCTGTGATACAACATTTCCCTCCATGTCAACCAAGGAGTGGAGGTTGTCCCTGCCCTTCCTCTTGCTATTAATATATTTATAGAATGACTTTTTGTTGTCCTTCACATCAGAGGCCAGTTTGAGTTCCAAATGTGCTTTTGCCTCTCTAATTTTCCTTCTACATGCCCTAGCAACCTCTTTAAACATCCCTTTCTTCCAAAGATGATATACCCTCTTTTTTTCCCTTAGTTCTGTTAAAAGTTCATTACACAACCAGGCTGGCCGTCTGCCTTGGTGGCTCCTCTTCCGGCACATTGGCACAGCCTGTTCCTGAGCCTTCATCAGTTCTTTCTTGAAGTAGGTCCAGCCCTCCTGGACCCCTTTATTTTTAAGGGCTTTCTCCCAAGGAACCCTCTGAATTGTTTCCTTGAGCAACCTGAAGTCCGCCCTCCAGAAGTCCAGAGTGGAGGTCTTCTTGCTGCCCCTCTTAGTTTGACCAAATACCAAAAATTCAATTATCTCATGGTTGCTGGCCCCTAAACAGCCTCCGACCACCACATCACCCACCAGCCCTTCCCTGTTGGTGAAGAGGAGGCCAAGCAGAGCCTTACCCCTGGTAGGCTCACGCAGCACCTGGGAAAAGAAGCTGTCCTCCATGCATTCTAAGAACCTCCTGGACTGTCTCCTCTCTCTTGTGTTGAGATCCCAGCAGATGTCAGGCAGGTTGAAGTCGTTCATAAGGACAAGGTCAGGAGATCTTGAGACAGCCTTAAGCTGTCTATAGAATGCTTTGTCAACATCATCCTCCTGGTTGGGTGGTCTATAACAGACTCCAACCAGGATGTCTGCCCTACCAGTCTTCCCTCTAATTCTTGCCCACAACCATTCAACCTGATCATCCCTAATCTCTAGTTCAATGGCATCTAGTGCCTCCCTGATGTACAGGGCCATCCCTCCACCCTTTCTTCCTTGTCTATCTCTCCTGAAGAGCCTGTAGCCATCAATTGCAGCACTCCAGTCATGTGAGCTATCCCACCACGTCTCTGTGATGGCAACTACGTCATAACTTTCCTGCTGTAACAAGGCTTCCAGCTCCTCTTGTTTGTTTCTCATGCTTCGTGCATTAGTGTACATGCACCTCAGCTGGGCTGCTGGTTTGTCCTCTGACCCTAGCTTACTGCCCCCAGACTCTTGCCTGAGGGGACTAGTTTCAGCCCCTTCCCCCTTCAAAACTAGTTTAAAGCCCTGTTGATGAGAGCTGCCAGTTCCCTCCCCAGAATCTTTTTACCTTTGGGGGACAGGCCATTCTCATATACTGTGATCTTTCCCCTTCTTTGGGACAGATGTACTCCATCTGTTGCCAGGTGGCCTGGTGCAGTAGAGAGTAGTCACTCACTAGTGCCATTCCCAAGACAGAGCTGTAAGTATTGCATCACATCATACAGCCCTGGATGGGCTTTCCTGACAGTCAGAGATCCTCTGAAAAAACAAGATCTTGAAGATTTTCTCAGATTACAACATTTAAGTGAACACAGCATGTGAATATGTGTGGATTTTTTGGTCTTATTTTAAAATGCTTGGCTTTTTTTTTCTTGGCCTTTATACTAAGGGATAAGATATCCCATACTTTGTGGGATTATTTTTTTCTTTAATAAAATGTGCTGTTGTCATCTTTAGCATTGATTTAGTACTGTTATAGCTGTAACAATCTCAAATTATTATTGGCACAACAAGTTCTGTAACAGAAGATTCTGTCTTGTATGTAGACTACCTGACACATTTGGGAAAAAAACAACCAAACAAAAAACAACAAACCATACCAACCAACCAACCAACCAAACCAAAAAACCATACCAAACCAAACCAAACCAAAATACCAGCTGCCGATATGTCTTCCAAAAGGGCTTACCTGTTCTTTCTGACTACATCAGCCATTCAAGTGGATGAATAGAGTCTCCTACAAAGTTTGCATACTGTCACTTGTAATCTAAAACATGAGGGCCAACATTTCTTTCTTTTGACAGACAGAAAAGAGTTGGAGAGGAGGATAGAAAACAAGAAATAACTGGATTGATAAGTCTTGATTTCCCTGAATTGAAATATCTTCCCTACTTTTTTGGCTATTTAGGATCTGGTCTTTAGCTGTATTTTCCATGCAAAATAAAGCTCATCTTGATACTAGTATGAGGTACAAAGCCCTAGGTAGTACCTATGACAGTTGGTCCAAATTTTGATCTTCAACTGAAAAAAGATCAAAAGGACAGACAGAAGAAGCTGAATATTGCTGTTCTGAAGGACATTCAGACACTTGAACATGTCCAGAGCAGGGAAACAAGGGTGGGGAGAGGCCTTGAGCACAAGCCCTATGAGGAGAGGCTAAGGGAGCTGGGATTGTTTAGCCTGGAGAAGAGGAGGCTCGGGGGAGACCTCATTGTTCTTTACAACTACCTGAAGGGTGGTTGTAGACAGGAGGGAGTTGGTCTCTTCTCCCAGGCAACCAGCACCAGAACAAGAGGACACAGTCTCAAACTGCACCAGGGGAGGCTTAGACTTGAGGTGAGGAGAAGGTTCTTCACTGAGACAGTTGTTAGTCATTGGAATGGGCTGCCTGAAGAGGTGGTGGAGTCACCATCCCTGAAGGTGTTCAAGAGGGGATTGGACATGGCACTTGGTGACATGGTTTAGTCATGAGGTCTGTGGTAACAGGTTGGACCTGATGATCCTTGAGATCTTTTCTAGCCTTATTGATTCTATAATTGTTTCTATGATTCTTTTCTTTTTTATACTACTCTTCATTGTTTCTGGGTTGATACCTTTAGATATTTTATATAATGGCTGTAGCTAGGAAAAAGACAATAAAGAGTTCAAGGGCTGTCACTCAGGACTGTGACTTGGTTGAGAAGTCACTGGTACCATACCCTACTAGATCTCTTCCAGTTTGAAGTACATTGTTAACACCTGCATTCTGATATTAAAGATGTAGCTTTACAAATATTTTGCCTAAGTAGATAAAAGCAACAGCTACAGAAGGGAAAGCAAGGAATCTTGCTTGATTACAAAGAGATGGGATAATACACCTGAGTATCTGATGATTAGAGGAAGCTATCTTTGCAGGGAGGTTTTCATTGCAACAACAAATGTTTGCTTAGCCTAAGGGTTACTACCCTTTCGGTGCACGAAGTACTTGATGAAGTTGGGCAATTCTAATTGAATTTTCTTGCTTTTTGTAACATTGATTTCTTGCAGCAGATAGTCAAAGTTACTAAAATAAAAAAATGGTATCTTCAGAGCTTGACCAGATTGTATCTACCTACATGTTTCATTTAAAATTTTTTGATAATAAAAGAGATTTTTATAGGATGAACAGCATGGCCCGCTGTAAAAGGATGCAGCTCCATCAGCTTCAGCATTGCTATCTGCCAAACAGACCATGGCTGAGTTTTTCATCACATCTTATTTAGCAAAAATGCAGTTATACTTCGGATTTTGCTGGTGTGGTTCTAGCAAGGGAGACATAAAGATTTAAGTTTTTTTTATATATATATATTTATAAATATTATCCACAAAGGACTCTTTTTGTTAATTTTGTCAGCCCAAACACTACTTAAAGCTGACTTTCACAGGGATGTGTGCATTTGCAGGTCAGGTTCATCAAACATTCATTATTCAATACTGTGACAGCTGGTAGCAGGCGTACATGCTCTTCCCTTGTTTGGTTTTCTGATATAACTTGTCATGTAGTGGTTGTTTGTAACTGAATTTGTTACAGCAGGGTTATATGTTTTCTTACTATCAAATAAAACACAGAAGAAAAACTATATAAAGTGTAATGTAATGTTTTTAAACTTGAAATATTAATGCAAAATCAGTTTTTTTTTTAATCGAGACAACTGCTAATGAATAGTCACAGGGGTTTGGTTTTCTTTTAATTATAACAGATTTTAAAATCAGAAAAACATGCCTGTGACAGCAGTTTCTGATCCCTTCAACAATAATAAAATAACCACTTCCCACAACAGGCCTTATACACTTAGGTGCAATAGCACTGCCTGTCAAGAGTACCCATACAATGAAACCAGTCATTGGGTACTGCTGCAATGGGACAAGCTGCTCTGCTTTGACAGAGACCAGATGCCACCAATGCAACTTGAATATCATGAGGAGTATGACACCAGCATAGGTAAACTTGCCAAGGGAGATGTGCATTTTTGAGCACAATGTAAATTCATGGTTTGATCCATGGCTTAATTCTACATGTTATAACAAAGCACTGAAAAGCTCCACCTGTAACAACATCAAAAGATAAGATTTAAAAGACTTTTCAGTGCTAAATTAGACATAATTTCTCAGGAAATTTAACAAGTGGGAAATACAACTGAATCCACAAGAGAAGTACATACTAAGGCTGCCTGTATGTTTTGGTAAATGCCACATGGGACTTTTTGCATTTTTTAATGGCACTCCGTCACATTTTATAACATTAACTAGAGCTAATGTGGTGGGCTGAAATTTCCCCCAAACATTAATTTTACCACACCATCTCAGTTGGAAACAAATGAAATCTGTATTTACAGGCAAAAATGCAATCTGCAATGGAATGCAATGAATGTGTACAAAATATACAGTATTTACAATATTTACAATTAACAAACAGCACAAGAGTCCCTCTGGTCAGAGTCCAGGAGAAGCTACCAGCTTCTCCTTCTCTGCCTACCCAGACCCCCCTGAACAAAGAGGAGAAAGGAGCAAAGAAAGCTGCTCTTAGACCTAACCAAAACAATGCAGCAAGGTCAAGCAGAAACAAGTTAATATCTCTCCCAAGCAAAGAGGTGAGAATAGATGAGGAGAAAGAATTATTTTGGTACAACCAGTTGTCTTGGTCCAGAGAGGGAAAGAGACTCAGTTCTTTTGAATATTCCCATGTTATGAAATTAGAGGCACAAATGAGGCCAAAATATCAACAGACAGGCTATATATTACACAAATAAAGTGGATAGATCAGAAGGGGAGAGAGAGAAAATAAGGAGTGGAAGAGAGGGAGAGAGAAGAGGAAAGGAATTATATTACCATATCCCTCACTCCCCAAGACAGTTTGAGTCTATGGAGGAAAGCTGCTGCAGCTTTGGCATGGAGAAGAGGTCATCATTGTTGGCTATGCTGTCCTCTGAGCAGCCTCTTCAGCTCCATGAGTTGCAGCAGGAGAACTTAGGACACAGAGAGAGGATTCCTCTTGGTCTGCTTCGTCCAGGCTACATGGTGATGTCTCTGTCAATTTTCTCCCCTGTTGTTCTCTCCATTTTTCTTCAGAGCAGCATTGCCCCAGTCTTTCCCTTCTCTCGTGTTTCCCTTCTCCTGTGTTTTCCTTCTACCGAGCCAGCAGTTGCTCAAACCTTTTATACAGTTTCTAGGTATGATTCCAGGTGGTAAATATGCATATTCCAGAGAGTATCGATAGCAGTGGCCTCTGCCCATTATTTCCAGGGCAGCTGCAGTCTGGTGAGCAATTTTTATGTATGCACCTTCCACAGAGTCATTATCCAGTGGCGTCTGCCCAATACACATCAGCTATTGTCTGGGCAAGCAGCAAAGGTGACTTTATCTTTGTTGAGTCAATCAAGAGAGACAAGATTTGGTCTCTCACACCAGTCTTATGGTAGATATCTTTCCAATAGTATTGCTTAGAGTTATCTTTATTTTCCTTTTCACACTCAATAGTGATTTATTTCCATTTCACAACTATTCTGTGAAAGATCTGTGAAAAAAAATTAAAGGCCTAGCCTAAAACTACCACAGTTGAATAGTACACCGCTCTGTTTCCATATTAACATCTCCTCCATGTCCACAACATAACAACAGCAAAACCAGAGAGAAAAGAGGCAGAACAACAAGAAAGTAACCATGCTGTGGTTGGCACAAATTTAAATTAGGATTCACTTAAGGATGACATTAGAAATTAATTATTCAATGCACACATAAATCTATGCTTAGGAAAAAAATGTTACATATCTTAATCAATATCAAGAGAAGAAATAGAAATTATATTATAGAACGAGGAGCTATGAGATCACCAATCCATTTTAGTCACAAAATACACAGGAATAGAATAGAATAGAATAGAATAGAATAGAATAGAATAGAATAGAATAGAGTAAACCAGGTTGGAAGAGACCTTCAAGATCATCACATCCAACCTATCATCCAACACCACCTAATCAACTAAACCATGCAACCAAGCACCCCATCAAGTGTCCTCCTGAACAACTCCAATGATGGTGACTCCACCACCTCCCTGGGCAGCCCATTCCAATGGGCAATCACTCTCTCTGTGAATGTTTTCCTAACCTCCAGCCTAAACCTCCCCTGGTGCAGCTTGAGACTATGTCCTCTTGTTCTGGTGCTGGCTGCCTGGGAGAAGAGACCAACCTCTGCCTGTCTACAACCTCCCTTCAGGTAGTTGTAGAGAGCAATAAGGTCACCCCTGAGTCTCCTCTTCTCCAGGCTAAGCAACCCCAGCTCCCTCTGTCTCTCCTCATAGGGCTTGTGTTCCAAGCCCCTCACCAACCTTGTTGGCCTTCTCTGGACACGCTCCAGCAAGTCAACATCCTTCCTAAACTGAGAGGCCCAGAACTGGACACAGTACTTGAGGTGTGGCCTAACCAGTGCAGTGTACAGGGGCAGAATGACCTCCCTGCTCCTGCTGGCCACACTGTTCCTGATGCAGGCCAGGATGCAATTGCATCAGGGAAAAGCACGTCTTCAGGTTACTCAGGGAACTGACTCAGGATATACTTTGGGAAACAGCACTTAAAAACAAAGGGGTCCAGGAGGGCTGAACCTACTTCAAGAAAGAATTCTTGAAGGCACAGGAACAGGCTGTGCCAATGTGCCAGAAGATGAGCCTCCAAGGTAGACAGCCAGCCTGTATGGGCAATGAATTTCTGGATGAATTAAGGGAAAAAAGGGTGTATCATCTTTGAAAGAAAGGTGAGGTAACACATGGAATGTTTAAAGATGTTGCTAGGTTATGCAGGAAGTAAATTAGAGAGGAAAAAGCCCATTTAGAGCTTAGACTGGCCACTGCTGTGAAGGACAACAAAAAAAATCCTTCTATAAATATATTAATAGCAAGAGGAAGGGCAAGGACAACCTCCACTCCTTGGTGGACACAGAGGGGAACATAGTAATTAAAGATGAGGAAAAGATAGAGGTACTTAATACCTTCTTTGACTCCAATTTTAATAGCAGGATAGGCTGTCTTCCAGACAACTGGACTCCTGAGCTGGCAAATGGAGGCAGGGAGAAGTATAGTTCCCCTGTGATCCAGGAGGAAGCAGTTAGAAACCTCCTTAGCTGCTTATATCCCCATAAGTCCATGGGACCGGATGGGATCCATCCTAGGGTGCTGAGAAGCTGACAGATGAGCTGGCCAAGCCACTATCCATCATTTTTCAGCAGTCCTGGCTCACTGGAGAGGTCCCAGATGACTGGAAACTGGCCAACATGATGCCCATCCACAAGAAGAGCCAGAAGGAGGAATTGGGGAATTACAGACCTGTCAGCCTGACCTCAGTGCCAGGCAAGATTGTGGAACAGGTCATCTTGAGTGCAATCACACAGCACTTACAGGATGGCCTAGGGATCAGGCCCAGCCAGCATGGATTTAGGAAGGGCACGTCCTGCCTGACCAACCTGATCTCCTTCTATGATCAGGTGACCCGCCTGGTGGATGTGGGGAAGACTGTGGATGTAGTCTACCAGGACTTCAGCAAGGCCTTTGACACCATCCCCCACAGTAAACTCATGGCCAAGCTGTCAGCCCATGGCTTGGACAGCAGCACTCTGTGCTGGGTTAGGAAGTAGCTGGAGGGCTGAGCCTAGAGAGTTGTGGTGAAAGGTGCCACATCCAGCTGGCAGCCAGTCACTAGTGGTGTGCCCCAAGGATCAGTACGGGGCCCCATCCTCTTTAGTATCTTTATTGATAATCTGGATGGGGGGATTGAGTCCATCATCAGTAAGTTTGCAGATGACACCAAGCTGGGGGCAGGTATTCATCTGTTAGAGGGTGGGAGAGCTCTGCAGAGGGACTTTGACAGGCTGGACAGATGGACACAGTTCAACATGGTGGTGTTTAACAAGTCCAAGTGCTGGGTTCTGCGCATTGGCCACAACAACCCCATGCAGTGCTACAGGCTGGGGTCAGAGTGGCTGGAGAGCAGCCAGGCAGATAGGGACCTGGGGGTGCTGGTTGATGGTAGACTGAACATGAGCCTGCAGTGTGCCCAGGCAGCCAGGAGGGCCAATGGCATCCTGGCCTGCATCAGGAACAGTATGGCCACCAGGAACAGGGAGGTCATTCTGCCCCTGTACACTGCACCGGTTAGGCCGCACCTTGAGTACTGTGTCCAGTTCTGGGCTCCTCAGTTTAGGAAGGATGTTGACTTGCTGGAGCGTGTCCAGAGAAGGGCAACAAAGTTGGTGAGCAGCTTGGAACACAAACCCTATGAGGAGAGACTGAGGGAGCTGGAGTTGCTTAGCCTGGAGAAGAGGAGACTCTCCACATCTACCTGAAGGGGGGTTGTAGACAGGCAGAGGTTGGTCTCTTCTCCCAGGTAACTAGTACCAGAACAAGAGGACACAGTCTCAGGCTGCTCAGGCTGCTCAGTCTCAGGGAGATGGGGTTTTTTAGCCAGGAGAAGAGGAGAAGGCTCAGGGGAGACCTTACTGCTCTCTACAACTACCTTAAGGGAGGTTGTAGCCAGGTAGGGACTGGTCTCTTCTCCCAGGCAATTAACACCAGAACAAGAGGACACAGTCTCAAGCTGCACCAGGACAGGTTTAGGCTGGATGTTAGGAAGAAGTTTTTCATAGAAAGTGTGATTGCCCATTGGAATGGGCTTCCCAGGGAGGTGGAGGAGTCGCCATCACTGGAGGTATTTGGGAAGAGACTTGATGGAGTGCTTGGTGCCATGGTTTAGTTGATTAGGTAGTGTTGGATGATAGGTTGCAATTGATGATCTCTAAGGTCTCTTCCAACCTGGTTAATTCTATTCTATTCTATTCTATTCTAGTCTAGTCTAGTCTAGTCTAGTCTAGTCTATTCCTTTTCTCTATTCTTCTATTCTATTTCTCTTCTATTCTTTCTCACCCATGTCCTGCTAATAAATAAACAGATAAATAAATAATTAAAAATATATGTCTGTGTATATACATAACTTTTGTGCAGTCTGACTGCAGAGAGTTCCTTCATTTCAGTGTCCTAGCTCAGCTGAGTATTCAAAGCACAAGACTAAAGAATTTCTCATAAGATGGAAACTAGACACAGGCTTCTTTACTTAAGGCTACAAAAATAACTTTCCTGTTTGTTTTGTGAAATGACCTGTACACAGGAGGAAAAGATATCACCTCTCAAAGTCCCGTAATTTCACTCCATATTCAGACATTTTGACAATTTACTCAAAAAGTTGTTAGGTTTTCATCCTTGATCTTGAACATCTACAGGTCACATCCTGCTTTCAATTACTCCATCACCATCCTCTTCTGGAACTAATTGAACAATTATTCTCCAAAACATTACTGTAAAATTTTGGGGTATGCCATTGAAAAATGAGAAAAGAAAGGCATACTAAAATTTGAAATCTCCACAATATAGAAGTATCATCAGAGCCTTGTTCAGAGTCAGTTCTCAAAATTTGAACCTAACGCTCCTACTGAACACCTGCAAAGTCCCAATAGCAGCTCTGTTCTGACTGTTGTTGAAAAGTCCTCTGTCATATTCTGAGAAGTAAGGATAACTTTTGAGGTATGAGTGTATGTACCATAAAACCACTCTCCCATGTACTTTATGCCTGGAAACAAATATGTTTATGTTGGATCTCTTCAAGAGCAAGCCTTGTGTCTGCAGAAGAAGAGAATGATTTAACTTCCTGTAAGGGAAACTTGAAAGCAGAACAGGTGGGTTTTACAAGGTATGAACCACATTTTATTTTTAAGCATTGCCTGCTCCAGCTAGAGTTAGATTATGGTAAGAGCTGACTGTGTCACCAAAGCATTTTCATGACCTACAAATTACTGCAGGTTCAAGAACTGGT
Organism: Dryobates pubescens; assembly: GCF_014839835.1. Taxonomy (NCBI): domain Eukaryota; kingdom Metazoa; phylum Chordata; class Aves; order Piciformes; family Picidae; genus Dryobates; species Dryobates pubescens. The sequence continues at coordinate 23,937,813 of NC_071657.1, read as the reverse complement.
GTATCCTATACTGACAGAGATTCTGAGGGGAAGTATTCCTGTAAGAGACATCCAGGCATTTTTATAAACTCTTTAGGCTTCTGATGTCCTGTGGTATCATATGTGAACAATCAAATCAGTTCTGATTTGAACGCTGTCACTTGGATTAGGGTTTATCTGTCGCCTGGTAGCACTGAGTTAGCAGGCCGCAGAGATGAATAGAAGTACTGATTGCTGAACTGACAGCCTTGAAGATGAGTAGCATTATTTTATCACATCCTTCTTTGCAACATGTGCCAGTGGGTTTTAGCTGTCACATTTTTTTTTAAATTATCAAGCCTCAGAGTAAGTAACAGGGATAGTTCCTTAGTGCATAAGAGTCCTTTTCTCTCTTTCTGTTCCTACAAAAGATGCTGGCTTTTATTTTGTGAAATTGTGTACTTGTATGTTGATTTGAACATAGAAAAGAATTTATTTTGCAAACCATGACATGGTTACCATTTAGTGACTAAGTGTCTTTCAGGTCCAGTGCACCTCTTCTTACCATTATGCCTTTACAAAAGAAACATATCACAGCAGAAACGTTCAAACTCATTTGTGAAAGTACAAGCCCAATGTGTTTTCAAGTCACTTTCCTTATAACACCTATTAAGGTTCATTTTCTAGTGACACATTCAGATTGCTATGCGGATTTTCACATATCCTCCTGAGGCTTACCCACATGCTTGTGTCATGTGCAGCTGTTATTTCTCAATCACCTTTCCCCAGTGCACCTACCTGCCTTCTGCCCCCAAATCTTAGACTCTGAAGACTACTTTTGACAGTGTTATGAAAGGATTCAAAAAAATTACCTCAAACATGAGAGAACTGTTTAAAAAGCTACTGCCCACTGGTTCCTTCAGAGGTTGAGTCTTATCAGGACAAGGAGAGAGAAAAGCTACCACCAGCAGCAAACTATTAGACCCAGTGATGACAGGGCCTGTCCCATTCTATGAACTTTTCTTTTTTCCCATGGTGGAGTCTTAATCCTATGCCAGATGAAACAGCCTCAGCTCCCTGGAGCCTATGGGACTAGAAAGTGGTGGCACACAAAAGCTGAAGCGTTGTGGGGTAAAAACTCAGTGCTGTGCCAGGAGAATGATCATGCTCCTGTGACCTCCAGCTAGATGCATCACCTGCTGGTTCTGCTTTTCAGGCACAGTGCAGTGAAATGTGGAGGTGAGGCACTGGAAAACCCTCACTGGCCACAACCCAGCACTCTGCTCTGACTAATTAGTCAGACTCATGGTATGTTAAATCTGCAAACATTAGACTGCACAGAAAGGATCTGTTAAAAGAGTCAAGCAGTTTTTGTGTAGTGCACTGCCGCTTGCTGTCACCTTATCCGCCTTAACACAACCTTACCCTAACCTGTCTGTGTGTAAGTACACACCAAGGTAAAAACATCTAAATCCTCTTTCCTACTAAAGATCTACCACAAGTAACTAAATTGCATTCTTAGATTAGCAGTTCTGTGTTATCCAAACAGCTTGTTAATATACCCTTCTTTCAACTGCTAGTCTACAATAACAAAAAGTACACCCTCCAGACATCATAACTGTAGATGCCCCAAGAAAGCAAAAAAACCCCAGTGGGTGACAGAGTGCTCAGCCCCTGCAGGATTAGACCCTTGGAGAACTTTCTTTCCCTCATTTCTTTTAAGCAGTACCCAAATATTGAACACTCCAAAACATAAAATCTGAGCAACTAATTACTTCATTTATCATGATTTCATTTTCTGTAGGAAGCAATTTAATTCTAGTCCTTCCTAATAAAAGAAGCTTTTTATCATTGCTCTCACTCATCCTGAATTAGACTGCACAGATGGCTCTATGACAGTAGATCAAATGTCATGATATTTTTTACCTAAAAGGGCACAGCAACTGAGGATATCAGGAACTGTGCTCATATTAAAATGGACTCTTTTATCATTTGTGCTCAAAAAAAAAAATTAAAAAAGATTCTGTAATTTTCAGAAGCTTTTCAGGATTAGATCTTACAAAGTGAGTACTGATTAATACAAAAAAGGCAACAAGAGAATCCCTGTGATGGGGAAAGCAAAGCCAGTGCCACAAGGCCACTTACCTTTAAAGGACAGAAGAAATGCCTAGACAAGGAATTTAACAAGCTTTCACAGAGCAGAAGTCTCCTCATAAAATGGAAATAATTTAGCCAGTGTAAGAAAAAACACTTTTTAGCTTCATTGTCATAATACAGCACTGCAGAGCTTTACAATTTACAGCAGTACAAAGGGAAGCATCATTTCTTTGGGGCTGATATTGAATGAAAATTTAAAATAGAAAAGTGTGATAGACATCAAGAGCAAGATGAAAAGTCCTTCTACAGAGAGACCCAATTTTATTTCAAGTTAATTTAGTGGATTGCCGTCATCCATCTCCTTTTGAATTAAAACTAGGAGCAGTAGTATTCAAAATTTGGGACATATTTTAAAATGAGGGAAGACTGAGTTACTGCATAGAGGGTCAACATTTGACAAACTAGTATTCTCACAAGAGTGTGATTCAGTGAAAAGCATATGTTTTTCCCTTGGAAAATATTCTATCTCATAATTTGTCAGAATAAAACTAATTTAAAAGTTAATCATTCAGAGGATGAAGAGAAGAGGACAAAGAAAATAAGAAAAACATAAACTAAATAGTAATTTCAAAGGTCAGGGAAAGTTTTAAGCACTTTCTAAAGGTCTGCCCACAGCTTCATACAGAAGTACATAAGACTGTTGAAATTACCCCCCAACTAATTGGAATTTATCCTCAGCATAAATTATCAAAAAAAACCCACCAAACAAACAAACCAACCAAAAACCTCTGAACTCAGAAAACAAAAAGTAAGTTATACCTACAAAAAGGTAAGCTAAAATCTGGAAGTATAATATACAACAAATATGTACAAATCATATTTACCTATATTTACAATTCAGAAAAACACAAATAGAAGGATTCCCTTGTACAGAATCATCCCCCTGGACAGACCAGGGGGACTGTTGGCAACCTTCTCCCCCTTCCCGTTACTTCACAGACGCAATATTGAGCCAGCAGGAGGTCAGAATAGAGATAAGCGAGCAAGCCATGTAAGCTGCAAAGAGAAGTGAAAAGGAAAAAAGAATAGTTTGTGCAGCAGACTTTATCCTAGTCAGTGAGCCAATGGAATGATATAGACCTGTCTATATTATTGTTTTGTATTCAATCCCCTACTTTGTTTACTTTTTTACTCAAAGATGTCCAGAAACTCCCTATTCTTGTTTTGCAACTAGGAACTAGACTAAAGTTCCAGCTTCAAACAAACCATAACAGACTGGACCAGACTATGCAATGGTGCTAAAGAATGGTGCCACACTGAGGAGGAGTTAAGATCTGAATAAGCAAAGCCAGCAGAGATCAAGATGAAGAAAAGATACAGGCTGACAATAATGGATAAAAAGAGGAACAAGAAAGATGACATGTTCAAAGACTTAAGACTCCAGAGGTCTATAAATGACCTCATCTGCACAAAGATCATGAGAAATCAGGGTGAGGAACAGAATATCTCCCTTTCCAGGCTTCAAAACATGAACGTCCTTGCCCTAGTTCTTTCATCAAAGCCACAAGAAGATTTGGCTTAGCACTTCAGTGTGAATTTCTCCTTACAAAGCATCAGGGTAAAATAGGAAGAAGGTTGAAAAAGATATCCCACGTGCTCCCAGACCTTAGGATCACCACTTCCATGTGTGTTAGTCTCTTTTATACAGGGCATTTGCTGCAAGAGATAAACTAAAACTGTGGGAAGCAATGAGACAAAAGGTACTTTATCTGCCTGATAAGTTCTTAACTCACACAGTATCATGAGAAGCTGGCTTCAAGGAAAGCTGTTTTAAACTTGCAGCACTTAAACTGATTTTCATTAAACTCTGCTGAGTAGAATACATAGAATACATAGAATAAACCAGGTTGGAAGAGACCTTCAAGATCATCACATCCAACAGTGGTGGTTTGAAAGGAAAGGCTCTGCTTTCCATCCCCCACTGGGAAAGAGACCACGGCTAAACCCAGTTGGAGAAATGAGAGTATATTTTACAAGGAAACAGATCATATGTAACACAACAAATACAGGTATTTTACAATATATACAGGGATATACAGCAAATAAACTCAACCAGAAACCAGACCCCCCACAGAGGGGGCTTCCCCCTGTGCCCCCCTTCACCCCCTACCTCCCTTCTCCCCCAAAGAGGTAGAATAAGAGATGAGGATGGTTAGCAGGACAGGGGAAGAAGCTGACAGGCCTGTTATAGGGAGTGAGTTAGTTCTTATCTCTTGGCAAGAAGCCCAGAAGCAGATCCAGCCGAAAGGGACAGCGAAGGAAGGAAGACTGAGAGAAAGTTCCCAGCTCCCCTGGGTCCAATCTCACCTCCCACCTCCACCTGGCCAATGAAATTCGTTTAGAATACCAAAATATTTTACAAACATTTAGCCAGTGTGCCCCTTTCTTAAAGGCACAGCCTCAAACTGCCACACCAACCCATCAACCAATCCAACGCCACCCAAACATCTAACCCATGGCACCAAGCACCCCATCAAGTCTTCTCCTGAAAACCTCCAATGATGGCAACTCCACCACCTCCCCAGGCAGCCCATTCCAATGGGCAATCACTCTTTCTATATAGAACTTTTTCCTAACATCTAGCCTGAACCTCCCCTGGTGCAGCCTGAGACTGTGTTCTCTTGTCCTGGAACTGGCCACCTGGGAGAAGAGACCAACATCCGTCTGTCTACAACCTCCCTTCAGGTAGTTGTAGAGAGTAATAAGGTCACCCCTGAGTCTCCTCTTCTCCAGGCTAAGCAACCCCAGCTCCCTCAGCCTCTCCTCATAGGGCTTATGCTCCAAATCCCTCACCAACTTTGTTGCTCTTCTTTGGACACATTCCAGGAAGTCAACATCCTTCCTAAATTGAGGAGCCCAGAACTGGACACAGTACTCGAGGTGCGGCCTAACCAGTGCAGTGTACAGGGGCACAATGACCTCCCTGCTCCTGCTGGCCACACTGTTCCTGATACAGGCCAGGATGCCATCGGCCCTCTTGGCTGCCTGGGCACACTGCAGGCTCTTGTTCAGCCTACCATCGACCAGCACCCCCAGGTCCCTCTCTACCTGGCTGCTCTCCAGCCACTCTGACCCCAGCCTGTAGCTCTGCATGGGGTTGTTGTGGCCAATGTGCAGAACCCGGCACTTGGATGTGTTAAATCTCATGCCGTTGGACTCTGCCCATCTGTCCAGCCTGTCGAGGTCCCTCTGCAGAGCCTCTCTACCCTCCAGCAGATCAACTCCTGCCCCCAGCTTGGTGTCATCAGCAAATTTACTGATGATGGACTCGATGCCCTCATCCAGATCATCAATAAAGGTGTTAAAGAGAATGGGGCGCAGCACTGATCCCTGGGGCACACCACTAGTGACTGGCTGCCAGCTGGATGTGGCACCATTCACTACCACTCTCTGGGCTCGGCCCTCCAGCCACTTCCTAACCCATCACGGTGTGCTCCCATCCAAGCCATGGGCTAACATCTTGGCCAGGAGTTTGCTATGGGGAATGGTGTCAAAGGCCTTGCTGAGGTCCAGGTGGATGGGCACCACGTTGGCCAGCTTCCAGTCATCTGGGATCTCTCCAGTGAGCCAGGACTGATGAAAAATGATGGAGAGTGGCTTGGCCAGCTCATCTGCCAGCTCTCTCAGCACCCTAGGATGGATCCCATTAGGTCCCATGGACTTGTGGGGGTCTAAGCTGCTGAGGAGAGCTCCTATCACTTACTCTTGGAACACAGGGAAACTATGCAACTCCCTAGCTCCTTCTGCCAGCTCTGCAGGCCAGCTGTCTGGTAGACGTTCTTTCCCGCTAGTAAAAATTGAGGTAAAGAAGGTGTTAAGTACCTCTGCCTTTTCCTCATCCTGTGATACAACATTTCCCTCCATGTCAACCAAGGAGTGGAGGTTGTCCCTGCCCTTCCTCTTGCTATTAATATATTTATAGAATGACTTTTTGTTGTCCTTCACATCAGAGGCCAGTTTGAGTTCCAAATGTGCTTTTGCCTCTCTAATTTTCCTTCTACATGCCCTAGCAACCTCTTTAAACATCCCATGGGTTGCCTCACCTTTCTTCCAAAGATGATATACCCTCTTTTTTTCCCTTAGTTCTGTTAAAAGTTCATTACACAACCAGGCTGGCCGTCTGCCCTGGCGGCTCTTCTTCCGGCACATTGGCACAGCCTGCTCCTGAGCCTTCATCAGTTCTTTCTTGAAGTAGGTCCAGCCCTCCTGGACCCCTTTATTTTTAAGGGCTTTCTCCCAAGGAACCCTCTGAATTATTTCCTTGAGCAACCTGAAGTCCGCCCTCCGGAAGTCCAGAGTGGAGGTCTTCTTGCTGCCCCTCTTAGTTTGACCAAATAACGAAAATTCAATTATCTCATGGTCGCTGGCCCCTAAACAGCCTCCGACCACCACATCACCCACCAGCCCTTCCCTGTTGGTGAAGAGGAGGCCAAGCAGAGCCTTACCCCTAGTAGGCTCACGCAGCACCTGGGAAAAGAAGCTGTCCTCCATGCATTCTAAGAACCTCCTAGATTGTCTCCTCTATGTTGTGTTGAGATCCCAGCAGATGTCAGGCAGGTTGAAGTCGCCCATAAGGACAAGGTCAGGAGATCTTGAGACAGCCTTAAGCTGTCTATAGAATGCTTTGTCAACATCATCCTCCTGGTTGGGTGGTCTATAACAGACTCCAACCAGGATGTCTGCCCTACCGGTCTTCCCTCTAATTCAACCATTCAACCTGATCATCCCTAATCTCCAGCTCAATGGCATCTAGTGCCTCCCTGATGTACAGGGCCACCACTCCACCCCTTCTTCCTTGTCTATCTCTCCTGAAGAGCCTGTAGCCATCAATTGCAGCACTCCATTCATGTGAGCTATCCCACCACATCTCTGTGATGGCAACTACGTCATAACTTTCCTGCTGCAACAAGGCTTCCAGCTCCTCTTGTTTGTTTCCCATGCTTCGTGCATTAGTGTACATGCACCTCAGCTGGGCTGCTGGTTTGGCCTCTGACCCTAGCTTACTGCCCCCAGACTCTTGCCTGAGGGGACTAGTTTCAGCCCCTTCCCCCTTCGAAACTAGTTTAAAGCCCTGTCGATGACAGCTACCAGTTCCCTCCCCAGAATCTTTTTACCTTTGGGGGACAGGCCATTCTCATATACTGTGACCTTTCCCCTTCTTTGGGACAGAAGTACTCCATCTGTTGCCAGGTGGCCTGGTGCAGTAGAAAGTTTACCAAGATCAAAAAACCCAAAATTCTTTTGTCTGCACCAGCCTCTAAGCCACTTGTTGATTATGGCTGCTGTCCTGTTCCTTGTGGTATTCCCTCCTGCAACTAAGGGTATTGAGAAGCAAATTATTTGAGCACCTGACCCCTCAACCAGATCTCCCATGGCCCTGAAATAATTTTTGATAGCCCTAGGAGTTCTGATTACAACATCATCATTCCCTATCTGCATAAGTAGAAAAGGATAATAGTCAGAAGTCTGTACCAGCCTGGGCAGCCTTCTAGTAACATCATTAATTTGGGCTCCTGGGAGACAACAGAGTTCCCTATGAGATGGGTCTGGCCGACAAATGGGGCCCTCCATTCCCCTCAGAAGTGAATCTCAAATAACAATTACCCTCCTCTTTTTTTTGAGGGAGCCGGTCCTGATGCCAGGGGAGGGTTGTTTAACCTTAGGCTGCTTTGCCTGAGGCCGTTTGACCTTAGGTTGTTTACCCTTAGGCTCTTTAGCCCCAGGGAGAAACCCAGATGGTGTGTCCCCTGGCAACAGGACCACCTCACCCTCGATCTCCAGTGCCCCATACCTGTTTTTCAAGAGCAGCGGGGAAGGTGCGGGAAGGCAAGGAGGTTTTAGTTTGTGTCTTTTGAGAGGAACCTGTGTCCATTCCCCTCTGCTTTTTGGGTAACCAGCCTCTGCTGTGGGAGCCTGCAGAGCCTGCTTACTCTGGTTCATATCTTTCCCCCTCTGGTTTATCTCTTTCCTCTTCTGGTTCATCTCTTCCCTACATTCTCTTACACTTTTAACACTAGCAACCTCATCCTTTAGTCTGGCCACCAGATTAAGTAGGTAGTCAATCTGCTCACACCTTATGCAAGAGTTACCCCTACTAGTCTGCATCTCAAGAGCCAGGCTCCAGCACTCTCTACAGCCAGATACCTGGACAGCTACCTGCTTGTGTTCTACCTCAGTCTGGGTCTACACTGACTCTTTTAGGGAGTTTTTGCTAAGAGTTACAACCATGATTGTCCCTGACCACAGCACCCACTAGGGGAAAAAAAAAAAAAAAAAAAAAGTAGCAAAACGGTGACAATACAGGCTTCCCAATGAATGGACCCCTCATGCACGGCAGCAAACCGTGTTTAAATCAGCCAGGGGTGATGTAGTGATCACGAGCCCCAGCGGCGTGAAGAGACGATTCCCACCGACCTCGCGGCATGTTCAGGGGATGTTCTCAGCTCCGGCGGCCCCCGCAGCCCCAACAGGAGAGAATCAGATGATCCCCGGTGGCTGCAGATCCCGGTGCGGTCCCGACACGGCTTCCCGACGAACGGACCCCTCGCGCGCGGCAGCAAACCGCGTTTAAATCAGCCGGGGGTGACGTAGCTGGGGGTGAGTAGATGCTAAGACAGACGAGGAGGCAGTAAACAACTAGGAACATATGCTTGTCCAGGTTGAAGTGGGAAGGACTGGGAATAGGGAGAACATTTCAGAAGTTCTCATAGGTAATTGAAGAAAATGTGAGAAGGGACTGTAGGCCTGAGGAGGAAGTAGCTTTCCTATTGACCTTCCCAATTGAATGCAGAAGTCCTTGCAATGACAACAATGACTTTCAGCATTTGTTAGCACCTGCCCTATCTCCACTGGGACTCCCTAGTTAAAAACATGCTCAAATACCATATTGATCCATGGCCCACCCTCTTAGCAGTCCTCCTGGGACAAAGATGATACTTATCTTGCAGTGTCATGATGTCTTTCCTTTGATAATATATCACAGGACAAATAAAAGCGCCTTCCAAGTAATTAGGTGTTTGAGACATGTCATTCTTTTGTATATTTGTGGACACACAAGTGCTTCAGGCCTTATAAAACTTGAGCAGTATGATTTCAATACTACTGCCTTTTGGCCCTATTTTCAAACTCTGAAATCACTTTGGCTCATCTATTCTCTCATCTCACTTTCTAAAGCAGTATTCTGAAGTCTAAACTGGGTATGTTTACAAGAGACCATAAATGTCAACCAACACAGAACTCGAACTAAATCTTTGTAGTGAAGCTTTTTAACTTTTACTTTTCCCCCTCTCTAAAAAAAAACCAACCAACCATAATTCATATCTGGATAAACACTTGGTGTAGAAAACACTAACCTGGAACAAATTTTTATTGAGTTAAGTTATAAATCCTTGGAAACATTACAGAAGCAAACTACACTGACCTTTAACTCTAGGATTGCAAATGGTAATACTGTAATAATTGTGTACGTCCTCGTACTGCATGACTCCCTACTCCTCCAGCCAACTAGGAAATGGGAAATTATTGCCTTTAGCAGTCCTTTAAATTGAAGGTACAGGGGTGCCTTCAGTTTATTCCCAGTTATATATAACCATGTAGTATAATTATTTATATATTGCCAGTGGTGCTTGGAATGCAGCTGCTGCTGTGGTTAGTCTTTTAAAGGAAGGTGCTACATGTTTTGAACAGGTATAAAATGTGTATTCAAGATAATGCTGAATAAATACTTTCCCATTACATTTTTGTGAGCTAACACTTCAGTGTCTGAAGTGAGGATTCCATGCAGCATCCAGAAGTATCACAAATGAGCATTATTTAAAGAAAGGACAAACATTTATATAGATATAAATACAAAACATTGCAATAGTTAATGCAAGCTGAGAAATGGCTGATACTGACATAATGCTGGATGTTTAATGTTTAAAGCAGTGTCTATCTAATTGTGGCAGTTTAGGCTGAGTGCCTCCTGTTACTGCCACATAGTTACACCTCTGGTGTCCCCAGTGTCCAGCCCAGTAGGTAGACACAAGAAATCACATAATAGTGTGGCCAGCAGGAGCAGGGAAGTCATTGTGCCCCTGTACTCAGCACTGGTTAGGCCACACCTGGAGTACAGTGTTCAGTTATGGGTCCCTCAATTTAAGAAGGACATTGAGAATCTTGAACATATCCAGAGAATAGAATAGAATAGAATAGAATAGAATAGAATAGAATAGAATAGAAAAGAATAAACCAGGTTCGAAGAGACCTTCAAGATCATTGTGTCCAACCTATCATCCAACACCACCTAATCAACTAAACCATGCAACCAAGCACCCTGTCAAGTCTCTTCCTCAATAACCCCAGCAATGGTGACCCCACCACCTCCTCAGGCAGCCCATTCCAACGGGCAATCACTCTCTCTGTGCAAAACTTCCTCCTAACCTCCAGACTAAACCTCCCCTGGAGCAGCCTGAGACTATGTCCTCTTGTTCTGGTACTAGTTACCTGGGAGAAGAGACCAACCTCTGCCTGTCTACAACCCCCCTTCAGGTAGATGTGGAGAGTCTCCTCTTCTCCAGGCTAAGCAACTCCAGCTCCCACAGTCTCTCCTCATAGGGTTTGTGTTCCAAACCCCTCACCAACTTTGTTGCACTTCTCTGGACACGCTCCAGCAAGTCAACATCCTTCCTAAACTGAGAGGCCCAGAACAGGACACAGTACTCAAGGTGCGGCCTAACCAGTGCAGTGTACAGGGGCAGAATGACCTCCCTGTCCCTGGTGGCCATACTGATCCTGATGCAGGCCAGGATGCCATTGGCCCTCCTGGCTGCCTGGGCGCACTGCAGGCTCGTGTTCAGCCTACCATCAACCAACACCCCCAGGTCCCTCTCTGCCTAGCTGCTGTCCAGCCACTCTGACCCCAGCCTGTAGCACTGCATGGGGTTGTTGTGGCCAATGTGCAGAACCCGGCACTTGGATGTGTTAAATCTCATGCCGTTGGACTCTGCCCATCTGTCCAGCCTGTCAAGGTCCCTCTGCAGAGCCTCTCTACTCTCCAGCAGGTAACTCCTGCCCCCAGCTTGGTATCATCTGCAAATTTACTGATGATGGACTCAATGTCCTCATCCAGATCATCAATAAAGATGTTAAAGAGGATGGGGCCCAGTACCGATCCCTGGGGCACACCACTACTGACTGGCTGCCAGCTGGATGTGGCACCATTCACCACAACTCTCTGGGCTCGGCCCTCCAGCCACTTCCTAACCCAGCACAGAGTGCTGCTGTCCAAGCCACGGGCTGACAGCTTGGCCAGGAGTTTGCTGTGGGGGATGGTGTCAAAGGCCTTGCTGAGGTCCAGGTAGACTACATCGACAGGCCTCCCCACATCCACCAGGCAGGTCACCTGATCATGGAAGGAGGTCAGGCAGGACATGCCCTTCCTAAATCCATGCTGGCTGGGCCTGATCTGTAGGCCATCCTGTAAGTGCTGTGTGACTGCACTCAGGATGACCTGTTCCATAATCTTGCCTGGCACTGAGGTCAGGCTGACAGGCCTAGAATTCCCTGGCTCATCCAACCGACCCTTCTTGTGGATGGGCACCACGTTGGCCAGCTTCCAGTCCTCTGGGATGTCTCCAGTGAGCCAGGATTGATGAAAAATGATGGAGAGTGGCTTGGCCAGCACATCTGCCAGCTCTCTCAGCACCCTAGGATGGATCCCATCTGGTCCCATGGACTTGTGGGGATCCAAACTGCTGAGCAGATCACCAACTTCCCCATTCTGGAACAGAGGAAAACTATGCTGCTCCTTGACTAGCTGTCCAGAAGACATTCTGTCCTGCTAGAAAAAATTGAGGCAAAGAAGGTGTTAAGTAACTCTGCCTTCTCCTCATCCTTTGTTACAACGTTCCCTTCCATGTCCACCAAGGAGTGGAGGTTGTCCTTGCCCTTCTTCTTGCTATTAATATATTTATAGAAGGACTTTTTGTTGTCCTTCACAGCAGAGGCCAGTCTAAGCTCTAAATGTGTTTTTGCCTCCCTTATTTTCTTCCTACAAGATCTAGCAACATACTTAAACTTTTCAAGGGTTGCCTCACCTTTCTTCCAAAGATGATGCACCCTCTTTTTTTCCCTTAGTTCTTTTAGAAGTTTATTACCCATCCAGGCTGGCCGTCTGCCCCGGCAGCTCATCTTCCGGCACATTGGCACAGCCTGTTCCTGTGCCTTCAAGAGTTCTTCCTTGAAGTAGGCCCAGCTCTCCTGGACCCCTTTGTTTTATAGGGCGGTTTCCCAAGGAACTTTCTGAGTTAGTTCCTTGAGTAGTCAGTAGTCCGCCCTCCAGAAGTCCAGAGTGGAGGGCTTCTTGCTGCCCCTCTTAGCTTGCCTGAATACTGAAAATTCGATTATCTCATGGTCACTGGCCCCTAAACGCCCTCTGACCACCACATCACCCACCATCCCTTCCCTATTGGTGAAGAGGAGGTCATGCATAGCCTTGCTGCTGGTAGGCTCACGCAGCACCTGGGATAAGAAGCTGTCCTCCATGCACTCTAAGAACCTCCTAGACTGCCTCCTCTCTGCTATGTTAAGGTCCCAGCAGATATCAGGCAGGTTGAAGTCGCCCATGAAAACAAGGTCAGGCGATCTTGAGACGGCCTTAAGCTGCCTATAGAATGCTTCATCAACTTCTTCCTCCTGGTTGGGTGGTCTATAACAGACTCCAACCAGGATGTCAGCCCTGTTGGCCTTCCCTCTAATTCCCACCCACAGGCACTCAACCTGATGGTCCCTGATCTCCAGCTCAATGGCATCTAGTGCCTCCCTGATGTACAGGGCCACCACTCCACCCCTTCTTACTTTCCTATCTCTCCTGAAGAGCCTGTAGCCATCAATTGCAGTGCTCCAGTCATGTGAGTCATCCCACCACATCTCTGTGATGGCAACTACATCATAACTTTCCTGCTGCAGCAAGGCTTCCAGCTCCTCTTGTTTGTTGCCCATACTTTGTGCATTAGTGTACATGCACTTCAGCTGGTCTTGCGGTTTCACCTCTGACTCTAGCGTATCGCCCCCAGACTCTTGCCTGAGGGGACTAGTTTCAGCCCCTTCCCCCTTCGAATCTAGTTTAAAGCCCTATCTATGAGACCTGCCAATTCCCTTCCTAGAATATTTTCCATTTGAGGGATAGGCCATTCTCATACACTCTGATCTTTCCCCTCCTCTGGGACAGATGTGCTCCATCTGTTGCCAGCTGTCCTGGTGCAGTAGAAAGTTTTTCAAGATCAAAAAACCCGAAATTCTTTTGACTACACCAGCTTCTAAGCTGCTTGTTGACTATGGCCTGTTGACCTGTTCCTTATGTATGGTATTTCCTCCTGCAACTAAGGGTATAGACAAAGAAATTATTTGTGCACTTGTCCCCTCAATGAGATCCCCCAGGGCCCTAAAGTCATTCTTGACAGCCCTGGGAGTTCTGGTTGCAACATCCTCATTCCCTAACTGCATAATCATTAAGGGATAGTAGTCAGAGGGCTGCACCAAACTAGGAAGCCTTAGCTCCTGGGAGGCAACAAACTTCCCTGTGAGTAGGGTCTGGCCGACATATGGGGCCTTCTGTTCCCCTCAGGAGGAAATCACCAATAACTATTACCCTCCTCTTTTCTTAAGGGAGCAAGTCCTGATGCCAGGGGAAGGCTTTTTAACCTTAGGCTGTAACCTCAGGGAAAACCCCAGATGGTGTATCCTCCAGCATCAGAATCACATCACCCTCAACCTCCAATGCCCTGTACTTGTTTTCTAAGGGCAGTGCGGAAGGTGATGGGAGGCAAGGAGGTTTAACCTTGCGTCTTTTGAGAGGAACCTGCGTCCATTCCCCTCTGCTTTTTGGATAAGCAGCCTCTGCTGGGGGTCCTGCAGTGCCTGGTTACTCAGGTTCATCACCCTTCTACATTCCCTTACATCTGTAAGTCTAGCAACCTCATTCTTCAGTCTGGCCACCAGGTTAAGCAGATAGTCAACCTGCTCACATGTTATGCAGGACTTGTCCCCACTACCCTGCATCTCAATCACCAGGCTACAGCCAGATGCCCGGACACCTACCTCTTGCTTATGACACCTACCTACCTACTTATATTTCCCCTCAGTCTGAGTCAAGACTGATTTTTTAAAGGAGTTATTGTGGCGAGTTACCACCATGGCTAGCCCTGCCCGCGGGACCTACTGGACAAAGTTTTAGAAAAAGTGCGGTGGTGCACACATCTGAGCAAGAACACGGGCTGAAATGGACTCTCCCACGAGCTGCCGCTGGCTTTTAAAAGAGCCGCGGCAACTCAGGGAGCTCAAGGGATCCCGAGCACATGGAGAAGTGGCAGGAGCTGGTCCTAGCTGATTCTCACAGGCTGAAAAGGAAAGCAATTAGTGCTTTTCTGAGGCTCCTGGTTGTGGTGTGTTCCCGAGAGAGCTTACTGCTAAAAGGGCAACGAGGTTGGGGAGAGGCCCTGAGCACAAGCCCTATGAGGACAGGCTCAGGGAGCTGGGATTGTTTAGCCTGGAGGAGGCTCAGGGGAGACTTACTGCTCTTTACAACTACCTGAAGGGTGGTTGTAGCCAGGAAGGGGTTGGTTTCTTCTCCCAGGCAACCAGTACCAGAGCAAGAGGACACAGTCTCAAGCTGCACCAAGGGAAGTTTAGGCTTGAGGTGAGGACAAAGTTCTTCACAGAGAGAGTGGTTAGCCATTGGAGTGGGCTGCCCAGGGAAGTGGTAGAGTCACCATCCCTGGAGGTGTTCAGAGGGGATTGGATGTGGCACTTGGTGCCATGGTTTAGTAGTCATGAGGTCTTGGGTGAGAGGTTGGACTTGATGATCTTTGAGGTCTTTTCCAACCTTGTTGATTCTATGATTCTGTAATTTCATACCCATAAATCCTGCATCCTATAAATTCATCTGCAAAGTCACGCTTTTTATCTTTTCACAGAATCACACCTCTTTTCATACCAAGTGTTTTATAAATTTCCCTTTGTGGATCTACATACATTTCATGTGTATACCCAATTAAACTGCAAAAGGGCTTCATGTGATGATCAGATGACTGTCCAATAACTATAAGCCTCACATTTGCCTCATGTAAAAATGCCTTGAGGACTTTTGCCAGATCTTCTACGTACTCTTTGCAGGTGTAACATAAAAATTTCTGCTTGAACATCACAATCGCTTTGTGCTCCATGTACGGGGCCTTAAAGGCAATACTTCTCCCATTACGTCCAGCACCAGGCAGCGAGCTGCCTCCTGCAGCTCCCCTGGCTCTGGTGGCAGCTCAAGGCCCAGAGCTCTCCTGACCTACTGTGTGACCAGGGGTGCCAGCAGCCAGGCCATGTCCCACTCCAGCTCTGCCACCACAGCCTGGCCTGGCCTGCCCTGCCAGGGAGTAGGCATGAGGAGACTCCCTTGGGAGATGCTCCCTATTGGGTAATGGTGGGGGAGTATCTCAAGGCTTCTTAGGCCTGTCTAGGCATAATGCCAGGGGGAGAAGGTGGGATGGGGGGGCAATCTCAGACTTGGCCAGCCCAAGACTATCCTAGCAGTGGGGGGGAAGCAAGAGTCCTGGGGGTTTTGGGGATACCCTCAGGTTGGGAGAAAGTAAGTGTTGGAGGCCTTTGAGTATGCTGTAAGGGACTCTGTACCCTTCGGATATCATTGCCACTATGCTTTGTAGTTTCTGTAGAACACTATTTGCTTTTCCATTTAAACTTTCCGTCACTTCGCAATCCATTTGTGTGATTTGCCCCTGAAAGGGGCAAAAGAGGATCTGCCTGGTATCAAACGGGGACGCTAATATGTTTAAACAAGCTCATGATTGTTGCCCATTGGCACAGTGTGGGGACCTATTTCACCCTTTTCCAGAGGAAATGTTTCAAGGATTCTAGGGAAGATTGGCATGGGGACTGACCAGCACAAGAAATCCTCCTATTTCTATGATTTTGCAGAGACTGACACTACTAAAGATCAAAGTGCAAAGCAAGTTTGCCAAAGCAAGTAAACAAACAGAAAACGACACAACCCTGGGATATGCTTTGTTTGGTTTTCAAAATAACATTCATACATGTTTTTAAATGTTGCTCCAAGTTTGAAACAGACAAAAATTGAATTCAGCAGGCTTCTTTTCTCTTGAGAACAAGAGACAGACTTCTCTAAGCTGGTTCCTTATGCAGGAGTAAGATTAAGACAGAAGTATAAAATAAAACTATTGAGCTATTTTAATAATTTTTCTGTCATGCATTCAGGACCCTCTAACATTGTCGCCAGGTATGGTTTCATTTAATTCCCTAGCCTTCAGGGTAATGTTAGAATATTGAAGAGATTAGACTACTCTCTTTCCTGTTCAATGCATTTGTGTTGCAGTAAATTGGTACTAACCTTCAATCTCATGGTCAGAGCTCTCCAGAGTTCTTCCAATCATATGACAGGGCAGTCAGCTTGATGAATGGCACACATTCCCTCCAGCACAACAAAGAATGCTTTCCTCCCTGTCTTTACAATTGTCTTTACTACACTGGCAGAAAGGAACAAACCATTAGGTTGTCATTTTACTAAGAAATTTCACTATTCTGTTCACATTGCCTGTGTTAATTAGAAGATACTTGTTTTTCTCCTGTGATTAATTATTTCAAGAGCACTGGCAAACATAGGATATGGACCTGTGAATTGGAGGAAAGAGAAAATCCTAAGCTTGGACAATTACTTCTGATGCAGCACTCACTGACCTCAAGGAACAAAAAATAACAAATCAGAACTCCAGATAACCTTAAAAACCTCATCTTCACTACAGAGGAAGCTCATCTTAAAGCTTAGGAGCTATTGCTGCTGAAATCAGGACATTGTGCACACTGTTGCAAGATGCCTTTACTCAATCGTCTTGTTGTATTACAGCTAGTAAATATTAAAGGCATTAATATAAGCACTGCATTAAAATGCATTTAGCAAAACATTTAAGCAACTGTTTGTCTGCTGGCTCATTCCACTTCAGGAGATCTGTAGAACTTGTTCCCTTGGACTGGCATTGGGAATCCTTTAACACTGAGGAAGGATGATCTTGGTCCTTTTCAATGTGCACAAAAATGTAAAGAGAAGATGGAGGGAAATGAAAAGCTATTAAAAGTCAGATTTGCAAACTCTTATTTTCTTAGAAACCTGACCTCAAACAGCCAGGTATGTACACGTTTGCATGCACACCCATATATTTCAAATTTTCTCATGCAGTGAGCTGATCTAAAAAGAGATCATGTAAAATTTATACTAGACAATTGGCTAGCATATTTAAAGAAACAAGTCTTGAAATACAACTGACAGTGAATAAATATGTGGAGGATTAATTTGCAGTGGGACAAGAAACAGGGGGTTAGTTCCACTTAATGATATATTGATTAATTACAGTTCTTACTTGCACAAGATCAGACAGTGTGTGTCTTAACTGAGATTTTATATGCAGACCCCTATAAAAATCTGCAACAACTCTACCCAAAACAACACACAGCTTTAAACAATGCTGTTAAGCCAGTGAGATACACACTAAATTCAGTCCATGGGAAAAAGCCTGAAGAGAATTGGAAAGACTTCAATTAAGGGGTTAATATAGACCTTTCTTCTCACATCGAGTACATTGCAGATTTTGAAACATATCATGTGTTACACACCAAAGTCAGATTTTCTGCTGTCGTCTATTTTAAGTCCACAGAAGAACAAACCTGCCATTTCACTTCCAACTGTGAGTTAATTGTTTTTCCCTACTGTGACCATTTGAGGCTGTGCCTTTAAGAAAGAGAGAGAGAGTGTTGAGAACACTCTGGCTGAATGTTTTTGTATCAAAATGAAAACATGATATTCTAAACGAATTTCATTGGTAGTTGGGCAGAATGCAACTTTAAGTTGTAGGGCAGTTGGAATTTGGGGAGTTTCAGTCTGTTCTGCCATTCCAGCCTGTTCTGCTTGTCAACCTGTCTGCTTCTCAGCAAACTAGATGAAGCTGACCTTGAGATAAACAAAACTAATTCCTGCATGTGCTTTTGAAGCCTAATAACATCTCTTTTCTTTAATAACTGCCTTTCTTTCTCTCTCTAACCCCTTTTTGGGAAAAAAAGGGAGGTAGAGGGGGAGAGAGGGGGTTACAAGGAGGGAAACCCTCCTCGAGGAGGGAATTTGGTTGTGTTATTTTTCTTTGCTGTATATTTCTGTATATATTTTGTAAATACTTTATAAATTGTGTTATATATAACCTGCATTCTATATATGCTTGTAAATACAGCTTGCTTCTCTGACTGAGTTAACTGTGGTCTCTTTCTCTGTGGGGGAGGGAGAGCTAGGCTTTCTCTCAACCTATCACACCTACCTTGTCTCATTATGCCTCTGACATTGCATAGGGCTGGTAGAACAGTGAGTGATGCAGGCCATGCATTGATTAATAGTTGCTGGTAAATCCAACAGAGTGAATAAAGGACAAAGGGAGTGATTTTATCACTAAAATTTCTCACCTTTGTGTATTTGCCAGAGCCTTAGGTCTGGATGTTCAAAACAGTGTGTGCGGTCTGTTGCCTATAGCCACTTTTCAGCAATACATGTTGGTTTTCAAATTTCTGGAGTAGATAGCAGGTGCAAAATAGATACCATGAAAGAATCAAACTGAGATGAGGAAATACTAGGCCTCCAGATAGAATTATGATTTGTTTTTCTGAAAATGATGTTGCCTGTCCCAGATTTACCAGGAAACTGATGGTTTGCCCCTAGCCAGCAGCCAAACACCCATACAGCTGCAGAATGGGGAGAAAATAGAAGGAAGGCAAAAAGTCTTATGAATCAAGATAAAGACAATTTCATAGGTGAAGCAAAATCTGTACATACAAGCAAAGCAAATAAGGAACTTATTTACTACTTGACATGGATAGAGAGTTGTCCAGGCACTCCTAGGAAAGTAGGTCCTCCATACACAGAAGAGATAACTGGGAAGACAACCACCTGAATCTCAGATTTATCCTTTTCTTCCTTCTTTACTTGGACTTTAGTTGCTAAGCATGATTTCGTATGGTGTAGGATATCCCTTTGGTAAGTTTGGGTTACCTGTACTGACTGTGTCCCCTCTGTTTCTTGCCCAGTGCAAGTCTACTCATTTTGGGGACAGAAGGTAACACACAGAAGACCTTGAAGCTAAGCAAACACTTCTCAGCAGTAACCTAAATGCTGATGTATCAACACTGCTTCAGCCCAAAAAAACCAAAGCACAGCACATTATGGGTTGCCATGAAGAAAATTAGCTCCATCCTATCCAGACACAGCATGAATAGCGAGACAGCTGGAACTCACCAATGAAGTCTCTTTCAGTCCAGTCAGCCTTTGTCCCTGGGGAATACATTTTCACAGGTGTTAGGACCCAACATTGGTGTGGACAAAGTAAGTCCATGACCAGTCAGCTGATATAAATGTTTCATTTTCATTATTATTGATAAAATTAAATGTCCTTTGAAGCCTGCACTGATGATTTGAACATTATCTTTGGATCTCCCAATAACTGGTGCCACACTGCCTCAGAAATATGGATCAGGAAAAACATTTGTTGTGTGAGGTGGTGACATCCTTGGACAAGTATTTTTACTCTGATTAAGACCTAGGATTAAATTTATCACAGACTTTACAAACAGGCTCAACAAAAAAGAACTGAGAGATGCTACTGAAGGAAAAATAGTAGAATACCTGTACTACTGTTACTTAAACTTCACATGCAATTTGTTTGGCATCACAAAGAGGTTTGAAGATACTATTCGAGTATGTATTTGACTGCAAAACATGCTTGATTTTGATATTTTTCTATATTTGCCACTGGGAATAGAGAGACAGCAGTTCATTCAGCTTGTGATGTTAGGGAGTAAAGAAGATATTTCATAGAATTATTTTTGTTGGAAAAGACTTATATGTGACTAAAGAAATTCTGCTTGTCTACTTTGATGTCTAAAGGCCACTATTAGTCATTGCTGCCAATACTGAGCTCTGCAAATGGTGAATGATTTGGAATTGTGAGTTTGAAAGAACTCTAAAACTGGCATAAAGGACATGTACACTGTCTCAAAATCTAGAAAAGGATCCCTAAGTTTCCTGTATTCAGTCCTGTAAAACAGGATAATAATAATACAAGTATAATACTGAACAACTTTTTTTTTTTTTGTCACAGATGTGTTACTAGTGTCTTCAAATTCACTGTTTTCCTAGTAATTTTTTTTTTTTAACTTCATGCTCTTTTTTTTTTTTTTGTCACTGCTTCTACCAGTCATGGTGTATACCTGGTTCAACATTCACACAACAAACAAGCATAAGGTCTTTTCAACATAAGTCATCAAACATTTATTACCAGTGCATCCAGCTGATGAGAATGGGCACCTGCTCACTGTTGATTCTGAAAAATACTGGACTACCTCCTGAAAAAAAATAATGATAGATGGAGTAAAACATACAGCATGGCCTAGCATGAACTAGCATGGCCTATTTACCTTCACTAGTGTCAGGGCACGATGGGTGCCTTATTCCAGCAGAAGGTAATTTTACATGCAGAACAGCTGCAGCAGTTTTGTACTACCTATGTGATAATTCATGGCCTTGGTAATAAAGAACTCATTAAACCTGTTTTCTGCTTTTACTTTACACACAGACCTCCCAGAAGTTTAAGCCATACATTATGATTCCAAGTATTTTAAGGGATAGTATTAAATTTGTCTAGTATTCTTTCATATCTGAAATAATTCTTTCTCCCCCATTCACTACATTTTTAGCATGACTTAGAAACAATATATTACCCTAATTATGTGTTATTTGTTAGGCGGCAACAAAATAATCCGTTCAAAGACAAATCCCTGTAGTTATTCATAGAACTACTTTAGATGACAAAGATATGGTAAACCAAGCAATCTTTCATTGTACTTATTACACACTCTGTACAAATGAACAATAACAGCCTTTGCTGAAATAATGGCTTCTATTCTGAGTTGTGGAAATGCTATACAGGCCATGTTTGTCAAAAATAGTGTCTATTTCTTTTGTTTGCACTTGAGGAAATCAGGTAGCTGGTGAACAACAATGATTTTGAGAGCTTAATAAATTAAATGTAAAATAATTAGTGTCTTTAAAAATCCAGCATCCATAATATACTAGTGGCAGCCTGACCCCTGAGAAATACACAGTGGTAAAGATGCTGGCAATTTATTTTTACAGCCCCTAGCTTTGGAAGAGCTTGTGCATTCTCTTTGCTCTTGATATGAGACACTTCTGTGTTTAGCAAGCATTAAATCTGCAACACAGTGGGACAAAAATTTCTCATTAACTTCTCTCATCACTTGGAATTAGTGGATGCTGTAAAGAAAAAGGAGTAAATTTAAATATGAAGTCATGGAAAGGAAACAATATTTAAAAAATAAAATAATAAAAGGGCTTTGAACTTGACTGCTTGAAGTATTCTGGGTAAAGTTTTAAGTGGTTTGTTTTTATTTTAAGTAGAACTTGGAATATCTTTTTCCTCGCATATAGAAACCATACACAGAGTGATGTGAAATCAGTCTTTCTCCTCCTAGTGATTATTTATGCTCCAGAGAAGCTAACAGACAAGATCCAGATACTAGAGAACCTGATCTCCAACAGTCTTGATAAAAGTATTACACTTCTTGGGTTTTGGATCAGAGCTCTAGTTGTCTCTATGTTGGTTTAGGTGTGACCAAGGGGAAAAAAATGCTGAGTGAGTCCTTTCAGGTGGGACAGGTAAGACATTGCAGTCAAATATGCACACAGGTGCTTATTATTACCAAGCTTTCTGAGTCCCAGAGAAGAGGAGAAATATCTAAGGAGCTTGACAGAAAACAGATATTTCAAAGTAATTCTTCAATCCTAATTACCTGCATGCATTCTTAAATGAAGAATGCTGTAAATGTTCATTAGCAAAAGAAAAATCCAACTGATATTTTCAGAAGTTTTCCATAAAAATTAGACTCATCAAAACTAGCATTGTGTGTAATTTTTAAGAGTTGGGTGAGAAGAACTACAAACTGCTTTCTAACATTGTAAAAAGAGTGCCCCAGTCTGTAAATGTAGTCCAATAATCCAGACACCAGGGCCCCCACTTGACTGCCATGACTTCTCAAATATCTTGAATTGTGACTTGGCAGCTGTATCAGCCAATGATCTTGGGACTCTGCAACACGTCTCATCAGGTCTTATAGGTTTATGTATTTGAAGGTTCCTTAGATGGTCTCAAACCTGATCTTTGTCCCTCAGTCCCTGCCTTGACATCTACCCACTCAATAGGTGTGGGGCATCATATTGTTACCAGTTTGGCACTTCATAAGGGGAGTACACTTTCTTGACCTTCTGTTTATGGCTGACAAACCTATAGAAGCCCTTTGTTATTGGTTGGTTGTTTTTTTTTTGTTTTGTTTTGTTTTGGTGGGGTTATTTTTTGGTGTCTCTTGCCAAGTTAATCTGTAGCCTTATTAACTTATCTTAGTTTGACCAGCAGATCTTATCTCAGCCATGCCAGGATTATACCTTCCTTGCCTGGTTTCTTACACTTGGGCACCAAGAGCTCTCACTCTTATGGAAAGCATTTTCAAAATTCTTCCAGCTCTGTTCTGCTCCCTTATCCTTCAAGATAGTTTCCCAAAGGGTCCTATAAGCTAACTCCTCGAAGAGCTGTGAGTTTACATTCCCAAAATTCATGGTCCTGATTCATATCACTTAGAGCTATGAACTTTACCAGTCTATGATCACTGTAGCCCAGGCTGCTTCCAATCTTGACATCTCCAACTCACTTGTGTTGGTGACCAACACACCTAGTATTTTGTGACCTCTGTTAGAGCTTTCTATTACCTGGCTTAAGAAGGTAATATCATCTGTTATCTTCCATGAACTCCAAGAGTCTCTTTAATTGCTTACAGCTCACCTGTACACTGTACTTGATTTGCTGCCAGTGATACAGCTGTTTGTGTGCAAAAGAACTATATAAAAATTACAGCATGCAGATTAAAAATGAGTAAATTCTGTCTAACCCAGATTGCATTATTATATGCTAAGATCAGAAAGACAGATTTTACAATTTTGCAGTAAAATTTGGGCTGACATGCTTTCAGCTTTTTTGGTAACGGGAAATGCCTCACTGATGAAGACCATGCTGCAATTATTCCATGCAACAATCACATTAACATGATTTACTGGTCATCTCTAAGTAACTTGTAGTCCTCTATATAATATTTTGTGTCACCCTAGTTTACCTTTATGTGGTAGGTTGAGAGAGGGCCTAGCTCTCTCTCCTCCACAGAGTAAGAAACCACAGCTAACCCAGTTGGAGGAGCAAAGCTGTATATTTACAAGCATATATGGAAAGCAGGTTATATATAACACAAATATACAGGTATTTACAATATATACACAGAAATATACAGCAGAGAGAAATAACACAACAAAAATCCCTCCCCGAGGAGGGATCCCCTCCCTGTAACCCCCTCTCTCCCCCCCTACCTCCCTTTTTTCCCAAAAAGGGGTTAGACAGAAAGAAAGGCAAGTTATTAAGGAAAAGAGTTGTTGGTAAGCTTCAAAAGCCCATGCAGGATTAGTTTTTGCTTACCTGAAGGCCAACTCCAGCTAGTTCGCGAAGAAGCAGGCAGGGAGAACAGGCTGAAACCCAAACTCCCCAACTCCCAAACCACACTGAACTGAGAAAAAAAAATTCCAACTGCTCTACAATTTAAAGCTGCATTTTATCCATCCACCAATGAAATTCGTTTAGAATATCAGAATGTTTTTGTTCTAGTACCGAAAACATTCAGCCAGAGTGTCCCAGCACTGTTTGTCTTAAAGGCGCAGCCTCAAACGATCACACTTTACAAAGGACCTAATAGTGAATTTGTCTAAAAACTCTTGCTATCTCAATCCATGAATACTGCAGAGGCTGTGAGCCTTTTATTGTCATGCCTTGAAGGGAATTCTTGTTTTGTGATTCCCAATGTGTAAACAAGATACTTGGTCCAATGTTACACAGAATCACAGCATGTTAAGGGTTGGAAGGGACTTCAAAAGATCATCTAGTTCAACTGCCTTGCAGAGCAGGATCACCTATACCAGATCATACTGGAATGTGTCCAGACGGGTCTTGAATACCTCCAGAGAGGGAGAGTCCACAACCCTCCTGGGCAGCCTGTTCCAGTGTCCTGTAACCCTCACAGTGAAATAATTTTTCCACCTGTGTCTATGGAACTTCCTACACCTCAACTTCCACCTATTGCCCCTTGTCCTGTCATTGGGCATTGCTGAGAAGAGCCTGGTTCCATCCTCTTGGCACTCATCCTTCACTTCAGGTTGTAAGTTTTGTAGCCACCATAGAAACTGTTGCATTATTCTTTTTATATGTGAGTCCAATGTATCATCATTAGAGGAGACCCCAAAAGCAGAGTGGTGGCTCATTCACCTTTCACCTTGTAGAAAAAGAGTGCTCTAGAAAGTAAGGGCAAAAGCATTTGAAGGACACAAAGGAATTCTACACTGTGATAAATGGCACTGAAGATAGGGCCCACAGTATTTAACACCATGGATGCTTATTGCTTGTGAACACAAAGAGTTACCACTAGATATCATATATAATGAATAAAACCCCTGCAGTCTTTAAACATAACCACATTTCTTTACTAAAAATGCACACAGAGACACATGCATTGCATAAATCCATACAAAATTTTTAAAGGGTGTTAAACCAGAAAAGGTCTGCTTATGATATAAGAAATAGAGTAACTGCATCGTTATTAACTTATTTCTTGCTGCCTGACATACAATACAACTGCATCATCACGTATCTAGTAATTCTCCTTTGAAGTAATGAACAAATAACACTGACAAATGTTTCCATAATGAGTTCCAATGAGGGTGAGATTCTAAGTGGGATTTCTATTATCTTAGAGATGGAGTAAATTGAGAATAAATCACGTAAGTAACTGCATATTTAACTCTCACATGACTGAGACAAAAGTCTGACTTGAATATTGTGTCCAATGTTTAAAATAAAACATTTGAAATGAGAAATTTCATCAAACCTTGCCCAAGAGACATGTGAAACCTTGTAGATAAGATGCTAAGCATCTTAGAAGCTGCTTTAGAAGTAATAAAAGTATAAACTATCACCTGGTCAGTCCTAGATATCAGTACAGGCTGGGGGAATGATGAAATTCAGAGCAGACCTGCAGGAAAGGACTTGGGGATGATGATGAATGAGAAGCTGGATGTAAGAGAGTGTGGACTTGAAGCCCAGAGGCAAATCACATCTTGGGCTGCATCACAAGAAGCATGGCCAGCAGATTGAGAGGGGTGATTCTGCCACTTTACTCTGCTCTGGTGCGGCCTCACAAGGACTACTGCATCCAGCTCTGGAACCCTCAACAAATCAAGAATGTGGACCTGATGATGTGGGTCCAGAGAAGGGACACAAAAAATTATTAGGGGCCTGTAACACCTCTACAGTGAGGACAGTGTGAGGGAATGGTGTTTTTCGGCCTGGAGAAGAAAGGGCTCCAGGAAGACCTAAGAGTGGCCTTCCAGTACCTGAAGGGGGCCTACAGGAAGGCTGGGGATAGGACAAGGGGTAGTGGTTTGAAATTAGAAAAGATTAGATTTAGCTTGGATGTTAAGACTAAGTTTAATACCATGAGGGTGGTGGAACGCTGGAACAGGGTGCCCAGGGAGGCAGTTGAGGCCCCATAGAATCATAGAATTGTTATGGTTGGAAGGGATACCAAGAATCATATAGTTCCAAAGCATCTGCCATGAGCAGATAAGGTTGCTCAAAGTCCCATCCAGCCCGGCCTTAAATACATCCAGGAATGGAGCTTCCACCATCTCGCTGGGCAAACTGTTCCTGTGTCTCACCACTCTCATGGTGAAAAACTTCTTCTTAACATCTGAACTGCATGTACCCATTTCTGGTTTTGCTCAATTCCCCCTAGTCCTATCACTACCAGACACCCTAAAAAGTCCCTCTTGGGCTTTCTTGTAGGCTCCTTTAAGATATTAGAAGGCCACAATAAGGTCATTTCAGCCCGTGGCTCTCTCGGGAACACACCATGACCAGGAGCCTTGGAGAAGGACTAACTGCTTTCCTTTTCAACCTACGGGAACAGCAGGACACCTGTGGTCTCTCGGCACTCAGCTAGAATCGGCGATGCTGTTTCTCCACGTGCTTGCTGCTTGGGATTGCTGGGGCTCCCTGCGTCACCAGCGGCACTTTGAAAAGCTGGCGGCACCTCGTGGTCGGTTCCATTTCATCCCGTGGCTTCTCGCTCAGCTGCGGCCAGACGCACATGCTGCCACACTTTTTCTACATCTTTGTCCAGTAGGTCATGTGGGCAGGGCAAGGCATGGTGGCAACTCATTGCAATAACTCATTCAAAAAATCAGTCTCGACTCAGATTGAGTGGGAATATAAGCAGGTAGGTAGGTATCATGAGCAAGAGGTAGGTGTCCAGGCATCTGGCTGTAGAGAGTGCTGGAGCCTGGCACTTGAGATGCAGGGAAGTGGGGACAACTCCTGCATTAGGTGTGAGCAGATCGACTATCTGCTTAACCTGGTGGTCAGACTGAAGAATGAGGTTGCTAGACTTAGAGATGTAAGGGATTGTAGAAGGGAGACAAACTTGAGTAACCGGGCACTGCAGGCTCCCCCAGCAGAGGCTGCTTATCCAAAAAGCAGAGGGGAATGGACTCAGGTTCCTCTCAAAAGACACAAAGTAAAACCTCCTTGCCTCCCATCACCTAGCCCACTGCCCTTGGAAAAAAAGTACAGGGCACTGGAGGTCGAGGGTGATGTGATTCTGATGCTGGTGGACACACCATCTGGGATTTTCCCTGAGGCAAAACAGCCTAAGGTTAAACACCCTAAGGTTAAAAAGCCTTCCCCCGGCATCAGGACTTGCTCCCTCAGAAAGAAGAGGAGGGTAATTGTTATTGGTGATTCCCTCCTGAAGGGGAACAGATGGACCCATATGTCGGCCAGACCCATCTTACAGGGAAGTTTGTTGTCTCCCAGGAGCCCAAGTTAGAGATGTTACCAGAAGGCTGCCTACTTCGGTGCAGCCCTCCATCTACTATCCTTTAATAGTTATGCAGTTAGGGAATGATGATGTTGCAACCAGAACTCCCAGGGCTATCAAAAATGACTTCAAGGCCCTGGGAGATCTGGTTGAGGGGTCAGGTGCACAAATAATTCTTTCATCTATACCCTTAGTTGCAGGAGGGAATACAAGAAGGAACAGGTCAGCAGCTATAGTCAACATGTGGCTTAGAGGCTGGTGTAGTCAAAAGAATTTTGTGTTTTTTGATCTTGAAAAAAGTTCTACTGCACCAGGTCATCTGGCAACAGATGGAGTACATCTGTCCCAGAGTGTATGAGAATGGCCTATCCCTCAGAGGGAAAAAGATTCTAGGAAGGGAATTGGCAGGTCTCATAGATAGGGCTTTAAACTAGATTTGAAGGGGGAAGGGGATGGAATCAGTCCCCCCAGACAGGAGTCTGGGGGTGGTAAGTAGGAGTCAGGGGTGAAACCAGAAGACCAGCTGAAGTGCATGTACACTAATGCATGAAGTATGCATAACAAACAAGAGGAGCTGGAAGCCTTGCTGCAGCAGGAAAGTTATGATGTAGTTGCCATCACAGAGACGTGGTGGGACAACTCACATGACTGGAGCAATGCAATTGACGGCTACAGGCTTTTCAGGAGAGACAGGCAAGCAAGAAAAGGTGGAGTGGTGGCCCTGTACATCAGGGAGGCACTAGATGCCATTGAGCTGGAGATCAGTGATGATTGGGTTGAGTGCTTGTGGGTGAGAATTAGAGGGAAGACCGGTAGAACTGACATCCTGGTTGAAGTCTGTTATAGACCACCCAACCAGGAGGAAGAAGTTGATGAAGCATTCTATAGGCAGCTTAAGGCTGTCTCCAGATCACCTGACCTTGTTTTCATGGGTGACTTCAACCTGCCTGATATCTGCTGGGATCTTAACATAGCAGAGAGGAGGCAGTCTAGGAGGTTCTTAGAGTGCATGCAAGACAGCTTCTTATCTCAGGTGCTGCATGAGCCTGCCAGGGGTAAGGCTATGCTTGACCTCTTCACCAATAGAGAAGGGCTGGTGGGTGATGTGGTGTTTGGAGGGTGTTTAGCGTCCAGCGACCATGAGATAATTTAATTTTCAGTGTTCAGTCAATCTAAGATGGGCAGCGAGAAGACCTCCACTCTGGAATTCTGAAGGGCACACTTGAGGCTACTCAAGGAACTAACTCAGAAAGTTTTTTGGGAAACAGCCCTTAAAAACAAAGGGGTCCAGGAGAGCTGGACCTACCTCAAGGAAGAACTCTTGAATGCACAGGAACAGGCTGTCCCAATGTGCCAGAAGATGAGCTGCTGTGGCAGATGGCCAGCCTGGATGGGCAATGATCTTCTAATAGAACTAAGGGGGAAAAAGAGGGTGAATCCCCTTTGGAAGAAGGGCGAGGCAACCCTTGAAAAGTTTAAGGATGTTGCTAGATCTTGTAGGAAGAAAATAAGGGAGGCAAAAACACATTTAGAGCTTAGACTGGCGTCTGCTGTGAAGGACAACAAAAAGTCCTTCTATAACCTCCACTCCTTGGTGGACATGGAGGGGAACACTGTGACAAAGGATGAGGAAAAGGAAGAGTTACTTAACACCTTCTTTGCCTCAATTTTTACTAGCAGGACAGAATGTCTTCTGGACAGCTGGCCTGCAGAGCTGGCAGAAGTATCCAGGGAGCAGCATAGTTTCCCTATGTTCCAGGAGCGGGTAATTGGAGCTCTCCTCAGCCGCTTGGATCCCCACAAGTCCATGGGACCAGACAGGATCCATCCTAGGGTGCTGAGAGAGCTGGCAGATCACAGTATCACAGTATCACAGTACAACTAAGGTTGGAAGAGACCTTGAGGATCATTGAGTCCAACCTGTCTCCACAGACCTCATGACTAGACCATGCCACCAATGCCACGTCCAATCACCTCTTGAACACCTCCAGGCAAGGTAACTCCACCACCTCCCTGGGCAGCCCATTCCAATGATGAACGACTTGCTTGGTGAAGAACTTTCTCCTCACCTTGAGTCTAAACCTCCCCTGGTGCAGCTTGAGACTGTGTCCCCTTGTTCTGGTGCTGGTTGCCTGGGAGAAGAGACCAACCCTTCCTGGCCACAACCACCTTTCAGGTAGTTGTAGAGGGCAATGAGGTGGCCAAGCCACTCTCCATCATTTATCAGCAGTCCTGGCTCACTAGAGAGGTCCCGGAAGACTGCATGCTGGCCAATGTGGTGCCCTTCCACAAGAAGGGCCGGTTGGATGAGACAGGGAATTATAGACCTGTCAGCTTGACCTCAGTGCCAGGCAAGATTATGGAAGAGGTCATCTTGAGTGCAGTCACACAACACTTACAGGATGGCCAAGGGATCAGGCCCAACCAACATGGATTTAGGAAGGACAGGTCCTGCCTGACCAACCTGATCTCCTTCTATGATCAGGTGACCCACCTGGTGGATGTGGGGAGGCCTGTGGATGTGGTCTACCTGGACCTCAGCAAGGCCTTTGACACCGTCCCCCACAGCAAACTCCTGGCCAAGCTGTTAGCCCATGGCTTGGATGGAAGTACACTGCATTGGGTTAGGAAGTGGCTGGAGAGCCGAGCCCAGAGAGTGGTGGTGAATGGTGCCACATCCAGCTGGCGGCCAGTCAGTAGTGGTGTGCCCCAGGGATCAGTGCTGGGCCTTATACTCATTAACATCTTTATTGATGATCTGGATGAAGACATTGAGTCCATCATCAGTAAATTTGCAGATGACACCATGTTGGGGGCAGGAGTTGATCTGCTGGAAGGTAGAGAGGCTTTGCAGAGGGAGCTTGACACATTGTACAGATGGGCAGAATCCAGCGGCATGGGATTTAACACATCTAAGTGCCGGGTTCTGCACATTGGGCACAGCAACCCCATGCAGAGCTACAGACTGGGTTCAGAGTGGGTGGAGACCGGCCAGGTAGAGAGGAGCCTGGGAGTGCTGGTTGATGGTAGGCTGCTCATGAGCCTTGTTGTGAAGGCGTTATTAAGTTTATGAATATGATATATGAATTATGAAAATATTATTTTTATTAATTAACAAATTATTTATAACTGATGAATCACTGTGGTAGGTTGAGAGAGGGCTTAGCTCTCCCTCCTCCACAGAGTAAGAAACCACAGCTAACTCAGTCGAAGAGCAAAAGCTATATATTTACAAGCATATATGGAAAGCAGGTTATATATAACACAATATATGCAGGTATTTACAATATATACACAGAAATACACAGCAAAGACAAATAACACAACAAAAATCCCTCCCTCAGGGAGGGATCCCCTCTTTGGAACCCCCTCTCTCCCCCCCTTACCTCCCTTTTTCCCCAAAAAGGGGTTAGAGAGAGAGAAAGGCAAGTTACTAAGGAAAAGAGTTGTTAGCAAGCTTCAAAAGCCCATGCAGGATTAGTGTTTGCTTATCTGAAGGCCAAGTCCAGCAGTTCGCAGAAGAAGCAGGCAGGGAGAACAGGCTGAAACACCAAACTCCCCCAACTCCCAAACCGAACTGAACTGAGGAAAAAATTTTCCAACCGCTTCACAATCTAAAGCTGAATTTTTGTTTATCAACCAATGAAATTCGTTTAGAATATCAGAATGTTTTGGTTCTAGTACCAAAAACATTAGCCAGTGTGTTCCAGCAGTGTTTGTTCTTAAAGGCACAGCCTCAAACGACCACAGTCCACCCCTTTCTAAACAATTTCATTGGCTGTTCGTACTGTCCATCCAATCCAGAACAATATTTACAGTTCGTAAGTTAAGTTCATCGTCCATTCCGGCTATACTCAGATGTAGATGATTCAGAAGTCCAAGAAAATCCAAAATCAAGAAAATGGAAAACAGTTTGTCTCTCCGCAGACGAAGCGAAGAAAAAGGGAAACAGGGACTCAGGGACTCTCAGTTGACTCAGGGCTCTCAGGGTTCTCAGGGTTCGTGCACCGTAGATTCCTCAGGGACTCTTTCCTTTGGACGCGCTGTAGCTGTACAACATTCTGAAATTAAACTCTCTCAGCTAAAGTTAAATCTCTTTGTGGAATACACTGAATTTCACCATTCTCTTGCATTACCCAATAAGTGTGACCCGGACCTTCTGCTGAAACCACCCCTCGGACAGGTTTAGCCACTCCTGAGGGCGAAAATACCCAAACAGTTTTACCTAACAGATTCTTTTCCCTAACAACAGGAACTCTATCACCTTCTACTTTCTGTAGCAGATCAGAATGTGCAGGTCCAGCTCGGTTCACTGAACCTCTACTGTTCACCAGCCAGGTTGCTTGTGCTAAATGTTTCTCCCAGTTTTTCAAAGATCCACCTCCCATGGCTTTGAGAGTGGTCTTCAACAAACCGTTGTAGCGTTCAATCTTCCCTGCAGCTGGTGCATAGTAAGGAATATGGAAAATCCACTCAATACCGTGCTCTTTTGCCCAGCTCTTTACAAGGTTGTTCTTGAAGTGAGTTCCGTTGTCTGACTCAATCCTCTCTGGAGTTCCGTGTCTCCACAGGATCTGTCTCTCCAGACCGAGAATGGTGTTGCGTGCAGTTGCATGTGGGACTGCGTAAGTTTCCAGCCATCCAGTGTTTGCCTCTACCATAGTAAGCACGTACTGCTTACCAGAACGAGAACGTGGTAGAGTGATGTAGTCAATCTGCCAGGCTTCACCATACCTGTATTTGGACCATCTGTCACCATACCACAAGGGCTTAATTCTCTTTGCCTGCTTAATAGCAGCACAAATGTCACAGTCATGGATGACTTGTGTGATGGCATCCATGGAAATGTCTATGGATCTGTCACGAGCCCATTGGTATGTTGCATCTCTGCCTTGATGTCCTGACGAATCGTGAGCCCACCGAGCTAAGAATATCTCACCTCGGTGTTTCCAGTCGAGATCAAGTTCAGAGTCCTTGTCTACTTGAGAAACTCTTGCAGCTAGATCTGCCTGATGGTTGTGCTGCTGTTCCTCAGTAGCTTTGCTCTTGGGAATGTGAGCATCAATGTGTCTCACTTTCACTGGAATTCTCTCGATTCGATCAGCAATGTCTTGCCACAGTTCAGCTGCCCAGATGGGTTTTCCTTTCCTCTGCCAGCCATTCTTTTTCCAGTTCTTTAGCCAACCCCATAGAGCATTGGCTACCATCCATGAGTCGGTGTAGAGATAAAGCTTTGGCCATCTCTCACGTTCAGCCACGTCGAGAGCTAGCTGGACAGCTTTTACCTCTGCAAACTGACTGGATTCTCCTTCTCCATCCTTCGCCTCTGCAACTCGGCGTGTTGGACTCCACACGGCAGACTTCCACCTTCGCTTGTTCCCGACGAGACAACAGGAACCGTCTGTGAACAAAGCATATTTCTTTTCATCATCAGAAAGGTCATTGTAAGGAGGAGCTTCCTCAGCACGAGTTACTCTCTCCTCTGGAGGTTTAGCACAGTTGGTATCTTCAGGCCAACTTGAGATCACCTCCACCAGACCAGGTCTTTCAAGATTTCCCATTCGAGCTCTCTGTGTTATCAGGGCCATCCACTTAGACCAGGTGGAATCTGTGGCATGATGTGGTGTGGAACCTTTGCCTTTGAACATCCAATTCAAAACTGGCAATCTGGGAGCTAAGAGAAGTTGTGACTCAGTTCCAATTACTTCAGAAGCTGCTTTCACTCCTTCATAGGCAGCTAGAATCTCTTTCTCTGTTGGAGTGTAATTAGCCTCTGAACCTCTGTAACCTCGACTCCAGAAACCAAGAGGTCGTCCACGTGTCTCACCTGGAGCTTTTTGCCACAAGCACCAGGTTGGACCATTGTCACCTGCAGCCGTGTACAAAATGTTCTTAATGTCTGGACCATCTCGGACAGGTCCCAGACCCACTGCTTGGACTACTTCTTGCTTTATCTGGTCAAAGGCTGCTTGTTGTTCAGGTCCCCAGTGGAAACTGTTCCTCTTTCGAGTCACATCATACAGAGGTTTCACAATCTGACTGTATCCAGGAATGTGTAGTCTCCAAAATCCCACTATCCCCAAGAAACGTAGAGTTTCTTGCTTGTTCGTGGGATTTGCCATGGTAGAGACTCTATTTACCACATCCACTGGAATGTGTCGGCGTCCATCCTGCCACTGCACTCCCAGAAACTGGATCGCTGTGGTAGGACCTTTCACTTTGTCTCTCTTGATGGCAAAACCTGCATTCAGGAGAATGTCCATGATTTTGTTACCTTTCTCGTAGACTTCCTCAGCAGTTTTACCCCAGACGATGATATCATCGATGAACTGGATGTGTTCTGGAGCACCACCTTCCTCCAGAGCATCATGGATTACTGCATGACAGATGCTGGAGCTGTGGATCCAGCCCATTGGCAGTCTGTTGAAAGTGTACTGGATTCCTCTCCAGGTGAAAGCAAACTGAGGCCTGCATTCCTCTGCTATGGGAATAGAGAAGAAGGCATTAGCAATGTCTATGGTAGCATACCATTTGGCCTCTTTGGATTCCAGCTCATACTGGAGTTCCATCATGTCTGGTACTGCTGCACTCATAGGCGGAGTTACTTCATTCAGGGCTCGGTAGTCCACTGTCAGACGCCAGTCTCCATTCGGCTTTCGCACAGGCCACACTGGACTGTTGAAAGGTGAATGAGTTTTGCTGATGACTTTCTGACTCTCCAACTGACGAATCAGATTCTGAATGGGCTACAAAGAGTCACGGTTGGTTCTGTATTGTCTGTGATGCTCAGTCCGAGAAGCAACCGGCAACTTAATGTCCTGAATCTTGTGTTGTCCCACAACTGCAGATTCATCAGAAAGCTCAGGTCTAGCAGACAGCTTCAGTTTTTGTCCATCAATTTCTACAGAAGCTACTCCAAAAGCCCATTTGTAACCTTTAGGGTCTTTGAAACGCCCTTCTCTCAGAAAATCAATTCCCAAAATACAAGGTGCATCAGGTCCGGTCACAACTGTATGCTTTTTCCATTGTTTACCAGTTAAGCTTATATTAACCTCCACTTTACTTAACTCTTGAGATCCACCAGTGACTCCCAGAATAGTTATGGACTCTGATCCCTGATAATTTGATGGCAATATGGTGCACTGAGCTCCTGTGTCAACCAAGGCCCTGTACTTCTGAAAGTGTGAAGTGCCAGGCCACTGGATGTACACATCCCAATAGATTCTGTTATCTGTATTACCCCTCTCCTCCCCCTGGCGGGAGGCAGGGCACCCCTAGTTATGGGGAACATGTCCACAGGTGCAACGAGCACACTGTGCAGTGTTAGAACTGGAGCCACTGTTGGAGCTACTAGAGTTGTCCTGGGGAACTGTGGAAGTAACAGCTACCCTTCTGGTATTGCTACCTCGGGTTCTGCCACTTTGCAGTTCTTTCAGTCTCCTGAAAAGATTAGATGTTGGTTGACCATCCCACCTGTTCATGTTCTCACCAAACTGATCACGCAGGGTAATCCAAATAGTCCTACGTGACTGCCTTGGTGGTCTGTTTTGGTTTGATCTGTTTTGGAATGACCTCCTTGGAGGATGTCTATTCCTCACAGATGAAACCTGTACCCACCTGGAGGAAGAATTGGAATCATCTCTTTGTGCCAATTGGGAGATGGTGTTTTTAAATTCATCCTTCAGCTCTTTCATGCAATTCTTCAGTTTTCCAGACAGAGTTTCAATGGCTGAAACCAAAGAAACACGTGTCATGCTATCATCCAATTGTCTCAATTGATCAGTGAATTGGCCAACCGTAAGAGGAGCTCCACCATAATTTCTTGCTACAATTCTGCTTGCCAGAATGTTTGCATAATTAGAAGGAGCAAGCTTGATGAGCTTTTTAGCAAGACCATTTCCTACAGGAACATCATCTGGATTCAGAGATTCATGTTCACCATAGAGTACCTCTCTAACAGCAAATTCTCTCAGACGCTTGATTCCCTCATCTATGGTAGTCCAGGGCTTAGGATTCCATGGAAGATCATCTCGGGAAGGGTATCTCATGAGAACCGCCATTAGAAGGCGTATCCACAGATTAACCTTACCGAGAGCCTTGCCTAGATGTCTATCTATTCCATTATCCTTTGAGAGAGTTCCTAGCTGGGCTGCTGACTTGTCTCCAACCATTAGAGCTGGAGCACCTGTATCATAGCATCTACCAAGCCAAGCGAGAACTGGCTCCTTATCTGCTCTGAGATAGTCTTTTCTTACATTTCTAAGCTCCTCCCGGGGTGAAGAGCAGTCGGTTATGTCATCTTGTTGCTCTTCTGCCTCCTCTTCCTCAACTTGTGGTCCAAACAACCTTTCTGTCACTCTCTCAAGGATCCCTTTAAGCTGAGAGGCACCACCACTAGCTGCTGTCCTACCAAGAGATGCATCTCGATCCTCTGATGATCTCAATAACTCAGCTATATTTTTAAGACAGATTTTCTCTTCCTCCCCAGCAGAAGAACCTTGCTGTGCATCCCCGTCAGCTCCTGAATCAGCTTTAGTCTTACCCTTCCTTGTTGTTAAAACTGCTACTTGCTTTACTGGAGCTGTGTTTGGGTTTCCAGCTGCCTTATTATCAGAAGCTGATAAGCTTTGAGACAGATTAGTTGCTTTGGAGGACGCTTCCGCTCCTGCCATGGAAGAAGGAGGAAATGACTTTGCCTCGTTAATGGTGGCTGCCTGGGACACAGGAGCCGCCATGTTTGGGGCTACTGTAGCCCCTGGCTGCTTGCCAGAATCATCACCATTGCTATTCAGAGCTGCCTTGCCGATTGACTTTTTAGCTTTATCTTTAACTGACACAGATTCTCCATTATCATCCTCACTGGATGTTCCTGAAACAGAGCTAGGGTGGCGTTTTCGTCTCTTTGTCCTCCGTCTAATAACAAAACATGCCTTATAAACTTTTCTCTCCCGGTACAGTGTCACTAGCAAATACACATTACTTATCACCAGCAGCAGGACTACACACATCAAGAAAATCAGCTTTGGATCCCAGCCATCACTTAAAATTACCCTTTCACCGAGCGGAATCTTAAACTCTTTTATCTCAATAGGGAGTGTGCTAGATGTAACATTCCTGTACTTTTTAACATAAAAGAATTCCAGGCACTGATCATACAGAAGCCGAATCTTGTACTTAAACCACAAATATAATTTTTGCATTATATATTTACCTATCTTATCGATAATCATACCCAGGCAATACTTGTAGATCAATACACCAAAGACCGAGAAGAACAGACGCTCAAAAAGCCAAAACACCTTCATGTTTGCTCGTTCGACTTAAGCAAGCAATAAATCAAACTAATTTGTCAGCAAGCCCCACGTTGGGCGCCAATAAATGTGGTAGGTTGAGAGAGGGCTTAGCTCTCCCTCCTCCACAGAGTAAGAAACCACAGCTAACTCAGTCGAAGAGCAAAAGCTATATATTTACAAGCATATATGGAAAGCAGGTTATATATAACACAATATATGCAGGTATTTACAATATATACACAGAAATACACAGCAAAGACAAATAACACAACAAAAATCCCTCCCTCAGGGAGGGATCCCCTCTTTGGAACCCCCTCTCTCCCCCCCTTACCTCCCTTTTTCCCCAAAAAGGGGTTAGAGAGAGAGAAAGGCAAGTTACTAAGGAAAAGAGTTGTTAGCAAGCTTCAAAAGCCCATGCAGGATTAGTGTTTGCTTATCTGAAGGCCAAGTCCAGCAGTTCGCAGAAGAAGCAGGCAGGGAGAACAGGCTGAAACACCAAACTCCCCCAACTCCCAAACCGAACTGAACTGAGGAAAAAATTTTCCAACCGCTTCACAATCTAAAGCTGAATTTTTGTTTATCAACCAATGAAATTCGTTTAGAATATCAGAATGTTTTGGTTCTAGTACCAAAAACATTAGCCAGTGTGTTCCAGCAGTGTTTGTTCTTAAAGGCACAGCCTCAAACGACCACAATCACTAACTTATATACATGTTCTAGTGCACGTTCGTGAAATACATTCCATAAGTAGCTTAGTGTTATGATTAGAACATAATTGAACTATATATTGACCATTTCTATATTTATATAACGAAGGGTGCAGTTCCGCCGCTTGGCCACTAGATGGTGACTCGGTGGGACTCTGGTGGCTCCTGTCTATATACAGCAATATTGTAATGTTTCTATGCGTCAGCGATTACTCTGCTAGATGCAGATACTTTGAACTGGGTATTAGTGGATTGAAAGCACGTGGAAGATACTCTGTAGCTGTTGTTTGCAGCAAGGTGGAGGTCCGGCAGACTACTGTCAGTGGACTGATTCCTAGTTGAGTTGGACAGTTGTGCTGGGTTACTGTCTCCTCTCTCTGCAGCAGTGGAGAGGAAATAATGGAACCTGGGCTTAGCTCAGAGGCAGGTTCCCTTCAGGACTCCGTCCATTCCCTCCAGTCAACAGGGATAGGTCCTGGTCAGGGTCAATCCATGGCTTGCACGACAGGGAGGGGCAACAGTTGCCGGTAGGCGGGCTTGGAGGTTTCCCATTGGGCAACAGCAGCAGACAAAGGCTACGGGGTCGACCGGCTGCAGCAATTCTCAGGGCTGATGTAAACAGCCTCAGGGAGAGAATGCAGCTGTGTTAAGTAGCGGCTTATTGTTTACTGGGCTTAAAGGAATAGTGGGATGCTCAGAGTGGTCCCAGGTTTGGTGCAGCATAGGCATGAACAGTGCTTTACTCTTCCCTGAGGTTTACAGGGCTCAGAGCAGCACATGTGCCAGCTCCCCTCCTACTACAGTGGGGCTAGGCATATATGGACTCAGTCTCAATCAAGTCCTTTCTCCCCGGCAACTGGGCAGATCTTACCCTTGGGGGTTGGTCCAGTCCTCCGGTGGCACAATGGGCTCTCCTGGTTGATACGACTGGCTGTGATGACGTTGGGCTTCTCGAGCTCAGCGAAGGTCCTCCCTCTGGAGATGATCCTCATGATTGCTTCTCACGATGCAGAGACTTTCAGTATGCATGCATGTATGACAGAAGCTAACAACAAATAGCAGAGGCTATAGCTCGAGAGTTGTTCTCTCAAACAAGTACAGAGACAAAGTGAAAGAGAGGGCAACTTGTTTACCAACTGGGGTGATACTTATAGATTCCTTGAGGCTGGGTTTGACCAATGGGCACTCTCATAAACAACTGGCTTCAGCCTATAGAAAGCATGAAGCTAGATTTATGCCCATACTTGGTATTGCATGAGCACTGCATGCACTGGGTGCGTGCTGTCCTGGCTAAAGCCTTGGCTTTTGTCTTCCTCCTGAAGGAGGGGGAACTTGTCCACATGCTGGGACAAGATTCAGTATTTGGGCATAATGTGCCTTCACCACAGCCTGCAGTGTGCCCAGGCAGCCAAGAGGGCCAATGGCATCCTGGCCTGCATCAGGAATAGTGTGGCCAGCAGGAGCAGGGAGGTCTTTCTCCCCCTGTACACTGCACTGGTTAGGCCACACTTTGAGTACTGTGTCCAGTTCTGGGACCCTCATTTTAGGAAGGATGTTGACTTGCTGGAGCGTGCCTAGAGAAGGGCAACAAAGTTGGTGAGGGGTTTGGAGCACAAGCCCTATAAGGAGAGACTGAGGGAGCTGGGGTTGCTTAGCCTGGAGAAGAGGAGACTCAGTGCTCTCTACAACTACCTGAAGGGAGGTTGTAGACAGGTGGAGGTTGGTCTCCTCTCCCAGGCAACCGGCACCAAAACAAGAGGACACAGTCTCAAACTGTGCCAGGGGAGGTTTAGGATGGATGTTAAGAAGAAGTTCTATACAGAGAGAGTGATTGCCCATTGGAATGGGCTACCCAGAGAGGTAGTGGAGTCACCATCATTGGAGGTGTTTAGGAGGAGACTTCATGGGGTGCTTGGTGCCATGGTTTAGTTGATTTGGTGGGTTGGATTGGTTGATAGGTTGGATGGGATGATCTTGACGGTCTCTTCCAACCTGGTCTATTCTATTTTATTCTATTGTATTCTATTGTATTCTATTGCGTTCTATTGTATTCTAGTCTAGTCTA
The DNA here is from genome assembly GCF_014839835.1 of Dryobates pubescens. Classification (NCBI taxonomy): domain Eukaryota; kingdom Metazoa; phylum Chordata; class Aves; order Piciformes; family Picidae; genus Dryobates; species Dryobates pubescens. The sequence goes on along the minus strand of NC_071657.1, from coordinate 23,898,562 downwards.
GTCTAGTCTCCTCAGAGCCTTCTCTTCTCCAAAATGAACAAGCCCAACTCATTCAGCCTGTCCTCATAAGACAGGTGTTCCAGCGCTCTCATCATCCTTGTGGCCCTTCTCTGGACATGTTCCAGCACATCCATATGTGGTGGGTTAACGCCCATTCTGAAAACAAAAACAAAACAGGGTGGAGGGCTTGCGGGTGCTTTGCCCTCCCTGCAGGGTGTTTTCCCCCTGGGAAACTGAGTCTGTTCCACTCCCCGCTCCCTGCCCAGATAGGGTATAAAAAACAGGATATTGCAGCTATTAGCTCTCCTTTTGGCTCCTGCCTCTCCTGGATGAGAGCTACTGTGGCTGCATTCCTGCTACTCTGCCATGTGGTCAGGCCTGATCCTTCTCCCTGCTACCTCCATGCTTCTTCAGAGAGAGACTGGTTTTGTATTATTCTTCTTTGTCCCCCTCCCATCCATCCTTGTTCCTTGCCCTTGTGAATGTTACCTGTTATTGTTTTATATATAAATATACACATACACATATATATATATATATATATACACACACACATATTTTGTTTAAAGAAAACTCTTTACTTCTCTACTTCCAAGCCAACTCCAATTTATTGTTAGGTAGATTTGCTCCTTCCTTTTTTTTTCCCTCTGTGTTGGGAGGGAGGAGGGGGGAGTGGGGTAGAGTTTCTCAGCCTTGTCCCCATCTGAGCTGTTAACTCCCAGTTAAGGCTTAAACCACCACACCATATCTTTCTTGTAATAGGGGTTCCAGAACTGGACACAGTACTCCAGGTGGGATCTCACCAGAGTGGTGTAGAGGTGGAGAATCACCTCCCTCGACCTGCTGGCTACACTTCTCTTGATGCAGCACAGGATGTGATTTGCTTTCTGGGCTGAAAGTGCTCATGTTGAGCTTCTCATCCAACAGCACCCCCAAGTCCTTTTCTTCAGGGTTGCTCTCAAGCCAGTCACTGCCCACCCTATATCAGTGCCTGGGATTGCCCCAACCCATATGCAGGACCTTGCACTTGATCTTGCTGAACCTCGTGAGTTTGTCTTGGGCCTACCTCTCCAGTGTGTCAAGGTCCATCTGGATGCCATCTCTTGTCTCCAGTGTGTCATCAGCAAACCTGATGAGTGTGCACTCAATGCCGCTGTCCATGTTGCCAACAAAGATGCTAAAAAAGATGAGACCCAGTACTGATCCCTGAGGGACTCCATTTGTCACTGGCCTCCACCTGGACATCGGCCCATTGACAGCCACTCTTTGGGTGTGGCTGTCAAGCCAGTTCATTATCCACTGAGTGGTTCATGCATGAAACCCATATATTACCAGCTTGGTGATCAGGATGTTCTGAGGGACAGTGTTGAAGCCTTTGCTCAGGTCCAGACAAATTACATCAGCTGATCTCCCTTTGTCTATTGATGTTTTGACCTTGTCATACAAGGCCACCGGGTTTGGCAGGCACAATCTGCCATAAAGCCGTGAAGCCATGAACCACCTCTTCATTATTCTCCAACATCAGCAGTCCCTCCAGGAGGATCTACTCCCTGATTTTACCAGGCACAGAGGTGAGACTGACTGACCTATAGTTCCCTTTGCCATCCTTCTTCCCCTTTTTGAAAATGGGGGTTATGTTTCCCCTTTTCCAGTCAGTGGGGACTTCCCCAGACTGCCACAACTTTTGGAATATAATAGAGGGCAGTTTAACAACCTCTTCCACCAGTTTCCCCAGCACCCGTGGGTGTATCCCATCACGTTCCATGGACTTGAACACTTTCAGGTTTGTCTGATGATCAGGAGCCTGATCTTCACTTGATCTTCTCCTGATCTTCCTTCTTACAGTTCCTGCCATCATCTGCCATACTTCTGGGAGTGCAGCTGGAGCCCTTGCCTGTGAAGACTGAGGTAAAGAAGTCATTGAGAACTTCAGCCTTCTCCATGTCACTTGTCACCAGTTCACCTGTTTGCTTTCTGAGGGGGCCCACACCTTCCCTCACCTTCTTTTTACCATTAATGTACTGTGGTGGTTTGAGCCTTAACTGGGGCTTAAAATCCCAGATGGGGGACAAGGCTGAGAAGCCCCTTCCCCAACAGAAAGAGAAAAGGAAGGGAGGGGAGCAAATCCACCAAGAAATAATTTGGGTTCGGCTTAGAAGTAGAGAAGCAAAGAATTTTTTTTTTCTTTAAACAATATATATATATATTTATGTAACAATGACAGGCAGGGTTCACAAGGGGAAAGAACAAGGATGGATGGGAGGAGAAAAAAGGAAAAAAAAATATGAGATACAGAACCAGTCCTTTGCAGAGTGCAGAAGCAGCAGGAAAGAGGGCAATGGCTGCAGTTCTCCTCCCTCTTATACCCCTGCTGGACAAGAAGGGGGAGAAGTGGAACAGACCAAGTCAGTTTCCCAGGGGAGGAAACACCCCCACCAGGGTGGGCATAAAACCTCCCACAAGCCCTCCCCCCCTGTTGTTTTGTTTGTTTTTTTTTCCGGGATGGGCATAGAGCCCACCAAATATACCTATAGAAATTTTTGCTGTTCCCTTTGATCTCCCTGCCTAATTTTAATTCTAACTGAGCTTTAGCTTTTTCAACCAAGTCTCCTGCTGCTTGGACAGCTTCCTTATATGCCCCCCATTCCAGCTGTTATTTCTTCCACTCCTTGTACAGTTTCTTTTTGTGTGGCAGCATGGCCAGGAGGCTGAGGCTAGTTGACCTTGATGGTACTTCTGGCCATCATGGCACTTTTGGCCTTCATAAGCCCTCATCCCTGCTCACAACCTGCAGAGCCTCATACCTGCTCTGCTGGGTCACTATAGGTGGTGTGCTTCTTAAAGGAGCATGTTTGCTCCATTTATATCATTTGTTTCATTGAGCAATGACCTGTTCCCATCCACCCTGCACATGTGAGGAACTACAGGAAGTCTGGGGTGCTTGCTGATGAGGGGATATTAAATCTTCTGCTCCACTAAGAGTTAACTCTTGTTCTGTTTTTGTAATGATCGCTTTGTGAAAGTAATCAATTTCCCTCTCAATCTCCCTGATGTTTCTCAATCTACTCACCTCCTCCCTGAGTTCCATCACTACATCCTGGAGCTGTGCCACCCAGGTCAAAAACCTCCTCACACTGCATGCAACTACAGTCAGTGTTGTCCACTGTTGTCAGAGAAAGGCTGTGGCATTTCTCACAGCTTGTGTTCTGGATGCCAATATCAGTTTTGGTGGGTGCAGATAACACAGTCTTCCTCCTCTGTGTAGCCACCATCATGCCTTCATTAAAACTGCAGCACCTTATGTTCTGCCCACACACCCTGCTCATTCCAACTACTGAGCTGAGTCAAAAGGAGCCCCCAGGCTACACTTGGTCACTATTTGCTCCCCCTGTGTCTGTTAGCCTGCCTGCACCAATGGCCAGGTGCTTCCAAATGACTGGCCACGCCCCTGCCCTCTCATGCCCCTTCCCTCTCATGTCCCACTCGCTGGGTTACAATGAGTAAGAAAACTGTCACCTCGCAGCTTGTAGTCTGAGAGCCTCTTCCAGTTTTGACATGTTTAAATCTCCCGTGGCTTCTCTGGCAATGCTCCCAGTAGCATGTTGTCCTCTCAGGCACCCTTGTGAGAGACACTGAGTAGTGCTGGGTCTCCTCTCCCCACCCCGCCCCCCCTTGGTCTCCCTGTCTTCAGTATCCCACTTTTCTAAATAGCAAGGTGCAGCATGGAGCTAGTCAGTGCTGATGCAGTTTCCTCACAGTTTGGAGTCTGAGGACATCCCTGGACATACTCAAGGTCAGGCTCAAATAGGCTCTGAGCAGCCTGATCTAGTTGAGGATGTTCCTGCTCACTGCAGTGGGGTTGTACTAAATGACCTTTGGACGTCCCTTCTGACCCAAACAATTCTGTGATTTAACGATTCTATTAATTATAACTACAAAAGTTCTTGTTAGTTACAGCTTTCCTTTGGTCTTGTAAGCCATAAAGGATGCTCTAAATTAAACTGTTAGGGCAATCTTGTGCTATTTGAGACAAACAGGACAGCTTCTCCTTTCTATGTCCTGCTCTGCTGTGGTACTGTTTGCATTTGTGAATCTCTGAGCTGAACAACTGCCATTCTTCTCTCTTCATGAATCGGTTTTGTACCTGACTACATTTTCATGAACTTAGTTGGACAGGAAAGCAAGTATATATTTCTGTAGAAGTAATCAGCAATGTTTAATAACATAAAAATTAAGGCACAAACCCTGCTGCCATACAGTAATGATATTCCAGAAATGCAGAGAGTGAAGAATCTCAGAAGTCTTCCCAGAAGTCCTTTATTACTGCATTGTAGAATACCTAACATTACAGGGCAACAAGTCTGGTGAGAGGCCTTGAGCACAAGCCCTACGAGGAGAGGCTGAGGGAGCTGGCATTGTTTAGCCTGGAGGAGGCTCAGGGGTGACCTCATTGCTCTCTACAACTACCTGAAAGGTGGTTGTAGACAGGAAGGGGTTGGTCTCTTCTCCCAGGCAACCAGCACCAGAACAAGGGGACACAGTCTCAAGCTGCGCCAGGGGAGGCTTAGACTCGAGGTGAGGAGAAAGTTCTTCACTGAGCGAGTCATTTGTCATTGGAATGGGCTGCCCAGGGAGGTGGTGGAGTCACCATCCCTGGAGGTGTTTAAGAGGAGATTGGACGTGGCACTTGGTGCCAAGGTCTAGTCATGAGGTCTGTGGAGACAGGTTGGACTCGATGATCTTTGAGGTCTCTTCCAACTTTAGTTTTACTGTGATACTGTGATACTGTGAGGATAGAAGGAGGAGAACCTCTCGCGACTTACTAACCACACCCTTTCTAATACAACCCAGGATACCATTTGCCTTCTTGGCCACAAGAGCACATTGATGGTCAACCTTCCATCCACTAGGACCCCTAGGTCCTTTTCCCCTTCACTGCTCTCCAGCTTGCCAGTACCCACCCTATAATGATACATGAGGTTGTTCTTTCCCAGGTGCAAGACTCTACACTTGCCCTTGTTGAATTTCATTAAATTTCTCCCCACTCAACTCTCCAGCCTGCCCAAGTCTCACTGAATGGCAGCACAACCCTCTGGTGTGTCAGCCACTCCACCCAGTTTGGTGTCATCGGCAAACTTATTGACAGTGCTCCCTGTTGCCTTATTGTCCTGGAAGAGACATTAACAAGACAGCTAAATCTGTTTGAGCCACTGCCCCTCTCTCCTCCCTCTCTGTTGCAGGGTCCAGATTGAGGTCAAAGAGCCCAAGAGGCATGCACTGTTAAGGCTGCCTGGAGGGGGGTGGAAGCTAGACCCCAAGACTCATGTTTCAGAGAGGTCACTGCATGTATCAGACGCCAGGAGAGAAGGTGTGTGCAGTTTGCTCGCCATACAAAATTTTGAACTGATTGGAGAGATTTGAATAGCTAATGTGCCTTTGGGATGTTCAGTTTTCAAAAAGGGAATTTATAGGGGAAGACTTTGAATGCTTATATGCTCATATACTCATTGCTCATATGCTCATTGCTCTCTCATCTCTCTTCTTCTCCCATCCCTGTTTGTTAATGGGATTCAAGGCAGTGACAAGCACCTACTTGCTCCTGTCTTCAGGGCAATTAGGTTCTTTGTTCTAGCAGCATAGTGCTTAAGTCGGGCCTCCACCACAGCAGCGTTCTCTCTGTCACTTCCTCTAGTTTTGGATACTGCCCTTTTGAACTATAACTACAACTCAGAACATCCTTTGGTCACCAAAGGTTCTGGTAGTTAACAGCTTTGCGGTTCGTGAGTAACTTAAGCTAATTTACCTGGTTATTTCAGAGGTTGATAGCTTGTTACCTGTTGGTTAGCTCTGTTGTGAACTCAAGGTGGTCTGTCTATGCCGCCCAAGGCATCACTGCTGTTTGGTTTTGTGTGTATAGGGAGATTCCAGTTTGTTCCTCTGTATTCCAAGTTCTGAATTTTCTAGACTGTTACTCTACTGTTTATTAGCCTTCTATCATGTGTAATTACCCTATCATCAACCAGGCAAATGAATATGAATCAAATTGGCTCAATTTTTTTTTTATATTTAATAAATTATAGTCATATTTTATCATATTTCTGGCCTATAAATCTATAAGAACTAAATCACTCATCCAGGTTGCAGTGAATATATTGAACAGCAGTGGTCCCAGGACTGACCCCAAGGGACTCCACCAGATACAGGCCTCCAACTAAACTCCATCCCATTGTCCACAACTCTCTAACTTCTTGTAATGATCAGTAAAAAGGCTACTAACGTTTGATAAGTGAGAGGATTAATAAAAATATTAATGAATTTATTAATAACAAACTTCCATGCCAAATGTCAATAACCTTATGTACAATTTGTTCAGGTTCATGTATCCGGTGGGGAATTACTTACATAAAACATTGGTAATACTAATGATATGAACACTTTAGGTAGAGGAAGGATTTGATTAAAGTAACTACACTTCTGATATCGAACTCAAAGTTGAAGGGAGAGCGAGGAGCCGCAATTCCGGACTTGGTAACGAGGTAGGTCCCCTTTGCTCCCTGATGGAGCAAAGGCAGAAAGAAGGAAATTAATGTCCAATATGCTTTTATGAAGTCAATAATCAGTATCACTTACGGAAGCAACATTCAGTCTGGAAAATTCTGATCAGTCCAAGACGTAGTGTTGAGAGCAGCAGTCAGGAAAATTTATAATCCAGAATTATGTTCTCAGTATAATTTTGTAAAGCCAAGGAAAAATAAAATAGGATCCAAGCACGTTGTCCAAACTGAAAGTAAAACTGAAACCGCGTGGTGAGTGCCAGAGGGGAATGGGCCAGTAGCACACCATCCAGCAGGCCAGGAGACAGGCAGAAGCCAAGAGGAAAAAAAGGAAGGGTTACCAAATAACCCCTCTATTTAGCTGCTTTTGAAACAAAACTGTCAGAAACAAAACTGTCAGAAAAGTGATTTTAAACTTAGCCAATCACCTTCTGAGCATCAGCACAGTGGTGAGTGGTCAGGGTACCTGCCAAAGAGGTTTGCTGCCTTTATGTTGCCAGCAAGTCTGGACAAGTCTCTGTACATGTTTTCTTTTGTTTATCTCCCCCTGCTTCTTAGGGGCTCTTACTGAAGCCTGTTTGGGCCTGGTCATGCCCAACCAGGACACTTCTTTACTTGAACAATTTCACAATCCACCTTGCTAGCTGACCATCCAGAGCACACTTCCTCAGTTTAGCTGCAAGGATGAGTGGGAGACAATGTCAATGGGTTGTCCAGGGAGGTGGTTGGAGCGCTGTCCCTGGAGGTGTTTAAGACCAAGCTGGACAAGGCTCTGGCTAGCCTGATCTAGTGTGGGGTGTTCCTGCCCATGGCAGGGGTTTAGAACTAGATGATCCTTGTGGTCCCTTCCAACCCTGACTGATACTATGATACTATGACGTACTGAATTCAAGATAAACCACACCCACTGATCTGCCATCATCTATTCACCTGGTTATGCCCTCATAAAAGGCTACAGGTTGGTCAAGCATGACTTCCCCTTGGTAAAACCATGTTGACCACCCCTAATATCCATGATATGCCCAAGGACAGCACCAAGTATAAGTTGCTCCATCACCTTTCGAGGGATGGATGTGAGGCTGACTGGTCTACTGTTACCTGAGTCCTCCTTCCATTTTGATTGGGATTAAATTAACAAGGCAGGAATTATAAAAATATAGTTATGTATTTCCCCCCCCCAAATCATGTACAAAACGGATTGAATTCATTTACAGGTTCTATTTGGTCACGAATTCTGCAAGGATGCTTTGGACATCTTTAATACAATTTAGAGAATTCAGAAAATGGAAAAGGCTAAGCCACAAAATAGCTTCACCCTGCTTATAAAATCAAAGGCACGCCAGGACCTTAGGGAAAGCCATTGAGTCAGATTTTACTCACAAGAATGGAGCATGAATTTGGATATAGTCCCTAGGTCTCTCTTCCATGTCAGGCTCCAGAACTGCAAGTTTATGGTCCAATTTATGGATAACACAGCACAAATGCAAAGGAAAAGGGACCCACCAAAATCAAAGTGTCCTTAGACACAGCTGCCACAAGGCACAACTCGTGTAGCAGCCCTGCCTGAGCAGTGCAAGAGAAGCCACACTGCCAGCCTGCTCCAGCCAATAGCTGCAGTTTTATGGCAGGCAGAGTCACTCCAGCAGCAGGTAGGGAGCAGGACCCCAGGGTAGGCAGGTCCAGGGAGAAGCCAGGGCCTGATCTCTCCAATTTCACCATGAATCCAGAGTGAGTTCAAAATGAGAGCCAAAACTGATCCAAAAATGAGAGCCAAAATGACAGCCCAGAACACTTTCTGGTCCCTCTATTGAAGGCCTTTGACACTGTCCCACACAGCAAACTCCTGGCCAAGCTGTCAGCCCATGGCTAGGACAGCAGCACTCTGTGCTGGGTTAGGAACTGGCTGGAGGGCCAAGCCCAGAGAGTGGTGGTGAATGGTGCCACATCCAGCTGGAAGGCAGTCACTAGTGGTGACCCCAGGGATCAGTGCTGGGCCCCATCCTGTTCAATATCTTTACTGATGATTTGGATAAGAGGATTGAGTCCACCATTAGGAAATTTGCAGACAGCATCAAGCTGGGGGCAGGTGTTGATTTGTTAGAGGGTAGGAGATCTCGGCAGAGGGACCTTGAACAACTGGACAGATGGGCAGAGTCCAGTGTGATGGCATTTAACAAGTCCAAGTGCCGGGTGCTGCACTTTGGTCACAACAACCCCATGCAGTGCTACAGGCTGGGGACAAAGTGGTTATAGAGCAGCCAGGCAGAAAGGGACCTGGGGGTACTGGTTGATAGTTGGCTGAACATGAGCCAGCAGTGCACCCAGGTGGCCAAGAAGGCCAATGGCATCCTGGCCTGTGTCAGGAATAGTGTAGTCCTTCACAAGCTGCTCTACAACTACAGCCAGCTCTGCACTGTACTCCCAGTCCCACTTGTAGGAAAAGAAGTTGCCACCACATCTTAAAGGAACTGAACACATATGATAAGACTGTCCAGTCAGGGGGAGGACTAGCCTGAACCCTTTGGCAAGTCCTAACATAGTCTGCTACAGCCACAAGTCAGCAGACGTGCAAGCCAAAGCCTTCTGCATGCCTGCCCACAACGATGGACCCCACAGTCATGGGAGGGGAGCCACCACTGCTCTACATGCCTCTAAGTCAAAAGCTGACCCAGGGTGATTCAGAGCTGGGACCACCTGTGAGCATCCCATACAGTTTCACAAAATACTGTCCTGTAACCTTAGATGCAGGAAAATCACAACCAAAAAGAATCGGCCATTCACTCATTTCAAGCTGAGCTAGGGGAAAGCTGCACCACTCCATGCCATCCCTCCATGCCCTCTAGCAGCTCCAGGAAGGAACTGCTGCCCCACAGTGCCCTGCCAACCCTGAAGGGACTGCAGCCCCAAGGGAGCCGCCCAAACCCATCCAGGGAAACCTGCTTGTTGGCACAAGTCTACACCTCACACCCACCTCTGCAAACATGGGAGAAGAAAGCTGCCCCCTCCACTGCATCTGCAGGGACTGCCCACACTAGCCAGCACCAGATGTCTGCAAACCACTGAGCCTCGGCAGTGATCAGACACAGCAGCCACTGCCCCTGCTGGGTCCATTTCCCTGGATCCACCATAGGTAACCAGCATAGCAGTAGCATAGCAACCAGTTTAGCTACAAGAGAAACCATATATCTTTTCAGTGTTCATGTGTTTAACACCAGATTTGGTTCTGTTTAAAATCCCTGTGCCTTAGCTTGCATGTAATCTATGACTTACAAGCAGCCTCCCTGGCCATGCCCATAATCCATAATCATGAATTAAGCCTCTTGAAAGGTCCCTTAATTGTATGTGCCTGGCATTTTGCCTCCCTAGCTATTAGCAGCTGCCAAGCATCTTGTCCAGTCACTATCTGGTGGACAAGCAGTGGAATTGCAACCTCAGTTCTTAATTGAATAACTGGTTTATTTTTTCCTAATTGGGTTAAAATTGTTTAATTATACCAATTTACAGGATATTTTTCATGACCATGCACTAGAACCTCTATATAAATATTGATAAATGGTAATAATTTTTAATATTAATAAAAATATTTTCCATTTTTCATAATGCATAAATTAATAACACTCACCACAATACCAAAATCCAGAAGGGCTAATTTGTAAAATGTAACACTTCAATTCATATGCTCATGAAGGGTTTACAAATTCTTCACAAGATAGTTATCAGCCTGTACGAATCTTAAATACCTCTGGAATGTCATGGGAAGGGATGGCAATACCCTTAAATCATTTGATCACTATAGGTAGAACTACAGAGTTGAAGGCTGAGTGGCTTGCTCAGTATAATGACAATTTGTGGAAGTCCTAGGATAAGTGTAGAATTTCCAAATATTTTTCATAGTCTGAAGATCACATGGCTTTCCAGAATATACATTTGGAAAAGAAAATGGGAAATAACAGGTTTTGAGTGATTATACCTTAACTTCTTTTTCTGTTTTGATTAATAAAACATATACATATTCCATTTTAAATTTGGATCTTTAAATGGACATTTAGCAACGTAGATGTTTGCTTGCTTTGATTTATTGCATGGACTGGGCATCAGTAATTCACAGAGGATAATGTGTATGCTGCTGACATATTTTTCTTGAATGTCTTTTATAATTTGATTGCCACAGTCAGTTCTTCAGAATTTGTAGATGGAGTATCTGAGAAATTTAGCTGTGGGTCAAAGACACTTGGCTAACTCTGTATAAGCTAGACTGGTAAGAAGGAGAATATAACTAAGTTCAGCCAACCTGTCTGGCTTACCTGTTGGTATGGTCACTAGAGGAATCTGTGCTCCACAGTTCATTGTCACTGACTTTCTTTTATCCTTTGCAACCTCCTTGTCCTTTCCTTTTATGATTTATGTGTATTTAATGTGCTATTTTCCTGTTTTGTACAGACATTTCTCCTCAATTTTGCTGTCTGTCTCCTTATTCTGGGTAACAGATAACTGGCAATATGGAGGTGAAAACCCTCCTGTGTTTTAAAGAGCACTGCTTCTCCACATTCATCTAATCAGGATTTCCTTGTCCCTAGGTGAATAAGAATTTGTCCATGGAATGGTTTTTACATTCATCTGTCAGATGTCCTCAGCAGTTGACTAAATATAAGAGTCTGTGTTTTATTTTGACTTGTTGCCTTGGAACATAGCCATCACAGACACTTACTATCCTACTGTCCTCTCCTTTCTTTCAGAAGGACTTATTTTTACAAAATATCTAAGGAAAAGGAACAAACCAAAACAAAACAAAAGACAAAAAGGAAAAGAAAACAATTGCCTGGCATCTCTTCACTCTGTCCACTGCAACTTCCTATAACTGGATAGCTTGCACCCTTGCCTCTGCATCACTTCTGGAAGGACTGCTGTGTAGCATTACATGATCCAGACATCACATATCCCTATTTTTGCTTCTATATATTTCCCTCTGGAGGTGTATCTACCTTGTAATAGTCATCTCCACTACATATGTTTGGATGGTGTTGTCTTGAGTAAGAAACAAGTCCTAAAAGTACCTCAGTCAAGGAGGAACTCTTGAAGGCACAGGAACAGGCTGTGCCAATGCACTGGAAGATGAGCCAGTGGGGCAGACGGCCAGCCTGGATGGGCAATGAACTAAAAGACCTAAGGGATAAAAAGAGGGTGTATCATCTTTGGAAGAAAGGTGAGGCAACCCTTCAAAAGTTTAAGGATGTTGCTAGGTCTTGTAGGAAGAAAATTAGGGTGGCAAAAGCACATTTGGAGCTCAGACTGGCCTCTGCTGTGAAGGACAACAAAAAGTCCTTCTATAAATACATTAAGAGCAAGAGGAAGGGCAAGGACAACCTCCACTCCTTGGTGGACACGGAGGGAAACGTAACAAAGGATGAGGAAAAGGCAGAGTTACTTAACACCTTCTTTGCCTCAATTTTTTCTAGCAGGACAGAATGTATCACAGTATCACAGTATAACCAAGGTTGGAAGAGACCACAAAGATCATCAAGTCCAACCTGTCCCAAAAGACCCCACAACTAGACCATGGCACCAAGTGCCACGTCCAATCTCCCCTTGAACACCTCCAGGGATGGTGACTCCACCACCTCCCTGGGCAGCCCATTCCAATGACAAATGACTCGCTCAGTGAAGAATTTTTTCCTCACCTCGAGTCTAAACCTCCCCTGGCACAGCTTGAGACTGTGTCCCCTTGTTCTGGTGCTGGTTGCCTGGGAGAAGAGACCAACCCCTTCCTGTCTACAACCACCCTTCAGGTAGTTGTAGAGGGCAATGAGGTCACCCCTGATCCTTCTCTTCTCCAGGCTAAACAACCCCAGCTCCCTCAGCCTCTCCTCATAGGGCTTGTGCTCAAGGCCTCTCACCAGCCTTGTTGCCCTTCTCTGGACACGTTCAAGTGTCTCGATGTCCTTCTTAAACTGAGGGGCCCAGAACTGGACTTCAGACAGCTGGCCTGCAGAGCTGGCAGAAGGAGTCAGGGAGCAGCATAGTTTTCCTCTGTTCCAGAATGGGGTAGTTGGTGATCTGCTTAGCCACTTGGATCCCCACAAGTCCATGGGACCACATGGGATCCATCCTAGGGTGCTGAGAGAGCTGGCAGATGTGCTGGCTAAGCCACTCTCCATCATTTTGCAGCAGTCCTGGCTCACTGGAGACATCCCAGAGGACTGGAAGTTGGCCAACATGGTAGCCATCCACAAGAAGGGCCGGTTGGATGAGCCAGGGAATTACAGGCCTGTCAGCCTGACCTCAGTGCCAGGCAAGATTATGGAATAGGTCATCTTGAGTGCAATCACACAGCACTTCCAGGATGGCCAAGGGATCAGGCCCAACCAGCATGGATTTAGGAAGGGCAGGTCCTGCCTGACCAACATGATCTCCTTCTATGATCAGGTGACCCGCCTGGTGGATGTGGGAAGGCCTGTGGATGTGGTCTACCTGGATCTTAGCAAGGCCTTTGACACCGTCCCCCACAGCAAACTCCTGGTCAAGCTGTTAGCCCATGGCTTGGGTGGGAGCACACTGTGTTGGGTTAGGAAATGGCTGGAGGGCTGAACTCAGAGAGTGGTGGTGAATGGTGTCACATCCAGCTGGCGGCCAGTCAGTAGTGGTGTGCCCCAGGGATCAGTGCTGCGCCCCATGCTCTTTAACATCTTTATTGATGATCTGGATGAGGGCATTGAGTCCATTATCAGTAAATTTGGAGATGACACCAAGCTGGGGGCAGCAGTTGATCTGCTGGAGGGTAGAGAGGCTCTGCAGAGGGACCTCGACAGGCTGGACAGATGGGCAGAGTCCAACGGCATGAGATTTCACACATCCAAGTGCCGGGTTCTGCACATTGGCCACAACAACCCCCTGCAGTGCTACAGGCTGGGGTCAGAGTGGCTGGAGAGCAGCCAGGCAGAGAGGGACCTGGTGGTTGCTGGTTGATGGTACGCTGAACATGAGCCTGCAGTGTGCCCAGGTGGCCAAGAAGGCCAATGGCATCCTGGCCTGTGTCAGGAATAGTATAGCCAGCCAGAACAGGGGGGTCCCTGTACACAGCACTGGTTAGGCCACACTTTTGTCCTGGAAGAGGCATTAATAAGACAGTTAAATCTGTTTTGAGCCACTGCTCCTTTCTCCTCCCTCTCTGTTACAGGGTCTGGGTTGAGGTTGAAGAGCCTAATAGGCAGGCACTGTTAAGGCTGCCTGGAGGGGAGTGGAAGCTGATCCCTGAGCCTCACGTTTCAGAGAGGCAACTGCATGTGTCAGGTGCCATGAGAGAAGGCGTGTGCAGTTTACTCACCACATAAATATTTTTAATTGATTGGTGGGATTTGAATGGCTAATGTGCCACTGGACCGTTCTGTTTTCGAAAAGGGAATTTATAGGAGAAGACCTCCTAAACTTTTGCTCATACCTCGCTTGCTTGTTCATTGCTCTTTACATTCAAAGCTTACATGCTCATAACTCTCTCACCTTTCTCCCCTGTTCGTTAATGGGAATCAAGGTGGTGACAAGCACTCTACTTGCTCCTATCTTCAGAACAATTAGCTTCTTTGATTTAGTGGTGTAGTGCTAAATTTGGGCCTCCACTACAGCATGCCCCGTCATTTCCTCTAAATTTGTGGATACTGCCCTTCAGACTATAACTACAAACTCAAATACCTCTTTGTTCAGCAAAGGTCTTGGTAGCTAGCATCTTGGCAGTTCGTGAGTAAAATACGCTATTTTACCTGGTTATTTCTGAGGTTTATAGCCTGTTACCTGTTGGTTAACTCCATTGTGAGTGGTTCATCTACGCCACCTGAGGCAGTATTGCTGTTTGGTTTCACATACACTGGGAGATTCTAGTTTGTTCCTCTGTATTCAGAGTTCTGATTGTTCTAGACTGTTATTCTACTGTTTATTAGCCTTCTACCATGTGTAATCAACCTGTTATTGACTGGGCAAACAAACCTGAATAAATTGGCACGGGAAAACAATTTTTGATATTTAATAAATAATATTCACATTTTTTCTTATTTCCGGTCTATAAATTCATAACTGCAACAACTTTGAGTACTGTGTACAGCTCTGGGCTCCTCAACTGAAGGACACTGAGATACCTGAACATGTCCAGAGAAGGGCAATGAGGCTGGGGAGAGGCCTTAAGCGCAAGCCCTACGAGGAGAGGCTGAGGGAGCTGGGGTTGTTTAGCCTGCCAAAGAAGAGGCTCAGGGGAGACCTTCTTGCTGTCTACAACTCCCTGAAGGGAGGTTGTAGCCAGCTGGGGGCTGGTGTCATCTCCCAGGCAGCCAGCGCCAGAACAAGAGGACACAGTCTCAAACTGCACCAGGGGAGGTTTAGGCTTGAGGTGAGGAGAAAGTTCTTCACTGAGAGAGTTGTTAGTCATTGGAATGGGCTGCCTGAGGAGGTGGTGGAGTCATCGTCCCTGGAGGTGTTCAAGAGGGGATTGGATGTGGCACTTAAAGCCATGGTGTGTACATTTGCAGCCCAGAAAGACAATCACATCCTGGGCTGCATCAAAAGAAGCATGGCCAGCAGATTGAAAGAGAGAATTCTGCTACTTTGCTGTGCTCTGGTGAGACCTCACCTAGAATACTGCATCCAGCTCTGGAGCTGGCAATACAAGAAGGACATGAACCTGATGGAATGGGTCCAGAAGAGAGCCACAAAATTAATCAGATGGCTGCAACAACTCTCCTGTGAAGACGGCAAGAAACAAGATAACAAGAAACTTCTAACTGGGGAAAAGAGAGCCTGTTGCTGAAAGACACACTGAGATCTCCAAAACATTTATAATTTTCACCTTCTGCACACCAAAAGGAGGCAATGCATTTCCTGGCAACTCCATGACCCTGCACCTTGGCCATCCACCTAGAGCTGTCAGTCCTAAAGTTTCACATTTAGACAAACCATACTCAAGTGATATTTTCCCATTGTCACAAGGCCTTCAGGAAGTGGTCTCTTCAAAAAAAGTATGCAAGTGGCAGTGAGGCTTGTAACAGACAGGAAGATAAACTGAAAATGGGATAGAAATGCCTTGTCACTCTGAATTTTCACTGCGAAATTCAGACCAGCTCCAAGTTTTGAAATAACAGAGCTGCAGGCACCTGGGAGGCATCTGGTAGAGACAAGTGAATAAGAGACATAAAGAAGAATAGGTGAAGAGGGTACCATGCAGATGCAGATACAAGACTACCTTGAGAGGTTTGTTTTTGAAACATCTTTGGAGAGCCGGAAAGAAGGGAACTGGGTAGAGGAAAAGAATGTCTCAAGTCCTTAAACATTGCTTTTAAGGGCTTTCAAGGCTCTTAAGCATCCATGAAACTGAGAGAAGAGAGAGCACAAATCAAGCACCAAAAACACTTCAGAGCAGGAGCGTTTTTATTGTCATTCTTATTAATGTTAACCACTGAGAATATAAGAAAAAAGCAGTTATAGTGATTTAAAGATAATTTGGGCCAGTTGTTCCCACCCCCAGCACTGCAAAATGGAAATGATTGGTTGGATAGACCCTCCAAGCCCTTCTTCTGCTTCACATGCAGCTTAACATTTCATGGTGTTAAAAACAGGGCAGGAAAGGACAATCAAGGACAAACACTGAACTATGCTTGCTGCTGATCTCTCTGTGTGGGCTGGATGCCCCTCATTTTGATTATAGGATACTTCCACTTCTGGGGGAAAATCCATGATTTTTAAATAAAACAATTTCCTCTTCTCCCTCACTTTTCCTTATCCTCCTACCCATTTCTCTGTGTTGAGTGAAGGG
This sequence comes from Dryobates pubescens, assembly GCF_014839835.1. Lineage (NCBI taxonomy): Eukaryota > Metazoa > Chordata > Aves > Piciformes > Picidae > Dryobates > Dryobates pubescens. The sequence goes on along the minus strand of NC_071657.1, from coordinate 23,882,218 downwards.
AGAAGATAAAGGCTTCATTTTGAGCATAAGATAGGAAGAAAAAGAAAGCCAAGCAGTAGGAGAGCACTAAGTGGTTTGCCCCACCCACAGAAGACATCCTCATCATCCTTGTGGCCCTTCTCTGGACATGTTCCAGTATGTCAATATCTTTCTTGCAATAGGGGTTCCAGAACTGGACACAGTACTCCAGGTGGGATCTCACCAGAGTGGTGTAGAGGTGGAGAATCACCTCCCTCGACCTGCTGGCTACACTTCTCTTGATGCAGCACAGGATGTGATTTGCTTTCTGGGCTGAAAGTGCTCATGTTGAGCTTCTCATCCAACAGCACCCCCAAGTCCTTTTCTTCAGGGTTGCTCTCAAGCCAGTCACTGCCAACCCTATATCAGTGCCTGGGATTGCCCCAACCCATATGCAGGACCTTGCACTTGATCTTGCTGAACCTTGTGAGTTTGTCTTGGGCCTACCTCTCCAGTGTGTCAAGGTCCATCTGGATGCCATCTCTTGTCTCCAGTGTGTCATCAGCAAACCTGATGAGTGTGCACTCAATGCCGCTGTCCATGTTGCCAACAAAGATGCTAAAAAAGATGAGACCCAGTACTGATCCCTGAGGGACTCCATTTGTCACTGGCCTCCACCTGGACATCGGCCCATTGACAGCCACTCTTTGGGTGTGGCTGTCAAGCCAGTTCATTATCCACTGAGTGGTTCATGCATGAAACCCATATATTACCAGCTTGGTGATCAGGATGTTCTGAGGGACAGTGTTGAAGCCTTTGCTCAGGTCCAGACAAATTACATCAGCTGATCTCCCTTTGTCTATTGATGTTTTGACCTTGTCATACAAGGCTACCGGGTTTGGCAGGCACAATTTGCCCTTGGTGAAGCCGTGTTTGTTGTATGAAAGCACATCTTCATTATTCTCCAACATCAGCAGTCCCTCCAGGAGGATCTACTCCCTGGTCTTACCAGGTGCAGAGGTGAGACTGACTGGCCTATACTTCCCTTTTTGAAAATGGGGGTTATGTTTCCCCTTTTCCAGTCAGTGGGGACTTCACTGGATTGCCATGACTTCTGCGATACAGAGCAGTTCAGTGACCTCATCTGCCAGTTCCCTCAGTACCCCTGGATGTATCCCATTGAATCCCTTGGACTTCTACATTCTCAAGTTCTTCAGGTGTTCAGAAACCTGATCTTCACTTACAGTGGGCAGTTCCTTCTTCCAGCTCCTGCCATTGTATTCTGTGATTTCAGGAGTGTGGCTGAAGATTTTGCTAGTGAAGGCTGAGGTAAAGAAGTCATTGAGAACCTCAGCCTTCTCTACATCACTTTTCACCAGTTCTCGTGTGAGAGGGCCTACACCTTCCTTAGGATTCCTTTTGCCATTAATGTACCTATAGAAAATTTTGCTATTCCCCTTGATCTCCCTGGCTCGGTTTAATTCTAACTGAGCTTTAGCTTTCCTAACCAGGTCTCTTGGGGCTCAGACAGTTTCCATATATGCCCCCCATTCTAGCTGTCATTTCTTCCGATCCTTGTACAGCTTCTTTTTATGTGACACTGAGTCCAGGAGATCCTTGCTCACCCAGACAGGTCTCCTAACATTCTTTCCTGCCTTCCTCTTTGTCAGTACACTTTGCTTCTGGGCACAGACAAGGCGAGCCTTGGATATCTGCCAGCTGTCCTGGGCTCCACTTTGTCCCATGATACTTTGCCCAGCAGATCCCTGAAGCGATCATGGTATGCATGCCTAATGTCCAGGGTTCTAAGCTTGGAATACATCCTCCTAGGTGCCCTGAGGATCTTAAATTCTAGCGTATTGTGGTCATTGCAGCCAAAGCTGTCCCTGAGCCTTATAATGGTCACAAGCCTTTTGTGCTGGTGAGAACAGGGTCCAGCATAGCAACTTCTGTTGTTGGTTCCTCCACCATTTTGAGGAAAAAGTTGTCATCTATGCATTCCAGGAACATCCTGAATAGATCGTGTCTCTTTTTTTTTGTCCCTCTTGCAGGTGTCAGGGTGACACTTCTGCTTATGTAGCACCTCATCTTCTTGCTTCTGCTGGTCAGGTGGCCTGTAACAGACCCCTACAGTAACTTCACCTTCCCCTGTCTTCCCTTTAATCTTCATCCATATTCTCTCAACCAGCTCATCATCCTTCCCCAGGTGGAGCTCCACCAATTCCAGCTGGTGACTGATGTAGAGGGCAACAACTCCTCTCCTTCTGCCCTCCCTGTCCTTCCTAAACAGCTTGTACCCATCTATCCCTACATTCCAGTCATGGGAGGAATCCCACCAAGTTTAAGTAATAGCCACTATGTCATGGATTTCCAGGAACACAGTTTTAGGGAAAAAAAAACCAAAACCAACAAACCACAGATATTTGCATAATGCAGAGCAGCTGTAGCATTATTAATGCAACAGTGAAGCAAAGATTTCAGGAGTGAGCCATGCTACTGATCATTTCGACACTTTTGAAATACTTAGGATTGAACTGCAGTATGGCAAGACTGAAACACCTCTGTGGAAACTGGGAGAGCTCAGTACCTCACACACTCATGGTAGTTTGTATGAGGTTGAAAGGGAGACACAACGTTAGAAGAAACATTTAAATGTCTGTGTCTATAGATTTGTTTGTATACAGTTTTCTTTGCATTTTATGATTCTATCTCTTTAATTCCATGGATTCTTTAAATCAGTTATGAGGAAGGTCCAAGAGAGTAAATCTAAACTCAGAATTCATGTTCATTAAAAGGCTTATGACACTAAAGACCTCTTTATGTGATATTCAAGTGGAACAATTTAGAAAGGAATTATTGTAAAATAAGTGTTTAATTTCTCCAGTGCTGTATAAACATTACTGTAATGCCGCTCATGTTTTCAGACCCTGAACTCCCTTTCTTCCTACAGATTTTGAAATGCTGTATACTCCCAAACATACTAAGAATCTAAGGCAGGTTGCCACTGAAGTCAATATAGACAGTCCTACTCAGCTGTGGATAAAACCCTTGGGAGAGATCACTATATGAGTTTTTATTCATAGTCTAACCTAAAGGAAGAATCCAAATCCACAAAGGAAAAATGCTAAACCCTTCATCTTCAGTGTTATTCCCAAGTATTTTCTACCCAAGTTTTCACAAAATGTCTCTAGCTGTGTCCTTCAGGCCATTGAGTCTTGGTTTCCACCAATTCTTGAATTTAATCAAGAAGCATTACAGAGAAGGGGAGTGCAAGGGGGAATTAGGTCTGCTCACCAAGCCAGTTTTCTCAAGTTCTTTGCAAAGATGTGATTCTGAGGTTCATGACAGACTTTTTTGAAGAATCTGTCACTGAAGGCTCTCCATATATTTTTCCTCCCTTTCTGTCATGCTTTATGAAGAACTCTTACAGTATTTGTGTTATAAAATGCTTAATATAATTCCCAGACAGCCTTTACAGTGTTACAGCTACAGACCACCTATCTTGTTTCAGCTGCTTTAACAATTCTTGAAGATTCTTTGTTTGTTTTGTTTTTTGATTAAAATATTTTTGTTCAATGAAATATGAATATTTAGATTTTTTTTTTGATCCAGTAATTGCCACAACTGTGTCATTATCTCTGACTCTTAAAAAACAAAACAAAAAACTCAACCCAAAACAGTTTAAATGTTGACAACTAGGAATGCTTAGGGAAAAAATATTCAATATGATAACAGAGAGGGAAGAAGGGTGAACATACTTGATTTGTGGTATAGAATTGTTAGCAAAGAACTGGCAGTAAAAAGATGTGCCTCTTTTACAGGCTTTTCAAATTTTGAAGATTATGCAGGGAGAAGTACAGGGGAAAATTGCTCCAAGCTAGTTTCTGAAAGTTCAGTCAAATGGATGAACAGGTGACTGGGATGCCCCCAATATTACAATGCAGTCTGCTACATACAATCAGGAAAAAAAAAATCATCTCTCTTGCCAGTGGCTAAATTCAACATAAAAAGTATGTCCAGATCTCTGTACTGTACTAACATAGGTTATTTTGAGCTTTGGATTTTGAATTAATAACGCTGAACCATCGAAAATTACATCTTGCTTTATATCTTCTAAATTTATTTAATGTTGTGTTTTCTTTCTGAATCAGGAAAAGTTTGTTTCATCAAAGAAATTACTTCCTTTTCTCATTTATTTCTTTATAGTGAAGGTGAAATGAAAATATACAGTCATTTTTGCCTTTTGAAGAATAGATGTGTGCAAAATTTTGGCTTATTCAACATGGATCATTTAGTAAAAGCAAGGCACTAGTAATGGGTGGATTATGAACACTCCCAATGTGGGTTGTTCTGGTTTTTGGTTTGTTTCTTCTCTTTTTTTTTTTTTTTTTTTTTTTTTTTCCAGATTAATAAGGTGTAGGCTAGAGCCTATGCCAGCTCAAGACTACAATAAAGATGGCTCAAATGACTGGTCTCCAGTCAAACCTGAGAAAATGAAGGCAGTTACCTGCTTTCTGAACTACCCTGCTATGGATTATCACTGAGCACAAAAGCACAGGTTCTGATGGATACTGTAAAATGTTCATCTACTTTAATCTTTTAAATGCTTTAATCCATTCTTATCTAAACCATAGTCTTCAGATGATGAATCTTTCAGAGTGTAAAATAACAAAATAGGAAATTAACAAAAATTATCTACTGTATCTGTAGTTCAAGACCAAATTATTCTATGAAGCGTAATGATATTGTCAAAGAAATGCTTGCCAGAGATGCTAAAGTCTGTGATTTGTGGATGAGCTAGCATATAACACAAGATGGGAGCTTTAAAATTGTGCCAGATATGGCAGGAATTTTAAAAGTTAGAAATAATTAAAGTAATTCAATTGAAAGAGTATTATAATCTAATGTACACACAGAGTAATCAAAGTCTATGTCCGTATGTCTATTAGAATTGTATATATATATATAGAACATGAATAAATAATTCACCCTGGCCTCAGGACACTCAAGGATTACAATCAATTATTACAAAGCTTTGTTACTGCTGTTGTTCTGCACAGTACAATAATAATTCTACCTTGCTGGATCTTCAGATTAGGTTTTCATTAAGTCTCTAAGTCTTTAAAGATAGTTTAAATCTATCACCTCGGGTGTGTATCATCTTATCACCTACAGCAATGTTCTTCAGTATCAGCATTTCACAGAGTGCTACAATATGTTGTATAATAATTTGCAGTACAAAGCATTCTCAGGCTTCTGACAGACAGACCCTCAATGAAAAGTTCTTGACATGATCAGAAAGAAGAAGGCAAAAAACCAAACCACCACCACCACCAAAAAAAAAACAACACATAAAATGAAGAAGGATATATCCAAATTACTACATTATTTTTTTCTAGAAAGGTCATTGACCAACCAGTAACTACACTTAAGAACTGAGTTGAAAGCTAGATAGCTCAAAATATTCTGGATTTCTTTTAAGGAAGCATCATTTCAGACTCTTGTGGAAAGAAAGTAAGAAAAATGAGCTAAACACTTTCAAACCTGAGGATATGCCACATTAGAATTTCAAAGCAGACACTGATCAGTATTAAGCAATGAGATTTCACTTGCAGATCTCATGTAAAATTAATTTTCATAATTCTCTTAGTTCCTGTCTGCATATACATATTTCTTCTCATTATCTACTTTATTACTCTATTTGAATTCTCCTGTTCTATGTCTGAGAAGCAGAGAGAGATAGGTATTTTACTATGACTCAATGAAACATGCACTCTTGAATCTCAAAGTGCTGGCCCCAAGAACTGAGACAGAGCTCCCTCTAAAAATGTTATGGCATAAATAAGAGGACAAAGAATTAGCTATTCCACTGAATAATCAATTCAAGTGAAATTACTGCCAAAGTTATGTTGGGATGTGACATTTAAGGAGCTTCTTACAGAATGAAAGTTCCCATTTAAAGTTCACATTTCGGTTTGACACATTCTTCTAACAAAATGTTTACAAACTGCAGAATTAGAGATAATACCATCAGCAGTGACCCATTAACTCCATATTAACAAGCAAATTCAGCATTTCCATTCCTACCAAATACATCCAAGTTCTTCCATTTAAGTATCAAAAAATGTCTCACTACTTAGCTAGCAAGATTTAATAAGATTACAGCCCAAGGAATTATGGCTTCAGGCTGTTGTCACATTTGCTCTAGTTCATATTCATTATGTCTTCTGATCTGTCTCTAGGTTCAAGCCGAATCAAACCAACCAACCACAGCAGCAACAACAAAACCCCAAAACAACAAAACCAACACCACCACCACAAAACCCCACAAAACAATAACAAAAAACCCCAAACAAACAAAAAAACAGGCAGCTTTATAGAAGAAGCAGGACCTGTAAGAGGAATTCATGCAATTAATTCATCTGTCTGAGGGGTGAAGAAGAAAGAAAGAAGCCATGTGTGATTCAAATAATATATAATTTATATGAGTCAGGTACTTATCTGCAGAGGAATTTGGACATCATTTGCCAACCATCCCTGCCTCACCCCCTAGGGCTATCAGTGTGTTATCCATGGGCAACTAGACTTTCAAATAAGAAAAATATGAGCATGGCTTCGTTTTGTCAAGTCCTTTTATTTTCACTTCACTTTGAAAGAGGTACATGAAATTGGAATGACTTGGGTTAATGATGCTGTTTATGCACAAATTTTCTCATTGGCAAATCACAAACAATTTTACAATATAGTATCAGAGATTTAGCAAGGTCCATCAGACAAAGTGAAGAAAAAATTCTTTATGCTTATTCTGTATTATATATTTACAGCTTGCTACTGTAAAATATTTCACATAGTATGGATATCCTAACAGGCTGTCAAATGGAAAAACTTCCTAGATGTAGGAAAAACCCTTATAGTTCTTCAGATATGGTTTAGTTCTACCCTCTATACTACTTTCTGTAAATCAAGTGCCTAGCCTATATATAAAATCAATGCATCCATCTAGAAAGATTTTCCCTGTAGATTAAAATAAAAATAAAAAATTGGGGGAAAAAAAAGGTTGCATAGGATTTGCTATATCAGAAGATATGTTAACTAGGGCCACGAGGATGATCAGAGGGCTGGAGCACCTCTCCTATGAGGACAGACTGAAGGAGTTGGGGCTGTTCAGTCTGGAGAAGAGAAGGCTCCCAGGTGACCTAATTGTGGCCTTCCAGTATCTGAAGGGGGCCTACAAGAAGGCTGGGGAGGGACTTCTCAGGATCTCAGGTAGTGATAGGACTAGGGGGAATGGAATGAAGCTGGAAGTGGGGAGATTCAGGCTGGATGTGAGGAAGAAGTTCTTCACCATGAGAGTGGTGAAGCCCTGGAATGGGTTGTCCAGGGAGGTGGCTGGGGCCCCATCCCTGGAGGTGTTTAAGACCAGGCTGGACGAGGCTCTGGCCAGCCTGATCTAGTATGGGGTGTCCCTGCCCATGGCAGGGGCGTTGGAACTAGATGATCCTTGTGGTCCCTTCCAACCCTGACTGATACTATGATACTATGATAAAGTTAATAACACTATCAGTAAGCCACAATCTGAACCTCCAAATTTTAGAGATGGTAGTTAGTCAGAACATCAGAAGTTTCCAAGAGGTTACTTGAATGATCCATATCTAAGTTGCCATTTCCTGCACTACACACTCATTTTGCAAGGGAAGATTTGTCTAACATCAAAAAGCTCCTTTCTTGGATTGCTGAGATAACAGGAGAAGCAACATGTTTGTGGCTTTTCTTCTGCTCCTCTGCAAGAAGGGGACTTCTGGGGTCTCTCTCAGTTCTTTACTACTTCCGTGCTTTTCTCAGTTCTAGTCCAAAATTAAGGGAGGTTCAAACACAAATAAAATCCTTAATTTAATCAAGGAAATCTGCTCCCTATGCTAAAATATCACTTAAATATACATATAAACACACACAGTAAATTTGCTGATGACACCAAGCTGGGGGCAGGAGTTGATCTGCTGGAGGGTAGAGAGGCTCTGCAGAGGGACCTCGACAGGCTGGGCAGATGGGCAGAGTCCAACGGCATGAGATTTAACACATCCAAGTGCCGGGTTCTGCACATTGGCCACAGCAACCCCATGCAGAGCTACAGGCTGGGGTCAGAGTGGCTGGAGAGCAGTCAGGCTGAGAGGGACCTGGGGGTGCTGGTCGACGGTAGACTGAACATGAGCCTGCAGTGTGCCCAGGCAGCTAAGAGGGCCAATGGCATCCTGGCCTGCATCAGGAACAGTGTGGCCAGCAGGAGCAGGGAGGTCATTCTGCCCCTGTACACTGCACTGGTTAGGCCGCACCTCGAGTACTGTGTCCAGTTCTGGGCCCCTCAGTTTAGGAAGGATGTTGACTTGCTGGAACGAGTCCAGAGAAGAGCAACAAAGTTGGTGAGGGGTTTGGAACATAAGCCCTACGAGGAGAGGCTGAGGGAGCTGGGGTTGCTTAGCCTGGAGAAGAGGAGACTCAGGGGGGACCTTATTACTCTCTACAACTACCTGAAGGGAGGTTGTAGACAGACGGATGTTGGTCTCTTCTCCCAGGCAAGCAGTACCAGAACAAGAGGACACAGTCTCAGGCTGCGCCAGGGGAGATACAGGCTGGATGTTAGAAAAAAGTTCTATACAGAAAGAGTGATTGCCCATTGGAATGGGCTGCCTGGGGAGGTGGTGGAGTCGCCATCGCTGGAGGTTTTTAGGAGAAGACTTGACGGGGTGCTTGGTGCCGTGGGTTAGTTGCTTGGGCGGAGTTGGATTGGTTGATGGGTTGGACGCGATGATCTTGAAGGTCTCTTCCAACCTGGTTTATTCTATGTATTCTATTCTATATATTTATTTGATATTCAGGATTACAAAAAGAGGAGGGAGTACAGTTCTGTTACATTTTTCTTCTCATTATCCTAAGCTAAATTCTATGAAAAGCCATGAAGTACAGGGAGGTAGAGTGATAAGATGACAAATCCACTCAGTGTCAATAATGCAGAGTGCTTAAATTTTATCCATGTGAGTTTCCATCCTCAGATACAATTGTAAACCCAGAATGCTTTGGTATTGACACAGACATGAAGTTTCAAAGCTGCAAGAATAAGACTGACTTAGAAATTCCATGTGAGACACTTTCATTAATAAAATTTCAATTATTTAGCACTTCGGATTTTTACCCACCTGAGCCCTACATGATTATTCAAAATTTTAAAAGATTTTGAAAGCTCTAGCCCATACATATCATGTAACTGCAGAATATGTTTCTTCTGAAGGACATTTAAAAAAAAAAAAAATTAGGGTAAAACCATCTTTTAGTGTCTCTGGCACACTCTAGATCACTTTTTCTGGTCCAGAAAATTCAATGACCCCAGATAGCCACAAAAAGCCTCAGCCAGGAAATTGAAAGGCAGCCATTGCAACCACGGAAATTGGCTAAAGCATGTCAAGTAGAAAGGAAACACTTAGATACTAATTCAGGAACTTTCTGTGGCAGTATCTGACAGCAGACATTTCTGTGAACTTCAGGTGAATTTTGAAAATTTCCTCCAGATCTGAATGTAAATGTTTCCTCCAGTGTGGCAACAGTTGTTGACAGAGAATAGTCACAATTCTACTTTCTCTCTCTCTCTCTTTTTTTTTTTTTTCTTTTTTTTTTTTTTTTTTAAGAAAATAAATTAAACTACCTTAGATTTCTCTTTCTCTCATGCAAAGGGAAGCACTGGAGCCACACTTCAAAATGCACTTTAAAACACTCTTCCCCCTAGTTTCTGGAATATATATACCTAGACACAGTTGAGACTCCCAGTTTGAGGGAGAAGAAAAGTTCAACTAAATTATTTTCCAGATAATAGAGAAAAAGAACCACATTGCTTTACTTTTGGCCTGTCTTCAAGATAGTCTTTCTTTGATTAAACTTTTATAAATACTAAGCTGGGCTTTAAAGGAGAAAAAGTGTTCTGTCTAGGGAGAAATATCACATATCCATATGCCCTTACAGCCTTTGGAAGTTAATATCCTTTACATAAAGTAGTGGAGAGATCAAGAAAAAGAATATTTTCCTATTTATCAGCTGTATGTGCCCAAGTCTTGAGTAAATTAGATTATCATCTTCTTCTTGCAGTGGAAGACTGCTGATGCCATTCAATATATATGCTGTTAATGAGAGGAAAGGATGATATTTTTGGGGAAAGAGGGTTCTGTCTATGCATGCAGGAGAAGGATTCCTGCCTTTGCCAAGCTGCTGTCCTTGCTTTTCAACACAGTTTGCTCCACTGCCATTCACCAACTGCAGAAAGAGATAGACCATCTGATGAAGCCAAGACTAATACTTGATTTGGATGATTATCCTGTAGGTGTCTTATCATTGTCATGATACTTAGAATTAGTAATTATTTTTCTTCTATTTTTCTTCTATTTATGCAATCAATACATATATACATATATCACAACATACATTCTGACCAGATTCTGACCAACCTGACCCTTGATCAAGCTTTCAAGGAGAGACCACTGGCTCACTAATAAGGAATATCCTCTGCTAGAGGACAGAAGAAATGTTGGAGATGATCCCAATAGAAGATCTGGTCCATCTTCTTTCCCATCTTCTCTCTCCCTTTAACGGAACATTACTTAGGTAATAATAATGAGGTATATATTAGGTTTCCTCAGTCCATTTCAGTGAGGATTGCACCCACATGTGGCTAGGCTTATTGACTCCTGAAGTTGTGTATGACCATGAATAAATAACCAGGTGCCAGCACAGGTATTATTTTTTAATTCCATTAACAGTCTATTCTATTCTATTCTATTCTATTCTATTCTATTCTATTCTATTCTATTCTATTCTATTCTATTCTATTCTATTCTATTCGCTATGACCTTTAAAGTATGAAGTATTGTTTAGTTGAATAGGTTCCTTGTGTGAACTAGAATGTATCACTCAGATCCTACCTTGTCTATTCATAAAGGTCAAAGAGGATGCAATTTTGTGTATAAAAATATTTTTTCCTCACCATACTTGCCACCACAATATACTTTCTGGCTACATGACACTAAAAAAGGGGTAAGTACCTTAAAAATTATTAACTTAATGGTATTCAAACATCTTCAACATGTTCAATCTATTGGATTTATTTTTTTACTAGGAAAAAAAAGCATGGGTTTGTTTATTTATGGAATGTCTGAATAGAAATGGCGACAGAAATGCAAACTGTTAACATCTCACTTCTTTTTGAAATTAAGTTAGTTTTCAAGTGACAAAACCAAAATGCACCAAATAATATTTTTGCATTTGAAAACACATTTTTTTTTTCTTTTTTTCCTGAGGTTTTTGTCTACAGTGAACAGTGGTGGAGGAGACAGTTCACACTGATTGAAATTAAGATATGTTACTGTATTAATTGCTGATATTTCCCTGGTAATATTTTGTTCTAGAAAGGTCCTTCATTTTTCACTGCTTTCAATTCAGCTCAGAAGATATTTTTGAGATACTGGGTAGCCCCTCAAAGGAAAGAAGATGCTTTTTTCAGCCACTTTTGAAAATTAAGTTTGGAAGAATGCAGAACTGTTCATATTTCTGTGGGTCCCTCTGTAGCAGTTTCACAGGTAGAAAATTCTTTACAAAGTGGTGACACACTATATGATTACACATATATATAATGAAGTGGTTGCAGTTTAGACATATTGCTGCTTCCTAGTGTCAGCAGAAGGAGCATCTTCACCAGGAACTGAAAGTGCTTCACTCTAGGAACTAGAAAAAACACAATATGTGACTCTGTATTCAGACTTTACATGTGCTTTAATCAGGTAAATAAGACATATAGGATTTACAGGATAACCTGTCATCTCCCAGAAGCCCATCTAACATCCAAAATTATATGCTAAGACAATCAGCACATGAAAATTTGTGTTCATTTTGTCAGGTAAATACAGGCATGAATATATATCACTAAGGAGGCTTAAACAGAGAAAAGGCTTCTTTTCTCTGAGGAGGCACCAAACTCCTAGCAAGACATGAGGGTTCATGGGATATGCTTTCCTGCATTTAAAAGCTGCACTATGTGTTTGCAGCTATTGCTTGCACTGCTGCAAAACTGCAGCTCTTCCCTTGTAATAGTTGGCACTGCTGTCAAAGAAACCTCTGAATTGTTATGTTTGCACTACTATTCTTGCCAAGACAGACAGAATACAGACAAGGGCAAGAGGAGACAGAGGATCTGGGAGGGAAGTGGCAGCATCACAGATGGGAAATAAAGGCTTAATGAGGTAACTGAAATTCACACTGCTGTTAATAAAAAACCAAACCCAAACCCACACAAAACTCTACCCAAAATCCAAAGATCACAATGATTTAATTATCTGTCCAAACTAGGGTATGATGTATTGATGTCTCTGAAGACTTGCAAATTTAGAAACAAATAGTGGAAAGAGTATAATATGATGCCAAACAGAACTAATAAAGCTTGCTAGTTAGAAGGCAGTCAATTCCTTCTTTAAACATGTTTTCAGATGCAGCCTAAGTCCATCATAGCTGGCTTGAATGGCCACCCAGGATGAAAGTGTATTTGTTGATTGAATCATCAAAGGTAATCAATAATGGAAGTCAACAGCAGCAAATAAATAGAGCACTATTTGGGACAGTGATGTCTAGCTTTAAAAGTAAAAAGGTGGACATGAATCAGACTGTATTTCATTATTTTTGTGTTGGAAATTTCCATGTGACTAGCAGACTCCTCTTCCTGGACAGCAAAATAACATATACTAGAAGGCATGAGTGTTCAGACTCAGAAATGCAAAATGACTGCTATTAGTTAATCAATTTTATCAGAGTTTAATTGGTTTAAAACTGTCCAAGTACTTGCATCCCCATACTCAGAAATATCTTATTGCACCCTTTTAAAGCAGTGTGTATACAGAGAGCACAGTAGGTGGTACAGAAACAAATCCTCATTTTTGTCAGGAACAGGTTTGTGGCAGCTTGATCACTTCCTACCTGCTGCCAGGCTCCAGAGCAGGCAACACATAACAACACAGCAAATGCTGGAAACATAGTCACTCCCAAGCAGCCCAAACTATCCCCCACCAGGGGAGGCAAACCAGAATTTTCACATCTATTGCAGGGAATAAATAACTCACAGCTTCTTCTGCTCATCTCTACAACAGCTGCAGATGCTTAATTTCCTCACACACAAACCTGGGTAGCCCCATCTACACACAGCCTTCCTGGGGTTGCCCAGACACAGCAAACAGACCTTGACCAAATATAATCTCTGCTAAGCAGATGTGGGTGATGGAATCCTAGACTCTGGATAGTCAGGGTTTCAGTAGGTTTGGTTGTCTGCTATACACTTGTTCTAAGGCGGCAGCTTGCATTTCTCAAGTGCAATCTAAATAATCAGTCTTCTGTTTCATTTCCGTCAGTCTAGCCAAGAAACCTCTTGGAATTGCTTTTCTCAAGTCTCCAACCAGTAAGGTGGTAATATATACTTATATATGTATAAAAAAAAAAAATGCTTATACTCTATATATGTATTACACGTATCTCTCACACTGGGAATGTGAAATACAGCTAGCAAGACAAGTTAACATTGCCCTACTGTGGCTTTTCAGAGAGACCTGTCAGGTTTACACAGCTTTAGTCATCATAACTGCAATTCTTCATGCTCTAAAAAGTTTCTGAATGCTTCAATTAACTATAAAATCATTAATTTTATTTCCAACTCAAAGTCCTCAGCTTGAAATGTCACCTTACTTCATATCAAACAGAACATCAACTGGACTTAAGAATGAATAGTGAGAAACACTAAAAACAAGGGAACAGAAGTTAAAATAAATTCATGTAGCCCCAAAGAAGTCAGTTAGGATGTGCAGCTAAGCAGAAATCCCATATCTATGAACAAAAAGATAGATATATTTAAAAATTAGGACTTGTTGAAAAAGTTAACATTTATTTGGGCTGTATCAGAGGAAACATAAAGTAACTTTTTAATATTTTTCATTTTCAGTTCAAAAAGCTTGTGGTTTTACTACATTCTCTGTTTATAATTGTATTAATGTCTACAAAAGTTTTTCTTGTCATAATGTTTTTGTTGTCATAATTTTTAAAAAGAAGGAAAGCTCATTTGTGATATTTTTTTCAAAAAATTCACAGCATAACAGAAAACTGATTTGAAAGCATTTTTTAGACCCTGAAAATTTGGTCAAACATATTGCAAGAGAAATATGTTCTTCTAAAGACATCAGTTTCTGGACAGCTATGATTTTTTTGTACTTTTTGTGCTTATCATCAAAGAGAGTACAGGTTTTCCCACAAAAAGGGAAATAACTGTTCTGAACTTCATAACCATGGGTTGAGTTGAATCTGCTCATGTATAGTCAATACTATGATGACATCATGGCAGTTTAAAATGAAAGTGTTGTCTGGGCCAAAGTATCATGGAGCTTGAAGTTCAGATTGCAATGTGAGAGGGTTGCTGTTTCATTTGCTTCTTCTTATCCCAGGTGCTGACTGAGCCTACCAGGGGTAAGGCTATGCTTGACCTCCTCTTCACCAACAGGGAAGGGCTGGTGGGTGATGTGGTGCTTGGAGGGTGTTTAGGGGCCAGTGATCATGAAATTATTGAATTTTCAGTATTTGGTCAAGCTAAGAGGGGCAGCAAGAAGACCTCCACTCTGGACTTCTGGAGGGCAGACTTCAGGCTACTCAAGGATCTAATTCAGAAGGTTCCTTAGGAAACAGCCCTTAGAAACAAAGGGGTCCAGGAGAGCTGGGACTACTTCAAGGAGGAACTCTTGAAGGCACAGGAACAGGCTGTCCCAATGTGCCAGAAGATGAGCCGCTGGGTCAGATGGCCAGCCTGGATGGGTAATGAACTTCTAAAAGAACTAAGGGAAAAAAAGAGGGTCTATCATCTTTGGAAGAAAGGGGAAGCAACCCTTGAAAAGTTTAAGGATGTTGCTATGTCTTGTAGGAAGAAAATTAGGCAGGCAAAAGCACATTTGGAGCTTAGACTGGCCTCTGCTGTGAAGGACAACAAAAAGTCCTTCTATAAACACATTAAGAGCAAGAGGAAGGGCAAGGACAACCTCCACTCCTTGGTGGACACGGAGGGAAACGTTGTAACAAAGGATGAGGAAAAGGCAGTTACTTAACACCTTCTTTGCCTCATTTTTTTCTAGCAGGACAGAATGTCTTCCAGACAGCTGGCCTGTAGAGCTGGCAGAAGGAGTCAGGGAGCAGCATAGTTTTCCTCTGTTCCAGAATGGGGTAGTTGGTGATCTGCTTAGCCACTTGGATCCCCACAAATCCATGGGACCACATGGGATCCATCCTAGGGTGCTGAGAGAGCTGGCAGATGTGCTGGCTAAGCCGCTCTCCATCATTTATCAGCAGTCCTGGCTCATTGGAGACATCCCAGAGTACTGGAAGCTGGCCATCGTGGTGCCCATCCACAAGAAGGGCCGGTTGGATGAGCCAGAGAATTCTAGGCCTGTCAGCCTGACCTCAGTGCCAGGCAAGATTATGGAAGAGGTCATCTTGAGTGCAGTCACACAGCACTTGGAGGATGGCCAAGGGATCAGGCCCAGCCAGCATGGGTTTAGGAAGGGCAGGTCCTGCCTGACCAACCTGATCTCCTTCTATGATCAGGTGACCTGCCTGGTGGATGTGGGACAGGCTGTGGATGTAGTCTACCTGGACCTCAGCAAGGTCTTTGACACTGTCCCCCATAGCAAACTCCTGGCCAAGCTGTCAGCCCATGGCTTGGATGGGAGCACATTGTGTTGGGTTAGGAAGTGGCTGGAGAACCGAGCCCAGAGAGTTGTCGTGAATGGTGCAACATCCAACTGGAAGCCAGGCACTAGTGGTGTGCCCCAAGGATCAGTGCTGGGCCCCATGCTCTTTAACATCTTTATTGATGATCTGGTTGAGGGCATTGAGTCCATCATCAATAAATTTGTAGATGACACCAAGCTGGGGGCAGCAGTTGATCTGCTGGAGGGTAGAGAGGCTCTGCAGAGGGACCTCGACAGGCTGGACAGATGGGCAGAGTCCAACGGCATGAGATTTAACATATCCAAGTGCCGGGTTCTGCACACTGGCCGCATCAACCCCATGCAGAGCTACAGGCTGGGGTCAGAGTGGCTGGAGAGCAGCCAGGCAGAGAGGGACCTGGGGGTGCTGGTTGATGGTAGGCTGAACATGAGCCTGCAGTGTGCCCAGGCAGCCAGGAGGGCCAATGGCATCCTGGCCTGCATCAGGAACAGTGTGGCCAGCAGGAGCAAGGAGGTCATTCTGCCTCTGTACACTGCACTGGTTGGGCCACACCTCAAGTACTGTGTCCAGTTCTGGGCTCCTCAGTTTAGGAAGGATGTTGACTTGCTGGATCGTGCCCAGAGAAGGGCAATGAAGTTTGTGAGGGGTTTGTAACACAAGCCCTATGAGAGTCTGACGGAGCTGGAGTTGCTTAGCCTGGAGAGGAGGAGACTCAGGGGTGACCTTATTGCTGTCTACAACTACCTTAAGGGAGTTTGTAGTCAGGCAGAGGTTGGTCTCTTCTCCCAGGCAACCAGTACCAGAACAAGAGGACACAGTCTCAGGCTGCTCCAGGGGAGGTTTAGGCTGGAGGTTAGGAGGAAGTTTTACACAGAGAGAGTGATTGCCCACTGGAATGGGCTGCCCGAGGAGGTGGTGGGGTCGCCGTCGCTGGGGGTGTTCAGGGCGAGGCTTGACAGGATGCTTGGTTGCATGGTTTAGTTGATTAGGTGGTGTTGGATGACAGGTTGGACACGATGATGTTGAAGGTCTTTTCCAACCTGGTCTATTCTATTCTATTCTATTCTATTCTATTCTATTCTATTCTATTCTATTCTATTCTATTCTATTCTATTCTATTCTATTCTATTCTATTCTATTCCATTCCATTCCATTCCATTCCATTCCATTCCATTCCATTCCATTCCATTCCATTTTCCAGGTTTGGGCTGTTGGTCTTTCATGCTGTGCTGAGCGCTGTGTGCTTGGCTAGAAAGAACCACTTTATCACTGTCTTCTCCTGCTGCTTCATCTTTTTTTTTTTTTTTTGTTTTTCTGGAAATTGGGTAAGGTAATTGCACATTGTATCATCTTACTAAATTCCTTGTCTCAACCCATAGGTTTTTTGTTGTTGTTGTTTTGGGGGTATTTTGGTTTGGTTTTGTTTGGTTTAGTTTGGTTGGTTGGTTGGTTGGTTTTGTGTTGGTTTTTTTCCTGTTACTTTCCCTCCTGTCTGTGTGGGGGAAGAGTGACTTATGAGAGCAGGCTGTATTTGGTACCAAATATGGGGGTTGAAAAGCAGCTCCCCAAAATGAAGCCCAGGAGTTTGCTGGAGGATGGAAAGACAATGTCTGGGCATAGAGCACCCAGGATAAAACCAGCACATAGACTCCGGGTTTCCTTCTCTTGGAAGTTACAACCAAAGGAGGAAGGACTGAGGAGGGTCCCTGTGGAACAGCATCAGCCGAGCAATGCTGCCTGATAAGGCATCTATCTGCAAGCATGTCAATGTAGGAGCATGCTGGTTGTGGGTACAGCACTCAGCAAAAAAACTGAAATCAAAGGAAAAAAAAACACACAAATGAGTAAGTAGAGAATCTAATTATAGTTTTCTAATATAAAAGCAGAATTAAGGGTCAGGTTCCAAAACCTTGGAGAGTCATTCCTCACACATTGATTCCAAGGCAATGCTGTTCTCCCAGGCATGTTCTTCCTGTATCTGTATTTTTTAAACAGCAGATGGGAAGGGCAGAATAAGGGAGTCTTCCCTCCTCCTCACTTAATCACCTTCATCCCTCCCTGGATGCTGAGGAGGAAAACTGCATGAGTTAACCAGGCGAGTGGGAGGGAATTAAAATTAAAAAAGGAAAAGAAAGAGAGGCTGGCATAGCACACAAACCAAACCCATCTTGTATCACCAAAGGAGTATTTGCAAGGTCCAGTCAAGCTGACAATAGCCTTCCTTCAAGTTCACCATGTGGCATGCAGAAAAGAAGTGCCCTGCAGCTTCCAGGGAGGGCAAGCAATAGAGAGGTGGGAGGTGAGGATAGGGGCAGAGAGGCAAGCAGAGGGAGGGCAGGACAGCAAAAAGGGAGGAAAACAGGGAGAGTGCAAATCCAAATGTCGATTTGTAGACACAGCGAGGAGAGCCTGCTGGCTGACAGGCTGATTTATTGGATTCTTCCAGTTAATCACTGCCAGCCTGTGGCCAAACGGATCTCCAGCAAAGCTGAAAGGCAGCCGAGGGAAACAGGCTTATAAGCATAAAGCCACATAATGGTGTTCAATGAAGTGTGAGACTTTTAGTTCAGTCTCAGTGAGCTGGCTGCATTGCTGGAATGTCAAAGAGGGATTGTGGGTGGAAAAATTATGGATTTAAACTGCTAGCTGTAAATGAGGTCAATATGTCTGGTTCATAAACAGTCCGAGCCTATTCCAAGAATGCAGTGAGGGGGAAAATTAGCGTGAAGCCAACACTGTAGACAAACCTCATTGAGATATAATTGCAGCTATAAATACAAGCGAAAAGCTTACTGAGTGCAATAAAATACAGACATGGGTTTTTATCTCCCCACCGCATATATTTCCTTCTTTCAATCTATGCATTTGTTAAGTGTTGTGCATCTATAATATTTCCCCCTCCTCCCTCTTCTTTTTTCTCTGACACCCAGTGTTGAAATTAATTGAGTGTTCTTGATCTCCCATTCCATTTTATTCAGGCAAGATTGGAAAAAATCAAAAGAGCACATCTAAAGCATTTTCTTCCCTTTTGCTTTTTTTTTGAATCAGGTTGAAATGTGTTAAAAAAAAAAAAAAGCCATTGCATCTTTTTTATCTTAAAAAAATGAAGTAAAATGTCTTTTTAAACTAATACATCTGTTAGATCATTTGAATCTCAATTTAATGAGGTGACATCAAAGGCAAGTATTGGATTCTACGGAGAGTCTCTTTCAGAAGATACCTGGTCTTTGCTCATGAAACACTGACTTTAAATTAATGTGATGTTTCAGATTTTTTTTTTTTTCACTCTGTAGGTCTTTCATGACTAGGAGGGTGGGGATGAGGGTGAGAGGTGGTGGGGAAAGTGGTACCAAAGGACATAAGGACAGACATTGAGCAATATGCCTTACCCATCTTAAAAGCTGATACAGTAATAAATTGAAGTCTAATAGATCTGGTTAGGCTGTTTTTTCCCCTAAGCCAATTGATTTAAATGACAGTAATTTGGATAGCAAGGCTAGTCCTCTTTAAATTAAACTCATTAATATAATAGCACCAGTCTTGAATGAAATCCGTCTGTAACAGAACTTCAACTGGTCAGTGGTTTAATGATGCAGGGATGTCCTGAAGACACTCACATCCATAGAAACAAGACTAAGGACCCAAAAAATTGCAACCTGTTTCACTAGTGAAAAGGAATAAGGAGAAATACTGTCAAAGAAAGGTGAAAAATAATATGCCCTTTTTTTTTCTTTCTTTTTTTTTTCCCTGCATGACAGTCATGTAAGAAGCAGGGGTCTGTTATAACCAAGGAAGGAAAAATTATAAGCCTTTATTATTCCTCTAGAATCACAATATACACCCTCTTTCTCTTATCTTTAGGTATATGATTTCACACATTCCTACCCCTCCAGCTCTCTTTTCTCACCTTAGCAATTGCACATAAATTTGTTGTCCAGATGATATATACAAGTGCTGTCCAATGAGAAATGTCTATTTCACAAAATATCATATGAAGCACTAGACCCCCAAAAGGACATTTAAATGTATCCAAGGATTAACATACAGTGTAGAAAGATTATTTTTGGCAGAGGCCTTCACAATATGCTTAGGATTCATCTTTTACCTTCCTTCTCCACTGTTCTTGATTCCTATTGTGGCAGGCTGCTACATATTGTGAGGTAATTTCATTCTGTGCTTGAAGGACTATGCAGGATTTTCCTTGGATCTATTTAATGTGAGGCTTCGCCTGTGGGAACCTGAGAATGCAAGACTTCCATTTTGAAGAAAGCAACTTTGTGCTTCAGGCTCACCTTTGTGGGATCAATAGCACCTTCAAAACAGTTCTTCTTTTGAAAATAACCTTATAGTTTATCTCTTTATCCATCCACCCCACTGTATTAAAAGGTTGAATTAATTTTATATTTTATTTGATTTTTTTTATACTGACTAATGTAAGGCTGGTTTAAGTTATGATTTATCAAGTTGTACATCAGTCAGCTTCAGGTGAAGTTGTTTATTCGACTAGACAGGAGGTTAATTTTAATACTTGTGTGTAACAAATAAATTTTTGTTTGTCTTAGAATGAAGGAATTCTGCTTTATATGAAATAGCATCAGATATAATTGTCTTGACTAGGAATAAATTTACAAGGCAGGAATTATAAAAATATGGTTACCTTTATTTTCCCAAAAAGTCCGCCTCAAAATTATGTACAAAACTGGTTAGATTTTATTTATAGATTCTATTTGGATGGAAATTCTACAAGGATGTTTATGGGCAATTTTGGTTTCATTTAGAGAATTCAGAAAAAGGCTAAGCCACAAAATAGCTTAACCTCAGAGGCAAGCCAGGTCCCTAGGGAAAAGCCAAGAGTGACAGATGTTACTCACAAGGATGGAGACAAAACTTGTAGAGCAGCCCTGCTTTAGCAGTGCAGGGAAGCTGTACTGATGGTGTGTTTCCAGCAAACAACTGCAATTTATGTCAGGCAGAGTTGCTCCAGTGGGGTATGGAGCAGGAATCCAGGGCGCACAATTCCAGGGAGAAGCCAGGTCTGGGTGTTGCAGGCAAATCTCTCTAATTTTGCTGCAAACCTAGTGAATTCCAAATGAGTCCTAAAATGAGCCCCAAACAAGTCCCAGAACAAGTCTGAGACCACTTTCTGGTCATTCTATTTATGATTTCACTATACAATGTGCCCTGAGCCAATATATACTGGGCATGAAGAGCCCAGCCAATTACAATTCCGGATCCCAGCACGGGCTTCCCCAAGAGTGAATACATGTGTGGGACTTTAGTTCCCCGTGGGAGAAAAGGTGCTTTTTTTCCCTTTTTGTGCTCAAGCCTCCAGAAGGAGAGAAAAGGGATTTTGCACTTTTGTCTTTTCCCATTCAAACCTCTGCAGATGGAGGTGGGGGAAAGAGTGTTTGCAGCACCCTTCAACACTCCATTCTGATGGCAATGGACAGACTTGTCTAGGAATTTAAAGTGATGGGTAATTATCCCTTGCAATTCAATAAGGTTTGTGTGCTATTTAATAATAATAATAATAAACCAGGTTGGAAGAGACCTTCAAGATCATCGCATCCAACCCCTCAATCAATCCAACCCACCTAACCAACTAACCATGGCACCAAGTACCCCATCAAGTCTCCTCCTGAACACCTCCAATGATGATGACTCCACCACCTCCCCTGGCAGCCCATTCCAATGGGCAATCACTCTCTCTGTGCAAAACTTCCTCCTAACCTCCAACCTAAACCTCCCCTGGAGCAGCCTGAGACTGTGTCCTCTTGTCCTGGTGCTGGTTGCCTGGGAGAAGAGACCAACCTCCGCCTGTCTACAACCTCACTTCAGGTAGTTGTAGAGAGTAATAAGGTCCTCCCTGAGTCTCCTCTTCTCCAGGCTAAGCAACCCCAGCTCCCTCAGTCTCTCCTCATAGGGCTTGTATTCCAAACCCCTCACCAACTTTGTTGCCCTTCCCTGGAGACGCTCCAGCAAGTCAGCATAGTTCCTGAACTGAGGGGCCCAGAACTAGACACAGTACTCGAGGTGTGCCCTAACCAGTGCAGTGTACAGAGGCAGAATGACCTCCTTGTTCCTGCTGACCACACTATTTTTGATGCAGGCCAGGATGCCATTGGCCCTCCTGGCTGCCTGGGCACACTACAGGCTCATGTTCAGCCTACCATCGACCAGTACCCCCAGGTCCCTCTCTACCTGTCTGCTCTCTTGCCATTTTGACCCCAGCCTGTAGCTCTGCATGGGGTTGTGGTGGCCAATGTGCAGATGTGTTAAATCTCATGCCCTTGGACTCTGCCCATCTGTCCAGCCTGTCGAGGTCCCTCTGTAGAGCCTCTCTACCCTCCAGCAGATAAACTCCTGCCCCCAGCTTGGTGTCATCTGCAAATTTACTGATGATGGACTCGATGCCCTGATCCAGATCATCAATAAAGATGTTAAAGAGCACAAGGGCCCAGCACTGATCCCTGGGGCACACCACTAGTGACTGGCCGCCAGCTGGATGTTGCACCATTCACCACCACTCTCTGAGCTCGGTCCTCCAGCCACTTCCTAACCCAATGCAGTGTGCTCCCATCCAAGCCATGGGCTGACAGCTTGGCCAGGAGTTTGCTATGGGGGACAGTGTCAAAGGCCTTGCTGAAGTGCAGGTAGACCACATCCATAGGCCTCCCCACATCCACCAGGCGGGTCACCTGATCATAGAAGGAGATCAGGTTGGTCAGGCAGGACTTGCCCTTCCTAAATCCATGCTGGCTGGGCCTGATCCCTTGGCCATCCTGGAAGTGCTGTGTGATTGCACTCAAGATGACCTGTTCCATAATCTTGCCTGGCACTGAGGTCAGGCTGACAGGCCTAGAATTCCCTGGCTCATCCAACCAGCCCTTCTTGTGGATGGGTACCACGTTGGCCAACTTCCAGTCCTCTGGGATGTCTCCAGTGAGCCAGGACTGCTGCAAAATGATAGAGAGCAGCTTAGCCAGCACATCTGCCAGCTCTCTCAGCACCCTAGGATGGATCCCATGTGGTCCCATGGATTTGTGGGGATCCAAGCGGCTGAGGAGAGCGCCAATATCCTGCTCATGCAACACAGGGAAACTATGCAGCTCCCTGGCTCTTTCTGCCAGCTCTGCAGGCCAGCTGTCTGGAAGACATTCTGTCCTGCTAGTAAAATTGAGACAAAGAAGGTATTAAGTACCTCTGCCTTTTCCTCATCCTTTGATACGACGTTTCCCTCCGTGTCTACCTAGGAGTGGAAGTTGTCCCTGCCCTTGTTCTTGCTATTCATGTGTTTATAGAAGGACTTTTTGTTGTCTTTCACAGCAGAGGCTAGTTTAAGCTCCAAATGTGCTTTTGCCTCCCTAATTTTCCTCCTACATGATCTAGCAACATCCTTAAACTTTTCATGGGTTGCCTCCCCTTTCTTCCAAAGATGATACACCCTCTTCTTATCCTTTAGCTCTATTAAAAGTTCATTACCCATCCAGGCTGGCCATCTGCCCCAGCGGCTCATCTTCCAGCACATTGGCACAGCCTGTTACTGCGCCTTCAACAGTTCTACCTTGAAGCAGGTCCAACTCTCCTGGACCCCTTTATTTTTAAGGGTTTTATCCCAAGGAACCTTCTGAGTTAGTTCCTTGATGTGGTAGGTTGAGAGAGGGCTTAGCTCTCCCTCCTCCACAGAGTAAGGAACCACAGCTAACTCAGTCGAAGAGCAAAAGCTATATATTTACAAGCATATATGGAAAGCAGGTTATATATAACACAATATATACAGGTATTTACAATATATACACAGAAATACACAGCAAAGACAAATAACACAACAAAAATCCCTCCCTCAGGGAGGGATCCCCTCTTTGGAACCCCCTCTCTCCCCCCCTTACCTCCCTTTTTCCCCAAAAAGGGGTTAGAGAGAGAGAAAGGCAAGTTACTAAGGAAAAGAGTTGTTAGCAAGCTTCAAAAGCCCATGCAGGATTAGTGTTTGCTTATCTGAAGGCCAAGTCCAGCAGTTCGCAGAAGAAGCAGGCAGGGAGAACAGGCTGAAACACCAAACTCCCCCAACTCCCAAACCGAACTGAACTGAGGAAAAAATTTTCCAACCGCTTCACAATCTAAAGCTGAATTTTTGTTTATTAACCAATGAAATTCGTTTAGAATATCAGAATGTTTTGGTTCTAGTACCAAAAACATTAGCCAGTGTGTTCCAGCAGTGTTTGTTCTTAAAGGCACAGCCTCAAACGACCACACTTGAGCAAGCAGCACCTGGAGGAATTAAGGGAACAAAAGAGGCTGTATCTCCTTTGGAAGGAGGGGAAGGCTTCTCGAGGTATGTTCAAGGAAGTGGTTATATTATGTAGGAATAAAATTAGAGAGGCAAAGGCCCAGTTGGAACTGAAGCTGGCCACCTCTGTGAAAGAAAATAAAAAGCAATTTTACAAATATATCAACGCTAAAAAGAAGGGCAAGAAGATCATCCACTCCTTATTGGACCTGGAGGGGAACACGGTGACCGAAGATGAGGAAAAGGCTGAGGTCCTGAACGCCTTCTTTGCCTCGATGTTTAACAGCAAGGTAGGAGTCCAGGATGTGGCCTCCTGAGCTGGGTAATAGGGTCGGGGAGCAGTGTAATGCCCCAGAAATCCATGAGGAATTAGTTCAGGACCTGCTGAGCCACTTGGACACCCACAAGTCCATGGGACCAGATGGGATCCATCCTTGAGTGCTGAAAGAGCTGGCAGATGAGCTGGCCAAGCCGCTCTCCATCATTTTCCTCCAGTCCTGGCTCACTGGAGAGGTCCCAGATGACTGGAAACTGGCCAATGTGGTCACCATCCACAAAAAGGGATGGATGGAGGAACCTGGAAACCACAGGCCAGTCAGCCTGACCTCAGTGCCAGGGAAAGTGATGGAACAGATTATCCTGGCAGCAATAACTGCGCACCTGAGGGATGGCCAAGGGCTCAGGTCCAGCCAACTTGGATTTAGGAAGGGCAGGTCCTGCCTCTCCAACCTGATCTCCTTCTATGATCAGGTGACCCATAGGGTGGATGTGGGGAGGCCTGTGGATGTAGTCTACATGGACTTCAGGAAGGCCTTTGACACTGTCCCCCACAGTAAACTGCTGGCTAAGCTGTCAGCTCGTGGTTTGGACCGCAACACTCTGTGCTGGGTTAGGAACTGGCTGGAGGGCCGAGGCCAGAGAGTGGTGGTGAATGGTGCCACATCCAGCTGGCGGCCAGTCACCAGTGGCATCCCCCAGGGATCAGTGCTGGGCCCCATCCTCTTTAACATCTTCATTGATGATCTGGATGAGGGGGTTGAGTCAGTCATCAGCAAGTTTGCAGATGACACCAAGTTGGGAACAGATGTTAGTCAGTTAGAGGGTAGAAAGGCTCTGCAGAGGGACCTCGACTGACTGGACAGATGGGCAGAGTCTAATGGCATGGCATTTAACAAGTCCAAGTGCTGGGTGCTGCACTTTGGACATGCAACCCCATGCAGAGCTACAGGCTGGGGTCAGAGTGGCTGGAGAGCTGCCAAACAGAGAGGAACCTGGGGGTGATGATTGACAGCCACCTAAACATGAGCCAGCAGTTTGCCCAGGTGGCCCAGAAGGCCAATGGCATCCTGACCTGTATTAGGAATAGTGTGGCCAGCAGGAGCAGGGAGGTCATTGTGCCCTTGTACTCTGCATTGGTTAGGCCACACCTTGAGTCCTGTGTCCAGTTCTGGGCCCCTCAGTTTAAGAAGGATATCGAGACACTTGAACGTGTCCAGAGAAGGGCAACAAGGCTGGTGAGAGGCCTTGAGCACAAGCCCTATGAGGAGAGGCTGAGGGAGCTGGGGTTGTTTAGCCTGGAGAAGAGAAGGATCAGGGGTGACCTCATTGCCCTCTACAACTACCTGAAAGGTGGTTGTAGCCAGGAAGGGGTTGGTCTCTTCTCCCAGGCAACCAGCACCAGAACAAGGGGACCAGTCTCAAGCTGTGCCAGGGGAGGTTTAGACTCGAAGTGAGGAGAAAGTTCTTCACTGAGCGAGTCATTCGTCATTGGAATGGGCTGTCCAGGGAAGTGGTGGAGTCCCCGTCCCTGGAGGTGTTCAAGGGGAGATTGGACGTGGCACTTGGTGCTATGCTCTAGTCGTGAGGTCCGTTGGGACAGGTTGTACTTGATGATCCTTGGGGTCACTTCCAACCTTAGTTATACTGTGATATTGTGATACTCTGTGTGGTAGGTTGAGAGAGGGCTTAGCTGTCCCTCCTCCACAGAGTAAGAAACCACAACTAGCCCAGTTGAAAGAGCAAGCTATATATTTACAAGCATATATGGAAAGCAGGTTATATATAACACAATATATACAGGTATTTACAATATATACACAGAAATACACAGCAAAGAGAAATAACACAACAAAAATCCCTCCCCGAGGGAGGGATCCCCTCCTTGGAACCCCCTCTCTCCCCCCCTACCTCCCTTTTTCCCCAAAAAGGGGTTAGAGGGAGAGAAAGGCAAGTTACTAAGGAAAAGAGTTGTTAGTAAGCTTCAAAAGCCCATGCAGGATTAGTTTTTGCTTATCTGAAGGCCAGCTCCAGCAGTTCACAGAGAAGCAGGCAGGGAGAACAGGCTGAAAACTCCAACTCCCCCAACTCCCCCAACCGAACTGAACTGAGGGGAAAAAAAATTCCAATTGCTCTACAATCTAAAGCTGAATTTTTGTTTATCCACCAATGAAATTCGTTTAGAATATCAGAATGTTTTGGTTCTAGTACCGAAAACATTTAGCCAGTGTCTCAGCACTGCTTGTTCTTAAAGGCACAGTGTCAAACGCTCACACTCTGATACTGTGATACTCTCATACTCTGATACTGTGAGTAGCCTGAAGTCTGCCCTCCAGAAGTCCAGAGTGGAGGTCTTCTTGCTGCCCCTTTTAGCTTGACCAAATACTGAAAATTTAATTCTCTCATGGTCACTGGCCCCTAAACAGCCTCCAACCACTTCATCACCCACCAGCCCTTCCCTGTTGATGAAGAGGAGGTCAAGCATAACCTTACTCCTGGTAGGCTCATGCAGCACCTGGGATAAGAAGCTGTCCTCCATGCACTCTAAGAACCTCCTAGACTGTCTCCTCTCTGTTGTGTTGAGATTCCAGCAGATATCAGGCAGGTTGAAGTCGCCCATGAGAACAAGGTCAGGCAATCTTGAGACAGCCTTAACCTGCCTATAGAATGCTTCATCAACATCCTCTTCCTGGTTGGGTGGTCTATAATGGACTCCAACCATCATGTCTGCCCTGCCAGTGTTCTCTCTAATTCTTACCCACAAGCACTCAACCCAATCGTCCCTAATCTCTTTCTCAATGGCACCTAGTGCTTCCCTGATGTACACGGCCACCCCTCCACCCCTTCTTCCTTACTTGTCTCTCCTGAAAAGCCTGTAGCCGTCAATTGCAGTGCTCCATTCATGTGAGTCGTCCCACCATGTCTCTGTGATGGCAACTACATCATAACTTTCCTGCTGCAACAAGGCTTCCAGCTCCTCTTGTTTGTTACCCATGCTTCGTGCATTAGTGCACATGCACTGCAGCTGGGCTGCTGGTTGCACCTCTGACTCTAGCTTATAACCCCTAGACTCTTGCCTGAGGGGACTAGTTTCAGCCCCTTCCCCCTTTGAAACTAGTTTAAAGCCCTGTTGATGAGATCTGTCAATTCGTTTCCCAGAATCTTTTTACTTTTGGGGGACAGGCCATTCTCATATACTGTGACCTTTCCCCTCCTCTGGGACAGATGTACTCCATCTATTGCCAGCTGGCCTGGTGCAGTAGAAAGTTTACCAAGATCAAAAAACCTGAAATTCTTTTGACTGCACCAGCCTCTAAGCCACTTGTTGACTATGGCTGCTGACCTGTTTCTTACGGTATTCCCTCCTGCAACTAAGGGTATTGATGAAAATATTATTTGTGCACCTGACCCCTCAACCAGATCTCCCAGGGCCCTGAAGTCATTTTTGTTAGCCCTGGGAGTTCTGGTTGCAACATGATCATTCCCTAACTGCATAACTAGTAAGGGGTAGTAGTCAGAGGGCTGCACCTGGCTAGGTAGCCTTCTGGTAACATCATTAACTTGAGCTTCTGGGAGACAACAGAATTCCCTATGAGATGGGTCTGGCTGACATATGGGGCCCTCCGTTCCCCTCAGAAGGGAATCATCAATAACAATTACCCTCCTCTTTTTTTTTGAGGGAGCAGGTCCTGATGCCAGGGGAAGGCTGCTTAACCTTAGGCTGCTTTGCCTTAGGCTGTTTAACCTTAGGTTGTTTAGCCTCAGGGAGAACCCCAGATGGTGTGTCCTCTGGCATCAGGATCACCTCACCCTCGATCTCCAGTGCCCCATACCTGTTTTCCAAGAGCAGCAGGGAAGGTGTTGGGAGGCAAGGAGGTTTTACTTTGTGTCCTTTGAGAGGAACATGTGTCCATTGCCCTCTGCTTTTTGGGTAACCAGCCTCTGCTGGGGGAGCCTGCAGAGCCTTCTTACTCTGGTTCATCTCTTTCCTCCTCTGGTTCATCCCTTTCCTCCTCTGGTTCATCTCTTTCCTCCTCTGGTTCATCCCTTTCCTCCTCTGGTTCATCTCTTCCTACATTCCCTTTCATCTCTAAGACTAGCAACCTCGTCCTTCAGTCTGGCTACCAGGTTAAGCAGATAGTCAATCTTCCCAACATTATGCAAGAGTTGCCCCCACTACCTTGCATCTCAAGTGCCAGGCTCCAGCACTTTCTGCAGCCAGATGCCTGGACACCTACGTCTTGTTTATGACACCTACCTACCTGCATATATTCCCCCTCAGTCTGAGTTGAGACTGATTTTTTAAAGGAGCTATTGCGCCGAGTTACCACCATGGCCAGCCCTGCCCGCGGGACCTACTGGACAAAGTTTTAGAAAAAGTGTGGTGGCGTGCGTGTCTGAGAGAGCACCCAGGCTGAAATGGACCCTCCCGCCAGCTACCGGTGGCTTTAAAAGCGCTACGGCCGGTAACGTAGCGAGCCCGAGCAGTCCCAAGCAGCAACCACGTGGAGAAACTGCAGTGCCAAATTCAGCCAAGTGCCGAGGTGCTGCTCACTGGTCCCGCTGCCCCGTAGATTGAAAAAAAAAATTAATTTGCAAGTTAGCATTTCCCATATACCAAATGATAACAGTAACAAAACTATACTTAGCAATGCTACACAGACATATAAGCAAGCAATTGATTGCCCTGTATGTAGAGTCCATGGCAGAGCATTAATAAAGTTCATGATAGAGCCTTAGCTGCTCTGAGTCCATAACTGGTGGTCACACTCTCTGAGTCCTCATGCAGTCATCCATTGGCCACTCCCGTGATGTGCCTGCATCCCCTATGTGGCAGTTTCTGGTTCTCTCTCTCCCAGATGCTGGTTAGGTACTGGTCAACACGCCAGAACCAAGTCCTTAGCTTTGACTCTGTCCTGCGGGGAGACAAACTAGTCTTGGCATGTAGTAGCCGGCTTGACAGTTAATAGCTGGATACAATCTACCATGCACTGATGCAGTGTGTCCTCCCATGGCATCCAGGACTTCCCAGGCATATAAGCCCCTGGGCTTAGCCAATGTCATGGATACAATCCCTATGGAGGGCGGTTTATCCAACACAGGTTGTCCCACTTGAATCTGGGACAAGGATTTCTCTTTGATCCCTCCAGGCACATGGTCAGCATCTGCGACAGGCTCGGCTGGGCAGAAGGCTTTAATCTTGGGGCTGCCGTAAGTTCTCCAATGATTATCTACAGGAAAGACTTCCTGAGTCAGTCTCTTGTCCCAGCCATCCTTAGAGACATTTGCATGTCTCTTGATCAGGCCATTGGTTCTCTCCACAATGCCATTTTCCTGGGAGTAATATGGGATATGAAACACCTATTTAACCCCTTTACTGTGTGGCCAGTCCTACACTGAGGCTGCAGTGAAGTGTGATCTGTTATTGCTCTGGATGCACTCAGGCATTGGCAGGATGATAAACTAATGTTTGTCTCAGTTGTCTGGGCCCCTGTGGCTGCACAGGTGACAGTGGCCATGATCAAACCAGAGACCAGTTCTGCCCCAACCAATATGTATTTCCTTCCACATGAGGGTTTTAGGGGCCAAACATAACCAACCTGCCAGGTACCCCAGAGAGTCTTATCCTGGCAGATGTGTTGGGCTGATGCCAGTTTTGGATAGTTGGCCCTGAACATTACCTGGCTTTGTGGGCAGGCTGAAATGATGGTCTCATGTGCTGATAGAGAGACTAGCCATCCTCAAGATCTGCACTCATTATACAAACCAGCTTTGCCTGAGTGACCCCTTTTAAGGTGTATCTGCTCAGCTAATCTCTGCCGATCCTTCCCTTCTCTACTCACCACATAGATGCATGCCAGGTCATCCACCTGCTGGTTCCACTTTGCAGCAGGGGTATCTTTCTTTGAGTGCCAAGACCCGCCTTGATGGGTCTTGACCAGCTTATCTCCAGGAGTCTCTGCCAGTCCTCAGATTGCTATACTTTGGTGCTACCCACCTCCCACTGATCTGCCTGCAACCTGCAAATTCACTCCATAACTCTTTTAAAGGTTTCATAGGAGTTGGTGTAAATAGATCTGGCACCATTTTCCACTGCCCACAGTTCACCCACTTGGGCACTGCCTTCACCCTCTTCAGTGACAGTCCTACTTGTATTGATCACCAGGTCGGCTGCCTTGTAGGGCCATTGTGATTCCACTCTGTGGGAAGAGGCATTGGTGAACCACACTGCCTCGGTGTCAGAGCCTGTGGTCACCTGTGGAGCTACATCTAGTGAAGATGGATTGTACGGCTATTCCAGTAAGGCTGTGTCTGGGTTTACCAGTCACTGGAGTTTAGGCATTTTAGTGGGACCCTCCTTCAGAGGCATGAGGTGAGCAGTTCCCTCTAGGAAGGTGTACCACTTCCTCACAGTGGCTTTAGAAGCCACCCCCTCAGGAGGAGGGGTACCCTTCAAGATTGCCTTAAGTAAAGGGAAAGAGTTGCACTCCAACTTCTTGGGTGGTGTGAAGCTTCTCTGTTTCTTTAACAGCCTTTGTAAGGGAAAGGAATCCCTGTTCTTATTCTGAATACCCCTTTTCAGAATGCTGCAGAGGAAACCAAGAGTGCTCTATTGGGGCCTGTAGGTCCCTTCTGTTAAATGCCACAGTAGGAAGCATGTTCAGGGAAGCCCCATTCTGCTCTTAGGTAATCTTTTGGATGTAGTGGACCCAATTTCTGGTAGGTCTTTAATTTATCCTTAAGGATTTTAAGACTCTTGATGTATTTTGGGGTCCAATCCCAGGTGCTGTGCTTTTTAAGCAGATCAGAGTATCGCAGTCTAACTAAGGTTGGAAGAGACCTCGAGGATCATGGAGTCCAACCTGTCTCCACAGACCTCATGACTAGACCATGGCACTAAGTGCCACGTCCAATCTCCTTTTAAACACCTCCAGGGATGGTGACTCCACCACCTCCCTGGGCAGCCCATTCCAATGATGAATGACTCGCTCAGTGAAGAACTTTCTCCTCACCTCGAGTCTAAACCTCCCCTGGCGCAGCTTGAGACTGGTCCCCTTGTTCTGGTGCTGGTTGCCTGGGAGAAGAGACCAACCCTTTCCTGGCTACAACCACCTTTCAGATAGTTGTAGAGGGCAATGAGGTCACCCCTGAGCCTCCTATTCTCCAGGTTAAACAACCCCAGCTCCCTCAGCCTCTCCTCATAGGGCTTGTGCTCAAGGCCTCTCACCAGCCTTGTTGCCCTTCTCTGGACACGCTCAAGTGTCTCGAAGTCCTTCTTAAACTGAGGGGCCCAGAACTGGACACAGGACTCAAGGTGAAGCTTAACCAATGCAGAATACAGAGGCACAATGACGTCCCTGCTCCTGCTGGCCACACTATTCCCAATGCAGGTCAGGATGCCATTGGCCTTCTGGGCCACCTGGGCACACTGATGGCTCATGTTTAGGCGGGTGTCAATCAGCACCCCCAGGTCCCTCTCTGTTTGGCAGCTCTCCAGCCACTCTGACCCCAGCCTGTAGCTCTGCATGGGGTTGCATGTCCAAAGTGCAGCACCCGGCACTTGGACTTGTTAAATGCCATTCCATTGGACTCTGCCCATCTGTCCAGTCAGTCGAGGTCCCTCTGCAGAGCCCTTCCACCCTCTAACTGACCAACATCTGCTCCTAACATGGTGTCATCTGCAAACTTGCTGATGACTGACTCAACCCCCTCATCCACATCATCAATGAAGATGTTAAAGAGGATGGGGCCCAGTACTGATCCCTGGGGGATGCCACTGGTGACTGGCTGCCAGCTGGATGTGGCACCATTCACCACCTCTCTCTGGCCTCGGCCCTCCAGCCAGTTCCTAACCCAGCACAGAGTGTTGTGGTCCAAGCCACAAGCTGACAGCTTAGCCAGCAGTTTACTGTGGGGGACAGTGTCAAAGACCTTGCTGAAGTCCAGGTAGACTACATCCACAGGCCTCCCCACGTTCACCAGAAGGTCACCTGATCATAGAAGGAGATCAGGTTGGAGAGGAATGACCTTCCCTTCCTAAATCCATGTTGGCTGGACCTGAGCCCTTGGCCATCCTTCAGGTGTGCAGTTATTGCCACCAAGATAATCTGCTCCATCACTTTCCCTGGCACTGAGGTCAGGCTGACTGGCCTGTAGTTTCCAGATTCCTCCATCTGTCCTTTCTTGTGGATGGGGACCACACTGGCCAGTTTCCAGTCATCTGGGACCTCACCGGTGAGCCAGGACTGGAGGAAAATGATGGAGAGCAGCTTGTCCAGCTCATCTGCCAGCTCTCTCAGCACCCTAGGATGGAGCGCATTTAGTCCCATGGACTTGTGAGTGTCCAAGTGGCTCAGCAGGTTCCAAACTAATTCCTCATGGATTCCCAGGGCATCACACTGCTCCCCGACCCCATCGCCCAGATCAGGAGGCCACTCATCCTGAACTCCTGCCTTGCTGTTAAAGATTGAGGCAAAGAAGGTGTTCTGGAGCTCAGCCTTTTCCTCATCTTCTGTCACAGTGTTCCCCTCCAGGTCCAATAAGGGGTGGAGGTTCCTCTTTCCCTTCTTTTTAGTGTTAATGTATTTGTAAAAATGCTTTTTATTGTCTTTGACAGAGGTGGCCAGTTTCAGTTCCAACTGGGCCCTTGCCTCTCTAATTTTATTCCTACATAATCTAACCACTTCCTTGAACATACCTTGAGAAGCCTTCCCCTCCTTCCAAAGGTGAAACAGCCTCTTGTATTCCCTTAAATCCTCCAGGAGCTGCTTGCTTATCCAGGCCGGTAGCCTTCCCTTTCGGCTCATCTTTCGGCATGTGGGAACTACCAGTTCCTGTGCCTTCAAGAACTCCTGTTTGAAGTAGGTCCAACCCTCCTGGACCCCTTGGTTCATGAGGGTTGGTACCCAGGGAACTTTGCAAATAAGTTTCTTAAACAGGCTGAAGTTTGCCCTCTGGAAGTCCAAGGTTAAATTTCTGTTGGTGGTCCTCCCTATCTCCCTGCATATTGAAGACTTCACTATCTCATGGTGACTGCACCCTAGGCAGCCTCCCATGGTCACATGTCCCACCAGCCCTTCCCTATTGGAGAACAGCAGGTCAAGCAGAGCCTGTCTCCTGGTAGGCTCACTTAACAGCTGCGTCAGGAAGCAGTCCTCCATTCACTCCAGGAATCTTCTGGACTGCCTCCTCTCTGCTGAATTAAGTTCCCAGCAGATATCTGGCAGGTTGAAGTCACCCACAAGGACAAGATCTGATGATCTTGAGACAGCCTCCAGTTGTTTGTAGAATAATTCATCAGGCTCCTCATCCTGGTTGGGTGGCCGATATCAGACTCCAATCAGGATGTCAGATTTGTTACGTATGTGAGCATGACCATTTGGGTTAGAGCCAATAGGATAATGACTAGTAGGCATACATTATCGTATGATTATAAAAGTCTCATGTGAACCCAATAAAGCTGAACTTGCTTTATCACTCATATTGAGTCGGCCGCTTGTTCCACCACGGGAAAACCCCTCTGCAAGCACTTTGTCACTCATATTGAGTTGACCGCTTGCTCCACTGCAGGAAAACTCCTCCGCAAGTGGTGCCTGAAACAGGGACCAAGGATGTGGAAAATATGTGGAAGGACGCAGAATGCAGTAAGACATGGAAAATACGCGGAAGGACATGGAACGTGGTAAGACGTGGAAAAGACGCGGAAGGACACAGAATGAATGTGGAAGGATGCGGAAAGGATGCAGGAAGGCACAGAACATGGAAGGACACGGAGCGTGGAATAGCGTGCAATGGATAAAAAGGGAACTCTCGCCCTATTACAATCCCTTTAGAAAAGTGGCAACCAGGGTTCCCATTGAAGCTCTTACCGGGACTGTTAGCATTTGGAGCAGCCAAGGGCTGTTTTGCCAGCCCTGAGTCTTATTTTCAAGAGAAAGAGTGGGCAAAGTATGGAGAGATACTTTAGGACTTAGTCATAGATGAGGATAAGAATGCCCAGAAACTCATAAAGCCATGGCGAGAGACAATTAACTGTATAAGGGAATTTAAAATGGAAAATGAACTAATTGCCATGGCGATGCAACCGCTCGACCCCCCTCTCAAAGAGATGAGAGAGGGACTGTTTGGTCTTGGGAGAGATTATTTAGCTAAGCTGCCCACGGGCTGTTCCATACCAGTTGTCCCGCCTAACAGACAACCTTCTCCAGTGAGCCCACTTTCACCACCCTTGTGTCTGGCACCACAAACACTTTCTTCGCGAGAAGAAAAACTTTGACCATCACCAGCAGCACCCCCACCCCCACCTAATGTTGAGATCGGTATTCAAGTATCACAGGGCGATAAGAGTGATAATAACGATAGTGATAGTGATAGTGATAAGGAGCTGTCAGGTAGAATCAACAAATTGATACTAGAGGTAAAGAAAAGGGGAGGGGTCCAACAACGGGCGTAGAAACCAGTAGAGGAGCCTGCGAGTAAGGTCTCTTATAGATGATGTAATAGGGTGGACTGGGCAACAATGACTAGGGAGGCAGCGAAGGGAGGTGACTTTAAGTTAGTAGAACACTTAACGGCACAGGCTTTTCCTGTGGTGTATACTCGGGACCCCAAGGGCAATATGTTAGGAGAACACCATCCATTAGATTGGAAAATATTGTCACAACTAAGGGCAACAGTAAATGAGAGTGGCTTGCATGTTGAAACCGCACAGCAGATGCTGAATTTTATTTGGTCAGCTGGCATTCTTTGCCCTGAGGATATTAAGACCGTAATGTGGCTGATATTATCTCAATCACAGGTACTATTGTGGCAAGCTCACTGGCAAAGAAAATGTGAAATTAGTGAAGCCACGCCTCATGAAATCAATGATCCCCTACATGGGGTGATAGTGGCTCAACTAATGGGAACAGGGCATTTTGCCACCACGGATATACAGGTCTGCCTAGGGCCAGAGGTGAATATGGAGAGCATGTGGATGGCAAGGCAAGCCTTACGGCTAGTAAAAACTGCTCCATTAGTGCCATCATATATGTCAATCAAGCAAGGTTCGGAGGAGGCGTTTGCTGATTTTGTGGATAAAATTTGTAATGCCATTAATAGGGCTGATGTCCCAGATCACATGAAAGGGGCCCTGCTTATGCAGTGTATACTTGAGAATTGTAATGCAAAAACCAGAAATATATTGGTCACATTACCGAGTACAGCGACAGTTGAGGAAATGCTGGAGAGAATGTCCCAGGTTCCAGTTGGAGTCCAGGCGTTTGTCTTAGAGACCATTCAGCAGCTTGGGAGAGAAATAACCAGTGCACAAACGCAGGCACTTGCTGCGCTAGCTCCACTCAATCCACCTAGATAGGAGGAGGGAAGAGATTCTAGTGGCCCAACAGGAACCCTTTACTGAGCCGCAGGTACAATTTCTCTCATGTTGTATGAAGAGGTGTGGACTTGTAATTGCGCTCAAGAAAATACAGAGAGAATCTCCATGGAAGTATTTGGGCTGGCAAATTACTCAAAGTCAGATACTCTGCACACGAACATTGCTATGTTACTGTACTCCAAGGACAAAAACAGTTCCTAGGTGCATTGACGCAATGCAAAAAGAAAAAGGGGGAGAGTACGGTATTGGAGTGGTTTTTTTACCTCATTGCAGTTAAAAAAAACTGTCCAGGAAAAAAATTCACAAACAAACAAACAAACAAAAAAAAAAACCAAGGAAAATTTGGTTGAGTTAATCAAGGAAGGGCGACTCTCCCGCCATACAGCTCAACCTGCTATCATCTCCGAGCCACTGGATGTACAATCATTAAATGGATGGCCCAACATTGTGCCATCAAAGAGGAGTAACAAGCCACTAGCAAACACAGTTACAGTTTTCACGGATGCTGGACGGAAGTCACAACACGCAGCAACAACCTGGCAGGAAAACGGACAATGGAAACACAAACTCTTGGAATCAGAAAAAGAGGACTCCTTACAGACTTGAACTTGCTGCCGTTGTTTGGGCCTTTTCAAAGTGGTTACAAAGCCCTTTGAATGTGGTCACAGACTCTCTTTATGAGGGTGGACAATTGTGTCCCCACAAGGAAGGATGATAACCCGTTTGTTGTTTGATTGCAGTCTGTATTTAGTAATCTTTCTCCTTGGTCAATGGGATTCTTTAAGGAGGGGTTGCACTAGTTAGGAATAATTCTGTTGACGTTAATTGTATTAGGAATAATTCTGTTGATGTTAATTGTATTGAGACTTGTTTATGGTTGCATTATACGTAGTGTAGATAAGGTAACCGCCAAAGCCTTGGTTGTGCAAAAAGAAAAAGGGGGAATTGTTGGAGAACAGCTCAGAAAGAGAGGTCGAGGGCCCCTAAAAGTGCTGCACAACCCAGGCTTTGACACTGATTAGGCTATTAGCATAAGAATTGGCCAAGCTGGAGGTTGATCAGCAAGCTCTCAAGGACAGCTTGCCCTTTGAGAACTTGGTAAACAACTTGGGTGGAGTTGAGAGACAGGTAGAAGAGGAAAAACCACAAGTAGGAGGGTATGTGAGCATGACCATTTGGGTTAGAGCCAATGGGATAATGACGAGTAGACATACATTATCGTATGGTTATAAAAGTCTGATGTGAACCCAACAAAGTTGAACTTGCTTTATCACTCATATTGAGTCAGCTGCTTGTTCCACCGCGGGAAAACCCCTCCACAAGAGCTTTGTCACTCATATTGAGTTGACCGCTTGCTCTGCCACGGGAAAACTCCTCAGCAGATATTGCAGAGGGCCTTTTCACCATCCCCTCCCTGGGCAGCTGCTGCCTGGGTGAGGAGCAAAGTTGATTTTATCTTTGTTGATTCACAACAAGAGATAAAAAATTTAGTCTCTTACACATTTTCCTCACATTGACTGTAAATCTGAGGGATTATGAGGGATGGTTTATTCTTCCCTTTCTACTTCAGTGGTTGCATCCATGGAGGATTCTGTCCATTCTGCCTACAATCTTGATCTGTGAGTGCCTGAGTAGAGTTCCAGAATCAAACTGTGACTCTTTGGTGCCCATTCAAAACTTGATTTGTCAGTTGGAAAGTTAGGATGTCATCAGCAAAACTCATTCACCTTTCAACAGTCCAGTTTGGCTTGTGAGACATGGCAGATTGATTGTATCACTCCACCTCATTCTCGATCTGGTAAACAATATGTGCTGATGTGGTAGAGACAAGCACTGGATGGTTGGAAACTCATCCAGTTCCTCATGGAACTGCACGTAACACCATTCTTGGTCTGGAAAGACAAAAGCTGTGGAGATACGGTATTTCAGAGAGAATTGAGTCAGTCAATGGAACTCATTTCAAAAACAATCTTGTGAAAAACTGGGCCAAAGAGCACAGGAGCGAGTGGATATTCCACATTCCCTACTATGCACCAGCTGCAGGGAACATTGAACTCTATAACATTTGCCAAAAACTGCTCTGAAAGGCATGGTTGAAAAACTGGGACAAACATCTAACACAATCAACCATGTTGGTAAGTAGTAGAGGTTCAGTTAATCGAGCTGGACCTGCACAATCAGATTTGTTACAAAAGATAGAAGGTGATAGAGTTCCTGTCATTGGAGAAAAAAAATCTGTTAGGGAAAACTATTTGGGTATTTCTCCTTCAGGAGAGGCCAGGCCTACCTGAGGGGTGGTTTCTGATAAAGGTCTGGGTCACACTTACTGGGTAATGCAAGACAATGTTGAAATTCAGTGTATTCCACAAAGAAATCCAACTTTAGCTGAAAGAGTTTGAATTTATAGTGTTGTACAGATACAACATTGCACCCAAAGGGAGAAACCATGAGGAATCTGGCCCTGAGGGCCCTCAGTCACTGGAGAGTCCATGTCCTTTACTTAATTTCATCCACAAAGAGACAATCTGTTTTGTTATCTCCTGTTTTTTGAACTTTTAAATCATCTACATCTGAGGTAGCCAGAATAGAATACAACCTGAACATATGGACAATTAACTTTATTTACACTTTATTGTAGATATTGTTTTAGATTAGATTGATAGTATTAGCAACCAATGGAATTGTTTAGAAAGGGTGGATTGTGGTAGTTTTAGGGTATACCTTTCAAATTTTCCAGAACAGAAAGTAGTAGAATGTAAATAAATCACTATTGGGTGTAAAAAGGAAAATAATGATAATTCTAAACAATTCCCTTGGAGAAGTATCTACCATAAGACTTAGTTTGGAAAACAATTCCTCTTTTTGCTTCTTTGGCTCTGGCTGATGCCTCTCCTGGCTTTACTGATCTTGGCTGGACTGCTTTGTTGTGACTGGTATTAACAGTACCTTCGCTGCTATTTTCTCTTGTCCCTTTTGTGTACAGGGGGGGAGGGAAGGATGCAGGGAAGGGAGAAGCTATTGTAGCTCCCCTGATCTTTGGCCAGGGGCATCCTTGTGCTGTTAATTGCAAATACTTGCAAATATTATATATATTGTATATTTGTACATTGCAGATTGTAGTTTTGCTTGTAAATACAGCTTTCGTTTGCTTCCAACTTTGCTGGTCTGGCAAAATTTGATGTTGGGGGTGGGTGGTAGTTTTAGACTGTCTATAAAAATTTTCACAGATCTTGAATAGAAAGTAGCAAAATGTAAAAAAATCACTATTGGACATAGAAAGGAAAATAATGATAGTTTTAAGCTATCCCATTGGAATCATAATGGACTTAAGCCAGTAATGTAAAGAATTTTTCTCTCTTCTTGCTCTGGGAAAGATGCTAACTCACTTCTGCTTGAATTTGGTTGCATTGTTTTGGTTGCATCTAAGCTCTCTCTGCTCCTTTCTCTTGTCCCTTTTATGTACATGGGGGTAGAGAGGGGGCAGGGAGGGAGAAGCTATTAGCTTCTCCTGGTCTTTGGCCTGGAAGGTCCTTTTGTTTTTCATTAGTTGTAAATACCTGTCAATATTGTAGGCACTGTATATTTTTTACATATTCACTGCATTCCATTGTAGATTGTAGTTTTGCTTGTAAATACAGCCTTCATTTGCTTCCAACTGAGCTAGTCTGGCAAATTTAATGTTGAGGGGAATTTTCAACCCACCACAGGGGGAAATTTCAACCCATTGTACTGTTAAACACAGATGACCTTGAAGGTCTTACAATACAAAGAACAATGGGTGATTTTACTACTTACAGGCTTATAATTCCTGTCTGTTTTTAAAGTGTTCTCTATATTACAGAATAAGGTTACCAGGAGGAGATGTACAATATCTTACAGCAAAGTAATACAAGTCATTTTGTGATATAACTTTTCTGTAAAATGTGCCTGTGTTGATGGTTAAGCACATAGCCTTCAGTGTTGGTAGCCTCTTCAAAAATCTTTAACGTGGTTGCAATCATACGATATTCAAATCACGTTCTTCTTACAGACATTCTGAAAATTTTTCTATTCTTTTCTCAGCTTTATTCAGTTTCGGTTTGCAAGCCTAGCTGTAGACAGAGATCATGGTGATTTCACAGAGTTATTATAACAACACAAAGCCATCTAAATCAAAAAGCTTTCAATGAAAATGATGAAGAGAGGGAAATCATCAGGCTGCACAAAAACATCTGGGGCAAGATGATATAGATCAGACTCTTCTATCTGAACTCATTACTCTTGACTTTTGCAAGGATGGGAACAGAGAGTCTTATTATATTGCTTAGAGGATCTTCTTTAAGGAAATGTGTAGAAATTTTCTCTTAACTGAAAAAGTCATCCTTTGTTTGCCATTTTCCTGAAAACTTAATTCCCAATGTGTGCACTACTGTTGTAAACAGAGTGGTCAACACAACTTTCCCACTTTCCATCAAACCATACAAGACATCAAAGAATGCTGATCAAAATGCCATGGTGAGCACACTGAGCTATCTTTGGGCACACCTATAACCCCTGTCACATAGTCTATCACATACACAGGACATCACAAGATTCCCCAGCTTTATATCACTGAACTAAATTGCAGATAAAAGCTAGGAGCTCTCTCTCCTGATTTCATATACAACTGGCAAAGAATTTGCTGATTTTCACTCCCTTAATTTTCAGCACTGCAATCTTCCTTACCTGATGGATTTTTTGAGTTTATGATAGCCTGTGAGATGACTGAGACTAAAACCTTTGACAAAAAGCATACTTGTGAAAGTGTATGTAGGACGCTGCCACATTTACAAAAAAAACCCTACATTACAGCATCTGGAACCCTATCAAATATTTGCTGTGTTCCAGTGTTACGAATGGGCTGAATATTTTGTTGAGAAATTAAACAAAACAAATAAACAACAACAACAAAAACCCACAAACAAACCCCACAAACAAAAAACCAAGCACAACAACTTGCCTTAAGATCTTGATTGTAATTCCCATGGATTCTTCTCTTTAAAGTGAATTTAATGCACATCAGAAGTATTGGAGTGACATGAAAGAAGTAACTTGCATAGAATAATTTTATTTCTATTCAAACACTTTGGCTTTGATATTAGAAAATGTTCTATCACACAGCCTTTTAATTCACAAAAAATTCCCAAATGAGGAAATGAAGTCTTTCAAATGCTAGCCAGGATTCTATTTACCAAAAAATTTGGAGAGAGAGGGAAGGGAAAAAAAAAAAAGAGAGAGAGAGAGATCCACAATGCTATTGTCATTTTACTTGCAATTTATTG
Organism: Dryobates pubescens; assembly: GCF_014839835.1. Classification (NCBI taxonomy): domain Eukaryota; kingdom Metazoa; phylum Chordata; class Aves; order Piciformes; family Picidae; genus Dryobates; species Dryobates pubescens. The sequence continues at coordinate 23,841,237 of NC_071657.1, read as the reverse complement.
TGTCATGAAATGAAGTAATATAAATGATAATAATGTGTTATGACTCTGTGTGTCATTTACATTATGTGACATTCCAAATTTTCGGTTGAAGTGTTTAGAACAGAAAGTGTTGTCTTTGTTCATGTATTTTCAAGTACATGATGGCTGAGTTTTGTGTAAAATTACATCTGTTGACATATCTTCAGTTAAAATTATTTATTCATTTACTAGAAATGGTGCCCTCAAATGTATGTAATTATGGATATATATCCTCACATTAAGCCATAATTATGGATATAAGTCTTACAGCACATTATGAACATACTGCATAAGTTCACATTTACCTGAAATCCCACAGATGAGCCAATACTATACACATTAATATATTCTTCATTGCATGTATTCATAATATTGGGTTTCTGATGGCAGGAAGAACAGCATACTTCATTTTCATGAGTTAGGAATGGTTGCATAACTCAAAGGTGGCAGAGCAAAACAAAGCCACTAATGGATTCTCTACAGTCATCTCTACTGGATGAAAACAAAATTCCATTACAGTGACCACCATCACATATTTTATTTATACCATATCAGAGACTTACATCTACTGAGTAACTAAATTTTTTGTTACTTTTTGCTGAAGAAACTAATACCATTGAAGAAATAAAAAGATAGATTTTATTTCCCACTGGTAGGGTTCAAATATGTTTTTCATGCAAGTAAACACACACACACGTTAATAATGTCTTGCTTTTCCTAGTCCATTTCTTAGAGCTATTGGAATGAGTTCATGTGTCCCCTGGATATGATGGCATTTTTGCTCTTTAGATTTATACATCTGGGGGGTTACATCTTTTCATTCTCTGAAAGTGATTCTGGACTGTCTCGGTCTGGAGAGGGAAAGAGACTCCGTTCTTTTGAATATTCCTGTGTTATGAAATCAGAGGCACTGGCAAGGCCAAAACATCAACAGCCCTCGAGGCTATTTACTAACAGAATAAAGTGGATGGAACAGAGTAAGGGAGAGAGGGGGTGGAGGAAATGGAGAGATGGAGAAGAGGGAGAAGAGGGAGAAGAGGGAGAGAGAAGAGGAAGGGAATTATATTACCACCATCCCCCACCCCCCCCAAAGATGGTTTGGGTCTGTGGAGAAAGGGTGCTGCCACTTTGGTGTGGAGGAGATGTCATCCTTGTTGGCAGTGCTGTTCTCCACTGGAGGAAGGGAGAGAGAGATCCCAAAGTCCAAATCCAAGTCCTTCTCTGAGCAGCCTCTTCAGCTTCATGAGTTGCAGCAGGTGGAACTTGGGACACAGAGACAGGGTTCCTCCTGGCCTGCTGCTTCCAGGCTACATGGTGATGTCTTTTCTCCTGTCTCTGTCCTTGTATGTTCTCTGTTTTTCCTCTCCAGAGCTGGCACTGATCAGGTATTTTTCTTCTCCTAAGCAGGTATTGCTCAGATCTTTTATACATGTTTTTAGGTATGTGTCCAAGTGGTGAATCGATTATCCTTTTCACCATCCTCCCTTTCTGGGGTAGCTGATGGATAGAGATGATCTTGTCTATGCACATTCCAGAGAGTTGTTATCCAGTGGCTCTGCCCAATACACATCAGCTATTGTCTCGGTGAGGAGCTGTCGTGAATATGCCCTCAGAAATGACCGGCAGATATATCAATGAAAGTATATGTTAAGTTTATTTTTATATATATATACAAACTCTGCAACAGGGTGTTTACAGTCATCCGTCACGGGTATTGATATTTGGTCAGTGGAACTATCTTTACAGAATGTTTATGTATGGGCACTTAAAGCAAATGATTCACAGCACTTAGAATCAAAACTGATTCGGAAAGCGGTGGGGGAGGGGTTGGTCAGTGACCGGCAACCCTCCACCCGGAGTGATTTGAATGCTACCCTAACTGAAACTCTATAAAGAAAGGCTTGGCTTACTCACAAGCTGAGAACTTTGTGAAGACTTCCCTTAATAATGTTTATAATCCGCAGAACGTGGCACGGATGTGCTGTAATAAGGAAATAGGAAATGGCACCGACCACATGGCTGCACCGCGTGGCTGCAGCTTCTTACAGGATACAAAGGTTCCCCGCTTGGGGTGGGGCTGTGGCAGTTCAGCAATGCTAGTTCACACGGGCTACAAAGTTTTCTTCTGTAGCAATTGTGAGGGGTTGAGAGGAAAGGCTCTGCTTTCCCTCCCCCACTGAGAAAGAGACCACGGCTAAAACTTAGTCGGAGAGAGTATATTTTACAAGGAAACAGATTATATGTAACACAGCAAATACAGGTATTTTACAATATATACAGGAATATACAGCAAATAAACACAGTCAGAAACCAGACCCCCAACAGAGGGGGCTTCACCCTATGCCCCCTTCACCCCCCTACCTCCCTTCTCCCCCAAAGAGGTAGAAGAATAGAAAAAAGGGGAGTTAGTACAGCAGAGGCCTAAGCACAGGGAGTTAGTTAGTTCTTATCTCTTGGCAAGAAGCCCAGAAACAGTCCAGTGTGGAAGGGACAGGGAAGAAAGGAAGACTGAGAGAGAAAGTCCCAGCTCCCCTGGGTCCAATCTCACCTCCCACCTTACTTGGCCAATGAAATTCGTTTAGAATACCAAAATATTTTATAAACATTTAGCCAGTGTGCCCCTTCCTTAAAGGCACAGTGTCAAATGGTCACAGGCAATGGATCATGCAGTGGTTGATCCCACAGAGTACTGTCCACGGCACTGCATGCAGCTGGGTGATGGTGGCAAAGTACCACAAGGCCTCTTGGAGCACTGGTTTAGAATAGAATAGAATAGAATAGAATAGAATAGAATAGAATAGAATAGAATAGAATAGAATAAACGAGGTTGGAAAAGACCTTCAAGATCATCCAACACCACCTAATCAACTAAACCATACAACCAAGCATCCTGTCAAGCCTCGCCCTGAACATCCCCAGCAACAGCGGCCCCACCACCTCCTCGGGCAGCCCATTCCAATGGGCAATCACTCTCTCTGGGTAGAACTTCCTCCTAACCTCCAGCCTAAACCTCCCCTGGTGCGACCTGAGACTGTGTCCTCTTGTTCTGGTACTGGTTGCCTGGGAAAAGAGACTAACCTCTGCCTGACTACAACCCCACTTCAGGCAGTTGTAGAGAGCAATAAGGTCACCCCTGAGTCTCCTCCTCTCCAGGCTAAGCAACCCCAGCTCTGTCAGTCTCTCCTCATAGGGCTTGTGTTCCAAGTACCTCACCAACTTCATTGCCCTTCTCTGGGCATGATCCAACAAATCAACATCCTTCCTAAACTGAGGAGCCCAGAACTGGACACAGTACTTGAGGTGCGGCCTAACCAGTGCAGTGTACAGAGGCAGAATGACCTCCTTGCTCCTGCTGGCAACACTGTTCCTGATGCAGGCCAGGATGCCATTGGCCCTCCTGGCTGCCTGGGCACACTGCAGGCTCATGTTCAGCCTACCATCAACCAGCACCCCCAGGTCCCTCTCTGCCTGGCTGCTCTCCAGCCACTCTGACCCCAGCCTGTAGCACTGCATGGGGTTGTTGTGGCCAATGTGCAGAACCCGGCACTTGGATGTGTGAAATCTCATGCCGTTGGACTCTGGCCATCTGTCCAGCCTGTCGAGGTCCCTCTGCAGAGCCTCTCTACCCTCCAGCAGATCAACTGCTGCCCCCAACTTGGTGTCATCTACAAATTCATTGATGATGGACTCAATGCCCTCAACCAGATCATCAATAAAGATGTTAAAGAGCGTGGGGCCCAGCACTGATCCCTGGGGCACACCACTACTGACTGGCCGCCAGCTGGACGTGGCACCATTCAACACAACTCTCTGGGCTCAGCCCTCCACCAGTTTCTAACCCATCGCAATGTGCTCCCATCCAAGCCATGGGCTGACAGTTTGGCCAGGAGCTTGCTGTGGGGGACAGTGTCAAAGGCCTTGCTGAGGTCCAGGTAGACCACATCCACAGGCCTCCCCACATCCACCAGGCGGGTCACCTAATCACAGAAGGAGATCAGGTTGGTCAGGCAGGACCTGCCCTTCCTAAACCCATGCTGGCTGGGCCTGATCCCTTGGCCATCCTGGAAGTGCTGTGTGACTGCACTCAAGATGACCTGTTCCATAATCTTGCCTGGCACTGAGGTCAAGCTGACAGGCCTAGAATTCCCTGGCTCATCCAACCGGCCCTTCTTGTGGATGGGCACCATGTTGGCCAGCTTCCAGTCCTCTGGGATGTCTCCAGTGAGCCAGGACTGCTGCAAAATGATGGAGAGCAGCTTGTCCAGCACATCTGCCAGCTCTCTCAGTACCCTAGGATGGATCCCATCTGGTCCCATGGACTTGGGGGGATCCAAGTGGCTAAGCAGATCACCTACTACCCCATTCTGGAACAGAGGAAAACTATGCTGCTCCCTGGCTCTTTCTGCCAGCTCTGCAGGCCAGCTGTCTGGAAGACATTCTGTCCTGCTAGAAAAAATTGAGGCAAAGAAGGTGTTAAGTAACTCTGCCTTCTCCTCATCCTTTGTTATAACATTTCCCTCCGTGTCCACCAAGGAGTGGAGGTTGTCCTTGCCCTTCCTCTTGCTCTTAATGTATTTATAGAAGGACTTTTTGTTGTCCTTCACAGCAGAGGCCAGTCTAAGCTCCAAATGTGCTTTTGCCTGCCTAATTTTATTCCTACAAGACGTAGCAACATCCTTAAACTTTTCATGGGTTGCCTCCCCTTTCTTCCAAAGATGATAGACCCTCTTTTTTTCCCTTAGTTCTTTTAGAAGTTCATTACCCATCCAGGCTGGCCATCTGCCCTGGCGGCTGATCTTCCGGCACATTGGCACAGCCTGTTCCTGTGCCTTCAAGAGTTCTTCCTTGAAGTAGGCCCAGCTCTCCTGGACCCCTTTGTTTTATAGGGCGGTTTCCCAAGGAACGCTCTGAATTAGTTCCTTGAATAGCCTGAAGTCTGCCCTCTGGAAGTCCAGAGTGGAGGTCTTCTTGCTGCCCCTATTAGCTTGACCAAATACTGAAAATTCAATTATCTCGTGGTCACTGGCCCCTAAACAGCCTCCGACCACTACCATCCCTTCCCCATTGGTGAAGAGGAGGTCAAACATAGCCTTACCCCTGGTAGGCTCATGCAGTACCTGGGTTAAGAAGCTATCCTCCACACACTCTAAGAACCTCCTGGACTGTCTCCTCTCTGCTGTGTTGAGTTCCCAGCAGATGTCAGGCAGGTTGAAGTCACCCATGAAAACAAGGTCAGGCGATCCTGAGACAGCCTTAAGCTGCCTATAGAATGCTTCATCAACTTCTTCTTCCTGGTTAGGTGGTCTACAACAGACTCCAACCAGGATGTCAGCCCTGTTGGCCTTCCCTCTAATTCTCATCCACTGGCACTCAACCTGATGATCCCTGATCTCTGTCTCAATGGCATCTAGTGCCTCCCTGATGTACAGGGCCACCCCTCCACTCCTTCTTCCTTGCCCATCTCTCCTGAACAGCCTGTAGCCATCAATTGCAGCGCTCCAGTCATGTGAGTCATCCCACCACATCTCTGTGATGGGAACTACATCATAACTTTCCTACTGCAGCAAGGCTTCCATCTCCTCTTGTTTGTTACCCATGTTTCATGCATTAGTGTATATGCACTTCAGCCGGGCTGCCGGTTTCACCTCTGGCTCTAGCTTGTCACCCCCAGACTCCTGCCTGGGGGGACTGGTTTCAGACCCTTCCCCCTTTGAATCTAGTTTAAAGCCCTATCTATGAGACCTGCCAATTCATTTTCCAGAATCTTTTTCCATTTGAGGGATAGGCCATTCTCGTACACTCTGATCTTTCCCCTCCTCTGGGACAGATGTGCTCCATCTGTTGCCAGCTGACCTGGTGCAGTAGAAAGTTTTTCAAGATCGAAAAACCCAAAATTCTTTTGACTACACCAGCCTCTAAGCCACTTGTTGACTATGGCTGCTGACCTGTTCCTTATGGTATTCCCTCCTGCAACTAAGGGTATAGATGAGAAAATTATTTGTGCACCTGACCCCTCAAAGAGATCCCCCAGGGCCCTAAAGTCATTCTTGATAGCCCTGGGAGATCTGGTTGCAACATCATCATTCCATAACTGCATAATCATTAAGGGGTAGTAGTCAGAGGGCTGCACCAAACTGGGCATCCTTCTGGTAACATCTCTAACCTTAGCTCCTGGGAGGCAACAAACTTCCCTGTGAGTAGGGTCTGGCCGACATATGGGGCCTTCTGATCCCCTCAGGAGGGAATCACCAATGACTATTACCCTCCTCTTTTTTTTAAGGGAGCAAGTCCTGGTGCAGGGGAAGGCTGTTTAATCTTAGGTTGCTTTGCCTTAGGCTGTTTAACCTGAGGCTGTTTAGCCTTAGGCTGATTTGCCTTAGGCTGTTTTGCCTTAGGCTGTTTTGCCTCAGGGAAAACCCGAGATGGTGTGTCCTCCATCAGAATCACCTCACCCTTGACCTCCATTGCCCTGTACTTGTTTTCCAAGAGCATTGGGGAAGGTGATGGGAAGCAAGGAGGTTTAACCTTGCATCTTTTGAGAGGAACTTGCGTCCATTCCCCTCTGCTTTTTGGATAACCAGCCTCTGCCTGGGGGGCCTGCAGAGCCTGGTTACCCAGGTTTGTCACCCTTGTATAATCTCTTACATTTCAAAGTCTAGCTGCCAGGACCCCTGGAAAAGCCAATAACTGCTCCCTCAGCTTGTGGGACCCGCGGGTTTCTTGGTACTCGACTGAGACTGCCTCCTGCCGATTCTCCATGTGCTTGGGATCGCTTGGGCTCCCTGCGTTTGCCACGGTGCTTTAAAAGCTGGTGGGACCACGTGGCGGGTCCATTTCAGCAGTAAGCCCGTCCTCTTGCTGAGATGTGCGTGCTGCCACACTTTTCCTAAATCTTTGTCTAGTAGGTCCTGTGGGCAGGGCTGGCCATGGTGGTAACTCGCTGCAATAACTCCTTTAAAAAATAAGTCTTGACTCAGACTGAGGGGGAATATAAGCAGGTAGGTAAGTGTCATAAGCAAGAGGTAGGTGTCCAGGCATCTGGCTGCAGAGAGTGTTGGAGCCTGGCACTTGAGATGCAAGGTAGTGGGGGCAACTCCTGCATAACATGTGAGCAGATTGACTATCTGCTTAACCTGGTGGCCAGACTGAAGGACGAGGTTTGAGTCCCAGGCAAGGTGGATCACAACAGCTCTGGCATGGACACAGATACAGGCTCAAACACAAATGTGGGGGGCTCTTTTACCAAACAACCCCTATTTTCCATTTGCCCCATTAATACTGGTCCGATGAGCATCTGTTGCTAACACAAAGATTAACCAATGAACTGATATCTTCCAAATATGGCATAAGCATATGCTATAAACAGGGAAACAAACATATAGCCTGGCCCTTGTGCACCACAGGGATGAGACCACGCCCAGGTAGGCTGTTTACCTGGACTCAGTGGCACTAGGATCCCCCCCTGCCGCCTCCAGAAAGGAGGGGGAACAAAGGAAGGTTAACACACAGGGAAGTATGTCCTAGAAATATTTGGGGCACAATCCTGGCCATTCACTACAGGAGCAAAGATGATTTTATCTGTGTTGGTTCACATCAAGAGAGACAATATTTAGTCTCTTACATGGACTTATGGTGGTGCAAGAATAACGTCTTGAAAAATAACACATGCAATCATCTCATGATGAAACAAACTTTGGACTTTGTTCCTGATTTAGCAGGAAAGGCATAGTTAGCACCTTTTCCACTTAGAGAACAGCAAAAGGCAATGCCAATAGTTATGCTAAATCTGAGACATGCATCAGCTGGAAACAGGCTGGACATAAATGACCATGAATGCAGCAGTGACCAAAATGTGAGAAAAAAAAGATCTTTTTGCAAGTACTTACTTAAAGTATTCCCAAGATTAAGGAAGCCCAAGCTTTACGTCAATACAGCTTCTACAAAAAGAAAAAAAAGAAGGGAGGAAAAAAAGAGGAGAGTAATCATTATAGGTGACTCCTTTCTAAGGCAGATGGAAGGCTCAATACGTAGACCTGATCCTCATCTGCTGAAAGTGTGCTGCTTTCCTGGGGTCTGAGTTAAGAATGTGGCAGGAAAGCTTCCTACCCTGGTGTGACTCACAGATTATTATCCACTAATGACATTCCAGTCAGGAAATGATGAACTACAAAAAAGAAAAATGATGGTTCTCAAGAGGAACTTCTTGGCCCTGGGTCAACTGGTCAAGGGAGTGGGAGCACAGGTAGTATTGTCCTCCATCCCCATAATAATGGGGACCAACCCAGTTAGACTGAGAAAGACCTACCAGATAAATCCTTGGCTCTGAGCCTGGTGCCACCAACAGCATTTTAGATTTTTTGATCATAGGTTGATTTATGTGATGCCAGGTTTGATGGTGGTAGATGAGGTACATCCCTCTCAAAAGACCAGACTCATTGACAGGGCTTTAAACTAGATTGGAAGGGAGAAAAGCTTGCCAGAGAAAAACCAGAGCACTTGTGGGATGCTGTGATGGCTCCACTGATATCTGAGAGGAGGTAGGGGACAGTGGGCCATGTGGCAAGAAAGATTCAAGGACCACTGACAAGCCAGGACACATGGTAGTGCCTAGGAGAGATAAACCAGGGAGCAGACCACTACCCTGCAAAAAGGTGCCGCAACTGAAGTGTATCTCTGCCAGTCCATGGAGCATGAGGAGCAACCCAGAGCCCAAAGCTCATGCAGCAGGAAAAACTACGATATTATTGCCCTGATGGGAGTATTGTGGATTGAATTGCATATCTGAAGTGCTGTTTTCGGCTCTTTAGAAGGCACAGACCCAGAAAGGGAGTCAGTGGGGTGGCTATGTATGTAAGAGAAGGTCTTGACTCCCTCAAGCATGATGATGATCATGGAAAAGGCCAAGAAAGCAGATGTCATGATGGGGATCTGCTCTAAATTGCCCAGTCAGGATGAGGAGGTTGCTGAAGTGTTTTATAGGTGTCTGTGGATGGTCTCAGAATCAATGGGGGACTTCAACTTACCAGATATCTGCTGCAAATACAACACAGCAGAGAGGAAGCAATCCTGTAGGCTCTTGGTATTTTGCCTCAGTATTTGTTATTGACACCAGTTGCTCCTTGAAGGTTCAACCCCTGGAACTGGAAGGCAGGGATGGGGAGCAGAAAGCAACTTCTATAATCCAGGAGGAAACAATCAATGACCTATTGTGCCACTTAGATGCGTATGAGTCTCTGGAACTGGATGGGATACACCCAAGGGTATTTAAGGAGCTGGCCGATGTGCTTACCAAGCCACTCACCATTATTCATCAACAGCCCTGGCTAACCACAGAGGTCTCAATTGACTGCAGGCTGGCAAATGTGGTGCCTTTTGTATTCACTATAGGAAAGATATAGAGGTTTTGAAACACACCCAGAGAAGGGCATTGAGGCTTATGAAGATCCTGGAGCACATGAGCTAAGAGGAGCATCTGAGAGGGATGGGGTTGTTTAATCTAGACAAGAGGAGGCTGAAGGGAAACCTTTTTGCTCTCTGCAACTACCTGAAGAGAGGTTGAAGAAATGAGGGAGCCAGCCTCTTTTCCTTGATGACAAGCAACAAGGTAAGAGGAAATGTTTACAAGGTGCACCAGGGGAGGTTGAGGCTGGATATTAAGAAATACTTTTTTCACTGAAATGGTTATCAATCATTGGAATGGTCTGCCCAGGGCAGTGGTGGAGTCACCATCCCTGGAGAAGTTCATGTGGACCTGATACTTAGGGGTGTAGTTTATCATTGACACTTCAGTACTGGGTTGAAGGTTGAACTGGGTGATCTTTGAAGTCTCTTCCACCCAGATATCTTCTGTGATTCTGTGATTCTGAACAGCAGTATCTCCTAAGTTGCATGTTGAAGTATAGGAAAAAATTAACCTACACCACTATAAAGTTCTACTCTTTGTGCTCTTGCTGTTGTACTCTCATATTGACTATTCTACTACCCCACATCTGCAACAAATCAAAACAAAACAAAACAGAAGTTCCTTTTCCACTTAAAAAAACCCATGCCTCTGGTCTTATTTTGACAACCTGAATTTTCTTCATTTAAAGACTGCTTAATTTCCTTTAAAAGCTAGTAACAGTTCCAAGAAGTGCCGTAAGACTGTCATCAGCTTGACTAAGTAGATTTTGAAGGATTGTAGGTAGTGTTTCAACTAACCATTTGTGCCAATTTGAAAAGGAGCTCATGGACAAATCATCAGGTGTTACAGAAGCTACAGTTCCTTTCAAAGAAAGCAAAGTGCAATTTTTCATGATGTTATCTTTTTTCTTTCCTCTTTCCTTTTCCTTTTCCTTTTCCTTTTCCTTTTCCTTTTCTCTTGCCTCTCCTCTCCTCTCCTCTCCTCTCCTCTCCTCTCCTCTCCTCTCCTCTCCTCTCCTCTCCTCTCCTCTCCTCTCCTCTCCTCTCCTCTCCTCTCCTCGAGTCTCCTCTCCTCTCCTCGAGTCTCCTCGAGTCTCCTCTCCTCTCCTCGAGTCTCCTCTCCTCTCCTCGAGTCTCCTCTCCTCTCCTCTCCTCTCCTCTCCTCTCCTCGAGTCTCCTCTCCTCTCCTCTCCTCGAGTCTCCTCTCCTCGAGTCTCCTCTCCTCGAGTCTCCTCTCCTCGAGTCTCCTCTCCTCTCCTCTCCTCTCCTCGAGTCTCCTCTCCTCGAGTCTCCTCTCCTCGAGTCTCCTCTCCTCGAGTCTCCTCTCCTCGAGTCTCCTCTCCTCTCCTCTCCTCGAGTCTCCTCTCCTCGAGTCTCCTCTCCTCGAGTCTCCTCTCCTCGAGTCTCCTCTCCTCTCCTCGAGTCTCCTCTCCTCGAGTCTCCTCTCCTCTCCTTCCTTCTTTTTCTTCTTCTTTTTATCTTTTTCTTTTTTTTTTTTTTCTTTTTCTCTGTTTCTTTTTCTTTTTATCTTTTTCTTTTTCATGGAAGCAGGAAAATAAAGAAGTCAGCTCTCTAAAATCTCTCTTCTCACACCGTCTTACATTTTTGTTGTTGCTTTCCAGGTTAAAGTATTAAACTGAAGTTTAAGTGGCATCATTTGCCTTGGTCCTGCAGATTTCAGTGACATGGACAGGTTACTTCTCTACCTTCATGTCAAATAGAGACAGAAAGTAACTTGCAGTATTCCAGATTATTCATGTAAGGGAATGATGTCTGGCACACACAAAAAATATCCCTCTCCTTCTTGACTGTTTTTTTTTTTTCCCCCAAGAAATTATTTAGTTTGCAGAAATAGAATGGTTTAATAAAACTGGTCTTCTTTCTTCTACTAAAAGTTTACCTGCGAGAGCCCCGAACATAATAAAATCAGATTATGAAGGCAATCATATTTACTTGTAATAAATCAAATCTTACAGACATCAGTTAAGTCTCCTGTACTGCACTGGGACAATATTGCACATGCATACATCAATACATGAAGTGTCAGAAATATATTTCATAAGTTCAGAAAAATTGCATGCACACTTGCAGTACCACTATACTCAGTGAATTTGTAATGTGAACATTATGATGTATAAAGTGGCTTTGTTCCTACATTTAATAAGCACCACATGTCAAGCCCACAAATATAATGGAATTTGGTGATGATTTCTTACCATTAGATGTAGGTTATTATTTTCAGGAAGAGAAATTTTCCACATTTTATCAACAGTATCCAATTTTAAGAAGCCATCTTCTTTGTCTCCTCCAAATGCAGCCAGTTCATTAAATTAATGAAATAAAATCCCAGCCACTGGGATACTCAATTGAGTCAAATTGAAGAAAGCACAAGACAACTCCAGTTCCAGGGAAAATTGTTTTGTCTGAACTACCTGCATAGAATATTTGTGCTTATTATTCTAATTCTTGTATGTGCTTGTTTGAGTTACAACAGAACTATTTCTCTTTGGAGATTTTGCTTTTCATTTTGGTCTTTTCTAAGTAACTGCGCTTTCTGAAATTAACAGCATGCTTTTGCATATAGTGTTTGTTTCTCGTAGTGATAACACTTGGCATTTCCAGTTAATACCAAGGACTGGTATGCAGACCAAGTTCACTGCTAGATTTTGTACACTATGCAAAAGTGCAAAGTAAAAGGCCACAACTGCAGGGAGAGCAGGCAGTTCAAATGATACCAATTTGACCAGCAAAGTATTATATACATAGAACCATAGAATCATAAAATCACAGAATAGTCTGGGTTGGAAGGGACCTCCAAAGGTCATCTAGTCTAACTGACTCTGCAGTAAACAGGGGCATACTCAACTAGATTAGGTTGCCCAGAGCCCTGCCGAGCCTCACTTTGAATATCTCCAGAGACTGGGCCCCAGCTGCCTCCCTGAGCAACCTCTTCCAGACTTCCACTAGTCTCATAGTAAAGAACTTGTTCCAAACATCCAATTTAAACCTCTTTTTCTCTAGTTTGAAACCATTTCCCCTTGTCCTATCACTACTCTCGCCATCCTTCTTGTAGGCCCGCTTCAGGTACTGGAAGGATGTTATTAGTTCTCCCTGAAGCCTTCTCTTTTTCAGGCTGAACAAACCCATCTTCCTCAGCTTGTCTTTGTAACAAAGGTGCTCCAACCTCCTGATCATTTTCCTGGCCATTGTTTTGTCTTGGTCTGGAGGGGGAGAGAGATTCAGTTCTTTTTGAGCATTCCTGTGTTGTGAAACTAAAGGCACAAATGAGGCCAAATATGAAAGCAAGGCTGTTTATTAACAGAATCAAGGGGACAAAACAGAGGAAGGGAGTGAGAGAGAGAGAGGAAATGGAGAAAGAGAGAGAGAGCAGGAAAGGAATTCTACTACAACCCTCCCCCCCAATATGATTTAGATCCAAGGAAGAGTGCTGTCGCTTTGGCTTGGAGGAGACATCATCCTTCTTGGCTTGTGCTGTCCTCCACTAGAAGAGGAAAGGAAGAGATCTGAGCAGCCTCCAGCACACTGTGTCTTCAGTAAGCATGTCTTTTCTCTTCTCCCTGAGTTCTTCTTACAGCAAGCAAAACTTAAGGCATGGCTTTGCTGGTGCTGGTGGAGACATTCCTGGGCTACTTCCAGGCCAGATGTTCATGATGATGTTTTTTCTCTCTCAGACTTTTTCCTCTCTGTGTTATTCTCTCTGTCTGAGCTGCTAAGGCTCAGTGTCTTTTATTCAGTTGATCACAGCTGCCCCTGGCTCACACCCTGGTGACATTAATGCATATGTGACTTCCAGGTGTGCTATCAGTAGGCAGACCTGACCTATCAGACAGGTCATTCACAGTAATCTTATCTTTTTGTTGGATATTGCAGAGGGCCTTTTCACCATCCCCTCCCTGGGCAGCCGCTGCCTGGGTGAGGAGCAAAGTTGATTTTATCTTTGTTGATTCACAACAAGAGATACAAAATTTAGTCTCTTACACATTTTCCTCACATTGAATGTAAATCTGAGGGATTATGGAGGGATGGTTTATTCTTCCCTTTCTACTTCAGTGGTTGCATCCATGGAGGATTCTGTCCATTCTGCCTACAATCTTGATCTGTGAGTGCCTGAGTAGAGTTCCAGAATCCAGCTCCTAAAACCACTTCTCATTTGCAATTGAGCCCAGTCTGGGACTTCGCAGTATCACAGTATAACCAAGGTTGGAAGAGACCCCAAGGATTATTGAGTCCAACCTGTCTCCACAGACCTCATGACTAGTACCAAGTGCCATGTCCAATCTCCTCTTGAACACCTCCAGGGACGGTGACTCCACCACCTCCCTGGGGAGCCCATTCCAATGATGAATGACTCGCTCAGTGAAGAACTTTCTCCTCACCTTGAGTCTAAACCTCCCCTGGCACAGCTTGAGACTGTGTCCCCTTGTTCTGGTGCTGGTTGCCTGGGAGAAGAGACCAACCCCTTCATGGCCACAATCACCCTTCAGGTAGTTGTAGAGAGCAATGAGGTCACCCCTGAGTCTCCTCTTCTCCAGGCTAAACAACCCCAGCTCCCTCAGCCTCTCCTCATAGGGCTTGTGCTCAAGGCCTCTCGCCAGCCTTGTTGCCCTTTTCTGGACACGTTCAAATGTCTCGATGTCCTTCTTAAACTGAGGGGCCTAGAACTGGACACAGGACTCAAGGCGCGGCCTAAGCAATGTAGAGTACAAGGGCACAATGACTTCCCTGCTCCTGCTGGCCACACTATTCCTAATACAGGCCAGGATGCTGTTGGCCTTCTTGGCCACCTGGGCACACTGTTGGCTCATGTTTAGGCAGCTGTCAATCAGTACCCCCAGGTCCCTCTCTGTTTGGCAGCTCTCCAGCCACTCTGACCCCAGCCTGTAGCTCTGCATGGGGTTGCCGTGGCCAAAGTGCAGCACCTGGCACTCTATAGTCTAAAGACATCCATTGATAAAATTGCCCATTGGCCAAATCAAATTTAATAATCCATAGTTAATAACCTCTTCATAACAGTGCCTAAGAGCACTGGTTAATACTCAAACATCTTTTCCTTCAAGCTCAAGAACAGAGCATCCCAAGGAGTAAGAAATCAAGTAAGGGAGACAGAAGACGTACATGGTTGAGCAGGGAACTACTGAACAAAATTAAGTGGAAGTTTATAGAATAAAGAAGAGCCTAACCATTTGAGAGAAATACAAGATTGTTGTCAGAGTATGTAGAGATACAATGAGGAAAGCTAAGGACTCCTAAGTATTAAACCTGACAAAAGAGGTCAAAGACAACAAAAAAAGGCTTCTTATGTATATTGGAGAAAAAAAGACTAGAGGAAACATGGGTCTGCTGCTAAATGAAGTGGGTGTCCTTGTGACAGAGGATACAGAGAAGGCAGAGTTCCTGAATGCCTTCTTTGCCCTGGCACTTACTGCTAAGGCCAGCACTCAGGAATCCCAGACTTTCAAGACCGCATAGAAAGTGAGAAGAAAGGAAGAGTTTTACTTGGTTGAACAGAATTAGGTTAGAGAACAATCAAGTAAACTGAAAATCCACAAGTCCTTGGACCATAAAGAGCTATACCAGCAAGTGCAGAGGGAGCTGTGAGAAATTATTGCTAGGCTACTCTCCATCATCTTTGAAATTCCTAGAGAATAGGAGGTGTCAGAGGACTGAAAGTCAGTGTCACTCCAGACTTCAAAAACAACAAGGAGGACATGAATAACTACAGAACAGCCAGCCACACATTCATCCCTAGAGAGGTGAAGAAACAGGTTTTCTCTTGGTGTCATCTCAAAGCATATTGAGGATGAGAGAGTTATAAGAGTAGTCAGCATGGATCCACCACAGGTAAGTCAAACCTGACCAATCTGATAGACTCTTATGATGAGATAACTGGATGGACAGATGAGGGGAGGGCAGTGAATGTGGAATACCTTGACTTCAGCAAGGGTTTTGACACCGTCTCCCACAGCATCCTCACATCCAAGAATAAGAAGTGTGGATTGAATGATTAGACAGTGAGATGGATTGAGAACTGACTGAAGGGTAGAGTTTCAACTGTTTAGGTCAGTGGGGCAGAATTTAGCCAGAGGTTTATGGTTAAGATTTCTGCTTGGGACCGGTACCGGGACCAATGTGCTTGAGTTCAGAGGTCTCTATTTTGGTTTCTTTTTGTGGCCTTTTGGAGTGGAAGGACGTCAGCAGACATCAAGGACTGGCATGGTCATCTTCTCACATGCCTGCTTGAGAGGGTGACATCAGCCATGGCAAATTTAAAAACAGGAGAGCAAAGCTGTATGATGCCATTTTATCAAGAAAGCTAGTCTCCTCATTTGAGTGAAGCTAGCAGCATGTGCCAGGTCAGCTAACAGAGTGCAGAAGCCTCTGTGGTAGCTTGGGCAAAATATAGTAGGAAGGTGGAATATATATATTTAATAACAAAAAATAAAACCCCCAAACTTAATCTCACCTACTTGAAGAGATCCAGCCATGGTAACAACTCATCCGAAGGCTACTAGAAAAACAGTAGGTACCCAGACAGAGTCGGTGCATAAGCACTCAGGTGTCCAGGCTGCTAGCTGGAGCCTGGCACTTGGAATGGAGGATGAAGGAGACAACACCTGTGTGAGGTGTGACCAAGTGAATTATCTCCTCAGTCTGGTGGCTGAGCTAAAGGATGAAGTATCAAGGCTCAGGACTATAAAGGAATGTGAAAGGGAGTTAGATATGTGGGAGAAGGCTTTACAGACCTCCCCTGTCAAGGGAGGCACCCCAGGAAACTGGGGACAATGGGTACAGGTCCCTGTTAGGAGAAGCATGGGGAATTCATCCCGGCTCTGTTCAACTCCACCATTGACCTTGTGTAATATGTATGAGGCCCTGCAGGTTGAGGGCAATGTGGATGAGGAGGCAGAAGAGGAACCTTCTAAGGGGATGCCTGAAGCAAATCAGTCCCCACCAACCATCAGGACTAGTGTCATAATGAAAAAGAGGAGGGTAGTTGTTGTAGGGAATAGAGGAACTTATATGTTGTCCTGACCCATCCCACAGGAAAGTCTGCTGCCTACCTGTGGCCTGGGTAAGTGACATCACCAGGAAACTACCAAAGCTAATCCAGCCCTCTAACTATTACCCATTACTGGTAATCCAAGATGGAAGTGATGAGACTGATAAAAAGGGCACCAGGACAATCAAAAGGAATTCAAGGCCCTCAGATGATTGCAGTGCAGGAGTTCAAGTGGTGTTCTGCTCAGGGGTGTACACTGAGAGGAACAGGAGAAATCATGCTATCAACAAATGGCTCAGGGGATAGTGCCAGAAGTAGAATTTTGGGTTCTTTAATCCAGGGGCAACTTTTACCACACCTGATCTGCTGGACCTAGATGGGGCGAATCTGTCTAGAAAGGGCAAGAGGGCTCTAGCACTAGAGTTGGCAGGGCTCATTGGGATGGCTTTGAACTAGGTCTGAACCAGTCTCTCTGGAGAGGAGAGAGAGGGACATAAACCAGAGTTAGATGAGAAATCAGCAGCCCAGCTGAAGTCCATGTACAACAATGCATGCAGTATGGGTAACAAACAAGAGGAACTGGAAGTCTTGGTTCACCAGGAAAACTATGATGTAGTTGCCATTACAGAAACATGGTGGGATGATTCACACAATTGGAGTACTGCACTGGGTGGCTGCAAGCTCTTTAGAAGAGGCAGGGAAGGGAGGAGAGGAAGAGGGGTGGCCCTGTATGTTAGGGAATCTCTTAATGCCACTGATTGAGAGTATTGAGTGCCTGTGGGTTAAAATCAGAGGGAGGGCTAACAAAACTGATGTCCTACTTGGAGTCTGTAATAGACCACCCAACCAGGATGAAGAGGTTGATTAAATATTCTATAAGCAACTGGAGGCTGTCTCAAGATCATCAGATCTTGTCCTTGTTGGTGACTTTAACCTGCCAGGCATCTACTGAGAACTTAGCAGAGAGGAGGCAGTCCAGAAGGTCCTTAAAGTGTATGGAGGACAGCTCCTTGATGAAGCTGTAAAGTGAGACTACCAGGGGTCAGGCCCTGCTTGACCTGCTGTTCTCAAATAGAGAAGGGCTGGTGGGAGATGTGATGGTAGGCGGCTGTCTAGGGTGTAGCAACCATGAGATAGTGGAGTTTTCAACATTCAGGGAAATAAGGAGGAGTAATAACAGAACCCTCACTTTGAACTTCTGGAGGGCAAACTTCAGTTTGTTTAACAAACTATTTTTGAGAGTACCCTGGGTAGCGGCCCTTAAGAACTAAGGGGTCCAGGGTGATTGGACCTACTTCAATCAGGAGCTCCTGAAGGCACAGAAACTGGCAGTTCCCATGTGCTGAAAGATGAGCCAGTGGGGAAGGCGACCGGCCTGGATGAGCAAGCAGCTCCTGAAGGAATTAAGGGAAAAAAAGAGGGTGTATCACCTTTGGAAAGTGGGGGAGGCAACTTGTGATATATCTAAGGATGTTGTTCAATCATGTAGGAGAAAAATCAGAGAAGCAAAAGCCCAGTTAGAACTTAAACTGGCCAGTCCTGTGAAGGACAATAAAACTATTTTTATAAATATATTAATGCTAAAAAGAGGGGCAAGAAGACCCTCCACTCTTTATTGCACCTGGAGGGGAATATTGCAACTAAATATGAGGGAAAGGCTGAGGTACTAAGTGCCTTCTTTGCCTCCATTTTCAACACTAAGTCAGGAGAACTTCAAGATAACTGGCCTCATGAACTTGTAGATGGGTGCAGGCCCCCTGAAATCCATGAGGTATTAGTTCAGGACTTGCTGAGCCACTTGGATGTTCACAAGTCCATGGGACCAGATGGGATCCATCCTAGAGTGCTGAGAGAGCTGGAATATGAGCTGGCAAAGCCACTCTCCATTATTTACCAGGAGTCCTGGTTCACTGGAGATGTCCCAGATGACTGGAAACTGGCCAGTGTGATGCCCATCCACAAGAAGAGCTGGAAGAAGGCACCTGGAAACTCCAGGCCTGTCAGCCTGACCTCAGTGCCAGAAAAGATTATGGAGCAGATCATCTTGAGTGCAATCACAGTGCACCTGCAGAATGGCCAAGGGATCAGGTCCAGCCAACATGGATTTAGGAGGGGCAGGTCCTGCCTCACCAACCTGATCTTCTATGATCAGGTGGCCTGCCTGGTGGATGTGGGGAAGGCTGTGGATGTGGTCTGCCTGGACTTCAGCAAGGCCTTTGACACTGTCCCCCACAGCAAACTCCTGGCCAAGCTGTCAGCTCATGGCTTGGACAGCAGCACTCTGTGCTGGGTTAGGAACTGGCTGGAGGGCTGAGCCCAGAGAGTGGTGGTGAATGGTGCCACATCCAGCTGGCAGCCAGTCACTAGTGGTGTCCCCCAGGTATCAGTGCTGGGCCCAATCCTAATCAATATCTTTATCCTATTCAATATATTTATTGATGATCTTGACAAGGGGATTGAGTCCACCATTATTAAATTTGCAGATGACACCAAGCTGGGGGCAGGTATTGATCTGTTAGAGGTTAGGAGAGCTCTACAGAGGGACCTTGACAGGCTGGACAGATGGGTAAAGTTCAACATGATGGCATTTAACAGGTCCAAGTGATGGACTGGAGCCCATGCAACACTACAGGCTGGGGTCAGAGTGGCTGGAGAGCAGCCAGGCAGAAAGGGACCTGGGGGTACTGGTTGATAGTATGATGAACATGAGCTAGCAGTGTGCCCAGGTGGCCAAGAAGGTCAATGGCATCCTGGTCTGCATCAGAAATAGTGTGGCCAGCAGGAGCAGGAAAGTCATTCTTCCCCTGTACTCGGTACTGGTTAGGCCACACCTTGAGTCCTGTGTACAGTTCTGGGCCCCTCAATTTAAGAAGGACATTAAGCCACTTGACCGTGTCCAGAGAAGGGCAACGAGGCTGGTAAGAGGCCTCAAGCACAAGCCCTATGAGGAGAGGCTGAGGGAGCTGGGATTGTTTAGCCTGGACAGAAGACGAGGCTTGGGGAGACCTTATTGCTGTCTACAACTACCTGAAGGGTGGTTGTGGCCAGGAAGGGGTTGGTCTCTTCTTCCAGGCAACCAGCATCAGAACAAGGGGACACAGTCTAAAGCTGCACCAGGGGAAGTTTAGGCTTGAGGTGAGGAGAAAGTTCTTCACAAAAAGAGTGATTGTCCATTGGAATGGGCTGCCCAGGGAGGTGGTGCAGTCACCATCCCTGGAGGTGTTCAAGAGAGGATTTGATGTGGCAGTTGAACCCATGGTTTACTTAGTCATGAGGTGTTGGGTGATAGGTTGGACATGATTATCTCTGAGGTCTTTTCCAACCTTATTGATTCTAAGATTCTATGATAACAGTTCTCTCCAGGAGTCACTTCTGGGTCCAGTCCTGTCCAACCTATTCATCAGTGACCTGGATAAAGGGACAGAGTGTACCCTCCACAAATCTGCTGTCAATACAAAACTGGGAGGAGTGGCTAATGTACTAGAAAGCCACTAGAATGATGACATACAACAAGACCTGAACATACTGGAGAGCTGAGTGAGGAGAAACCTAATTAAATTGAACAAGGGGAAATGGTGAGTACAGCATCTCAGGAAGACCGTCCCCAGGTATCAGCACAGGTTGAGTGCTGACCTCAGGGTGCAGCTCTGAGGAAAAGGACCTGGGATTCCTGGTGGACAACTGGCTGACCATGAGCCAATAATGTGGTCTCCTGGCCAAAAAACTCAATGGCATCCTGGAATGCATTAAGAGGAGTGTAGCCAGCAGGGATCTTCTCTTTCCCCTCTACTCTACGCTGATGAGGCCTCATCTGGAATACCACATCCAGTTCAGGGTTCCCCAGTTTAAGAGGGAAAGGAACTACTGGAGTCCAGCAGAGAGCCACTAAGGTGATTAAAGTATTAGGGAATATCTACCTTATGAAGAAAAGCTCAGCGACCTGGGTGTGTTTAGCCTGAGAAGAGGACTCTGAGGGAGGATCTCATTAATGTTTATAAATATCTAAAAGATGAGTGTCAGGAAGATGGAGCCAGACTCTTCTCAGTGGTGTCCAGTGACAGGACAAGGGGCAATGGACACAAACTGAAACACAGGACTTTCCATGTAAACATAAGGCAAAAATCCTTCACTTTGAGGGTGGCAGAGCACTGGCACAGGCTGGACCATCTCTGGAGGCAGATTTTAGTGTGTTTTTTAAAGTTTTAAAATCAAGAGTACTTAAACTCTAAATATGTGTTGATGGTGAGCCACAAAGATCCCAGGGCTGGAATACCTGTAAGGCTCTAGCAGTCCAGTTACAACACAGGAGTTTTCAAAAGCCTCAGGATCACAGCAGGAATAATGAGCCAGAAAGGGATGAGACTACCAGAAACATCTTGAGAGATGTCTGATCCAGCAACTTTCTTTGGCACTATCAGTGAAAGATTATCTGGAAGAAGAAGAAAACCTGTAGAAGCGATGGGTTTCTGTTTTCTGTATTTATTTGTATTTACTGAGGCTCAGGAAGTTTTTCTGGCTCAAGCAGCTATAATTTCTGGACCTGTGTTGCTGTTTATGGGCTAGTCAATGAAATAGGTAAATGGATTGTGTGCTTGCATTGATGGGAATTCTACTTTTCCATGTGTTACTAGTAGTTCATACATTCATTAAAAATTTACTTATCAACCTTTAGAATAAATACATCTGAGCCCAGATCAGAAATCCAGCTGAAGAAACATTCACAATTTGTATTAAGGAAAAATCTCTTGCTGAGCTTTCCTGTTCTAGAATATAGAATTAACCAGGTTGGAAAAGACCTTTGAAATCATCACGTCCATCTTATCACCCAACACCACCTAATCAACTAAACCATGTCACTAAGTGCCTCATCCAGTCTCTTCTTAAACACTTCCAGTGACAGTGACTCCACCACCACCCTGGGCAGCCCATTCCAATGGCCAATCACTCTTTCTGTGAAGAATTTCTTCCTAACATTCAGCATAAACCTCCCCTGGTGCAGCCTGAGGCTGTGTCCTCTTGTTCTGGTGATGGTTGTCTGGGAGAAGATACCAACCCCCACTGGCTTTTGCAGTGAGGGTTATAAAATACAGTAGGCCACCAGCTACCTTCAAAGGTAAAACTTTTGGAAACTATTGATAAACAATAGAAGGAGAATACAGGAACTGTGTTATGAATAGGTGAGGTGATGAAACTCTATATTCCTTAATAATTTTACACTATCTTGTGTAATGCAAATTCATAGTATCATAGAATTGTTTTATTTGAAAGAGACCTTTAAAATCATCAAGTCTAACTGTTAATCTAGCACTACCAGGTTACCACTAAACTGTGTCCCTCAGCACCAAATTTATCAGGTTTTAAAATATCTTCAATGATGGTGATTCCACCAATTTCCTGGGCAGTCTGTTTCAGTGTCTCAAAAGCTTTTCAGTGAATAAATTTTCCTAATACTCAGCTAAACCTCCCCTGGTACAACTTAAGGCCATTGCCTCTTGTTCTATCACTTCTCATTTGGGAGAAAAGCATAACCTCTACCTCACTGCAACCTCCTTACAGGTAGTTATAGAGAGCCTTATGGTCTTCAGTCAGCCTCCTTTTCACAAGGCTAAATAACCCCAATTCCCTCAGGCACTCCTCATAAGATTTGTGCTTGAGACACTTCATAAGCTTCTTTGCCCTTCTTTGGACATGCTCCAGCACCTCAGTGTCCTTCTTGAAGTGGGTCCAAAACTGAATACAGTATTCAAGTTGTGATCTTGCCAGTGCTAGATACAGGGGGACAATAACTTCCCTACTCCTGCTGGCCACACTACTCCTGATACAGGCCAGGATGACGCTGGCCTTCTTGGTCACCAGAGCACATTGCTAGCTTATATTCAGCCTGCTGCCAATCAACCCCCACAGGTAATTTTCCACCAGGCAATTTTCCAGCCACTATTAGAATATATAGAATACATAGAATACATAGAATAAACCAGGTTGGAAGAGACCTTCAAGATCATCGCGTCCAACCCATCAACCAATCTAACACCGCCCAAACAACTAACCCACGGCACCAAGCACCCCGTCAAGTCTTCTCCTAAAAACCTCCAGTGATGGCGACTCCACCACCTCCCCAGGCAGCCCATTCCAATGGGCAATCACTCTTTCTGTATAGAACTTTTTTCTAACATCCAGCCTGAACCTCCCCTGGTGCAGCCTGAGACTGTGTCCTCTTGTTCTGGTACTGGTTGCCTGGGAGAAGAGACCAACATCTGTCTGTCTACAACCTCCCTTCAGGTAGTTGTAGAGAGTAATAAGGTCACCCCTGAGTCTCCTCTTCTCCAGGCTAAGCAACCCCAGCTCCCTCAGCCTCTCCTCGTAGGACTTATGTTCCAAACCCCTCACCAACTTTGTTGCCCTTCTCTGGACTCGTTCCAGCAAGTCAACATCCTTCCTAAACTGAGGGGCCCAGAACTGGACACAGTACTCGAGGTGCGGCCTAACCAGTGCAGTGTACAGGGGCAGAATGACCTCCCTGCTCCTGCTGGCCACACTGTTCCTGATGCAGGCCAGAATGCCATTGGCCCTCTTAGCTGCCTGGGCACACTGCAGGCTCATGTTCAGTCTACCGTCGACCAGCACCCCCAGGTCCCTCTCAGCCTGACTGCTCTCTAGCCGCTCTGACCCCAGCCTGTAGCTCTGCATGGGGTTGCTGAGGCCAATGTGCAGAACCCGGCACTTGCATGTGTTCAATCTCATGCCGTTGGACTCTGCCCATCTGCCCAGCCTGTCGAGGTCCCTCTGTAGAGCCTCTCTATCCTCCAGCAGATCAACTGCTGCCCCCAGCTTGGTGTCGTCAGCAAATTTACTGATGATGGACTCGATGCCCTCGTCCAGATCATCAATAAAGATGTTAAAGAGCATGGGGCCCAGTACTGATCCCTGGGGCACACCACTGGTGACTGGCTGCCAGCTGGATGTGGCACCATTCACCACCACTCTCTGGGCTCGGCCCTCCTGCCAGTTCTTAACCCATCGCAGTGTGCTCCCATCCAAGCCATGGGCTGACAGCTTGGCCAGGAGTTTGCTATGGGGAACGGTGTCAAAGGCCTTGTTGAGGTCCAGGTAGACTACATCCACAGGCCTCCCCACATCCATCAGGCGGGTCACCTGATCATAGAAGGAGATCAGGTTGGTCAGGCAGGACCTGCCCTTCCTAAACCCAAGCCTATAATATTGCATAGGGTGGTTGTGACAGAAGTGTGACCCAACACTTGGCCTTGTACCTCACATGGCTGGCTTACTGATCCAGCCTACCCAGATCTTTCTGTAAAGTCTTACTACCCTCAACCAAACCAACACTTCCACCCAGCTTAGTGTCATCTGCTAACCTACTAAAGGTACAGCCTAACCCCTCATCCAGATCACTGATAAAGATATTAAACAAGACTGGTCATAAAACTGAGCCCTAAGGAACAGTACTTGTTTTGCCACTGACTAGATTTAACTCCAATCACCACCACTCTCTGATCCCAGCAATCCAGTCAATTATTTATTCAGTGAAGTGTATGCTCATCCAAGCCATGAAGAGTGAGTTCCTCCAGGAGAATTTGGTGACAACAGAGATTGGAATCAATACAGCTGATCAGTATGATCTAGTATTGTTCCTTTATTGCTTCAGTATTGTTCGATTATAATGCAAGCATAGTACAGAGCAGACAGTAGAGCTGACAGGCTAGTAAGAAGTGCATAGAAAACCTTTACAACTTATATAAACTTGGAGGGCATTCTTGGCATGGCTTCATTGGCCCCTCACGAGTGACCCCACACTATTACTATAGATTATTGGTTAAACAGTAATAACACAGGAGATTGTTGATGCACGTGTGCATCCTGTTATTCTGAGATAACTCTCTTCGTTTATAACTACCAGCGTCCTGCTTTGGTTACACGGTGCAGGCACAGCACTATTCTGCTATACTGCTAGCCACTTCCGCACCCATGCTGGACACAGCCTACCACCATGTCAGGCTCTAGGTCTACACTGCCAGATTGCTCACACTGCTTATTGCAACCATTACCACAGAAGAATGCTGTGGGAAAAAGTTTTATTAAATTCCAAGTAAGAAACGTTCACAGCCTTTTCTCATCTACTAAGTAGGTCACCTTGTCACAGACGAAGAACTGGTTAGTGATTGCCTTTCACAAACCCATGCTGACTGGGTCTGATCACCTGATTGTCTTGCACATACTGCATGATGGCACTCAGGATGATCTTTTCCACAACTTCTCCTGGCACGAAGGTCAGACTGACAGGCCTGTAGTTTCCTGCATCCTCCTTCTTACCCTTCTTGTAGATGGATGCCCCATTTGCTGACCTCCAATCAACTGGAACCTCCTTGATGATTCAGGACTGCTAATTAAAGATGGAAAGTGGCTTTATGAGCACTCCACTAGCTCCTTCAGTATGAATGGGTGGACCCCATTCGTCCCCATAGACTTGTGTGCATCTAAGTACTGTAGTAGGTTACCAAGCATTTTCTCTGGAATACAAGGGGTTCACTTTGCTCCCCATCTCTACATCCAGCTCAGGAAGCTGGTCACTCAGAAAACAAAAGGTTTTACTATTAAAGACTGAGACAAAGGAATTCAGTACCTCAACCTTTTCCTAATCCTTTGACACTATGTTTCACTTTGCATTTCTTAAAGGATGAAGATTTGCCTTAGTCCTTGTTAATACATTTATTGAAACATTTTTACATTTCTTTTATGAGACTAGGCAGATTAAGTTCTAGTTCAGCTTTGGCTTTTATAATTTTATCCCTACATAGCCCTATAAAATCTTTGTAGTCTTCTTGAGTGGCCTTCCCCTTGTTCCATAGACCATAAAGGTTCCTTTTCTTCCTGGCTTCCATTCAAAGTGTTCTGCTTATCCAGGCCAGCTTTCTTCCCCATAAGCTTTTTCTCTCAGCACACAGGGATGGCTTGCTTTGTGCCTTAAAGATTCCCTTTTTGAAGAGTGTCCAGACTTCCTGAACTCCTTGGCCCTTCTGGACTGATTCCCAAGGGACTCTATCAACCAGCCTCCAAAACTCTTATCAATTTCATGATCACTGTGCCCAAGATGGCCCCCAACTAACTCCTTCTCTATTCACTAACAGCAGGTCCAGCAGGGTGCCTCCCCTAGTTGGCTCTGTCACCATCTGTGTTGCTTCACAGACAGTAGAAGCAGGAACAGGTAACCTGGGAGGAATACAGAACACTGCTGTTCTGTTCATGTATACACTGTTGTGTATAGATGAGGTCAGGTATCACACTTCTGTTTTGGGGTGCTGAATGTAGTAGTAGCAGCCTCTGTTAACAGGGTCCCGTTGTGTGACAAATGTAGGGACATGAATCCTGCTGCTGCTGCAAGCAGAATTCCAGAAATGCAGAGAGTAGAAAATCTTGGAACTACTCTCAGAATTACTTTATTGCAGATTCAAGATAGCCAGCATGGCTTCCCCAAGGGTGAGTACTGCATGAGAAACCTAGTGGCTTTCTATGACGCT
Organism: Dryobates pubescens; assembly: GCF_014839835.1. Lineage (NCBI taxonomy): Eukaryota > Metazoa > Chordata > Aves > Piciformes > Picidae > Dryobates > Dryobates pubescens. The sequence goes on along the minus strand of NC_071657.1, from coordinate 23,815,263 downwards.
CTAACTACAACAGTGGACAAGGGATGACTAAGAGATGTCCATCTATCTGCACTTCTGTCTAAGCTGGAGTGATATGGATTTGAGGGGTGGACTGTCCGATAGATAAGGAATAGGTGACAAGATTGCATACAAAGGAAAGTGGGCAGTCTTGATGTCCAGATGGAGATAGGTGACAAGTGTCCCTCAAGGGTCTGTACTGGGACCAGTGCTATTCAATATCTTCATCAATGGTATAGAGAGCAGCAATGAGTGCACCTTCAGCAAGTTTGCAGATGATACCAAGATGAGTGGTGCAATTGGTAAGACTGAAGCATAGGATGACATCCAGAGGGACCTGGACAGGCTGGAGAAGTGGGCTGAGAAGAATCAGTTGCGGTTCAATAAACACAAGCGCCTGCACCTAGGCTGGGCAACCCTCAATATCAATAGGGGCTGGGGGATGAAGATATTGAGAGCAGCCCTGAAGAAAAGGACTTGGGTAAGGCCTGTGGATAACAAGCTTTGACATGAGCCAACAATGCACACTTGTAGCCCAGAAGGCAAATCCTGTGCTGCATCAAAAGAAGTGTGGCTAGCAGGTCCAGAGGGATGATTCTGCCACCCTACTCTGCCTAGGTGAGACCTCACCTAGAATACTATGTCCAGGTCTGGGGCTCCCAGCACAAAAGACACATGTAGGTCCTGGAGTGGGTCTGGAGGAGGGCCATCAAGATGATCAAAGATGAAGACAGGCTGAAAGAATTGTGACTGTTCAGCCTGGAAAAGAGAAAGCTCCAGGAATACCTTATAACTACATTTCAGCATTTGAAGAGCACCTGTGAGAGACTAAAGCTTGTCTCTCCTTGTGTGACTCATCAAAGATAAAATCACTTGCTGCTTGACCAGACAATAGCTGATATGTGTTGGGCAGAGCCACTGGAACAACTCTTGGAAGGTGCAAAAGATAACATCAATCACTGTACCACAGCTGGCCTCACAACAATGGACCGAGGCCAACTTTGGGAATATGCATAAGACAAGATAATCTCCACCCATCAAGTACCCTGGAAAGGGAGGATGGTGAGACAACGGATTCACCACCTGTTTCCTGATGTGTAAGTGTGGAGGCATGTAGATGGAGAAGGAGGAGGTGGAGCGCCCCGCCCCCACCTCCATCCAGACCCTTGCCCAAACACACAGGAATACACAGAAAGATTTCCTGGGGAATGATACCTGGATATTTACCTAAGGATGATTTTCTGGCCCCTGAATTCCTGAGGGACAATGCTTGGACACATACCTAAGGACTAAAAACTCTATAAAAGACTTGAGCCACTACTGGCTTAGAAGAAGAAAAACACAGGAGAAAAACGGAGATGAAGGAAAACACAGAAGAAGGACAATGCCGCTGAGAAGGAAAGCATGAGAGAAGGAAAAGCCCGGGATGATGCTGCTCTGGAGAAAAGAGGCTGTGGAGCCTGGGAGAAGCAGACTGAACCCTCTCTCCGTGTCCTAAGCCTCACCTGCTGCAACTCATGGAGCTGAAAAGGCTGCCCAGAGGACCACATCTCTTCTCCAGCCATAGCCTCAGCACCGTTTCTCTACAAACCCAGCATCTCCTGCAGCACCTTTCCTCCACAGACTCAAACTGTCTTGCGGGGGGGAACGGGCTGCCCCAGTGTGTGGTTTAGATCCCATCCCTGGAGACGTTCAGGATTAGATGTGATGTGGCTCTGGGCAGCTTGATCTATTTGGAGGTGTCATAGCTCATTACAGGGGGATTGGACAAAATGACCTTTGAGGGTACATTCCAATATAATGCAGTCTGTGAATCATAGATTTGTAGAATCATTCAGGTTGGAAAAGACTCTTGGGATAATCAGGTTCAAACATTAACACTACTCTACCTAGTTCACCACTAAACTGTATCACTAAGCATAATGACCTTGAGACATTTTCAGGAATGGTGACTCGATCACCTCCCTGGGCAGCCTGTTTTAATTCTTGACTACTGTTTCAGTCACAATTTTTCTCCTGATGTGTATCCTAAACCAGCCCTGGTGCAACTTCAGGTCATTCCCCCTTTTTCTATCACTAATTTACCTGTGCGAAGAGACCAGAAGAGACTTCTCCATATTGTCCCTTCAGGTAGTTATAGAGGGTGATAAGGTCACCCCTCAGCCTCCTCTTCCTCAAACTAAACAGTCTCAATTCTCTCAGCTGCTCTTCCTAAGATTTATTCTTTAGGCCCTTCACCACCTTAGTTGCTCTTCTTTGTGCCCACTGCAGCACCTCAATGTCTTTCTTGTATTGAGGCACCCAATGGTTTTAAATTGGAGCAGGGTAGATTTAGGTTAGACATGAGGAAGAAGTTCCTTACAATGAGAGTGCTAAAATACTAGAACAGGCTGCTCAATGATGCGGTTGAGACCCTGTACTTGGAGTTTTTTCCTATCCCTGGAAGTTTTTAAGGCCAGGCTGGATGTGGCCCTTAGGCAATCTGACCTATTGGAAAGTATCCCTGCCCATGGCAAGGTAGGTTGGAGTTCGATGATCCTTGAGGTCCCTTTCAATCCTGACAATTCTGTGAAGATCAGGCTCATTGTGGCCCTAGGAATCCTGATCTAGTTGGATGTGTCCCTGCTGACTGTAGTGGGGTTGGACAAGGTGACCTTTTAGGGTTTCTTCCAAACCAGTCTGTGAATCTGTGAAGTCATATGGTGGACAGTCTAGAAGCCTATGGGACTACTCACTTTCTGCTCTGTTGTATTTTCAGCATATATCAGGAAAGTTGAAGTCCCTCACAAGAACAAAGGCTAGCAATTGTGAGATTTCTCCCAAATGCCTAAAGAATAATTTATCTGTCTCTTTATTGTACTTGGGTGGTCTATAGCAGACTCCCATCAGGATATCCATGTTGTTGGTCTTCTCTGGATTCTTACCCATAAACAGTCTGATTGTCACCATCATTAACCTCAAGACAGTCAAAACATTCCCTGGTATAGAGGGTCAGGACACCACCTCTCCTTCCTTGCCTATGCCTTCTGAAGAGTTTGTAGCCATCCAGTGCAGAACTTCAGCTGCACAGATCATCCTACCACATTTCTGTGATGGCAAATATATCAAAGTATTCCTGCTGCACAATGGCTTCTAGCTCCTCTTGTTTGTTTCTCATGTTGCATGCATTAGCATACATGCACTTCAGCTGGGCTATTAATCTTTTCACCTTTTTGGAGGGAGAAAGTCTGATTTCTACCTGACCATTCCCAGGCACTTCTGTACCTTAAACTAGGGACCCCAAAAGCATGTTATCAAACAAAGTGGCTTTTGCCATGTGTTCCTCAGAGAATTCACTAAAACAGACAGATGGACAGATGAAGGTTAAGCAACTTCCAGATTATGCCAGAAGTTAACAATACAGGAAGGTGTTATAAGTCATATTGCACATACACACACATATATATGTATGTATTTTTAAAAAAATGTATATTATGTATATATAAAATTAAATATTCTAGTCTTTTCTATGGATATTTCTTAGTAACCAGCTGTAGAAATCATGGAATGTGTATTTGTCATTATTTTTACATTCATATCTTGAAATAGTAAATAAAATTAAAGCACTATAATTGTCCATATGTATTATAAGTGATCAGGAGACTGGACTCTTTTTCCCTATGTATTTCTTATCACCTACCCATGTGCTCACTTTACACAAGTGCAAGTAGTGCACCATGTTGCTCTCACCACTGGTATAGAGGCTGAACAATTACACAGAATGAATATAAGCAACCAAAGAGCATAAAACTGATGTTTGAGGAGGACCACACCCATTTTAAGAACATTTGATACCTAAACCCAAAATTAATTGCTTGTGTAGTTTAGTGTCTACAAGAGCAGTATTCCAAAGCAAAATGATGAACCTACAAGAAATAAACATTCTTTGAAATATTTTTAAAATTATGGGCAATACAATACCACTAGTACATTTAGGGAAAGAGTGAATGATTGTTTCCTGTGCACTTCAGTACTGCCAAGTAGAAACATTTTACTGGGGAGAAGGTAAATTGCAATATTTGAATATCAAGCTGATGAACATCTTGAATACTGTACAGTGGAAACAACTTATGTTGAGTTGTGAGGCAAATGGTCTTTAAACAGATACATATTACCAAAAATCCCCATAGATTCTAATCATACCATGTGACTTGAGCAATGAACATTTACTAAGATGAAAGGACATTGTGGGTGGTGGGGCTCAAAAATTTTGCTTGTTTTGTAGTAGGAATAAAAACAGTAGAATGTGCTGTTTGCATTCTTTGGACATACTGTTTTACATTCTCTTAATAAGGCCATTCAAAGTGTTGTAGACTTCATTCAACATTGTGACATATTCTCAAGGAAGTTTACTCTGTAGTGTTTGTGTGTTTCCTGGCAGAGCTCATAAGATCAGATTTAATCAGTAGAGGTTCATATTGCCAATGACTTCTCATTTTGTTTCCCTTCTCCATATGAAATTGCCTGAGGATATTTACAGCTCTGTTCTGCAACAATATCTTTTTTTTTTTCCCAAGAGTAACATTACAGCAATCCATTATTTAAAAGAACTGGTAAACTTTATTCCTAGAAAGAAACAATCTCTACATCCCACTTGCTCTGGTTTCAGCCAGGCCCAACTTCTACAGGCATTTGCTTAGGGTAACATTTTTCTACCCAGATGTTTTTCAAACCACCATTCCTTCTTCAGTGACCCTTCAGTTGCTTCAGCACAATGTTTGAGTAGCCCGGTATGGAGGAAGAAAACAGTGGCTTCGAACGAGACTGAGAAGCATCTGGTGTGTGTTTGATTATTTCCCCAGTTACATGTAGCATTCTGGTTGGAATTAGAGCAGCAAAAGTGAGAATGGGAGGAGAGGGGGAAGGCTACCTAAATCGTGCTTGAGACTGACAAGAGTGCCCAGAAAACCTCTCACAAAAACCAACACTGCTGTCTGAAACAGACAAATATGAAAGACCACACCACTGTGGTATCCACCTTGTTTTTGTGGTGAGCCCGGATAAAATGCAGTGGGGAGGACAAAACACATCAAAGCACCTCAGCTTCTGTTTTGGAGCATGCAGCAAATCACAACCCTAGCACTTTAAATGATAATCAGACCTTCAGATCTGATTCCCTTGATTTGTAAGTAGTGCTAAACTTTATATCACTCTTGTGAAGCACCATATTGCTAGAACTGAATATATTTTAGGAAAAAATGAATGTGGGGTGAAGATAGTGGTAAAAGTTCAGGATTTGAAAGACAAGCATTCAATTGAAAGACACTTAAAAATAAAACCCATAAGTTCCTGAAAGTATATGATATTTATCTTGACCTTACTAGTAGTAATATTTTTAATATTAAAAAAATAAATAATTTGTAAGGTCTTATTTAAATTTAATTGATTTTTTTTCCAAATGTCTTTCGGTAGTAAAGGATATGCTTAAAGCTTCAAAATCTTGATAAAACATCTAAAGAAACTTTCAAAGTTCTTTTTGACCTACATTTTTAGATCTATTACTTGCTGAAACTCTGACCTAACTAGTTCATTACCTTAAATGAGCAGCAAAAATCTTGTTTTTATTACCATATTGATTTTATAAATGAAAGTTCACTATATGGGGACAGTAGTGGTAAAATAATCCTATGTCCATCATTGTGGTGCAACCAAGTTGAAACAGAATTACTTGCTTTTTCTCAGTGCATAACTTTTTCAAAATGCAGGTGTCATCATTTCCAGTTGTAGATGTGAGTGCTCCACATTTCTATCAATCAAGATCTAAGAATCCTAAATTAGTATCAGAAAAAGAGGAACATATGCAATTAAACCCTTGAAGAAACTATGATTCAAAAGTCTTGCGCAAGATCAATAACAGACAAGTTTAGGAGGAGTAACACAGAAAAAGATGTTCCCTGAAGGACAAGCCACCTCCTTCTAAGGACCATTCTGCTTTTCTTACAAAACATTGCTTCATTCATCTTTCAGGTTAAGTCACCTCTCATACAAAATCCTGGTTTGTCCTCAGAAGCAGTAATAAATGAGGCAGGTGTCTTCTAAGAGGAAACATGTTACAGTTGTATTGTCAACTTTTTCTCTATAATTTCTTAAATTCTGAACACTTGGGTTTACATCTTAAGTAGAATATACTGAATATAACAAATAATGAAAAACATTGGTTCTATAGTGCAGAAATTTATCTTCCCACATGGTAATCATAAGCACAGAAGTCCTGTAATTTGAAAATATTATTTAGGTTCTACAGTTGTTCTTAAGAAGTGCTTATATTGACCCTGTTAGCGTGGTCCCTTTCCAATAGAAGGATATTGCATGTTTTATTTTTTCAGTGTCTCCACAGACATAGAATTCCATATATTACAGAGTCTTTCATTTAGTGGTATCTTCTTTTCTGTTATGGCTTTTGTACTCGTTATTAGAAGCAAGTTCATTTCAGTTCACTCTGCTTTCAGAGAAAATTATATGATAAAATGTAATTATGACTACATCAGAACATATACCATGCAATTATTTCAGAAGCAAGAAACCACATCATAATTTTCCAGCCTTTAAGAAACTGGTTTTAGAATGGATTTTTATAGTGTTAATTTTAAAAAAGTCTCCTGAATTAAAAAACACCAGCAAAACAATTTCCCAAGAATATTTAATATGAAAATACCCTTATCTCTCACATAAAACATTTAGATAGTCAGCATGGATTTCTGCTTCTTAAGGTAATCAGATGAAGCTAAGCCATTCTATCATTCTGTGATTCTATGAACCTGATTATAGAGGGTTTCTGGGTTACTGAAGTTGAGGAAACAAAGCTTGACCTTGTGGTTAAACAATGCAGACATAGAGTGGGTGCAGAATATGAGCTAATAAAAAGGATATTCTTACTAGTTTCTTTTCGATTATCCAACAGGTGTCCTGAAAGAAGGATTCTGTAAAACTGCTAAGAAGTAAAAATGATTGGATTAGAATAATCTGAATATTTAGATGTTTAATCTTGCATTGAAATTTGTGCACCATAATTTTTCATTTTTCTTTGAATTCTCTGCTTGCAGCACTTGACTAGAAAAAGCTTTCTGTCATCTGATGAGAAGACTTTTGGGTATTGCTTTTACAGACTGAATGGATTTAGTAAAGAAGTTTGGGAAATACTGACATCACCTGCCACAAGAAAGCTAAGAGTGTTGCCTGCCTTCCTCATTCTCCAGAACCTACATTTCCAAATGAACCTATTTTTAAAGCCTGATGGTAGGCACTGATGGGCTGGCATTTCTTTTGCATGGTTCTGAGCCTGAAGTAGCTTGGTCATGTCACATTCATGTTATACATGAAACTTTGTCCTCAAAGATGGGATTACAGAGGCATGTTATTTTACCCATTCTCTCCTATGTACAATATTCACATTTTAGAAGTATCTGAATACTAATGTCTACTTAAAATATTGTTCAAAAGATTTTCTGATTTCTCTGGCAATACATATTTATGTATGTTGGCAGGTGTTTTCTGCTTGGTCTGATGATTCAGAGGGGATCCCAAAATACTTAAGTTACATGCTTACAAAGCCTTATCTCCATGAGAAGGTGTTTTATCACTTTCAGCAGCACTTCATCATTCATTCCTGTTGTCTGCCATATAAACTGAGTCAGAAGAACAATTAAAAAAAATAGAATTTATATATTGTCCAGAATTTTCCATTGTGCCTTCTGGTAGCAAACCAGAATGCAAAAACATACCATCTAGCAATCTAGCCATAACAATTTAAAAGAAAACAGCAAAAAGGCCATTGAGGATCTTATAAAAAGATAGGAAAAGCATGGAGACATTTCACATCAGCAGTCTTAAAAGCCTTCAGAATTTATTCCTACAAAAAGTTAGCAAAGTTAATTGAGGAAAAGTCTGCCTAAACACACTGAAATACCAGTAGGCATTGGAAATTAGAAACATGAGTGGCATGAGGTTGCAAAATATCACAGAATGGATGCAAATAAACCTTTCATGAAAACTGAAAATCTATTCAGCATGTCTATACAGACATAATTTCTGTGATCAGCAGATAGAGGGGTGTTCTTTGTGGGGTGGTTTTACACCAAGGTACACTGGAGTTAGACATATCAGTAGCTTGAATAACTTTGAGATTATTTTGAGAAGCAGCCTAGCATTTCTACCTCTGCTGCTAGCTCACAAAGCAACCCAAATGTTCTTGTGATCTAACTTGCACTAGTTCTTTACCTCCATAATATCAAAACCAAACCAATTTGGTTGTTCAGTTTAAGAACATGTTTTGTACATTTCTTTCAACAAGAGAACCATTGCCACAGATTACATCTGGAGACCAGAGTGAAAAAAAAAAAAGAAAAAAAAAAAAAAGTAATGAAGTGAACATAATGAGCACTCATGACAACATAACAGCATTCATTCTTGTTTGACATCCAGTAAGCTTCTGAGCCTAGAGTGTATGGTTAAGAAGACACTGACCTCTGTGTCATAACCCCTTCATCATTCTTGGCATTCTTCTTCAAAAATACATGTGAGTAGTTTCCCCTCCCCTGCTCTTTTTTTTCCACCCTAGAGAATGATTTTATCAGCATAGAGTGTTGTGTTCACCACAATGCATTAGCTACTTTATTCTTCTGAAAGAAAGCACAGAGATGCTCTGTAAAGTGGACATTAACATCTAAATCCAAATCTCTCCAAAATTCTCTCTGCTCAAAACTATTCAGATTTTCATCAAATGGCAAGGCTTTTCTTTCCTGTTTACCACAAAATGCAATGCAGAAAGACTAAAAAATGAAAGTTGGGCCGCAAGGCAGAAAAGTAATTTTAAAAAGTTAAAAAACATGAAACCAAAAGCTGTCTATTTTTCTGAAAGAAGCCTAATACTGAATGAAATGTCATTTCTATATATATGATTGCTGTGAAAATTAAGAACTAAGTGAATTCAAGAAGAAACTTGCATGTCTGTTGAACAGTGTTTTGTGTCAAAACCCTTAATCCTAATAGAATAGAATAGAATAGAATAAACCAGGTTGGAAGATCATTGTGTCCAACCCATCATCCAACACCACCCAACCAACTAAACCATGCAACCAAGCACCTTGTCAAGTCTCCTCCTGAACACCTCCAATAATGGTGACACCACCACCTCCTCAGGCATCCCATTCCAATGGGCAATCACTCTCTCTGTGTAAAACTTCCTCCTATCCTCCAGCCTAAACCTCCCCTGGTGGAGCCTGAGACTGTGTCCTCTTGTTCTAGTACTGGTTGCCTGGGAGAAGAGACCAACCTCTGCCTGCCTACAACCCCCCTTCAGGTAGTTGTAGAGAGCAATAAGGTCACCCCTGAGTCTCCTCTTCTCCAGGCTAAGCAACCCCAATCTAACCACAGACAAAATTTTCACCAATATCAAGTACTGGTACGCTGAAAAAATACTGAGAAACAGCAGAACCTTCAGGAATTCACCAATACACATTTGTGAAATAAAATGACACATGACAACATCTCCTGTCAGAGAACTGAAGAGTCGTTTCCTGTTTCTACCCTGAATCTTTGCTACTCAGGATCTTCAAACCGCTCTGTAACTGCTCTAAGAGGAGCAAGAAAGTTTTGCACCTATTATCCAGGCAAGAACCAAATGGAGGTGGAATGTCACATAGGCAGACAAAGAGGTAAGTAAAGATGTCATTTCGTTGTCTATCAATAGGCATTATGTACACTGCAAATGAATGTAACTTCTCAGCAGCCTGACAAACCCACTGTGAGAGGAGGTGCCTGTGTCATGCAAAGTACCAGAAAACATGCCTGGTAATATGGGCCACCATTGTGGCAAGAACAGTGTAAATAATGAAAACTGTATAGAGATTGAAATATTCTAAATCAATCACAGGCTGACACAATTCATATTCGTGGGTTTTTGTTTATTTGTTTTCAATAGGGACAAAGTGGCACCTAGAAAATAAATATATATATATATATATATATTAATCTTGCTTTTAAAAACAATTGATTCATTAGTATTCCATGTGATAATTATCATAATAGAGAGTAGGCTATTGTTTGGCAATAGTTATTTTTATTTTGTTTTCTCAATAGAAAATGGTATCAATTTCTGATTCAAAACAACCTCTCATAGTTTCACTCTGGAATCACCACAGAGAAGTATTGCAGTTTGAGCTGGGTGCCTCCCTGGTGTGTTCACTTCCTGTGTCCAGAAGTCCAGCCCAGAGGGATGGACACAGGAAATTGTGTATTTCCTACCATGATTCTTTGCACCACTATAAGATCCAGTGCGGGGTCTAGCACTTTCTCTTTTCTTCCTCCTCCGCCAGCCGGTAACTGGGGGAGATGTCTGCTGGCTTTGGGCCTGGCTAGGCCCAAGGCCACGGGGGGATGGGCAGTCTCAGGCCTGGCCAGCTGAGACTAGCCCAGCAGAGGGAGGGGGAAGAAGGAGCCCTGAGGGTCTTGGGTGCACCCTCAGGTGGGGATGGGATGCCTCTGGGTTTGCTTTGGGATCTTTCTTGGTCACTGCGCTTTGGGTTCTCTGTAACATTCACTGCTTTCTATTTAAACTTTCATCACTTTTGCAATCGGTTTGTTTGAGTGTTTTATTCCTGCCCGTGGTGGGGAGAGAGGGGGCTGCCTCAACCCAGCACAAGAAGTTATAGTCTCATCACTTTAAAATTCTTCTTGTCTTGCCAAATTCTGTTTTATAATGTCATTTTCCTATAAAACAAGCACATTAACTAAATATTTCCTTCCTTTAGGTGTAGATGAATTTTAGAGTAAAAAGTTTATAGTATAGTATAAAAAGCTTATAGAAGCAAATTTCATTTAACAGAATTCCTGCCCTTCCATTAGTATAAATTTCCACAGGTACAGAGATGGAATACATAAAGTTGTATGAACCAGTGGTCTGTGTCATTAAGGCAATCATGATAAAAATACTGCATGGAAAGAAATCTGGTTTGTGGACTTACACGTTACAATGGCACATACAATAGAATGGCTCTTTCTGAGGTGAAGTTCAGATGTCTATTGTAACTATTGAATTAAAATGCTGAACCTAAAAGCAGTGACTGGTCTGAGCAGGGGGAATTCAGGACAACTACTCAGGCATGTTTGCATCATCACAATGTGCCAGCAAGTTGAAATTTAAGGCTTACTACTTTAATCATCCACATAGCAAATGCTCTTGAAACTAAAATGATAACTTGGAGTTTGAGCACAGGGTAATCACAGTCACTGATGAAGACTACTAGCACTCAGATCTCAAGATTTAAATCAGTTTTCTTGATAATGGCACAGAAATTTTAACTAGAAAACTTGCATATGGAAAAGATTTTGGAAGCTGATCCTTGCTTCCCTTCAGCTATTACCTAGTAACTAATGGTGTGGGTGCTTCCAGTCCATTTGACAGCAGAGTTGCACAGGTTAGCTTAAATGGCTCTGCCAGACAGTGAGAAAGTCAGGGTAAATCAACGATGTCAGCACATTACTGAAGCATTCAGTTGGTACTCAGAAAGATGCATCCAGAAAGCATTGAACTCCAGAGAAAGCATTGAATTCCGGGAAATTTCAGGCAGAAGTATCTGATTCTTACCATCAGAGGCAAATTTCTATTGGTGGGATCAGTGTTGTCTAGCTCAAGGCAGTCACTAATTACTACTTGTAGCAAGCTGTTGCTATCCATCAGCTGTGGCGATGTACAGCAGTTTATACCTTCTCATCAGCAGTCCTTTTCACCAGTAGTGATTATTTACTTTTGGAGATAAGCTTTCATTGCTGACCAGCTGCTTCACAGTATTGCTACCTCTGAGGATAAACATTTTCTATGAAGCAACAGAGTATTACAGAGGTTGCAAATGCATATGCACATGTATTTGCAGTAATGAATTTACCATAGCAGTATCTAATTATGGTCAGGCAGTACAACTGGCACATTCATTTTCCACTCCAAACTTTGCCCTCCTCTGCTACATCCTCGTTCTAGCACTCTCTATCTTTCTGTCTCTCAGTTGGGCAGTCTTATCCATCCTTTCCAGCACTCTTCTGTGACTATTTGTACAGCATCAAAGGGGCCAGGAACCTAGGCAAGCTACTGTCAATACTTATCCCAATAGAGTCATCTGGATGTCTGAGAGAGAGAGCAGAGAGCCTCTGCTGGGGGCCTATGCTATGTGCTGAGGGAGGTGAGAATGTCAAAGACACTCTGCGGATGCAGTATTTTGAACATAGCCTGTGTTTCATGGTCACAGGTATTCAAACAGGGTTCTGGAAAATCTGTGTTGCTACAGCTACCAAAATCAGTGCTGTGGTGGTTAGCACAGAATACATCTGATTGGAAGAAACCTCAAAGATCATCCAGTCCAACTTTAAACCCAATACTGAAGAGTCAAAGCTAAATCATATCCCTAAGTGCCAGCTACAGATGCTGCTTATTCATCAGTCAACTATCAATCAATGCCCACAGGTCCCTCTCCAGGAGGTAGCTTTCCAACCACACATCCAAATCTGTAGCTTACCATGGAATTCTTGTTACCAAGGTGCAGCACCTGACTCTTGGCCTTGTTGAACTTCATACAATTACTCTTGGCCCTGTCCAGATACGAATGTAATTCTTCCCTAGCCTTTAGCGGATTGTGGTGGTTTTAGTCTATGCCTTTGAAATTTAGCTGCAGATTTTGAACAGAAAAGTAGAAAAATATAAATAAATCACTATTGGGTGTAAAAAGGAAAACAAAATATTATTTAAAAAAAATTCATTGGATAAATGTCTGGGATAAGAGGAGCTGTACTGTACCAATTCTTTACATTTCCCACTTCCCATTCTTTTTCTCTTCTCTTCTGATCTCAGCTGTTTTGCTTTGCTCAGGAGAGAGGTAACATGCTTCTGACTGGCCTTGGGATAAGTCTAACCCACTGCTTTTCTCTCCACTCTCTCCCTCTTTTGGGACAGGGGTTGGGGGGCAGTGGAATGGTCTTTTGACCAGGGGAGGGTTCATGTTGTTTGCTAATTGTAAATGTCTGTATAATATTGTAAATATTGTGTATTTTGTACATATTCATTGCATTCCATTGTAGAGTGTAGTTTTTGCTTGCAAATACAGCGTCCATTTGCTTCTAACCAAGTTGGTCTGGCTTAAAGTTAATGCTGGGGGGAAACTCCAACCCACCAAACAGAACACAGCTACCCAGATTGCTGTCATTAGCAAACCTACTGAGGGTACACCCAATTCCCTCACTGAGGTTATTGATAAAGATATTAAAGAAGACAGGCCCCAGGCACAGGACTCTGGGAGACACCACTAGTAACTGGGCACCAGCCAGATTTAATGCCATTCACCACCATTCTTTTAGTTTGGCCAGTTATTTATCCAGTGCAGAGTTCACTTATCCCAGCTGTGGTGAAGGCACATTATGTCCCAGCATGTGGACAAGTTTCCCTTCCTTCATGACGGAGACAAAAGCCAAGGCATTAGCCAAGCCAGTACAGCCCACTGCACGCACCTATCGCATGCAGTGCTCGTGCTAACACCAAATCTGGGCATAATTCCTGCTTCACACTTTCTACAGGCTGAAGCCAGTTGTTTACAAGAGTGCCCACTGGTCAAACCCAGCCTCGAGGAACCTGTAAGTATCACCCCAGTTGGTAAACAAGTTGCCCCCTCTTTCACTTTGTCTCTCTCCTTGCTCGAGAGGACAATGCTCATGCTATAGCCTCTACCATTGAGCTCGTTGTTAGCTTCTCTGTCATACATGCATGTATATTGAAAGCCTCTGCATCGTGAGAAGCAGCCCTGAGAATCATCTCCAGAGGGAGGACCTTTGCTGAGCCTGAGAAGTCCAGCGTCATCACAACTAGTCACACTGACCGGGAGAGCCCACCGTGCCTTCCGAGGACTGGCTCCCCCGAGGGTAAGATCTGCCCAGTTGCCAAGGAGAAGGGACTTGACCAAATCTGGCAGTCCATATATGTGCCTAACCTCGCTATTGCGGGAGAGGAGCCCTGTGAACCTCAGGGAAGATCCAGAGCACCATTCATGCCTATACCCACCATATCTGGGACTGCTCTGAGAGTCCCACTGTCCCTTTAAGTCAAGTAAACAGGAAGTCGCCACTCGTGTAGCCACACTTCTTCCCCAGGGCTGCTCCACACCAGCCCCAGAGCCCATTGCAGCTGGGCCACCCCCACTCTGGGTCCGCCCTGCCTGCTGCCATGTCCGATCGGAAACCTCTGGCCCCGCAGCCCTGCCTGCTGCTGTGCCCGATCAGAAACCTCCAAACCTGCCTATTGGGAACCATCACCCTGCCCTGCTATGCAAGCCAACTCCGAGGGCCGGTCCCATAGGTCAACCTGACCAGGACCACTCCCTATTGTCTGGAGGGAGCTGGCTGCTTATGAGCTAAGCCCAGGTTCCCTTTCCTCTCCACTACTGCAGAGAGAGGAGACAAACCCCCAGCACTGCTGGCCAGATTGACTAGGCATCAAGCCAGTGACAGTAGCCTGCCAGAACTCAACCTTGCTACAAACAAGAGCTACAAAGTATCTTCCACATGCTTTCCATCCACTAGCACTCAGTTCAAAGCCTCCACATCTCTGATGCATAGCAATAGCACTGTATATATCTATAAGCTGCCCACGCCCCATCGAGACACTATCTAGTAGCCAAGTGGCAGAATTGCACCCTTCATTATATAAATATAGAAAAGATTCTGTAAATAGTTCAATTGAGTTCTAATTAACATACTAAGACACTTATGGAATGCATTTCATGAACGTGCACTAGAACATGTATATAAAATAGTGATTCATTGGTTATTAATAATTTTTATAATTAATAAAAATATTTTCATAATTCATGTTAATAAATTTAATAACCTCTTCATCACACCAGCCTTGTGCCATGAGTTTCTGAAGGAGAGGAGAATGCTGTGGGAGACAGTGTCAAAGACTTTACAAAAGTCCAGGTAGACAATGTTCACAGCCCTTTCCTCATCCATTAGGCAGGTCACCTTATTGTAGAAGGAGATCAGATTAGACAGATAGGACCTTCCTTTCATAAACCCTTGCTGACTGGGAGTGATCACCTGGTTGTCATATACCTACACTGTGATGTCACTCAGGATGACCTACTCATGACTT
The DNA here is from genome assembly GCF_014839835.1 of Dryobates pubescens. Taxonomy (NCBI): domain Eukaryota; kingdom Metazoa; phylum Chordata; class Aves; order Piciformes; family Picidae; genus Dryobates; species Dryobates pubescens. The sequence goes on along the minus strand of NC_071657.1, from coordinate 23,800,100 downwards.
TTTCTGGCACTGAGACTGACAGTGCTATAGTTCTCTGGATCATCCTTTGGCCCTTGTTGTAGATGGGCATGACATTTGCTAGTCTCCAGTCAACTGGGACCAGGAGTGTTGAGAAATAATGGTGAGTAGCTTGGCGAGTACATCTGCCCATTCCTTAAGTACCCTTGGGTAGATATCATCTGGTCCATAGACTTGTGCACATCTAAGTGGCACAAGTTATCTGGACAGGCAGGAGAGCTGGGTGAAGGCATACCTCATGAAGTTCAATAAGGACAAGTGCAGTGTCCTGCACCTCAGGAGGAATAACGGCAGGCACCAGTACAAGTTAGGTATTGCCCTGCTGGAAAGTAGCCCCATGGAGAAAGACCTTGGAGTGCAGTGGACAGCAAGTTATCCATGGCACAGCAATGTGCCCTTGTGGCCAAGAGGGCAAATGGTATCTTGGGGTGTGTCAAGAAAATTGTGTCCATCAGGGCTAGGGATGTTCTTTTCCCCCTCTACTCTGCCCTGGTAAGACTACACCTGGAATACTGTGTTCAGTTTTGGGGTCCCCAGTTCAAGAAAGAGAGGGATCTGCTGGAGAGAGTCAAATGGAGAGCCACAAGGATGGTTAGGGAACTTCATCATCTCCCCTGTGAAGAAACACTGAGATCTAGGGCTGTTTAGTCTTGAGAAGAGAAAACTGAGAGGGGATCTGATCAATGTCTATAAATATCTGAGAGGTGGATGTCAAGTGGAGGGGGCCAAGCTCTTTTCAGTGGTGCACAATAATATGACAGGGAACAATGTATACAAACTTGAACATAGAAGATTTCACCTCAACATGAGGAGAAATTTCTTTACGGTGAGTGTGATGGAACATTGGAACAGGCTACCCAGAGAGGCTGTGGAGCCTCTTTCTCTGGAGACGTTCAGACCCTGCCTGTGTGGACTACCCTAGGTGATTCTGCTTTTGGCAGAGGGGTTGGACTTGATGATCCCTGGAGGTCCCTTCTAACCTCTAACATTCGGTGATTTTGTGATTCTGTGATCATTTCCTCATGGACTGTGAGGGTTGCTTTCTGCTCTCCATCCCTGTCTTCCAGTTCCAGGGGCTGAACCTTCAAGGAACAACTGGTGTCACTGACAAGTACTGAGACAAAGCAGCAGTTCAGCAGCTCAAACTTTCTTTGTCTTTTGTCACCAGGTTCCCTCTTACATCCAGTAGTGGGTGTAAATCCTCCCTAACTCTTCTTTTACTGTTAACATGCTCATAAAAGTCCTTTTTATTACCTTTAATGACACTGGCCAGGTTCAGTTCTAGTTGAACTATGGCCTTTCTAATTTTCTCCCTACATACACTTGCAAGGGCTTTGTACTCTTTCTCAGTTGCCTGGTCCTTCTTCCATAGGTAGTAGACTTTCCTTTTCTTCCTGAGTTCTACCCAAAACTCTCTACTTAGCCAGGCTGGTCTTCTGCCCTGCTGGCTCATTTCCTGATGTACAGGCAATGTTTGTCCCTGTGCCTTGAAGATTTCCCTCTTGAGGAATGTTCAGCCTTCCTGGACTCCCTTGTTCTTCAGGACTACCTCCCAGGGGATGCCATCAACCAGTCTCCTAAACAACTCAAAGTCTGCCCTCCAGAAGTTCAAGCATGTGGTTCTATTGACTTCCCTCCTAATTTCACTAAGAACTGAAAACTCCACCATCTCATGGTCAGTTTGTCCAAGATGGCCACCAACCTTTATATTTCCTGCTAGTGCTTCTCTGTACACAAACGGGCCTAGTATAGAGGCATTCCTCATTGGCTCATTTAACATCTCTGTTAGAAAGTTATCTTCCATGCACTTCAAGAACCTCTTGGTTCCTGTCTGCTGTGATGCATTTCCAGCAGATATCCAGTAAGTTAAAGTCCCCCACAAGAACAAGGGCTATCGATTCTGAGACTATCCCCTGTCACCTATAAAACACTTCAGCAGCTTCCTCATCCTGATTGGATGGTCTATAGAAGCCCTCCATCATGATATCTGTCTTTTGGCCTTTCCCATGATTCTTACCCACAAGCGTTCGACCCTATCATCACTGTCGTCATTATGCTTGAGACAGTCAAGGTCTTCTCTTACATACACGGCCACCCCACTGCCTCTCCTTCTGGGTCTGTGCCTTCTGAAGAGCCTATATCCATCCAAGACAGCACTCCAGATACTGGATTCAGCCCACAATAATTCTGTCAGGGCAATAATATCATAGTTTTTCTGCTGGTTGATAGAATCACAGAATTGTCAGGGTTGGAAGGGACCTCAAAGATCATCTAGTTCCAACCTCTCTGCCACTGTGTTGCAGTGTGATGGTTTAGCCCAACTGCACTAACAAGAAGCTCAGCTGAATTCAGCCAGAGAAACTAATGAAAGCAGTATTTTACAAGCAGTAATGAAATGCAAATAATACATACAAAATATGCAGTATTTACAATATTATACAAGAATCTGCAAAAAGGATACAACACAGAAACCCTCCTCAGAAGGAGGAACCCATCTCAGGTTCCCTCCAACCACTCTCCCTCCCCTTTCTCTCTAGTTAATTAGAAGAAAAAGAGAAAAAGATAAAAATATTAGGGACACTTAAGTTAGCTCAAAGCATTGTTAGAAGTTAGCTGCTTGTCTTATCAGTTTCTGTCCAGGGTCAGCATGCATGCATTCTGGCGAAGAAACAGAAGACAGACTGAGACCAAAATGTAAGATCGTAAAACTACATCCCACTCACCTACCAATGAAATTAGTTTAGAATTATCTTCCTTTTGTTTTCCTTCTTACACCCAAGCATTCAGCTAGAGAATTCTGCAGCTATCCTTTCATAAAGGCACAGCCTAAACTATCACACATGGGAAGGGACACTTTCCACCAGATCAGGTGGCCCAGAGCCACATCCAGTCTGGCCTTGAAAACATCTAGGGATGGTGCTTCCACCATCTCCCTGGGCAACCTCTTCCAGTGTCTCACCACCCTTATGGGGAAGAACTTCAGGATGGCTAATCTAAATCTACCCTTCTCCAGCTTGGACCCATTCCCTCTAGTCTTATCACTACCAGACACCCTAAAAAGTCCCTCACCAACTTTCTTGTAGGCCTCTTAAGATATTGGAAGGCCACAATAAGGTCTCCTCAGACCCTTCTCTTCTCCAAAATGAACAAACCCAACTCACTCAGCCTGTCCACATAGGATAGGTGCTCCAGCCCTCTGATCAACCTTGTGGCCCTTCTCTGGACATGTTCCAGCATGTCCATATCTTTCTTGTATATAGGGGCTCTAGAACTGGACACAGTACTCCAGGCAGGGTCTCACCAGAGTGGTGTACAGGCAGAGAATCACCTCCCTCCACCTACTGGCCACATTTCTCTTGATGCAACCTAAGATATGTTTGGCTTTCTGGGCTGCAAGTGCACACTGGCAGCTCATACTGAATTTCTCATTCACCAGCACCCCTAAGGCCTCCACTTGGACATGGACCCATTTACAACCACTCTTTGGGTGTGGCTGTCAAGCCAGTTCTTTATGCACTGAGTTGTCTGTCCATAAAACCCATATTTTACCAGCTTGGAGAGCAGGATGTCTTGAGTGACAGTATCAAAGGCTTTGCTCAGGTCCAGACAAATGACATCAGCTGATCTCCCTTTATCTATTGATGTTGTGATTATGTCATAGAAGGCCACCAGATTCATCAGGAACAATTTGCCCTTGGTGAAGCCGTGTTGATTGTATGAAATCACCCCTTCATTATTCTTCTGCCTCAGCAGTGCCTCCAGAAAGATCTACTCCTTGATATTACCAGGCACAGAGATGAGACTCACTGGCCTATAGTTCCCTCAATCACGCTTGTTTCCCTTTGTGAAAATGGGGGTTATGCTTCCCCTATTCCAGTCAGTGAGGACTCAATGGACTGCCATGATTTTTGCAATATAATAGAGAGCAATTCAGTGACCTCATCCACCCTCAGTACCCTGTGACCTCATCCCTCAGTACCCAGTGACCTCATCCCTCAGCATCCCTGGATGTATCCCATTGAATCCCTTGGAATTCTACATTCTCAAGTTCTTCAGGTGTTCAGAAACCTGATCTTCACTTACAGTGGGCAGTTCCTTCTTCCAGCTCCTGCCATTGTATTCTGTGATTTCAGGAGTGTGGCTGAAGCCTTTGCTAGTGAAGGTTGAGGTAAAGAAGTCAAGAAGTCATTGAGAACCTCAGCCTTCTCTACATCACTTTTCACCAGTTCTCGTGTGAGAGGGCCTACACCTTCCTTAGGATTCCTTTTGCCATTAATGTACCTATAGAAAATTTTGCTATTCCCCTTGATCTCCCTGGCTCGGTTTAATTCTAACTGAGCTTTAGCTTTCCTAACCAGGTCTCTTGGGGCTCAGACAGTTTCCATATATGCCCCCCATTCTAGCTGTCATTTCTTCCGATCCTTGTACAGCTTCTTTTTATGTGACACTGAGTCCAGGAGATCCTTGCTCACCCAGACAGGTCTCCTAACATTCTTTCCTGCCTTCCTCTTTGTCAGTACACTTTGCTTCTGGGCACAGACAAGGCGAGCCTTGGATATCTGCCAGCTGTCCTGGGCTCCACTTTGTCCCATGATACTTTGCCCAGCAGATCCCTGAAGCGATCATGGTATGCATGCCTAATGTCCAGGGTTCTAAGCTTGGAATACATCCTCCTAGGTGCCCTGAGGATCTTAAATTCTAGCGTATTGTGGCCATTGCAGCCAAAGCTGTCCCTGAGCCTTATAATGGTCACAAGCCTTTTGTGCTGGTGAGAACAGGGTCCAGCATAGCAACTTTTGTTGTTGGTTCCTCCACCATTTTGAGGAAAAAGTTGTCATCTATGCATTCTGTTAGAGAGTATAAGGGCTCTGCAGAGGGACCTTCACCAACTGGACAGATGAGCAGAGTCCAAGAAGATGATATATAACAAGTGCTAGTGCCAGGTGCTGCACTTTGGCTGCAGCAACCCCATACAGAGCTACAGGCTGGGGTCAGAGTGGCTGGAGAGCTCCCAAACAGAGAGGGATATGGGGGTGCTGATTGATAGGTGGCTGAACATGAGCCAGCAGTGTGCCCAGGTGGCCAAGAAGGCCAGTGGCATCCTGGCATCCATCAAGAATAGTGTAGCCAGCAAGAGTAGGGAAGTCATTGTGCCCCTGTACTCTGCATTGGTTAGGCCACACCTTGAGTCCTGTGTCCAGTTCTGGGCCCCTCAGTTTAAGAAGGACATTGAGACACTTGAACGTGTCCAGAGAAGGGCAAAAAGGCTGGTGAGAGGCCTTGAGCACAAGCCCTATGAGGAGAGACTGAGGGAGCTGGGATTGTTTAGCCTGAACAAGAGCAGGCTTAGGGGTGACCTTATTGCTCTCTACAACTGCCAGAAGGGAGGTTGTAGCCAGGTGGGGGTTGGTCTCTTCTCCCAGGCAGCCAACACCCAAACAAGAGAACACAGTCTAAAGCTGCACCAGGGAAAGTTTATGCTTGAGGTGAGGAGAAAATTCTTCACAGAAAGTGTGATTGGCCATTGGAATGGGCTGCCTAGGGAGGTGGTGGAGTAGCCATCACCAGAGGTGTTTAGGAAGAGACTGGATTGGGTGCTTGTTGTCATGGTTTAGCTGATTAGATGGTGTTGGGTGATAGGTTGAATTTGATGATCTCAAAGGTCTCTTCCAACCTGGTTAATTCTATTCTATTACAATTGATCTCCTTTTCTTCCCAGTTGAAGAAGTCTAGAGGTGTGGGACTGAGTTACAAGCCCTGGGTAACTCACTGGATGGGTCTTGTCTTCATATTCATTCCCCTCTACCTCCAGAGCCTTGTACCTATTATGTGAATGTATCTGAGGGGGAATTGTAGGAAGGGAAAGGGGATTCCTGTGACTCCAAACAGAAACCTGCTTCCACATTCCCTCTTTTTCTCTTTTTTTATTGCTATTTTGTTATAGCCTGGTGGCAGGAGGCTAGGGGATTATTTTTCTTCATGTGTCTCTGAATGCACCTGCCTCAGGGATGGTACAGGGGCCCCTGTACTGTGTGGCAGGTGCTCCTATTTCTGCTGTAGGCAGGGCAGAGCCTGGCTCCACCACTATCTCCATTTCAGCCTCCCTAATTCTCCAAAGCCTTTCCATTTCATCTTGAAGCTTTTCATTTTCACTTTGCAGCTGTGCAGCTTGGCTGAGAAGATCACCTAATAGCTCACACCACACACAACCTCCTGCTACTAGGGAGAGACTGTATCATTCCCTGCAGCTTGGTCTGCACCATCCCATCTTCTGTGAGAGCTCTGTCTGGGTTCCCACCTCCGTTTTGGATGATGTCCACTTCTGCTGGGTGGAGACCATTGTACCTTGAATGGGTTGGTAATGTAATTATTTTTTTAAATATATTATTATTTTATTTTATTAATTTTTCTCAGCATCAAGCCTGCTTGACTACTGCCAATGTTTTTGTCTGGCTATCATTGAGACTGCTACACTATGCAGCCCAACCCCACACACACTGCTTGCTGCGTTGTGGCAAGATAGCTGCTGCCTTGCATTCATGGTCTGAGTGCTGCTTCCAGTTTTGCCAGTTTTAGATCTCCCATGGTTTTCCTGGCATCATGTAGATGATCCTATGGTCAAAAAACCCTAAGTCCTTAATGAAGGACAGGGAACTGCTTGAAATAGTCCAACACAGAGCCACAAGAATGGTTACGGGAGTGGAACATCTCACTAATGAGGAAAGAATGAGGGAGTTGGGCCTCTTTAGCTTGGAGAAGATGAAACTGAGCAGTGACCTCATTAATGTTTATAAATACGTGACATGTGAGTGTCAGGAGGATGGAGCCAGGCTGTTCTCAGTGCTGTCCAGTGATAAGACAAGAGGAAGTGGGTGCAAGCTGCAGCATAACAGGTGAACATAAGGAAAAACTTTTCCATGGTGCGGGTGACCAAACACTGGAATGGGTTGTGGAGTCTCCTTTTCTGGAGACATTCCAGATACAATTGAATGCATTCCTGTGTGACCTATTCTAGGTGATCCTCCTCTGGGAGTGGGGGATTAGACAAGATGATATTTTGAGGTCCCTCCTAGGCCCTAATGTTCCGTGATTCAGTGTGATTTTTAGTCAACTAAAAGAATTCTAGGTGAAATAGGACCCCAGCAATTCTTTCTTCATGATAATGTTATCAAACCCTTTTCTTTTCAGACATCTTTCCAAAAGCAATTATGATCCTTTTTGCTTGCCATCCCTTTCATTTTTGCATATGGTCATCTGCTGCATTCCAAAATTGTAAATAGTGAATCACATTTTTTATATAAAAATATTTTGAAGCCAACAATCCCTGTAGAATACAAAGTTTAATGCTGAGAATGCAGTTCTTATTAGAAAAAAAAGGAGAAAATCCATTACTGGAATTTTGTATACTTAAACTACATATGGTTATTAAATCCCATTTTCATAACTAGTAAAATAATATCTGGAATTACACATGTATTTGTACTATTTCAGTTGCTTAGATTGCAATAGTTTGTCCTTTTCTTTATACATTAATCGAAAACTCACAGAAATCAGCTTTCATTGAACTCTTATGATACCTTGAGTACTGTGTGCAGTCCTGGGCCCCTCAGTTTAGGAAAGATATTGAGGAGAAGCTGAGGGAGCTGGGGTTGCTTAGCCTGGAGAAGAGGAGGCTTATGGGAGACCTTATTGCTGTGTATAACTACCTGAAGGGAGGTTGTAGCCAGTGGGGGTTGGTCTCTTCTCCCAGGTTACCAGCACCAGAACAAGAGGACACAGTCTCAAGCTGTGCCAGGGGAGGTTTAGGCTGGATGTAAGGAAGAAGTTCTTCATGGAAAGAGTGATTGGCCATTGGAATGTGCTGCCCAGGGAGGTGGTGGAGTCACCATCACTGGAGGTGTTTAAGAAGAGACTGGATGAGACACTTGGTGCCATGGTTTAGTTGATTAGATGGTGTTGGGTGATAGGTTGGACTCGATGATTTCAAAGGTCTTTTCTAACCTGGTTAATTCTATTCTGTTCTATTTTATCCAAAAGCATAGACATTTTAAATTATTGAAATAGATACATTTTGTTGGAAAATGTATGGCTTGAGTGAAAACAATTCATTTTAATGAACGGTATCCAATTCAACACAATTTTTTTTACTATTGAATTTTTTTTAAACTTGCTTCTTTATGAATGTTTCTTTAAAGAACTTTTAAAATTCAGACTTTATAAGTCTTTGGGAGAAAGAATATTTAATAAAGCTTAAAGAAGAGTAGATTTTTACTGTTACTCATAAAACTGGCAGAGGACAACCTTTCTCTCATTTGAAACAAGTGGGAAATAGAACATAGCTTTGAGAAACTCTCTAGTCCATTCCATTTGTGTTTCCATTTTCCTTTCCCTTTCCTTTTACCTTTCCCTTTCTCTTTCTCTTTTCCCATTTTCAATTGTCTTCCTCTTTTACCCTGCTTTGTCTTCCCCCTTCTCTTGTCCCTATTTGTTTCTTCTCCCCTTCCCACTTCATTTTCTCTTTTCACTCCTCCTTTGCCCCTCTACCCCAGTGTTTTTCACCTCCTCTCCTTCCTCCTTCCTCCAGTTGCAGAGAAGTTTTGACCAAGTCCAGGAATCACTATTACCATTTAAACAGAATTTAAAACAAATTTCCTATCCAGTTATCTCTACTCTTTGGAAGGTTTTTGAATTTGACCCAAATCTATACATGGACAGTCCTATACAACATCACACTTCACCTTGGCAGTGACTTAAGATATGCATTCTTCCGACAGGAGGTAGTTAAATAATTTCCAAGAGCTGCTACAGAACATACATTTAGCTCCTGACTTTCTAGCTAGTAGGTGATTTTGGGTTGCCTATTTTCTCCACAATTTGAAGAAACAGGATTAAAACCTTGAGGCATTTGCACACTGTTTAATTTTTTCTTATTCTACATCAACGTCACTGAGTATATATCTTATGTTAAAGTATTTTTCTTTTCCCTGGACAGATGATGTACTTTTAAAGCACAATAAAAAATGAATAGCAGACCTTAGGCACATGTGGGGAAGGGGGGGGGGTGAGGTGGTTGGTTGGTGGGGTGGAATACAAGCAGCAGCCATTCTCCAAACATCTGTGAGAACAAAGCATTAATCCACATAATAAAGAAAGATAATAATGATCTTTTGATGATTTCTACAGTTCAATCTGAGAAGACAAAGTGGATTCATGCTATGTGTAAAGCTCGTGCATGGAGACAGTCTTGTCAAACATGGAGTTTATGCCTCTTCATGTGCCTGTAAGTCTTTCCTGCTCATCACAGTCCAGGTTAATAAAAAATGTGACTTGAACAGTTTCAGCAATATTTTTCTGACCACTGTACAGTAGTCATGACAGGTCACATTTTCAGCTCCTGGACAGATTTCTTATATTCAGAGATTTTTCCAGAAATTATTATTCCTGGCACCTGTATGAGGTGAAGTGGCATAAAGAGGCTATGGGGTGGAATTTTTATTTTCAAATTTACTAATTTTACAAAGTGCTTTCAGATATCCACAGCTTGAAAATATCCTTAAGCAGTAGTAATTTGTAGGCTCTTATCCTTATTTCAGATTAATCTCTTTTCACAAATGTTCACAGGATTCTGCTTAGAATAATGAGTTAGAAAAGAAGAAATTATTAGCAATTAAAATCATGTGCACCATCAATCTTCTAGAAGAGCAACTAGGACTAGCAAATTAGACAATCTATGCCTTAATTTGATAATAGCTACACAAACCAAGGAGTTTTGTTCTGACCAAAAATTCAGAATTGGAAAGATAAAAAATGGATGTATAGACAGCTGTTTCCTAAAAGATCCCTAGATAAGAGAGAGATTTTTTAAAAATCTAATATGTTTAGAAACATGACAACTTATCACAACTAGCGAGGACTAACAGGCAAGAAAGGTTTTTTTATCCAACTTCGTGAGAGTCCCAGTCATTAGGTTACCTCCACTGACTCACCTGACTACAGCTAGTGAGTGCTGGCAATTCTAATTAATTTTTATGACTTTCCTCACTCTTTAATTTTACAGTCTCCCTTTGGCAACAACTGGAGATGCATTTGATGTCTCAACACATATCCCCTTCAAGCCGTGACTCTCATTACCTTTACTCTCCCAAACACTTAGACTTGCCTTCTTTGAACTAAAGGATAGAGCTGGTCTTCCATATGCCTCCCTGATCCATCAGTTCTATTGTCACATCTGGTTCTCTGTATATACTTGCTCTCTTTCCCTCACAGTCTCCCAGCTACCAAGGAGTGAGACAATATTTCCTGTTTCTCAGCTCAGATCCAATTGCAGGCAAATTACCTCTCCACAACTGTTATTTTGGCTCTCCATCAGTTACCTAGTCCTGCCATCTCTTGAGCCACATTAATGATTCCTTTAGAGTTCAGGCTACACTCTGTATATTGTATATTGTTCTCAGACTGAACTCAGTTATTCTGCATGGGAATTCATCAGCATGAGATGCTCAAAAATATAGCAAGTGCTTAAGCAGTTGTCCCCTGCTCCATGTGAGGATCCTGAGCACAGTATCACACTGAAATACTATTAGCCCAATTTGCAAGTCTGATTTTGGATGCTGTCTACAGATTAAAGAGTGATGCAGTAAACGACAGTAACTCCAGAGAGAAGTCTATTACATCCATGTTGGTCTAGAGTAAGAAGAATGTCTTTCCAAAACAACTGGAGAAAGTGACAGCATGAAAAAATATGCGTAAAATTTATTCTGGGAAAAGATAAGACAAAGACAATTCTGTGGAACATATTTGGTCTTCTGTCTGCCAAAGCAGATCTTCCTTTCACTCTGTGGTAAAATTTTCACGATGTGTTGAGTTTCCAGCAGCCTCCTGTGGGACATTAATCAGTGGATTCTCAAACAATTTGCAAACAATTGAATAGAGAGCTTGATGGAATGCCATTCACCTTTCCCTCCATGTACACCTACCCATGCATTCTTCTATTTAAGTACAGTTTCAAAAAATACTTGTAAGAAGGTGGCAAAAGAAAATTCTTCCTTTATTCTTAACTTTCCTAAGTCAAGTTGTGCAGGGACCATATGATTCCACTTATTCTGCTTTACACAGCTGCTAAAGAATCTTTAAAATGTCATGGTTTCTCTCACCTAAAATCTTCAAAAACATAACAAATACAGAGGTTTACCTCCTTAAGAAAATGGATGAGAATATACTTCCTTGACAATAACTGAAAAATGGAACACAGTCACTCAAGGCGATTGTGTGTCGTGTGTGTGTCCCTCACCCCAGTAGCCCCTTCTGTGCTCAATAATTGCCATTTAAAATTTTTCTATTTTCAAAGGGCCTTTGAAATAAAAGTGAAACTTCTGTAGCAGCAGGATGCTATCAGCTGCTGCACAAGCACTGTATGATGCAGTATATATATGTACTATATATTACATACATATTTTAATCTTTCAATTTGTTCTCTGTGAAGTCTCTTGACACCATGATATGCTAGGAAATATGTCTAAAATGTTTAAGTTCAGAATTAACCCTCCTCACTGAAGTAGCTTTTTATGAAAAATATACAGTAACACAACAGAATAGCTTTATATCTGGAAAGAGAGATTTGGCCCTTAAAAAAAACACCTCAGAAGGCTACAGAAAAGTATAATTACAATTTAAAAATATTTGCACTTCTACAGTTTGCATTGAAACACTGACAATGCTACTGGATGGAATCAATTATTTGAACTTAACATTTATATATTAAAAGATTGTAAAATGGAATTTGACTGACTTGCAAAAATCCCTATGCCATAAAAATGTCCTTTCTCTACTCAAAATATCCCCTGAATGAAGTCATCATGTTTGGTCTGATTGCATTTTTTTCTCCATATATGTGCAGCTGCATTTGCTTCTCCATAAATGTCATTTGATTATGAGAAAATAAACAGGGAAGGACTCACAGGGAGTCAGTACAGGGCCTGCTTGTTTACCTGCCGCAGCTTTCTGGGCTGAAGAACAAATGTCATGCAAATGGTGCACCAGCAATGAGCTGCCAATCATCCTGCCTTGGCATTCACAGTGATTTGCTAAATCATTTAAAGAGACATGCTTTACTAAATGAAAAAATATCACCGGCAAGGGCCTGTGTTTAAACATGGGGCTGAGTTATTATCCCAGTAGGCTGGAATGAAATGAAGACATCTTCCAATTAAAGCTTGCAGATGAACCCAGACAAACCCCCCTTTTTTCATAAAGACAGGCAGATTATGATTGGGAGAGAACAGCGACAGAGGCTTTCATTACAAGCTGATTATGGTGATATAATTCCCAGTGCTGTGTGTCTGCAGGCCCAAATTCACATTTGAAGGTTTTTAATATAATTTCCTTAGGGTGAAATGCTGAGGATTTATTAAACTTTATGAAGGGCTTACAGATCCAATTTAAGAGGACATATCATAGGGCAAAACTGACAGATGATAAAATGGATGGTAGGAAAGAAGGAATTCAGAAGGTATTCAGAAGGAAGGAAGGAATTTGGAAACAAGGAATTTGGAAGGAAGGAATTCAAAAGGAATTAGGAAGGAAGGAAGGAAGGAAGGAAGGAAGGAAGGAAGGAAGGAAGGAAGGAAGGAAGGAAGGAAGGGAGGGAGGGAGGGAGGGAGGGAGGGAGGAAAGGAGAGAGGGAGAGAGGAAGGGAGAGAGGGAGAGAGGGAGAGAGGGAGAGAGGGAGAGAGGGAGAGAGGGAGAGAGGGAGAGAGGGAGAGAGGGAGAGAGGGAGAGAGGGAGAGAGGGAGAGAGGGAGAGAGGAAGAGAGGGGGGAGGGACGTAGGGAGAGGGAGAGGGAGGGAGGAACAGGCCACCCAGAAAGGTTGTGGAGTCATCTTCTCTGGAGACTTTCAAAACCCACCTGGATGCATTCCTGTGCAACCTGCTCTAGGTGATCCTACTTTGGCAGGCCAGTTGGACTAGATGATCTCTGCATGACCCTTCCAACCCCAACCTTTCAGTGTTTTTTGTCATTCTGTGATGTGATTTTATGCAGGTATATGTCCCATTATACATACATTCATTTGAATGTAATTAAGAATAAGCATGGAAAGTAAAAGTAAATAAACAGTGATACATATAAGCATCTAAACAATTCTGGAAAGTCTAAACTACACACACATGCACATACACACAAACGTGTACACCCATATCACAGTTGGCATAAGATTTTCTTCTACTGCATGTGTAGCTATATCCTTTAATGTATGAAATAACATCAGACCTCAGTTATAATGTATATTCTGGAAAATGTAAAAATAAATCAACACAATGGGGCAAGAGACATAATACCACATTTAAATGTCCATGTTTGGTTGATTGATTGATCAATTGATTTATTCTTATTTAAGTGACAGCTTATTTGTTTAGGTTCCAAATAAAAATAAATTTTTAAAAAAGAAAGAAGGAAAGAGAATAATAAAGGAATTATGAATGTCAACATCACTCTGGATAAATTTAAAAAAACTAGAACCACCTGTAAAGTACAAGGGTGGGAGCTAGCATAACAAATTATCTCCTTGTGAATTTCAGTCAATTTTTACAACTTGCAAAGATTAGTGTTCTCAAAAGAGATCAATTCTTATCAGAGATCCAACCTGAACAGGAGGTGTCAAAAGAAGCCAGCTATTTTGCTGTTTCATTTGCAGAAATTAAACCTTGCCAGAAAAAAAAAAAAAAAAAAAAAAAAAGAAAGAAAGAAAGAAAGAAAGAAAGAAAGAAAAAAGTGTTCCAGAATTCCAGATCCAACAGGTTTTTGGGTTTGGTTTCTTTGTTTTGGTTTTGGTTTTGGTTGGGGGTTTTTTGTTTCTTTGTTTTTTGCACGCACATCACATATTCATTGGCCATGACAAACAGGGATTGAATGCCAGATGAAGATATCATACTATATCAACACCTTTAATTAGGCAATTAAAGTGTACTTACAATATCTGAAGGAGATCCAAAAGTCACCAAAAGTTACCTAAGTAATGAAGACTTACAGAGGAAATCTTGATGAACTTTCTTGCCTGAATACAAAATAGCTTCTATTAGATCATGATCTAAACTTTACAACCAAGCCACTTTTATTGTGTTCTAAGTCAATGTTTCATATAAACTTTTCAGATATAAAAAAATATGCTACTTTCATTTCTAATCTGGTACACAGTAAGCATATTTCACTTTTCCTTCAGAATATAAAGTGGTTTCTAAAAGAGTTCTATAAGAAACTGTGAAGAAAATAAATGCTAACCAACAGAAACATACTCATTTAAAGACATTCATTTAAACCCTTTGTTTGTCTCTTTCTCCTGGAAAGGCCACAAGAAGAAAAACAGGCATTTTGTCACTCAGTATTTTGCTGGCATCACCTCAAGATATATTTTGATTGACTGCATTTTAAGAGGCATATCTTATTCTCTTTGGAAACTATATTATCTCAAAATGTATTTGTGTTTCTATACACAGAAAAGGAGATGTTTGGTGTAGCTTCACAGCTTGGGGAAGACACAATGTACCTACCAACTATTCTTGGATTTGTTTTAGATACAGCTCTTTCAACCTCAGATCTTTAGGAAAGAAGACCTCTGTTACTCTATGCTTGTACAGCACACAGTAAAATGAAGAACCTTCTGTGAGCAGAGTGTAAAGATACAACAGCAATGATAATATGTTAAGATGTTATGGTACTAGTTTAGCTTTGCCTTTTGTAAAGAAGTAAACACAGTTGACACATTTAGACCTATGCAATGAATTAGTAGAGGACTTGTGTGAAATCATGTTTCATTGTTGTGAAACTAAGATTATAAAATTAAACTAAATTTATGAGTTTCTTTGAGATCAATAAACAAAAGTTTAATAAAAGCTCAATGTAATTTCTTAGTATCATTTGCATGCAATCTAGAAATGAGGATAGTCATTGCATGATATTTAGTTACAATTTACTCATCAGACCAGCCTTTAACAACAAAAAAGGGCTTTGGGTGTCATGATATATTTGTGTGCTTAATGTTTGGTTATCAAACTGCACTCAAACTCTGTGCTTGCATGAATACAAACAGGACAGGCAACTCTTCATATCTTTGATTATCCTGTTGAGGTGCTGACAACTTTGCCAAGATTTTACCACTGAATTTGTCTAATGTCAGATGAGATTAACTCAGGGTTGCACCATCTAAATTCAACTCACTGGCAATTTTAATAGTGGCCAAAGCATGCTCTTATCAAAACAACATGTGTAATTGGGGATTATCAGTAACATCACCTTAATATACATACAAGTAACCCACAGATCAGCTTGAATTATGTATCCTTATCCACAGCCAACACAGCTTAAATCTGCAGAATCTGACTAATTAAGTGGTGGATGTTTACTGGTTTTGTTCTTTAGATCATTTATGGAGTGCAGGCCGTATACTGTGACATCTCTGTGACTGTTTCCCCAGAAGAACAAGGCATTTGATAATTCTAGTTCTATTCATATGGTCTTCCTTTGCCTCTCAGCCTGACCTGATTGAGAAGGTAGCCTTCCTGTGGTTTGTTGATTTTCTTCTGTCTGAATAAGAGCCCTAGTCAGTTATGGTGTCTACTGAAGTAAATAAATTTCTGGAATGTGTAGAGAACTCCTTCTTCATATAAATGTTAGATGTGACAACCAGGAATGAGGCACTGCTGGACTTGCTGCTCACTATCCAGTTAGTGACAGCCTAGGCTGCAACAACCACAATATTGTGGAATTTAGGATGCTGATGAGTATGCTGAAAGTGAGCTCCAAAACAAATGTTTTAGATTGCAGAAGAGCAAACTCCAGCATGCTTAGGACTCACATGGGAGGGATCCTGTAGGAAGCTTCCATGGAGATAAAGGAGCTAGAAAGTTTTTCAAGAACACTCTCCTAGACACACAGAACTGGTTCATTCACTCTAAAGGAAAGGAATATAGATGGAACAAGAGACTCCCTTGGCTTACCTCTGAGCTTCTCGGTCTGCTGGGATGTAAAAGGGAAATGTATGAGAGATAGATAAGTGGAAAATCACTTTGCCAGGTTACACCCATCCCTGGAGGCATGTGGTGAAAAGAACCCAGCTCCCAGGTGGACAAAAGAAACCTGAAATAGGTGAGTAGAGAGAGAGATATTTGGTTTTCCCCCTCCAAGGAGGAGAGGTCCCCTGGGCCTACTGTCCCCCCACTGTCTACTCCTCCCCCCCTTCTTGTCCAGCAAGCCTATTTAAAGGGGACCGTTTTCTTCATTCACTCTCTTTTCCCCTGCTTCGCCTTCTCAACAGAAGGGGCCCTGCTGCTCCTGCTTCCTGAGCTACCATGTGGTGAGGCCTACCTCCATGATGCATCCGCATTTCTAAAGAACTGCATCCACTCATATTGAGGGAATCCAATGTCAGCTTGGTCTGGTTTTGTATATTTTTCTATTTACCATTTTCCCTACACCTTTGTAACCTCCCTTGTTAATCAAATGTTATATATATATTTGTTAAAAATATCCTTTTTGCTTCCAAACCAATTCCAGACCATTTCTTTTGTGATTTTTACCTCTCCTTTACCCTGCCTAACTTGCTTTTACCTTACTGGGAAAAAAATGGAGAGTGGAGGTAATCTAATTCTGCTCCATTCGGGCTTTTGGACTTAGGGTAAAGCTTAACCGGCATTAGCAGTGCATAGATGTATTCAGGAAAGGAAAATCTCAGCTTCAATTGAAATTTGCTGAAGATGTCAAAAACTTCAAGAAAGGGTTCTTCAGATGTGTTAACAACAAACAGAAACAGAAAGGGACTATAGGCCCACTATTAAACAGGAGAAGTAGTCTAGTGACCAAGAACAATAAGAATGTGGGAGTCCTCAATACCTTCTTCACTTCTGTCTTCACCAATGCTGTTGGGTCCCAGGCCACAGGAATAAAAATGCAGGTTGATGAAGACAAAGTCCCACCTTCGGTTAAGGAAGAGTGGGTGTGTCAACTATTATAGGAGCTTGAAATTTACTGATCAATGGGCCTGGATGCCATCCACCCAAAGATGCTAGGAGAGATGGCTGATGTTGTTGCAAGGCAGCTCTCCATAATCTATGAGAAGTCATGGAGATCAGGAGACATCTCCAAAGAGTGGGAGAAGGCTAATATCACCCTCATGTACACTAGTGTCATGTCACTAGTGGTGTGCCCCAAGGATCAGTGCTGGGCCCTGTGCTCTTTAACCTCTTTATTGATGATCTGGATGAGGGCATTGAGTCCATCATCGGTAAATTTGCTGACAACACCAAGCTGGGGGCAAGAGTTGATCTGCTGGAGGGTAGAGAGGCTCTGCAGAGGGACCTCAACAGGCTGGACAGATGGCCAGAGTCCAATGGCATGAGATTGAACACATTCAAGTACCGGGTTCTGCACATTGGCCACAACAACCCCATGCAGAGCTACAGGCTGGGATCAGAGTGTCTGGAGAGCAGACAGGTGGAGAGGGACCTGGGGGTGCTGGTCGATGGTAGGCTGAACATGAGCCTGCAGTGTGCCCAGGCAGATGCCAAGAGGGCCAATGGCATCCTGGCCTGCATCAAGAACAGTGTGGCCAGCAGGAGCAGGGAGGTCATTCTGCCCCTCTACACTGCACTGGTTAGGCCGCACTTCGAGTACTGTGTCCAGTTCTGGGCCCCTCCATTCAGGAAGGATGTTGACTTGCTGGAATTAGTCCAGAGAAGGGCAATGAAGTTGGTGAGGGTGTGCTGGGTTGAGGCAGCCCCCTCTCTCCCCACCACGGGCAGGAATAAAACACTCAGACAAACAGATTGCAAAAGTGATGAAAGTTTAAATAGAAAGCAGTGAATGTTACAGAAAACCCAAAGCGTAGTGACAAAGAAAGATCCCAAAACAAACCCAGAGGCATCCCATTCCCACCTGAGGGTACACCCGAGACCCTCAGGGCTCCGCAAAATTTATAGTGGTGCAAGGGATTATGGTAGAAATACCTAATTTCCTGAGTCCACCCACTGGGATGGACTTCTGGACATAGGAAACACCCCTGTAGCAGAGGGCACCCAGCCCAAACTACGACAGCTGGCCAGGCCTGAGACTGCCCATCCCCCTGTGGCCTTGGGCCTAGCCAGGCCCAAAGCCAGCAGACATCTCCCCCAGTTACCGGCTGGCGGAGGAGGAAGAAAAGAGAAAGTGCTAGACTCCGCACTGGATCTTATAGTGGTGCAAAGAATTATGGTAGGAAATACACAATTTCCTGTGTCCATCCCTCTGGGCTGGACTTCTGGACACAGGAAATGAACACACCAGGGGGGCACCCAGCTCAAACTGCAACACACCACCCCTTATTTCATACCATAATCTTTGCACCTAAACACATCATCAAATCAGAAATCTTCTGATGACAAGTCCATCTCTTCATCTGGGTGTCCACTCAACCAGTCTCTCATTCAGGCTCAAGTGTCCGTCCATTCCAGTTCTTCTCCTCTCATCTAACAGAACCTCCCGCGATGCAGAGTTCACTCTTCTGCGGTGCAAGCTCTTCATGGATCCGTTGGACATCCTGGTCACCTGGAAAGAACCTCACAACTTCTCAACCAAACCTTCATTCCCATTTCTATCCACTCAGCGGCATATTTCCACCCCTGGTGCAAGCCAGTCAGAACAATCAGGCTCTGCTACTTCTCCACCCCTCCAGGAAAACAGCACACTGAGCCTCTCTCACCACTGCACGGACCTATCCCAAGCCCAGTGCTGACCGCTTTCAGCCATGGCCCCAGGCTCCACAGATGCATGCCACAGGTACACCGCCCCTCCACTGGGCGTTCGCGTACCGCAGATGTGGCAGCTCCAAGTACACAGCCCCACCCCGGGAGGGGAGGGGCTGCTCCACAACCTGCTGAGAAGAAGGGAGGTGGAGCCAGGTGCTAGGCGCCATTTTCAGAACTCGTCCGAAAACGTCAGGGAAGAGAACAGGGCTGGCCCCGCCGCCGCTCCGAGTGCACGGCCGGGGCCGCCGTCGCCGCCGCGGGCGCACGGCCGGACCCGCCACCACCACAGTCCGAGCAGGACGGCCCGGGCCGCCGTTTGCCGCTCCGAGCGCACGGCCTGGCCCTTCGCTGCCGCAACCCGAGCATAGAGCAGGGCTCCAGCCACCTCTACCGCCGCGGTACAGAATCAAAATCGCCTCCACCCCTTGGGCATTCAAACGGCTCCTCCAGAGAAAGCCATAAACGCGTCCCCAGGGCCCTTGAGAACAGCTTTCGAACTGAGTTCCCGTTCGCCCTCCTTGGGTATCGGGAGCCAGGCTCGCCCGCTCCGCCGCGGTTGGCCCTACCCCGCAGCGAGAACGGACCTGACTTTGATCTGCTCGCCGCTGCCCCTTCCCCCACTTCACCCCCCGCCACTTCTGCCGCTCCGCGGAGAGTAAAGGTGGAGGAGGGGCAGGTCCCACATTCTCAAGCGATACCCCAGTTCCGATGGTTAAGAGCCACCCCTGCTTGAAGTAGCAGGAGGGGCTCCGTGCCACCGGCCACGCACCAAGTATCCCCCGGCAATCCACGAGAACTCACACAATCGCCCCAACAACAACACTTTGAGCCCCAACTGCCAGAAAACCAGAACGACGCCCAGAACTAAATTTAAACTCTCTTATCTTTTGCAATCCGATCTGCAGAATGCACACAATAGCAAACTCCTCTCCTGGCTGGCTCGCCAAGAATGTGGTGGGTTTGGAGGCAGACCCCCTCCCCACAACAGCCATCCTCTGCTACCAAGAATGTGCTGGGTTGAGGCAGCCCCCTCTCTCCCCACCACGGGCAGGAATAAAAACACTCAAACAAACGGATTGCAAAAGTGATGAAAGTTTAAATAGAAAGCAGTGAATATTACAGAAAACCCAAAGCGCAGTGACAAAGAAAGATCCCAAAGCAAACCCAGAGGCATCCCATCCCCACCTGAGGGTACACCTGAGACCCTCAGGGCTCCTTCTTCCCCCTTCCTCTGCTGGGCTAGTCTCAGCTGGCCAGGCCTGAGACTGCCCATCCCCCCATGGCCTTGGGCCTAGCCAGGCCCAAAGCCAGCAGACATCTCCCCCAGTTACCGGCTGGCGGAGGAGGAAGAAAAGAGAAAGTGCTAGACCCCGCACTGGATCTTATAGTGGTGCAAAGAATTATAGTAGGAAATACACAATTTCCTGTGTCCATCCCTCTGGGCTGGACTTCTGGACACAGGAAGTGAACACACCAGGGGGGCACCCAGCTCAAACTGTAACAGAGGGGTTTGGAACACAAGCCCTATGAGGAGAGACTGACGGAGCTGGGATTGCTTAGCTTGGAGAAAAGGAGACTCAGGGGTGACCTTATCACTCTCTACAACTACCTGAAGGGTGGTTGTAGACAGACGGATGTTGGTCTCTTCTCCCAGGCAGCCAGTACCAGAACGAGAGGACACAGTCTCAGGCTGCACCAGGGGAGGTTTAGGTTGGATGTTGGGAAAAAGTTCTATACAGAGAGAGTGACTGCCCATTGGAATGGGCTGCCTGGGGAGGTGGTGGAGTCGTCGTCATTGGAGGTTTTCAGGAGGAGACTTGATGGGGTGCTTGGTTGCATGGTTTAGTTGGTTAGGTGAGTTGGATTGGTTGATGGGTTGGATACGATGATCTTGAAGGTCTCTTCCAACCTGTTTTTTTCTATTCTATTCTATTCTATTCTATTCTATTCTATTCTATTCTATTCTATTCTATTCTATTCTATTCTATTCTATTCTATTCTATTCTATTCTATTCTGTTCTACAAGAAGAGTTCCATGTAGAATCTGAGTAATTGTATACCCATTAGCCTCATTTCACCCCTAGGAAATTTACGGAACCAGTTCTCCCTCCTGGAGTCTGTCACAACTCAGCTGAAGAATGCAACTGGGAAAAGTCTACATGGATTGGTTCATGCAGGATGAGCAGTTGACACTGTCTTCCTGGACTTCTCCAAGGATTTTGACATGGTCCTCTCACAACCTCCTTGTAGAGAAACTGACACATTATTGCCTAGATTGGTGGCCTGTGTGCTGGGTGGCAGGCTGTACCCAGATGGTAAATAGCTGTTTCTCAAACCAGTCACAAGTGGGGTCCTGCGGGGATCAGAATTGGGCCCAGTGCTGTTTAGTATCTTCATAAGTGATCTGGATGTTGGTATCACGACTATCCTGATGAAGTTGCAGGTGACATCAAAATGAGTGGGGAGGTAGACACTCCAGAAGGGACACATACCTCTCCAGGAAGACCTGGGCAGGCTGACTGAGTGGGCTAGCAAGAACCTTATGAAGTTCTATGGGGACAAATGTAGAGTCTTGCACCTGGGAATACATACCCTAGGACTGCAGCTCAGACTGAGCCTGACTGGGGAGCAGAACTGTGAAAACGGACTTGGGGATCTTGGTGTGCAACAAGCTCAACATTAAGTGAACAGTGTGCTGCAGCAGCAAAGCAAGCTATGAGGATGCTAGGTTGCATCAGCAAGGACATCACCAGCAGGGATAGAGAAGTCATTATCCCACTCTACTTAGTGCTTGTCACACCACACCTGGAACACTGCATGCAGGTTCTGTTCCTCCTGTACAAAAAAAGATGTGGACAGGCTAGAAAGCATCCAGAGAAGGGCCACGAGAGTGATCAGAGGACCTGAAGATGTGCCATATAAGGAAAGGCTGAGAGAACTGGGTTTGTTCAGCCTTGAGAAGAGAAGGCCTAAGGAAGTTGTTATTAATACATACCAGTACATAAGGTGTGCCTACCAGGACTATGGAGACTCTCTTTTTACAAGGAGTCACATGGAAAAAGATGAGAGCTGATGGGTACAAGCTGCTCCTGGGGAGATTCTAATTGGATCTTGGAAGAAATTTTTTTTTCCCATGAGAAGTTAGGCTTTGGAATAATTTTTGAAGGGAAGTAGTGGATTTCCCTACATAGGTCAGTTTGAAGACTCAGCTTGGTGCTGGGCCACCTCATTTAAACTATACTACTAGCTAAAATGGTTGGACCAGATGATCCTTGGAGTCCCTTCCAACCTGGCATTCTGTGATTCTGTGAAGTACAATCAAATCCTCTTGCTATGAATCAGAATCCTGTGAAAGACTTGGCTAAAAAATAGTTTCTTGATTTCAGAACAGAAACATTGCTTTCATCACTTTGAGACTCAAAACTTTATACAACAGGAGGAAGGTTGAATTTCTAGTGGTCAAGTGAAACATTGTCATATTCTGGAGATTCTTTTGACAGATTGTAGGCAGAAGTGTGCTAAGAAAACAGGCTTGGTCATTACCAGACAAGCAAAAAATTTAGCCTTGCTCTAGCCTGAGGCACGTACAGCCAAAATCACATACTCCACTATCTGCCTTTGTTCTGTCATTCTCCCAACAGACATTTTATGACTTCTGTTCTGTCTTCTAAGAGCCTTACATTAGTTGCTTCTAATCAAATATGGCTGTTTCACATCTATGTAAACAGAGGAAAAAGGCTTGCAAAAAAGTAACCTCTCTATTTCTTCTTTACTTCATCTATGTTTACACAGGACCTCCCACTGTTATGCAGAGTAAACATCTACCGTAGTTCGCACTACAGTGACAAGTTAAAAAGGAGTCTCATTTTGAAACAGATTTTTAAAGTTTATTTAATTTTGATCCTGTGAACTTACACTGATATGAAACCACATAAGATACCTAAGAAAACTTGTTAGTATGCAAAGGAAGGATTAAATAGGATTGATTTCTCCTGGATATGAATATATAAAAGCTAAAGTTAGCTGTTCACTGAAGACACAGGCTCTGGTGAATGGTCATGATTGTAATCTTGCTAAAGTTCATCCACAAGGTATGTCAAGATAAAGAGAAAATCAGAAGCAACATACATAATCCTCCAGGAATTTGCCATCAAAATGACAACTAATAGAATTTTTCCCACTTTAAAATCAGATGCATTGACCTGTAGAACTCATTCACTCGTTACTACTTCTAAAGTGTTGAATTTTTAATGTTTCTAATTATCAATTATTATTAATCTGAGAAGTGTAAGTGAACACTTCAGAATATTTCTTAAAATGTTTAGAAGGTGACATGATGAGAGTAATATCTGCATGTACATATGGTAAGAAAAAAATGAGTATTCTCCAGACTTCAGAAGTTCACTACCTGGGATCAGATGAAAAAGTGTTACCCCACTGAGATATGTCACTCAGTTGAAAAAGTTGCACATTTTACAGTTTTTTATGCATTTCCTTAATGACTGTAAAACTGATAACAGTTAAACATTTATGCCAGAAGATAAAGAATTACCTATTCAAAGATCTTTCTGTCAGAGAAACTCTTAAGGACTGATTATTTCTGACAAAACTGTGAAATTGACACCTAAAGACCTCTGCTAGGGACATACGCACCAGTGTTCCAAGTTGATTGCATAAAATGCATGACAGTAATTGCTGTGTATCCAAGAATGACTGTCAAAAGAGTACTTTGAAGAAATTTTCTCACAGCATTAGGAAGACTGCATGAAGGGGGCTGAAATCACAGTATTCTCAGGCTTTCTCATCTGTACGATGAAGTACAGTATCTAAGTTGTATTTCCCCTAATCTTTGAAAAAGTTAGGAAATATAAACCTTAATACTCTGACATTTAGCAAAAAAAAAAAAAAAGTATTATGTACTTTTATAAGTACTGTCTGCTCCCACAGTCATGAATTTAAGAGCTATAATACTAAATTCAGGCCATTAATAGCTTTGGTTTAAGGGTAAACCTGGGATATGATGATTCTGAGTCATCTGTAAGACTAAATTATTAAGGACTTGCTTTGTGCTCTGGGCAAAGATATGAAAACTGAATAAAACATGTGCTTCCACACTAAAAAAGAGTTGCAAGGCTCATGTTCTGTAAAAGGTCTATTTGCCAGTCAAGAAACAGGATGGAGAACTGTGGGTGCCAGCAATAAGTAAGACTGAGGACTTGTTTAATAGTTTGCAGGTGAATGAGGTTATTTTTCTGCCAAGTCCTGCTCTTTGAAAGTGCTTGTCCCTGCAAGAGTTATGCCCACGACATACAAGCACAGAATAAACCCCATCACATAAGAAGGACCACTCCAGGATCCATGCCTGAGCTTAAGCAGGACAGTGTTCAGATGTAGAACCCAATTTCTTTAGAGTTAATGTCAGTAGTCACCTTCAGCAGGTTGCAGAGTACAAAATAAACTATGTTTGGAGTTTGCAGGTATTGCTTTTGCTTTTCTTTTTTTTTTTTTTGGTGGCCTAATATGAAGGAAACTTAGTGGCAGAAAGTAAGTACTTTGGTGCTAGCAGGATCCAAGTATACCTGCATTTTGGAAGGAGCAGTTTTCAGTGATAGGACTTCAGGCAACATGCAGAAAACCCCTGCCATATTATTAAAGGAAAATTAATTGGAAGAAGGCTGTATTGTCAGAAATCAATCCCAAACTATTTTTAGGTTTGATTCAATCTTATTCCTATGTTCAAGCATACTGTGTAAACTTAAATATTTTTATTTTAATCTATTTTCTTTATTATACCTTCTCAAACACCAAATGTGCGAATATGTAAGGTATTTCACTCTGTTTTGTTTCCATGTCACTGCATACACTAGAAACATTGCACCAACAATTTAAAGAACTGACCACTTCTCAAACCTCTTTTTATCATTACCCCAAGAACAGAAAACCTGCAGATTTCTGAAAATTAGTAGTATCACAAAGGTACAGCTGAAACCTACTTTGGTTAGGCAAACTAAGTAGAATATGAACCAAATGACACACATAATGTATCATTAGGATACGAAGCAAAGAGTTTAACCCCATTCAGATGCCTATGATTTTCAACGGTGACTGATGTGAACTATGCAGGTGAAAAGTAAAAATTGTCTCATGCCTCATCAGAAAGAAGAGACAAAGCAGCAGTTCGACTTTCACAGGAGCTGTGTTGTAGGAGAGCATTACCTGGCTATCCAATGAGTGAGGAAGTTAGTGAAGCATGAGTGGAAATAGTTCGTAGTATGATGGGAATTCATGATGATTACACACAGGCTTGCCTTGATGAGAAGAGTCTGAGAGCCCTTGGGCTGTTTGGTCTGGAGAGGAGAAGCCTGAGAGGGGATTTAATAAATGTCTATCAATATCCGAGGGCTGGGAATCAAGAGGGAGGGGACAGGCTCTGCTCAGTTGCACCGTGTGATAGGACAAGGGTCAATGGATGGAAACTACAGCACAGGAGGTTCCACATCAACATGAGGAGGAACTTCCTCACTGTGAGGGTCACAGAGCACTGGAACAGGCTGCCCAGTGAGGCTGTGGAGTCTCCTTCTCTGGAGACTTTCCATCTCTGTCTGGATGTGTCCTGTGTGACCTGCACTGGATTCTGTGGTCCTGCTCTGGCGGGGGGTTGGACTCGATCTCGAGAGGTCCCTTCCAACCTCTAACATCCTGTGATCATGACCTGTGATCATTTGTATCTCCAAATACTATCAAGAAAGGAACAGTCTGTTGACACAGAAGTGATGAGGAACCTATGGAAATGTGGTGAACTTTGGAGGTATTGAGAAGAGAAGGAATCTCTCTAAGCATTTTCATACCTCTAAGCTTGAGGGACCGTATACACATGCAAAGCTACAAAGACCTGCCTTGAATTTTCACTGCCTTAGTGAAACCATAAACATTCCAAAAGCAGAATCTCATAGGTTTGGAATTATGCTTAGTTTCCATTCACTGGAAGAGGATAGCTTACAGGGTGTGTAATGTCACATGTAGCATAACTGGGCATGGCACATCAATTCACACAGAAGGACATGCAAGGAAAAATCTGCACCTGCCAGGTCTGATGCCTCTTCTCAGATAGAGCTCTAGTGGGAACACATTGCCACCCAGGTATCTTGCTGCAGGGTGTGTCCTACTCTTACACTGATCTTGTAGGAGACCAGTAAGCATAGCTGCCAGCAATGTGATCAGGGAGAGGACCTCCCCTCTTAGTGACAGAGCTCTGGGAGGTGACAAGTATGTTGTGAACAATCAGGGATTGTGAGAAAGAGATAGATTCCTACAGTCACACCCTGCCCCCCTTGACAGAAACCCAAGAAGCAGACAGAGCTTGTGTTACCTCTAATGCCCTGACTAGGCGCAGGGATTCAGAAGATAGTGGACAATGGCAGCAAGTTCCTGGCTGACACAATGCGCACCCTAGGTACATCTCTCAGTAACTACTCCACCTTCCCAGGTGCCCTTGAAAAACAGACAGAGTGCTCTGCAAAGGGAAGCAGACAATGACAAGGGTGATAGATAATCCAGACTGGAGGATCTGGTAAGGTTTAGTCAGTCTAGCCCCTGTATCAAAATTTCTTCAGGAGAGAATAAAAGACAGGTAGGTCATTGTCCTCGATAACTCATTTCTGAATGGACTGGGAGGCTTAACATGCGGTTTGTACCTACATCTTCAGGAAGTCTGCTGTCTCCCAGGGTCCATTTAGTGAGGTAAGGAGAAAGCTCACTTCGCCAGCACAGCCCTCAGACTACTGTACACTGCTGATATCAGGCAGGCAGTGATATCACAGTATCACAGTATCACAGTAACTAAGGTTGGAAGAGACCCCAAGGATCATCAAGTCCAACCTGTTCCAACAGACCTCACAACTAGATCATGGCACCAAGTGCCACGTCCAATCTCCCCTTGAACACCTCCAGGGACGGTGACTCCACCACCTCCCTGGGCAGCCCATTCCAATGACGAATGACTCGCTCAGTGAAGAACTTTTTCCTCACCTCGAGTCTAAACCTCCCCTGGCACAACTTGAGACTGTGTCCCCTTGTTCTGGTGCTGGTTGCCTGGGAGAAGAGACCAACCCCCTCCTGTCTACAACCACCTTTCAGGTAGTTGTAGAGGGCAATGAGGTCGCCTCTGATCCTTCTCTTCTCCAGGCTAAACAATCCCAGCTCCCTCAGCCTCTCCTCATAGGGCTTGTGCTCAAGGCCTCTCACCAGCCTTGTTGCCCTTCTCTGGACACGTTCAAGTGTCTCAATGTCCTTCCTAAACTGAGGGGCCCAGAACTGGACACAGTACTCAAGGTGTGGCCTAACCAATGCAGAGTAGAGGGGCACAATGACCTCCCTGCTCCTGCTGGCCACACTATTCCTAATACAGGCCAGGATGCCATTGGCCGTCTTGGCCACCTGGGCACACTGCTGGCTCATGTTTAGGCGGGTGTCAATCAGCACCCCCAGGTCCCTCTCTGTTTGGCAGCCCTCCAGCCACTCTGACCCCAGCCTGTAGCTCTGCATGGGGTTGCTGTGGCCAAAGTGCAGCACCCGGCACTTGGACTTGTTAAATGCCATCCCATTGGACTCTGCCCATCTGTCCAGTCGGTCAAGGTCCCTCTGCAGAGCCTTTCTACCCTCTAACTGACTAACACCTGTTCCCAACTTGGTGTCATCTGCAAACTTGCTGATGACTGACTCAACCCCCTCATCCAGATCATCATTGAAGATGTTAAAGAGGATGGGGCCCAGTACTGATCCCTGGGGGACGCCACTGGTGACTGGCCGCCAGCCGGATGTGGCCCCATTCACCACCACTCTCTGGGCTCGGCCCTCCAGCCAGTTCCTAACCCAACACAGAGTGTTGCGGTCCAAACCACGAGCTGACAGCTTAGCCAGCAGTTTACTGTGGGGGACGGTGTCAAAGGCCTTGCTGAAGTCCAGATAGACTACATCCACAGGCCTCCCCACATCCACCAGACGGGTCACCTGATCATAGAAGGAGATCAGGTTGGAGAGGCAGGACCTGCCCTTCCTAAATCCATGTTGGCTGGACCTGAGCCCTTGGCCATCCTTCAGGTGTGCAGTTATTGCCGGCAGGATAATCTGCTCCATCACTTTCCTTGGCAGTGAGGTCAGGCTGACTGGTCTGTAGTTTCCAGGTTCCTCCATCCGTCCCTTCTTGTGGATGGGGACCACACTGGCCAGTTTCCAGTCATCTGGGACCTCTCCAGTGAGCCAGGACTGGAGGAAAATGATGGAGAGCGGCTTGGCCAGCTCATCTGCCAGCTCTCTCAGCACCCTAGGATGGATCCCATCCGGTCCCATGGACTTATGGGTGTCCAAGTGGCTCAGCAGGTCCCGGACTAATTCCTCATGGATTTCTGGGGCATTACACTGCTCCCCGACCCTATTACCCAGCTCAGGAGGCCACTCATCCTGGACTCCTACCTTGCTGTTAAACACTGAGGCAAAGAAGGCGTTCAGGACCTCAGCCTTTTCCTCATCTTCGGTCACCGTGTCCAGTAAGGAGTGGAGGTTCTTCTTGCCCTTCTTTTTAGCGTTGATATATTTGTAAAATTGCTTTTTATTATCTTTCACAGAGGTGGCCAGCTTCAGTTCCAACTGGGCCTTTGCCTCTCTAATTTTATTCCTACATAGTCTAACCACTTCCTTAAACATACCTCGAGAAGCCTTCCCCTCCTTCCAAAGGTGATACAGCCTCTTTTTTTCCCTTAAATCCTTCAGGAGCTGCTTGCCCATCCAGGCCGGTCGCCTTCCCCGCCGGCTCATCTTTCGGCACATGGGGACCGCCAGTTCCTGTGCCTTCAAGAGCTCCTGTTTGAAGTAGGTCCAACCCTCCTGGACCCCTCGGTTCATGAGGGTTGGTACCCAGGGAACTTTACAAATAAGTTTCTTAAAGAGGCTGAAGTTTGCCCTCCGGAAGTCCAAGGTGAAGGTTCTGTTGGTACTCCTCCCTATCTCCCTGCATATTGAAAACTTCACTATCTCGTGGTCACTGCACCCTAGGCAGCCTCCTGATGAAGTAGCAATAAGAAGTACAATGGTAATTAAGAGAGTCTTCAGGGCCTTAGGACAACAGAGTAAGGGGTCAGGAGCACAAATAATTCTCTCCCCTATCTCTCCAGCTGCAAGGCATGATGATGAGGAAATAAACAGAAAGAGAGAGCAGATCAGTTCCTGGTTCCAAACCAGCTCTCTCCAGCAGGTCTTTGGGTTTTTTTATAATGGGTTGATTTATAGGACACCAGGCCTGATGGTAACAGATGGGATGCACCTGGCTTAAAGCGGGAAAATTATCCTAGCACAGGAGCTAGCAGGGCTTTAGACTATAGTGAGAAAAGGTAGGGCACAAACCCAGGTTTTCTAGATATATGGGAGGTAGTCCTAAAGGGCCAGGGAGTCTCTGAAGGATGGATTCTCGTCAAGAAGGATGTCTGAAAGGTGCAGGAAGAGACCATCCCCATGTGCTGAAAGATGAATCAGCAAGGAAGAAGGCTAGCTTGGCTGAACAGAAAGACTTGGTTACTCTCTATGGGGAAAAGGAGAGTCTATGGTCATGGGAAGAAGGGCCAGACAACTTAGGAGGACTAAAGAGTTGTTGTGAGGCTATGAAGGAAGAAAACGATAAAGGCGAAAGTCTAACTGCAAATTAATTGGACTTCAGCTGTTAAAGACAACACAAAATGCTTCTACAAATATATTAGCCACAAAAGGAGGACTTTGTTGAATTTCTGTCCTTTGGCGTAGTCCCCCACAACAGCCTACTCTCCGAGATATCGATTTTATGGGTGGACTGTTCAGACGATAATGAATTGGCTGGATGGTCACATCCAGTGGGTAGTGTTCAATGGCTTGAAGTCCAGATGGACAGCAGCAACAAATGGTGTCCAACAAGGCTGGCAGTTCCCATGTGCTGAAAGATGAGACGCAGGGAAGGTGAACGACCTGGATGAGCAAGCACCTCCTGATGGAATTAAGGGGAAAAAAGAGGCTCCTTTGGAAGGAGCGGGAGGCTTCTCATGATGCATTTAAGGATGTTGTTAGATTATGCAGGAGAATAATTAGAGAGGCAAAGGCCCAGTTAGAACTTAAGCTGGCCACTCTGAGAAAGATAATGAAAAGCATTTTTATAAATATATTAATGCTAAAAAGAGGGGCAAGAAGAACCTCCACTCCTTATTGGACCTGGAGGGTAACACTGTAACTAAGGATGAGGGAAAAGCTGAAGTACTTGTGACTGTTTGAGGCTGTGCCTTTAAGAAACAGACAGTGCGGGGACACTCTAGCTGAATGTTTTCGGTACTAGAACAAAAACACTCTGACGTTCTAAATGAATTTCATTGGTGAAGGGGCAAAATGCAACTTTAAATTGTAGGGCAGTTGGAATTTTTTCTCAGTTTTGGGTTTCAGCCTGTTCTGCCTGCCTGCTTCTCAGTGAACTAGCTGGAGCTCACCTTGAGATAAGCAAAAACTAATCCTGCATGTGCTTTTGAAGCTTAATAACAACTCTTTTCTTTAATAACTGCCTTTCTCTTTCTCTCTAAACCCTTTTTGGGAAAAAAGGGAGGTAGGGGGGGAGAGAGAGGGGTTACGGGGAGGGAAACCCTCCTCTCGAGGAGGGAATCTTGTGTTATTTTCCTTTGCTGAGTATTTCTGTATATATATTGTAAATACCTGTATATATTGTGTTATATATAATCTGCTTTCCATATTTCTTGCTTTCCATATTGCTTGTAAATATAGCTTGTTTTTCTGACTGAGCTAGCTGTGGTTTTCTTTCTCTGTGGGGGAGGGAGAGCTAGGCCCTCTCTCAACCTACCGCATTATTGCCGCCCAACGTGGGGCTTGGTGATAAATTAGCTTAATTTAGTGCTTGCCTGAGTCAGAGAAACAAACATGAAGATGTTTTGGCTTTTAGAGCATCTGTTCTTCTCAGTCTTTGGTGTATTGATCTACAAATATTGCCTGGGTTTGATTATCAATCAAGTAGGTAAATAATATAATGCAAAAATTATATTTGTGGTTTAAGTACAAGATTCAGCTCCTATATGATCAGTGCCTGGAATTCTTTTGGCTTAAAAGGTACAGAAATGTTACCTCTAGCACTCTCCCAATTGAGATAAGGGAGTTTAAGATTCCAGTCAGTGAAAGGGTAATTTTAAGTGATGGCTGGGATCCAAAGCTGATTTTCTCGATGTGTGTAGTCCTGCTATCAGTGATGATTAATGTGTATTTGTTAGTAACACTGTACTGGGAGAAAAAAGTTTCTAAGGCATGTTTTGTTATAAAACAGAGGTCAAAGAAAAGAAAACACCACCCTGGCTCTGTTCCAGAAACATCTAGTGATGATGATAGTGGAGAATCTGTGTCACTTAAAGATAAATCTAAAAAGTCAATTGGAAAGGCAGCTTTGAACGGCACTGTTGCTGATTCTGGCAAGCAGCCCCAAACATGGCGGCTCCCACGTCACCAGCTGCCGCCATTAACAAGGCAAAGTCATTTCCTCTTTCTTCCATGGCAGGAGCAGAAGCGTCCTTCAAAGCAGCTAATCTCTCTCAAAGCCTATCAGCTTCTGATAAGGCAGCTGGAAACCCAAACACAGCTCCAGTTAAGCAAATAGCAGTTTTAACAACAAGGACTGGAAAGGCCAAAGCTGATTCAGGAGCTGATGGGGGAAGACAGCGAGGTTCTTCTGCTGGGGAGGAAGAGAAAATTTGTCTTAAAAATATAGCTGCGATATTGAGATCATCAGAGGATCGAGATGCAGCTCTTGGTAGGACAGCAGCTAGTGGTGGCGCTTTTCAGCTTAAAGGAATCCTTGAGAAAGTGACAGAAAGATTATTTGGACGGCAAGTTGAGGAAGAGGAGGCAAAGGAAGAAGATGACATATCTGACTGTTCTTCACCACATGAGGAATTGAGAAATGTGTGTAAGGATTACCTCAGAGCAGATAAGGAGCCAGTTCTCGCTTGGCTTGGTAGATGTTATGATACAGGTGCTCCAGCTCTAATGGTTGGAGACAAGTCAGCAGCTCAGCTAGGAACTCTCTCGAAGGATAATGGAATAGATAGACATCTAGGCAAGGCTCTCGGTAAGGTTAATCTGTGGATACGCCTTTTAATGGCGGTTCTCATGAGATACCCTTCCCTCAATGATCTTCCATGGAATCCTAAGCCCTGGACAACCATAGATGAGGGAATTAAGCGTCTGAGAGAATTTGCTGTTAGGGAGATACTCTATGGTGAACATGAATCTCTGAATCCTGATGATGTTCCTGTAGGAAATTGTATTGCTAAAAAGCTCATCAAGCTTGCTCCTTCCAATTATGCAAACATTCTGGCAAGCAGAATTGTGGCAAGAAATTACGGTGGAGCTCCTCCTACGGTTGGCCAATTCACTGATCAATTGAGGCAATTGGATGATAACATGACACGTGTTTCTTTGGTTTCAGCCATTGAAACTCTGTCTGGAAAACTGGAGAATTGCATGAAAGAGCTGAAGGATGAATTTAAAAACACCATATCCCAACTGGCACAAAGAGATAATTCCAATTCTTCTTCCAGGTGGATACAGGTTGGCATCCTCCAAGGAGGTCATTCTAAAACAGATCAAACAAAAACGGACCACCAAGGCAATCACGTAGGACCATTTGGATAACTCTGCGTGATCAGTTTGGTGAGAACATGAACAGATGGGATGGTCAACCAACTTCTAATCTTTTCAGGAGACTGAGAGAACTGCAAAGTGGCAGAACCCGAGGTAGCAATACCAGAAGGGTAGCTGTTACTTCTACAGTTCCCCAGGACAACTCTAGTAGCTCTAACAGTGGCTCCAGCTCTAACACTGCACAGTGTGCTCATTGCACCTGTGGACATGTTCCCCATAACTAGGGGTGCCCTGCCTCCTGCCAGGGGGAGAAGAGGGGTAATAGAGATAACAGAATCTATTGGGATGTGTACATCCAGTGGCCTGGCACTTCATACTTTCGGAAGTACAGGGCCTTGGTTGACACAGGAGCTCAGTGCACCATATTGGCATCAAATTATCAGGGATCAGAGTCCATAACTGTTCTGGGAGTCACTGGTGGATCTCAAGAGTTAAGTAAGGTGGAGGTTAATATAAGTCTAACTGGTAAACAGTGGAGGAAGCATACAGTTGTGACTGGACCTGACGCACCTCCTTGACTGGGTTAAAGCTTACCCTCAGAGATTCAGTCCCTTTGAGGCTGTCACTCTTCCCAACTGACAGGACTGGAAAACTGTGATGCTAGGCTGTGGTGAAGTGAAGCGAAGGACTCTTTGCAGTCTTCTGGATAATCTGAGGCACTGTGGCACTTCCTGGGTTGCTGGCTTCTCTCCACATTGCAGAGGCTGGTAGCATACACGTGAGCGAATGGAGCTTAATAGAAGAATTAGCTTAACATCAAAAGCAGAGAGCAAAGAGCTCAGGCAAAGAGCGACTTGTTTACAATTTGGAGTGTACTTTTATTGGTCCTTGAATTGGACCAATAGTCAACCATGATAAGACCCTTTCAGCTATGGCTAAGTATGTAGCTAGAATTATGCCCAAACATGAGCATCCCCTGAGGTGGGCTCATGATGTTGTTTACTCCAAAGAAAGCAGGTTGGGTTTTTTACTGAGTCTGACTGGTGCCTTTGTCTTTGTCTTCCCAGCTCTGGGCTGAGCACCCACTCCAGAAAGGAAAGAGGTGGAGGGGAAGTGAGCCAAACATGTTGGGACAAGTTTTGCCAATATCTGGGGCATAATTCTGGGCATAGGATGCCTTCACAACACCTGATGGAGAGGGCCCAGAAGAGGGCCATGAAAATGGTCATTGGAGCACCTCTGCTATGAGGACAAGCTGAGGGAGCTGTGGTTCAGCCTGGAGAAGAGGAGGCTTTGGGGAGACCTACTAGGGGCCTTCCATTGTTTAAGAAACATATTCAGAAAGTTCCCTGGGTAGCAGCCCTCAAGAACCGAGGGGTCCAAGATAGTTAGAATACTTCAAACAGAAGCTCTTGAAGGCAGAGGAACTGAGCTGGAAGGGAAGGCAACCGACCTGGAGGAGCAAGCAGCTCCTGGAGAAATTAAGGGGAAAAAAGAGGCTGTATCACCTTTGGAAGGAGGGGAAGGCTTCTCAAAGTATGTTTAAGGAAGTTGCTAGATTATGTAGGAAAAAAATTAGAGAGGCAAAGGCCCAGTTGGAGCTGAAGCTGGCCACCTCTGTGAAAGATAACAAAAAGCATTTTTATAAATATATTAATGCTAAAAAGAGGAGCAAGAAGAACCTGCACTCCTTATTGGATCTGGAGGGGAACACTGTAATTAAAGATGAGGAAAAGGCTGAGGTCTCAATTTTTTCTTGCCTCAATTTTTAACAGCAAGGCAGGAGGAGTTCAGGACAAGTGGCCTCCTGAGCTGGGTGATGGGGTCAGGGAGCAGTAAATTGCCCCAGAAAACCATGAGGAATTAGTTTGGGACCTGCTGAGCCACTTGGATACTCACAACTCCATGGGACTGGATGGGATCCATCCTAGGATGCTGAGAGAACTGGCAGATGAGATGGACAAGCCACTCTCCATCATTTTCCTCCAGTCCTGGCTCATCGGAGAGGTCCCAGATGACTGGAAACTGGCCAATGTGATCCCCATCCACAAGAAGGGTCGGATGGAGAAACCCAGAAACTACAGGCCAGTCAGCCTGACCTCAGTGCCAGGGAAAATGATGGAGCAGATTATCTTGGCGGCAATAACTGCACACCTGAAGGATGGCCAAGGGCTCAGGTCCAGCCAACATGGATTTAGGAAGGGCAGGTCTTGCCTCTCCAACCTGATCTCCTTCTATGATCAGGTGACCCATCTGGTGGATGTGGAGAGGCCTGTGGATGTAGTCTACCTGGACTTCAGCAAGGCCTTTGACACTGTCCCCCACTGCAAACTGCTGGCTAAGCTGTCAGCTCGTGGTTTGGACCGCAACACTCTGTGCTGGGTTAGGAACTGGCTGGAGGGCCGAGCCCAGAGAGTGGTGGTGAATGGTGCCACATCCAGCTGGCGGCCAGTCACCAGTGGCGTCCCCCAGGGATCAGCGCTGGGCTCCATCCTCTTTAATATCTTTATTGTTGATCTGGATGAGGGGGTTGATTCAGTCATCAGCAAATTTGCAGATGACACCAAGTTGGGAGCAGATGTTGGTCAGTTAGAGGGTGGAAGGGCTCTGCAGAGGGACCGCGACTGACTGGACAGATGAGCAGAGTCCAAAGGGCTGACATTCAACAAGTCCAAGTGCCGGGTGCTGCACTTTGGCCACGGCAACCCCATGCAGAGCTACAGGCTGGGGTCAGAGTGGCTGGAGTCAGAGTGGCTGGAGAGCTCCCAAACAGAGAGGGACCAGGGGGTACTGATTGACAGCCACCTAAACATGAGACATCAATGTGCCCAGGTGGCCAAGAAGGCCAATGGCATCCTGGCCTGCATTAGGAATAGTGTGGCCAGCAGGAGCAGGGAAGTCATTGTGCCCCTGTACTCTGCATTGGTTAGGCCACACCTTGAATCCTGTGTCCAGTTCTAGGCCCCTCAGTTTAGGAAGGACATCGAGACACTTGAACATGTCTAGAGAAGGGCAACAAGACTGGTGAGAGGCCTTGAGCACAAGCCCTATGAGGAGAGGCTGAGGGAGCTGGGATTGTTTAGCCTGGAGAAGAGGAGGCTCAGGGGTGACCTCATTGCTCTCTACAGCTACCTGAAAGGTGGTTGTAGCCATGAAGGGGTTGGTCTCTTCTCTCTAGCAACCAGCACCAGAATGTGACTGTTTTAGGCTAGGACACAGTCTCAGGCTGCGCCAGGGGAGATTTAGGCTGGAGGTTAGGAGAAAGTTCTTCACCGAGAGAGTCATTCGTCATTGGAATGGGCTGCCCAGGGAGGTGGTGGAGTCACTGTCCCTGGAGGGGTTCAAGAGGGGATTGGACATGGTGCTTGGTGCCATGATCTAGTCATGAGGTCGGTGGTGAGAGTTTGGACTCGATAATCTTTGAGGTCTCTTCCAACCTTGGTGATACTGTGATACTATGGGAGTAACATAACACTGAAACAGGTTGCCCAGGGAGGTGGCTGGGGCCCCATCCCTGGAGATAATCAAAGTGGGCTCAACATGGCTCTGGGCAACCTGATCTAGTTGCAGACACTCCTGCTTACAGCAGAGGGGGTTGGATTAGATGGCTTTTGGCAGTACCTTCCAACCCAGATGCTTCCATAATTTCCTTCCAACCCAGATGATTCCATAATTTACTCCTGGCTAACTGGGAAGGTCCTAGCTGAATGGAGACTGGCAAATATGATGCCTACAAGAAGGGCTGGAGCAAAAACCTGGAAAACTAGAGACCTGTCAGTCTGACCTCAGTGCCGGGGATAGTCACAGAGCAGATAATTTTGAGTGCCATTGTGCAGCATGCCCAGTCAACATAGATATATAAAATGCAAGTCCTGCTTAACAAACCTGATTCCTTCTATGACATGTTGATCTGTTTGGTAAGGGAGGAAAAGGTTTTGGATATTTTCTTCCTGGCCTTTAATGTAGTTTTTGACACTGTCTCCTGCTAAATCCTCCTGAAGAAACTGCTCATGGTTTAGATGGATAGACACTTTTTTCCAGTAAAAATCTTTCTGAACTGCTGGGCCACACAAGTGATGGTGAATGAACTTAAATCCAGTTGTCAGCCTTTCACAACTGGTGTTCTCCAGGGCTCAGTACTGGGGACAATTCTCTTTAATATCATTATTAATGATCGGTATGAAGAAATTGAGTGCACTCTCAATAAGTTTGCAGATGGTACCACCTTGGATTGGAGTGTTGATCTGCTTGAGGGTAGGAGGTCTCTGCAAAGAGATCTGGACAGACTGGATCAGTCAGTTGAGGTAAGTTATATGAAGTTTAACAAGGCCAAGCATGGGATCCTGTATTTGGATCACAACTGCATGCAGTGCTGCTGGCTTAGGGAACAGTGGCTGGAAATCAGACAGCATAAGAGGGGTGCTGTCTGACAGCCAGCTGAACATGAGCCAGTATTTTGCTCAGGTAACCAAGAAGGCTACCATCATCCTGGCCTTTACGAGGAATAGTGTAGCCAGCAGGAATAAAGACGATATCATGCCCCTGTACTCAGCACTGATGAGGCCATGTCTCAAATATTGTGTTCAGTGTTGGCCCCTGACTACAAGAAGGACATTGAGTTCCTGGAGAATGTCCAGGGAAGGGCAGCAATGCTGGTAGAGTATCTGGAGAACAAGTCTCATGAGGAGTGGTTGAGAGAACAGGGATTGTTTAGTGTGGAGAAAAAGAGGCTGAGGGGTAACAGAGTTGGTCTCTACAACTACCTGCAGTGAGAAGTGGTCGGTGTCTTTTCCCCAGTATCAAATAATAGAACAAGAGGAAATTGCCTCAAGTTGTGCCAGGGAAGGTTTAGATCAGATGGTAGCAAAAAAATTCTTTCTGGAAGGTGTGTTCAGGCATTGATAGTTACCATCCCTGAAGGTGCTCAAACTTACAGACATGTTACTTCAGGACATGGTTTAATGGCTATGCTGGTGTTTGGTTGATGGTCTGACTTGAAGATCTTATAAGTCTTTTCCAAATGAAAAAAAAAAATCTAAGAATCTATGATTCCTGTATGCTTTTTGCAGTTGGGTAAAACTTGGCTATAATTCATGCATTCAGCCCACTGAATGTTCTCTGTGAGAAATCTACTGAGAAAACCAGAAACAAAATAAATTAAAAGGGTCATAATAATGATTAAAAGAACTATTGAATAGTCTTCATATTCTTTTTTTTTTCTCTTTAAAAAGCCTTAGACTGTAAGCTTACATTAGCTATTTCACTACAAGTATATTTTGTAGCTGAAATCAATAAAAATATGGCTTCTACAAAATCAAGTTTTCATTAAATTTGCTCACAGGAAAATATTCAAACATCTTCATGAAAGAAGACTGATATGCCATGAGAAAGATGAAATTTCACCCCAAACTGACCTTTTCCCCTTTTCTAAATCTCCATAAAGGGGACAAA
The DNA here is from genome assembly GCF_014839835.1 of Dryobates pubescens. Taxonomy (NCBI): domain Eukaryota; kingdom Metazoa; phylum Chordata; class Aves; order Piciformes; family Picidae; genus Dryobates; species Dryobates pubescens. The sequence goes on along the minus strand of NC_071657.1, from coordinate 23,762,210 downwards.
AATAGAGAAGGATCTGTTTCTTTGATGAATTCTACTAGTCTTTCTACTTTAGACCAAGTAAACCCACATTCCACAACTTAATCCAGTCAAAAAGCTCACCTGATAATAAATTTAATTAGTAGCTGGTCAATTAGATTTCTCTATGGCACTGTATCAAAAACTTTTGTAAAATCCAGATAAAATACTTCCATATCTTTTCCTTCATGAAGTCATTCCATTTTTTACTCAAATAGTTATTTCAGATATGTTAAGAATGACTAGATTGTGTAAACTGAGGCTAATTTATCTTTAAGTCAAACATGTTATGGAGAGTCCTTGGTATTGCCACCTTCACCTTCTTTTTGTTCTGATAAGTTACATATAAGTTACTTAAAATTAAACAAAAAGACCAAACAAACAACCAAACAAAAAGAAACCTGCCTAAAATAGTTAAGTGTCTTAATAAATCAGATTATATCAGAAAAATCATAGCTTGTGAACTTCATCAGAGTGGCTGGAGAGCGGCCAGGCAGAGAGGGACCTGGGGGTGCTGGTTGATGGTAGGCTGAACATGAGCCTGCAGTGTGCCCAGGCAGCCAGGAGGGCCAATGGCATCCGGGCCTGCATCAGGAACAGTATGGCCAGCAGGAACAGGGAGGTCATTGTGCCCCTGTACACTGCACTGGTTAGGCCACACCTTGAGTACTGTGTCCAGTTTTGGGCCCCCCAGTTTAGGAAGGATGTTGACTTGCTGGAACTAGTCCAGAGAAGAGCAATGAAGCTGGTGAGGAGTTTGGAACACAAGCCCTATGAGGAGAGACTGAGGGAGCTGGAGTTGCTTAGCCTGGAGAGGAGGAGACTCAGGGGTGACCTTATTGCTCTCTACAACTACCTGAAGGGAGGTTGTAGACAGGCAGAGGTTGTTCTCTTCTCCCAGGCAACCAGTACCAGAACAAGAGGACACAGTCTCAGGCTGCGCCAGGGGAGATTTAGGCTTTAGATTAGGAGGAAGTTTTACACAAAGAGAGTGATTGCCCATTGGAATGAGCTGCCCGAGGAGGTGGTGGAGTCACCATCACTGGAGGTGCTCAGGAGGAGACTTGATAGGGTGCTTGGTTGCATGGTTTAGTTGATTAGGTAGTGTTGGATGATAGGTTGGACACAATGATCTTGAAGGTCTCTTCCAACCTGGTCTGGTCTATTCTATTCCATTCTATTCCATTCTATTCCATTCTATTCTATTCTATTCTATTCTATTCTTCAGGAAATATTATCACATTTTTTTCTCTGGTATTGTAGGGTGACATTGTGCATGTTTTATCAATCCTTTCTAATCACACATTCCATTGAAAGGTGCATTTAAAATGCTGCCTGCACAGGCAGAATAAAGCATATCGCTAAATGTCCTGCTTGTTCCTCATACGGATTAAATTAACAGTGGAGATGTACAGAGAGTCACAGCAGCTGAGAAACTGAACCCCTGCTTTACCCATTGATAAAGCTATTGAAATGAAATTATGAGATACATGAATAAGTTGTGTATATGACATTTGATTTTGGGATTTAGAGTTGTCAGCCCTAGCTTCTGTTGCAAAGCAAATCAACAGGGAATTATTTAATCTTTCAAAACTTTTGGGTTTTTTTTTTCTTCCTTTCCATATTCTTCTTTGAAATACAGGTTTACTAACAAACTTTTAAGAGTTTGTGCTTTCTTTTGCAGAGGTCTTGCATCTGTGTCTGCTATTGCATATCTGTGCATTACTCATACCTACGGCAAGAACCAGATTTCTTTTAATAGCCAGATGTTGTTTTTCTCTCATATATCCATTGCTCATAGCATGAGTAAGAAAAGAAAGATTTGGCACTAATTCTTACCTTTCTTTAGAGTATAAAAGATCAAATAATTTTAACATCTGTAAAACTGCTTGACTCATATCCTTTACTTAGTATGACCTAGCTTATATCTGAAATCTCTCATTGTTGGGAGATCATGCCTTGTACAGTAACCTTATCCAATTTCTTTTGCCATCTCATCTTGTTCCCTTTTCTGAACAAGTTCTCTCTCTCTAATTCCTGTATTATATTCAATTTCAGGCAATAATGATTATACCCTTTTGTTAGTTCTATTGTCCTGGAAATACTCCAGTTCTGATAATTGCTTTCTGTTGACATATAACCCCCTTCTGCAGGTTCAGCTGGGTGACATATTCTCCTTTACTTCCTGTCCTAAAGTATCATGTCTTGTTGCTGTGCAGTTTTTAAACAGCTGCTCTGTTCTGCTCCACTGCCTTCTGCATTTAAATGATTTGCACAGTCACACAATTGTATGCATGTACACAGGCACAGTGATTTGGAAAAGAAAGCCAAGAAAACTTTGGCTGCTATTGCATTGCTATGTGAACAGGAGATAGTAGATACCTGAAATGTCTGGTTTAGCTCCTGTGAAACCTTCTCTCATATATTTTTAATATTAATCTACATTCTTTGAGCATATTCTCCTAGCAATAGTTACTTTCTTTGCCATGACATTCCTATTTCTTACACAGTTTTAAACCTCTATTTCTTTTTTATTTGGTATGGGGTGGGGTTTTATGTGGTGGGTTGTTTTGTTGTTTTTTTGGTTGGTTGACTGGTCTTTTTTGTTTGGTTTGGTTTAGGGGTTTTTGGTTTTGTTGTTTGTTGGGGTAGACTTTTTTCCCTTTCTTTTTTTTTTTTTTTCCCTGGTATTCAAATCTCTTCCCATGTTATGCATTCTCTCTATTGACCTCATCATGCAGACCTCTGTGTATGGCTTTTACTACTTTTATGGAACTTCATACTATTGCATTAGAGTTACATATACTGAGTGTGCTACCATCTACCCCCTTCAGTATTGCTTGCTTTTTCTATTAAACCCCTTACACAAACCATTTCTATCTGGGCAAAACTTAACATACTCTTATGTATTTCATAGAATAGAAATTCAGATTCATTGATTCATAAAACAGTTTTCATTGGAAGGGACCTTAAAGATCATCCAGTTCCAACCCTCATGCCATGTGCGGGGACACCTTCCACTAGACCAGGTTGCTCAACATCCAACCTGGCTTTGAACACCTCAAGGGAGGGGACATCCACGACCTCCCCAGGCAACCTGTTGCAGAGTCTCATGATCCTCACAGTAGCATATAACAGATTTGATTCTATTTGACCACAACAAGAGACTTCTTGCTTATACTGATTTTTTACAGTTCATGTTTCAGATTTGGCATAATTTAGTTGTGCTTCACTATGCTAGTTTGCATTCTAATTTCAAGTCTGAGGTTGAATTTTCCCCTGTTTAAAATAGGAAAGGAAAAAGAGTTCTCAGAATTTGATGTTCACACAGCCTCATGTGTCTCATGTGGTCCAAACATCCACCTTCCTCAAACATTTCAGAGAAACATATGTTGGAAAATTTCATTAGTAGAACAACTGCTTAACAAGTGTTTTGCACTAACCCTTTTCTCACTACCTCTGCCAGTCTTCTTACAATACTGAGGTTATGAAGTTGAAAATGCCCAAGTTTTCTGTAATGTTTATGTGATTCATGTAAAGCCTGATTCTAGGTGTTATGAACACTGATGGTGTTCATTGACTGTCTAGCCCCTGCTAGACAGGAAACTGTCTACCCCCTGCTATCGTAGGACACTTAGTCCTCAACCTATAACAAATGGCAAAATATTATGATGTTATTATAAGAAATGAATATACAACCTCATTTTTTAAAATATGTTCTGTTTAGTTGTCTTATGTCCAGTAGGGAATAGTATAAGGAGGAAAGATACAGATAAGTGCAATAAAAAAGACTACAGCAAAAATAATATATTTAATAGATAAAATGTATTGCTGGCATTGCACTGCAGTCAAGCTCCAACATGATAGCTTTTTAGTGAAGTGTCATGGTTCCTATGCAAAGTGCATAAACTGGAAGATTGTAGGCTAGATGTAGGCTGCTATATACATTATTAAGAAATAAAACCTCAGTTCCCATACTCAGCATATCTGCTGTCTTCTCAGATGGAGTAAGATAGGCAGCAATTCCTCTTCTATGACAGGGATGTTTCTTCAGATGCTGTTTCTTTGGCTTGAAGGGTGAGGGAAAGGGTGAATATTTGGATCACTTCTTAGTTTAACTGAAACAAACTGTCCTGTATATGACACAGTGCAGAGAAGACATCAGGCTAACCTTTCTTCACAGTTAGGTAAATGAATTTCCAACATGACCTCTAATGTGTCACTATTGTTCCAGACTGGCACTCTGCTAAGAGCTCTGATCAGGTCAAATTTTGCCAGGTGGCACCATAGTTTTTCAACAAGCTAGGAACAAGCCTTCTAGGAGCTAGATCACAGACACTTGTCAGTGCTGTCCACCTACTTTATTAATCACCCTGTACACTTCTGAAGAAACACAGATCAGCAAGGTGATGTTATCATATAGTTTCAGCATTGATCCACTTAGGGCTCTCCACTTAGCTAATACATGTACAGCTACATCTTTTTTGTTAATTGTTTTCCTCAGATACAGACAAATTTCAAAGACATACTTTGAGCTCATTAAAGATCCAATCAGTGTTCAAATCAAGTCCTGAGTCAGTAGATTTTTAGAATACTCTAATAATTGTTTAATCTTTTGGAAACAAGAAGTTGCTCACACTTTGGTGGGGGAAGTTGATAGCATTATTTTATACCAAAGTAACTATGTTCTCTTTCAAATACTGTTTAGCAATGCAGATGAGATTCTGAAATATACATCTTTAACAGGCTGTAGTTATGGATGCAGTATAATGCCAGATAAAAAAAATAATTCTTTTTGCCTTAAAAATATAAGAAATTTGGGTTTGGTTTCTCTTGTTGTTAGTGGGTTTTTTTCTTTGTTTATTTATTTGTTTATTTGGGGGCCCTTGGATTTTGGGGGGTTTTGTTTGTTTGTTTTGTTGGGGTTTTTTATCATCCTCAAGGAAGAAGCAAGCACAGTTTGATATTCAGTCAAAAACAACAGAATTTTTTTCTTCCATGCACTATTTTGTATTAAAGAAGTAGAAAAGTCATTTTTAAATCAAGACATAAGTGATGCAATGAAAAATTAATCTGTGGAATGTCTGGATAAAAAATAAATATAGTAAAAAAGTAAATGATACTTTTGAGAGATACACACTTTTGCGCAGATACACATAGATAGACAAATACTGCATACCTGGAGTAGGTATATCTTCATAGACCTTTGAATTTTGGCAGGAAAGCATACAGAAGCTTCTATCCTAGTACATCTAATCAGTTTCCTCTTTCCTTTTGAAACAAAACACACACGGGGAAAAAAATGCACTCTTTTCTCTGACTATGCTTTGAAACACATACATCAATTTTTTTTCAGATGTACTGCAAAATCCCCAAAACTCCAAGGTCTGCACCTTAAACAGGTGCTTAGTGGGAATTTATTCAGTGAAAAAGCACCACTGAAAAAAGCTGCATCTAGCAGAAGCAGTCCTAAAAACTTTTCTACCCATTTACATTCAGTTATCCATCAGTGGTATTATGTTATCTTCCCAGCTGGCTGTTTGTCTAGGTGAGTATTTTACAAAAATATGAGGTTCATTACGCAGTTCATTTTTCTCTACTCTTTCAGTTGTTGCTACATCCTCTTTGGAGAGGGAGAAAGATGCCCTAGGAGGAGAGGTGAAGGACATAGAGGTGAACCATTGCACATTATACAGCACCACCTGACCCTTACCTGTATATTTCAGAACAGTAGGAACAGAACTGGTGAACTGTGGTCTTCCACCAAGAAAACAAAACCAGCACCAATTATTATTTCACTCTGAGCACCAGAAAAACAAGGGGGAAAATAAATAACTAAATAAATAAAGTGGGGTGATGGTGTGCTTTCAGCAAAGAAGGTACAACAGTACAAGACAGAGCTTTGTATTTTGTGAGATGGCCAACCTTACCACAGTTTAGATATAACATTAAATAATTCAGCTCAAACAGCCTTGTTATGATTAGAAGGCAATTCTCAGTCCAACCAGTAGAAACAATCCTTCAAGAGGACTGCATACGTAATTTAGAATACCAGAAATTAGAATAGAGGTTAATATACAAGCAGAAATAAAGAATGCTTATGATTAGTTATTTCATCTATTTGAATAATTTTAAATGCAGGATTTGTATGGTAAATTCAGAGCCCATCTGTTACGTTAGGTATATCAGCCCTATGGCAGTACATAGTAGCTATCATAAATATTTAAACTTTTTGACGTGTATATAATTTCATTCTGGATTTGCTTTTCAGTATGATTGATAAATTGTCCGTTGTTTATTAAAAGATTATTCTTTTAAATTGAGTTGCAGTGTTGGTTAGAGTTCAGGCTACCAAATGTAATCTTTTCCCCAAGGTATGACCACACAGCATGCAGACCCTCAGCTTATAGCATAGCCAGCTCCAGTGCCCTTTGTGATGTTCTTCCACATCATCCCCATTAGTTGGAAATGTATTTGTTCCATCTCTTAATCCAGTTCTGTATTGCTGCTTATTGAATTGCAAAGGATATTTTAGACTTCTTTTTCTCCACTCTTCCTCAGGATCTGTACCCTGGGCTTGTGTGCTCCAGGAAACCTCAACATTGTTGTGGGATAAACGACTGATGACTTGAACTACAAGAAATGCCAGGGAACACAAATGAAATTAAGTTCTGCCTCTTCCTATCCTCTAGAAAACCTGAAGATAAATTACATGAGGTTATAACTACTGTTAAAACAAGGTCTCTTTTTCTAATTAGGGTATCTAAGACAGTATCTAGGATACGGTCAGATTTTAGACTCCGTCATCATGTATGGTATACTAGCATATTATTGGAAACCTTAACTGACCTGAAGCCTTGCTGTTTCCTATGTTTTCCTGCATTTAGACTATTAACTTATTAAGAGACATCTGGCTAGGGAGGGCTGATGGCTAAATCTGACAGGGAGTGGGATTTCCTCAGCTACTAGAACATCAGCTTTCAGATGTTTGTTTTCTCCTTTAGGAACTTAATAATATTGTCCTGACAGTTTGCTGTCTAGTATCTTGTCCAATATGCTGCATTTTGTAAGGTGTAAATGGGAGAGATAATGAATGGAACTTATTTGCATTTCCTTTTGTGTCAGCCACAACATGATTTCTCACATGAAAAAGTAATGGCATCTTTTCCCTTTGTGGCCTCTTTTTCACCTCAAAATCCTCTTTCTTCCAAGATATTTTGGGGTGTTGACCACATACATTACCACTTCTCTAGTAAGAAGTTAGCTATTGGACACCTCAATCTGACAGGAAGTTAGCCCAGGACTAGGAGATATTATCAAAATTCCTTCTATTGAACTTTATATTCATCCTCAATTTTGAGTCATGTTGTGTTCTGATTCAATACAGACAAGGGTGCAAAGCAAATGAAGTGGATCATTTAAAGAAAAAATATCTGACAGCATTTCCACAAAGTTTATCTTAATAACCTCATACAAAGATGCTTGAGTACTGTGTCTCGTTCTGGCCCCCTCACTTTAAGAAGGACATTGAGACACTTGAACATGTCCAGAGAAGGGTAATGAGGCTGGTGAGAGGCCTCAAGCACAACCCTTACGAAGAGAGGCTGAGCGAGCTGCATCGGGGGAAGTTTAGGCTTGAGGTGAGGAGAAACTTCTTCACTGAGAGAGTCGTTCACCATTGGAATGGGCTGCCCAGGGAGGTGTTGGAGTCAGCATCCCTGGCGGTGTTCAAGAGGGGATTGGACGTGGCACTTAGTGCCATGGTTTATTCATGGGGTCTGTGGTGACAGGTTGGATTGATGATCTTTAAGGTCTTTTCCAACCTTATTGGTTCCATGATTCTATGATTCTATGATTCTATGCATTTTCAAGCAACTTTTAACAGCCACAGAGAGGTTAAAACAGCTCATCATTTTTTGAAGATAATTGAGGGTATGACTGAAGACTTAATCTGATAGTGCTTTTTATCACAGTTCAATGGTATATTGATATTGCACGTGAACAATTATGACCTTCAATTGTTTATAGGTATTTCCAGGTTAAGGAAAAAGGTTAAGGAGGCTATTTCTGAGGAACTAGGTCTGGTGAGCCATGACCAATCTGGCTTGGCTCAAGGAGACCATCCTAAATGTCATGGCAACTTGGGAAATGCTTACCCATGTAATGACAGCTAAAAAGACAAAGATCACAAAAGATTCATTAACAGCTGTTATTATCACAGAAAAACAATCATAACTATCATTAGCAGACATCAGATTCAAGTTTTAGGTGGTTTAGCATCTATATTGAGAGTTGTCTTTTCTCTGTGGGCAGTTAGTGTCAATGATTACTAAATAATCAGGCCAAGCTATGCAGTCATGTTTTAATAGCATCATATAGAGACAGTGAATTGGAGGGAAGTGACTATGGCTCAGAAAACCACCAAACTCCTGACAGGGATGAACTATCAAGTACACACTCATTCTGTGATTGGTAGATTTCTTGTTTCTGATTTTGTATCATTTTGCCAGGTATTCTCAACACAAATTGAAAATAATGGAAGCAAGAAGGATCAGATAAATATTATACTGATCAGAAATGTCTTAAAAAATTCTGCCCTAGAAAATATTAACATTTCCATAAACCTCCTCTGTCCTTCTATAGAGAGTTTAGAATAGACTAGACTAGACTAGAATAGAATCATAGAATCACAGAATCACCAAGATTGGAAGAGATCTCAAAGTTCATCAAGTCCAACCTGTCACCACAGACCCCATGACTAAACCATAGCACCAAGTGCCAAGTCCAATCCCCTCTTGAACACCTCCAGGGATAGTGACTCCACCACCTCCCTGGGCAGTCCATTCCAATGGTCAATCATTCTTTATAATTCTTCCCAAAATCCAGACTAAACCTCCCCTTGCACACCTTGAGGATGTGTCCTCTTGTTCTGTCACAGGTTGCCTGGGAAAGGATACCAATTCTGACATGACTACAACCTTCCTTCAGGTAGCTGTAGACAGCAATAAGGTCTCCTCTGAACCTCCTCTTCTCCAGGCTAAGAAACTCTACCTCCCTCAGCCTTTCCTCACAGGGCTTGTGCTCCAAACCCCTCACCAGCTTTGTTGCCCTTCTCTAGACACATTTCAGCAAGTCAACGTCTTTTCTATATTGAGGGGCCCAGAACTGGACACAGGAATCAAAGTTTGGCCTAACTAGTGCTGAGTACAGGGGCACAATGACCTCCCTGCTCCTGCTGGCCACACTATTCCTGATAAAGGCCAGGATGCCATTGGCTTTCTTAGCTGCCTGGGCACACTGCTGGCTCATGTTCAGCCTACTATCAACCAGCACCCCAAGGTCCCTTTCTGCCAGACCACTCTTCAGATGCCCTAACCCCAGCCTGTAGCACTGCATGGGGTTGTTGTGGCCAATGTGCAAAAACCTGCACTAAGATGTGTTAAATCTCATGCCATTGGACTCTGCCCATCTGTCCAGTGTGTCAAGGTCCCTCTGCAGAGATCTCCCATCCTCTAACAGGTCAACAACTGCTCCCAGCTTGGTGTCATCTGCAAATTTACTGATGACGGACTCAATTCTCTCATCCAGATCATCAATAAATATATTGAACAGGATGGGGCCCAACACCAATCCCTGGGGGACACCACTAGTGACTGGCTGCTAGCTGGATGTGGCACCATTCACCACCACTCTTTGGGCTGGACCCTCCAACCAGTTCCTAACGCAGCACAGAGTGCTGCTGTCCAAGCCACGAGCTGACAGCTTGGCCAGGAGTTTGCTGTGGGGGACAGTGTCAAAGGCCTTGCTGAAGTCCAGGTAGACTACATCCACAGCCTTCCAGAAGGAACAGGTCGGCGGCTACAATCAACAAGTGGCTTAGAGGCTGGTGCAATCAAAAGAATTTTGGGTTTTACAATCTTGGAAGAACTTCCTACTGCACCAGGTGAGCTGGCAACAGATGGAGTACATCTGTCCCAGAGGTAGGAAAAGATCACAGCATACGAGAATGGCCTATCCCTCAAAGGGAAAAAGATTCTAGGAAGGGAATTGGCAGGTCTCATTAATAGGGCTTTAAACTAGATTCGAAGGGGGAAGGGGCTGAGACCAACCCCCCAGGCAGGAATCTGGAGGTGATAATCTGGAACCAGGGGTGAAACAAGCAGCCCACCTGAAGTGTGTGTACAGTAATGCATGAAGTATGGGTAACAAACAAGAGGAGCTGGAAGTCTTGTTACAGCAGGAATGTTGTGATGTAGTTGCCATCACAGAGATGTGGTGGGATGACTCACATGACTGGAGCACTGCAATTGACAGCTACAGGCTCTTCAGGAGAGACAGGTAAGGGAGAAGGGGTGGACAGGTGGCCCTGTACGTCAGGGAGGCACTAGATGCCATTGAGCTGGAGATCAAGGACGATCAGGTTGAATGCTTGTGGGTGAGAATTAGAGGGAAGACCAACAGGGCTGACATCCTGTTTGGAGTTTGTTATAGACCACCCAACCAGGAGGAAGATGTTGATGAAGCATTCTATAGGCAGCTTAAGGCTGTCTCAAGATTGCCTGCCCTTGTTCTCATGGGCAACTTCAACTTGCTGATATCTGCTGGGATCTCAAGACAGCATAGAGGAGGCAGTCTAGGAGGTTCTTAGAGTGCGTGAAGGACAGCTTCTTATCCCAAGTGTTGCACAAGACGATCAAGGGTATGCTTGAGCTCCTCTTCACCAATAGGGAAGGGCTGGTGGGTGATGTGGTGGTCGGAGGCTGTTTAGGGTCCAGCAACCACAAAATATTTGAATTTTCCGTATGCAGTCAATCCAAGAGGGGCAGCAAGAAAACCTCCACTCTGGACTTCAGGAGGGTGGACTTCAGGTTACTCAAGGAACTAACTCAGAAGGTTCCTTGGGAAACAGCCCTTAAAAACAAAGGTGTCCAGGAGAGCTGGACTTACTTCAAGAAAGAACTCTTGAAGGTGCAGGAAAAGACTGTGCCAATGTGCCAGAAGATGAGCTGCCGGGACAGATGGACAGCCTGGATGGGCAACAAACATCTAAAAGAATAAGGGAAAAAAAGAGTGTGAACCATCTTTGGAAGTGTGACCATTTTAGACTGTGCCTGTAAGACTGTGCCTTTAAGAAAGGGACAGTTACTGGAACACTCTGGCTGAATGTTTTGGTGTAAGAATGAAAACAAAGATTTTGTAAACTAATTTCATTGGTAGATTGGTAGAATGCAACTTTAAATTTTAGCTTTAGTTCAGTTTGAATCTCAGTCAGTTCAATCTGTTGTTTTCAGTCTCTCTGAACAGCTTTCTTCTGTCTGTGATGGCGGGTGCTGACCTTTCAACTAACCAGATAGTAAACTAATTCTTGCATACGCTTTGAGCTAACAGAATTTCCTGCTTAATAATTACCTTTTCCCTCTCTAACCCTTTTTGGGAAAAAGTGGAGGAAAGGGGAAGAAGGGGGATTTGGGGGGGGACCCTCCTTGCTAGAGGAGGGAAGGTTTTCTGAGTTACGTTCTTTGCTGTATATTTCTGTATATATTGTAAATACTGTATATTGTGTACATGTTCACTGCATCTCATCCTCCTTGTAAATATAGCTGTTATCCATTTTGCTCCTCCGACTGAGTTAGCTGTGTTTTTTCTTTGTGTGTGGGGGAGAACTGAACTTTCTCTCACCACCACAAGAAGAAAGGGGAGGGAACCCACAGAATGTTTAAGGATGTTGCTAGGTCATGTAGGAAGAAAATTAGAGAAGCAAAAGCACATTTAGAGCTTGAACTGGCCTCTGCTCTGAAGGACAGCAAAAAGTCCTTCTATATATATATTAATAGCAAGAGGAGGGGCAAGGACAACCTCCACTCTTTAGTGGAAATGGAGGGGAACATGGTAACAAAAGATGAGGAAAGGGCAGAGGTACTTAACACCTTCTTTGTCTCAATTTTTAATAGCAGGACAGAATGTCTTCCAGACAGCTGGCCTCCAGAGCTGGCAGATGGAGTCAGGAAGCAGCATAGTTTCCTTGTGTTCCAGGAGATGGTAGTTAGAGATCTCCTCAGCTGCTTGGATCCCCACAGGTCCTTGGGCCCAAACGGGATCCATCCTAGGGTGCTGAGAGAGCTGGCAGATGAGCTGGCTGGGCCACTTTACATAATTTTTCAGCAGTCCTGGCTCACTGGAGAGGTCCCAGAAGACTGGAAACTGGCCAACGTGGTGCCCATCCACAAGAAGGGCCCGTTGGATGAACCAGGGAATTACAGACCTGTCAGCCTGACTTCAGTGCCAGGCAAGATTATGGAAGAGGTCATCTTGAGTGCAATCACATAGCACTTATAGGATAGCCAAGGTATCAGGCCCAGCCAGCATGGATTTAGGAAGGGCAAGACCTGACTGACCAACCTGACCTCCTTCAATGATCATGTGACCTGCCTGGTGGATGTGGGGAAGGCTATGGATGTAATCTCTCTGGTCTTCAGCAAGGCCTTTCATACTGTCCCCCACAGCAAACTCCTGGCCAAGCTGTCAGCCCATGGCTTGGATGGGAGCACACTGCATTGGTTAGGAAATGGCTGGAGGGCTGAGCCCAGAGAGTGGTGGTGAATGGTGCCACATCCAGCTGGCAACCAGTCACTAGTGCTGTGCCCCAGGGATCAGTGCTGGGCCCCATGCTCTTTAACATCTTTATTGATGATCTGGATGAGGGCATGTGGTCATTTGAGGCTGTGCCTTTAAGAACAAACACTGCTGGAACACACTGGCTAAATGTTTTCGGTACTAGAACCAAAACATTCTGCTATTCTAAACGAATTTCATTGGTTGATAAACAAAAATTCAGCTTTAGATTGTGAAGCAGTTGGAATTTTTTTTTTCCTCAGTTCAGTTCGGTTTGGGAGTTGGGGGAGTTGGTTTCAGCCTGTTCTCCCTGCCTGCTTCTTCTGCGAACTGCTGGAGTTGGCCTTCAGATAAGCAAACACTAATCCTGCATGGGCTTTTGAAGCTTACTAACAGCTCTTTTCCTTAGTAACTTGCCTTTCTCTCTCTCTAACCCCCTTTTTTGGGAAAAAGGGAGGTAGGGGGGGAGAGAGGGGGTTCCAAGGAGGGGATCCCTCCCTCGGGGAGGGATTTTTGTTGTGTTATTTCTCTTTGCTGTGTATTTCTGTGTATATATTGTAAATACCTGTATGTATTGTGTTATATATAACCTGCTTTCCATATATGCTTGTAAATATATAGCTTTTGCTCTTCGACTGAGTTAGCTGTGGTTTCTTACTCTGTGGAGGAGGGAGACCTAAGCTCTCTCTCAACCTACCACAGGGCATTGAGTCCATCATTGGTAAATTCGCTGACGACATTAAGCTGGGGGCAGGAGTTGATCTCCTGGATGGTAGAGAGGCTTTGCAGAGGGACCTCAACATGCTGGACAGATGGGCAAAATCCAACGGCATGAGATTTAACACATTCAAGTGCCAGGTTCTGCACATTGGCTACAGCAACCCCATGCAGTGCTACAGGCTGGGGTTGGCGTGGCTGGAGAGTGGCCAAACAGAGAGGGACCTGGGTGTACTAGTCAGTGGTAGGCTGAACATGAGCCTGCAGTGAGCCCAGGCAGCCAAGAGGGCCATTGACATCCTGGCCTGCATCAGGAACAGTGTGGCCAGCAGGAGTAGGGAGGTGATTCTGCCCCTATACGCTGCACTGGTAAGGCCACACCTTGAGTCCTATGTCCAGTTCTGGGCCCTCAGCTTAGGAAGGATGTTGACTTGCTGGAAAGAGTCCAGAGAAGGGCAACAAAGTTAGTGAGGGGTTTGGAACACAAGCCCTACGAGGAGAGGCTGATGGAGCTGAGGTTGCTTAGCCTGGAGAAGAAGAGACTCAGAGGTGACGTTATTGCTCTCTACAACTACCTGAAGGGAGGTTGTAGACAGGAGGATGTTGGTCTCTTCTCCCAGGCAACCAGCACCAGAACAAGAGAACAGAGTCTCAAGCTGCACCAGGGGAGGTTTAGGCTGGAGGTTAGGAAGAAGTTCTACACAGAGAGTGTGATTACCCAATGGAATGGGCTGCCAAGGGATGATGGTGGAGTCACCATCATTGGAAGTGTTCAGGAGGAGACTTGATAGGGTGCTTGGTTGCATGGTTTAGTTGATTAGATTGGTTGGATAATACGTTGGATGTGATGATCTTGAAGGTGTCTTCCAACCTGTTCTGTTCTATTCTATTCTATTCTATTCTATTCTATTCTATTCTATTCTATTCTATTCTATTCCATTCTATTCCATTCTATTCCATTCTATTCCATTCTATTCCCCACATCCACCAGGAGGGTCACCTGATCATAGAAGGATGTCAGGTTGGTAAGGCAGGACCTGCCCTTCCTAAATCCATGCTGGCTGGGCCTGATCCCTTGGCCATCCTGTAAGTGCTGTGTGATTGTAATTCCCTGGTCCTCCTTCTGACCCTTCTTGTGGACGGGCATCACATTGGCCAGCTCCCAGTCATCTGGGATCTCTGGGATCTCAGTGAGCCTGGACTGTTGAAAAATGATGGAGAGTGGTTTGGCCAGCTCATCTGCCAGCTCTCTCAGCACCCTAGAATGGATCCCATCTGGTCCCATGGACTTGTGGGGATCCAAGTGGCTAAGCTGGACTCCAAGTACTTCCTCCTAGATTACAGGGGAACTATACTGCTCCCTGCCGCCATCCGCCAGCTCTGGAGGCCAGTTGTCCAGAAGACAATCTATCCTGCTAGTAAAAATTGAGGCAAAAAAGGTGTTAAGTACCTCTGCCTTTTCCTCATCTTTAGTTGCAATATTCCCCTCCATGTCCATTAAGGAGTGGAGGTTGTTCTTGCCCTTCCTCTTGCTATTAATATATTTGTAGAAGGACTTTTTGTTGTCCTTCACAGCATTGGCCTGTCTAAGCTCTAAATGGGCTTTTGCCTCTCTAATTTTTTTCCTGCACAATCTAGCAATATCCTTAAACATTCCATGGGTTATCTCACCTTTCTTCCAAAGATGATACCCCCCTCTTTTTTTCCCTTAGTTAACGCCGCAGGTCACTGGCCCACCAGGCTGGCCGCCTGCCATGGCAGCTCATCTTCCAGCACATTGGCACAGCCTGTTCCTGTGCCTTCAAAAGTTCTTTCTTGAAGTATGTCCAGCCCTCCTGGACCCCTTGGTTTTTAAGGGCTGTGGTAGGTTGAGAGAGGGCCTAGCCCTCTCTCTCCCACAGAGTGAGAAACCACAGCTAACTCAGTCGGAGAGAAAGCAGACTGTATTTACAAGCATATATGGAAAGCAGGTTATATATAACACAATATATACAGGTATTTACAATATATACACAGAAATATACAGCAAAGGGAAATAACACAACAAAAATCCCTCCCCAAGGAGGGATTCCCTCCCTGTCACCCCCTCTCTCCCCCCCTACCTCCTTTTTTTCCCAAAAAGGGGTTAGAGAGAAAGAAAGGCAAGTTATTAAGGAAAAGAGTTGTTATTAAGCTTCAAAAGCCCATGCAGGATTAGTTTTTGCTTATCTCAAGGCCAGCTCCAGCTAGTTCGCAGAAAAGCAGGCAGGGAGAACAGGCTGAAACCCAAACTCCCAATATCCCAAATCAAACTGAGAAAAATTCCAACTGCCCTACAATTTAAAGTTGCATTTTGTCCATCCACCAATGAAATTCATTTAGAATATCAGAATGCTTTTGTTCTAGTACCAAAAACATTTAGCCATTGTCCCAGTACTGTCTCTTTTCTTAAAGGCACAGCCTCAAACGGTCACAAGGGCTGTTTCCCAAGGTACCTTCTGAGTTAGTTCCTGGAGTAACCTGAAGTCCACCCTCCTGAAGTCCAGAGTGTAGGTTTTGTTGCTGTCCCTCTTAGCTTGACTGTATATTGAAAACTCAATTATTTCATGGTCACTGGACCCCAGACAGCTTCCAACCCCCACATCACCCAACGGTCCTTCTCTGTTTGTCAAAAGAAGGTCAAGCAATGCGTCACCAGTGGTAGGCTCATCCAGCAGCTGTAGTAATAAGCTATCCTCCACACACTCTAAGAACCTTCTGGACTGCCTTCTCTCTGCTTTGTTAAGTTCCTAGTGATATCAGGCAGGTTGAAGTCACCCATGAGAACAAGGTTTGCTGTTCTTGAGACATCCTTAAGCTGCCTATAGAATAATTCATCAACATCTTCTTCCTGGTTGGGTGGTCCATAACAGATTCCAACCAGGATGTCTGCCCTGTTGGTCTTCCCTCTAATTCTCACCCACAAGCACTCAACCCGATCATCCTTGATCTCCAGCTCAATGGCATCTAGTGCCTCCCTGATGTACAGGGCCACCCATCCACCCCTTCTCCCTTACCTGTCTCTCCTGAAGAGCCTGTAGCTGTCAATTGCAGTGCTCCAGTCATGTGAGTCATTCCACCACATCTCTGTGATGGCAACTACATCACAACATTCCTGCTGTAACAAGACTTCCAGCTCCTCTTGTTTGTTACCCAGACTTCATGCATTAGTGTACATGCACTTCAGCTGGGCTGCTGGTTTCATCTCTGGCTCTAGCTTATCACCCCCAGACTCCTGCCTGGGGGGACTGGTTTCAGCCCCTTCCCCCTTCGAATCTAGTTTAAAGCCCTATAAATGAGACCTGCCAATTCCCTTCCTCTAACCTTTTCCCCTCTGTGGGATAGGCTGTTCTCATTTGCTAGGGTTTTTCTTCCCCTCTGGGACAGATGTACTCCATCTGTTGCTAGCAGACCTGGTGCCTAGAGAGTTCCCCAAGATTGAAACCCCCAAAATTCTGTTGGAGGTCCCAGCCTCTGAGCCACTTGTTAATTACACCTGCTTTCCTCTTCCTTTCAGTATTAATTCCTGCAACTAAGGCTATTGATGAAAAAATTACCTGTGCCCTTGACCCCTCAACCTCTTTATGAGTGTGGGCCTTGATAAATTTATTTTTAAAAGAATACAAGATCACCTAAATGCAGTAATTAAGCAATGTATATTTTAGATTAAGGAAAATATATATCCAGATATGTACTCAGACTCCAGTTTTACATTTTTTAATTTTGCCTATTATAGCTGTAAAACCTGTATTTTCTGTTGTTTGATATTTTAATACATCCTCATCTGAAAAGAGTTTTCTACCAAAGAAGAGTTGTAGTGGTTTGAGCCTTAACTGGGAGTTAAGAGCTCAGATGGGGGAAAGGCTGAGAATCTCTCCCCCACCTCTCCCTCCTCCCTCCCAACAGAGAGGGAAAAAAAAAGGGTAAGGAGCAAATCCACTAAACAATAATTTGTAGTCAGCTTGGAAGTAGAGAGTTGAAGAGTTTTCTTTAAGCAATATAAATATAACAATATCAGAAAAGGTTCACAAGGGCAAGGAACAAGGATGGATGGGAGGAGGACAAAAACAAGAATAATACAAAACCAGTCTTTCTCTGAAGAGGTGCGGAGGCAGCAGGGAGAAGGATCAGGCCTGACCACGTGGCAGAGGAACAGGAAAGCAGCTGCAGTAGCTCTCATCCAGGAGAGGCAGGAGCCAAAAGGAGAACCAACAGCTACGATGTCCTGCTTTTTATACCCTAGCTGGGCAGGAAGCGGGAAGTGGAACAGACTCAGCTTCCCAGGGGAAAACACCCTGCAGGGAGGGTAAAGTACCCTCAAGCCCTCCACCCTACTTTGTTTTTTTTTGTTTTCAGAAAAGGTCGTTAACCCACCATAACCCACCCCTCTGTTCCACTTTGTTGCAGTTTGAGCTGGGTGCCCCCAACCCATTACACACTTCCTCTCTCCTGCCACAGCCCCTTCATGCAATCTTGACACATGGTATTTGAATCCTTGGTGCAAGTCCCTTGTTATCCTGGCTCGCTCTCTCCCAGGGCAGTCTCTCTCTCTCTCTCTCTCTCTCCAGTGATGGTCAGTGTAGGTGGTACTTGAACTGGGCAGGCATGTGGAGAAGAATCAGGAATCAGTCTGTCTTTGAAAGGGAAAGAAAAAAATCAGGAACAGTCCGTTGCTGTAGGGACATCAGGAACAGGTGCAGGTGAGATGATGCAGGAGCTCTCTGGGTTGGAGTGCGGTGTGTATGTTGAGTCCTGGATGCTAGGCTGGTATTAAGCTAGGAGGGAGAAACTTAGAACAACTTATAAGTATTCACACAATGAGTATAATACATTGATGAGTGTTGCCCCCTCTGAGTGCATCCCCTCTCAGCCAGAGTCACGTTCTGCTGTGGGATACACTGAATGTCCCCAGTTTCTAAAATGACCCAGTAGGTGTGACCAGGCTCCTCAGCCAAGACCACCCCTCGGGTTGGTTTGCCCCCACCAGCAGCAGGAAAACCCATACTGACTTCCCCAGCAGGTTTCTCTCAGCAATCACAGGAACTCCATTTCCATGCACTGTTTGCAGCAGGTCGGACTGGGCAGGACCAGCTCGGTTCACAGATCCTCTGCTGTTCACTGACCAAGTGGTTTGAGCTAGGTGTCTTTCCCAGTTCTTAAAGGTTCCACCCCCCATGGCTTTTAAGGTGGTCTTTAGCAAGCCATCGTAGCGTTCGACCTTTCCTGCAGCTGGTGCATGGTATAGCATGTGGTAAATCCACTCAATGCCATGTTCCTTTGCCCAGTACCTTAGGAGATAGTTCTTGAAGTGGGTTCCATTGTCTAATTCAGTCCTCCTGGGGATGCCATGTCTCCACAGGACATGTCTCTCTAGGCCCAGGATGGTGTTGCGAGCAGTGGCATAAGGTACTGGGTAGGTCTCCAGCCACCCTGTACTTGCCTCCACCATGGTCAGTATGTACTGCTTACTGCTGTGAGACCGAGGAAGGGTGATATAGTTGATATGCCAGGCCTCTCTGTACTTATATTTCGACTATCTCCCCCCATACCACAGAGGCTTCATGCACTTAGCCTGCTTGATAGCAGCACAGACATCACACTCATGGATGACCTGTGAGATGGCCTCCATAGAGATGTCCACGGATCTGTCTTGAGCCCACCGGTATGTGGCATCTCTCCCTTGGTGGCCTGAAGTGTCATGGGCCCAGCGAGCTAAGAACAGCTGGCCCTTGTATTCCCAGTCTAAGTCTATTTGGGAGATTTTAGCAGCCACATCTACTTGGTGGTTGTGCTTGTGCTCCTCTGTGGCTGTGCTCTTGGGGATGTGTGGATCAATGTGCTGCACCTTTGTTGGCATCCTGTCCAGGCAGGCAGCGATGTCTTGCCACAGATCAGTGGACCAAAATGGCTTCCCTTTTCTTTGCCACCCATTCCTCCTCCATTCCTTCAGCTACCCCCACAAGGCATTGACTACCATCCAGGAGTCAGTGTAGAGGTACAGCACTGGCCAGTTCTTGCTCCACTATATCCAGGGCCAGCTGGACAGCTTTTACCTCTGTGTACTGACTGGATTCGCCTTCTCCATCCCTTGCTTCCTCCACTTGCCTTGTTGGGCTCCAGACAGCTGCCTTCCATCTCCGCTTGCTTCCTAGAAGCCAGCGTGACCCATCTGTAAATAGAGCATAGCCCTTCTCATTGTCAGGGAGATCATTATATGGGGGAGCCTCCTCAGCACGGGTCACTGTCTGCTCTGGTGGCATTCCAAAGTCACAAGAGTACTCCCCTCGATTCTTAGCAAAGTTTTGTAAGTATCTCTTAATGTCATTCATAGTATTGCCTAACACTGCAGCATCAAGCATTCTGAGAGACAGACTTGCTGGAAAAGCACCCCTTTGACTGTTTTGACAAAGGTACATGCTAGAAGGCATTTTGAATTTGTCAAAAAAAAAGTTGAGTATTTAATTATTGGTATACTTAGACTCCACAAGCCTACATCCTACTCTAGTACAGTTGATCTGATTTTTACTATCAGCCTTGCTTTAAGTGAAAATTAGCTCAAACAAACAAGGAGCTGTAATGACCTCTAGAATCCCCCTATACATTTTATTGACTAAAATGCACAGAAAACAAGGCCATACAGTAAACCATATCAAATGTGGTTTACATGAGAGGGGAGAGTGGGGGGAAGAAATAATTTGTCTCAAATCCCGTAAATAGCCAATAAAAGTTCACCTTGCCTCGATATTGTCCTAGGAGAGGCAATCTCATTTGCATTTATTAGAAGTAATGATGTAGTGTCCTGCAGATAATTAACACAATAAAATGCTGCTAATTTCACAGTGTCATTATAAAATTTGCCAGTTTAAATTAGAAAGTGATTAACCCTCTGAGTGAGGCAATGACATTTCCATTCCCAGCATGTGAATTAAATGTACTTCTTTTTTTTTTTTTTTTTTCACTTTGAACGTTCATCTGTCTTTCGACTGATGTTGTCCTTCACTTTTCCAGTCTACTGCTCTGTCCAGCATGGAAATCTGTTGGCTAAAATATCTGAATCTTTTGGACAACGGAGGTGATTGGAATCAATACAGCTGACCAATATGATCGGGTACTGATCCTTTATTGTTCCAGTATTGCAGGCCTATGGCGCAGGCCTATGACGAGAGCATAGCACAGTAAAGTAAAGCATGGAAGGAGACGAGAGAGGACAGGCAGAAGTGCGTAGCAAGGGAACTGCTACAACTTATATAAACTCAGAGTGCCTTGTTGGCATGGACTCATTGGTTCCCTATGAGTGACCACACATCACACTATTATAGATTATTGGTCCAACTACTGATGACATGCGAGGTTTGTTGATGCAGGTGCACGTCCTGTTGTCCCAAGATAACTTGCTATGTTTATAGCTACCAGTGCCTTGCTTTAGTTACAGTGCTGCAAGACAACACTGTTTGGTACACTGATAGCTGGGTCTGCACTTATGCTGAGAATGGCCTACCACCATGTCAGGCTTTAGGCCTGCACTGCCAGATTGCCCACACTGCTTGTCGCTGGCATTGCCACATGAATCCATTACTATTTCACACTGTTAAGCCAAGACCATAACACAGGCATGGATATGCTAGTTACTAAAGGAAAAAGTTTCTGTTAAAATTGAAAAGAGCTAATAAACCCTGATAAGCAGAGATTCACTGACAAATTAACGTCTTGTTGGTGCATGTACGTGAGAGAGGTTTTTCCATTATTAAGAAAGAGGTTCATTTCATATGATAACAAGTTCTTAACCTTTTACCTGGACACTACTTTAATTCACTGTGTCTACCTCTTCCACAACCAGCTTTAATTAATACATTAAAACAGGAATAAACTCATTAAAATAATAGATTTTTGTACAGTAATTTAAATATTCTAGCTTGAGTGAAAACCTCTTAAAAATATTTAATGGAAACAAAACCAAAATGGAATTAATTTAAAATGCTGCTAAAAATACAGTGTCTTATCCACACTCCCTAAAGAAAATTCAAGATACAAGAATAAATTAGCAATGTATAAAGACTATACTTTAAAATGGAGGACATCTTTCCAAGATATGTACATTTAATTGGCAAATCTTGGTAACGAAGAAGAAAACTTAAGCTCAAACACTGCTAAAATTTAATTAGTTACTAAACCTTAAATACTATCCTGTAGGTTTACCATATGTTCTGTATGTTCAAGGTTCTTATTATAATTAAATACCTCCACTGGAAAACTTATTCTAGCAGGCAAGGAAATAAAAGATTAATACAGTACAATTCTCCATATCAAACTGTGGCTTTCTGTTAGAGTATTCCCAAAATTATATTCATGCTTAGAACTCAGCAACCATGTGTGTAGGCTTTGGCAAGGACATCGATTGTTGTTTCCACCAGTAGGTGCCAAATATCATTGATGCCTTTGCAGTATCTCTGTTCCAGGTCATGCCTAAGCTACTGGAAACAGATACTCAGCTTACATCAACTAAATCAGTAAGGAGCAGCTCCCTAGAATGCAGTGAGCCACTACACTCCACAGCAGGCTGTTGACTAGACTTGGAAGCAGAACATCTTTGCTTTTCCTGCAGAGAAAGGGATGTTATACAGCACATTGGAAGTAAAGATGATAGCAATTATTGCTGTCATCTAGATTTGTCTCTTCAGAAGTTATTTTTTAAACAAAACATTGATGATGAATTTAATTGATATACAAAAAGGTATCGTGCCCAAATATAGATTCTCAAATATATTTCATGCAAATCAAATATATAAAACTCCCATTTAAGTTCATGAAATAGTAATGTGTCATTGATTTGAAATACTGATAGCTGTCTCCCTGTGCTATCTACAAATACCCACTCGAGGCCATGTGAATTCTTGTGTCCCAATGAATTCACTCATGGAACTAGTTGCTGCTGCAGTAGCTGCAATAAGACTTAAGTTCTAAAACCAGAGAGTTCAACTTCAGCTAATGCAGAAACAAATTTGAACACTACATACAAAGTGGCTGACTGATTAGTTTTAGTTTGCTATGAAAAAGAGGCCAGTATGAATGCCCGTTTTAAAGAAAGCATTACAAACCACTCTGACCAGCCTCTTTGCATAAGCTTTTTGGCTATCTTACATTTAGGGGACAGACACATTCAGAGAAGGCAATATCCCACCTGCCTCACTGGTCTGGTAACAGTCCTCAGTCTTTCAGTTGTAGATTTTGCATAGTTAACCTCTTTTCTTTCTACACCAGGCCATTTTTTTCCTCCCCAAATGACCCCAAGTCTGACCTTCTTCTGAACAAAGATCCTTTCTCGGTTTCTGATATTTATTTAAAAAGCCAAGGACCACTGATCTCATAGCTCCCATCGGCAGCTCATTTCCTGCGAGAAGAGACTTAGTCTCATTGCTGCACTGGTCCAAGAATCCTACAACAATTGTTCAGTCCAATCTGTTCAGTGCTGCTCAATGAACTTTATAATTTCCCTAATTTCTTAGGCAGGCAGAGAAGGGCAGTAAAATTAAACTTACCACACAACAATCAAGTGTATAAATGACACATGTTAAAGCAGAGAACAGACAGCAGCTATTGAGGTAAACTAGAACAAGTATTCAAGACCACTACAGAAATGGAGTAATACAGAAATTTCCTTTACAAATGATATTGCCCTTCACCTTTCTTAAAAAAAAAAAAAAAAAAAAAAAAAAAAAAAAAAGTATTATGTTATTTTATTTTTCATGTACCAATATTATTATGCTATTATGTAAAGCTTATGGGGTAGCACCTGCTGCATTTGACAATGTCAAATAATTTATATGCAGATGACACCAAGTTAGGAGCAGATGTTGGTCAGTTAGAGGATAGAAAGGCTCTGCAGAGGGACCTCGACTGACTGGACAGATGGGCAGAGTCCAATGGAATGGCATTTAAAAAGTCCAAGTGCTGGGTGCTGCACTTTGGCCACGGCAATCCCATGCAGAGCTACAGGCTGGGGTCAGAGTGGCTGGAGAGCGGTGGCTCAGGGGTGACCTCATTGCCCTCTACAACTATCTGAAAGGTGGTTGTAGCCAGGAAGGGGTTGGTCTCTTCTCCCAGGCAACCAGCAGCAGAACAAGGGGACACACTCTCAAGCTGCACCAAGGGAAGTTTAGCCTTGAGGTGAGGAGAAAGTTCTTCACCGAGAGAGTCATTCGTCATTGGAATGGGCTGCCCAGGGAGGTGGTGGAGTCACCGTCCCTGGAGGTGTTCAAGAGGAGATTGGATGTGGCACTTGGTGCCATGTTCTACTCATGAGGTCTGTGGAGAGAGGTTGGACTCAATGATCCTCGAGGTCTCTTCCAACCTTGGTTATTCTGTGATACTGTGATACAGTGATACTTTATTATACTTACTGTCCTCTCCTATTCATGACTTCCCAGAACATTCATTTTGTCAGTCCACAGTTTTTAACAATTTTTATCTCTCCCTGAAAGTAAGTACTTTTTAAAGCCCCTTGAAAGTATTTTTCATTTAAATATGTTTGGAAGATATTAATTCACATTCTTATTTAAAGCTATGCCTGGTCACTTTTTAATGTGGAGCAAATATACACAGGTGTGGATCCTGAAGTTTAAAACTTGATGTTTGCCTACAGTTTGTATATTCTTTGGGTATAAGAAACAAAAATTGTGAAACATCTGACATGGGACCAATTGGTAGCACTGAGAGTAATGGAGGAACATTTGAATACAGCATTCTTTCACTGGAGTGTAGACAAAGCAGTCAAACCCTTAATGAAATGCTCTGGCTCTGCATCAAACCTGCAGGTATCCCAAAGTGTGCTAAAGCCATAGTTGGTCAGATAAAGCAGGTCACCACTACTGCTGAAAAAAAGTACTTCAACGTATTCTCTTATTTTGACTGCTTATCTCTGTCATACTGGGTAGTGAACCAGATCACTGGTTGAAAAAATACTGATTTGGCTTTACAGCATTAGCTTTCTTCTCACATTCAGGGCATGAGTAATCATTCAAGGTGAGGAGGAAGATGGAATTTCAGAGGCAGCATCAACTTTGCTTAATCAATGCATTCATGAAATACAGCTTGATTTCAGCTGATTGAAGAAACTGGGTTTGATATTTTAAAATTATTTAAAGCGCTCTGAACTTCATGATTCCAGCTAAGGCTATCCTGCATGCAGCTGTAACTTTGATGCCTTTTAACTTATATATTCCATGGGTGAAACCCATGCAATGGCTTTTAAATTTCTCTTTCTCATAAAAAAAAAAAAAATAATCTTTTGCTTCCTCAGTTTAGGAAGAACACTGTTCTGAGTTTTACAATGAAGTCTCAAAAATGGAAAAATATGAGTAATCATAAATTGTATATCAGTTTAAAATGTCTGAAAAGTCTGAATGAGATTTTAAAACCTGGGTACCAGATAGCCAGACTTCAAAACCTTAGTTTGGGCACCTCAGTAGCTCTTTTGATATTCAAAAAGGGCTACTCAGTAGCTCCTAGAGAATTCAATAGGGAAAAAAATGGATAATGTAGAGCTATATCTGGATGCATATTATTTATTGGGTTTGTTATATGGAGATTTTATGGACAGAGTGCAATGTGTATGGAGATTTCATGAAGTATACTTTTACTCTTCTGTAAAAGGATCTAAAGCCTGAGAAAATTAAATTTTATATTTTACAATGAAACTGTAAAATAAAAAAAAACAACAACCTGATTTTGATAGAAATGGTGTAAAACTCCAATCATTGGATGCAATATATAGAGCATTAGAGTCTCATTTTCACTTCAGTTCGTGCATCTGTAAAGCTTATTTATATAGCCAGGGTCTCTTTTTTGTACTTTAAAGTTTCAGCTTCTGTCTACAGACATTAAAATCAGCTAAACTTGCTGAGTTAACACCTCAGACACGATACAATGGATTTTCTGGGCAGATCTAGGCCCACCAGGGTGTGATTGTTGTATTTAGAAATTCCCAAGCCATTTACCAAAATTAGAATAGATGCTGGTTATTCATTTCCAGAAAGGAGTGCACATGAGCCAAGTGACATCCCTAATGTTCATATCAGAGTACCTTAAGGCAAAACCTTGCATCTGGTTTTCATATGAGAAGGAGCTCTCCCATCATTTTAGAAAACACAAGATTTGCCTATACCTGCATCATACTGTTTACTTATCTACCCTGTGGGAATGTTGTGAGCTCACCAATAAGCTGTTTAAAAAGATACAAACTCACCTCCTGTCAGCCTTTACCTTAAAACTCTGTTCAGGGAAATTTTTTTCTGCTGTAGGGCAAAGATGATGATGTTTCAGCTGTGGGGATCTTCTGCCCTATACATGTTTGATGCGGTGGGGAGAATCATCATGAAAATAACAGAATTAATATCTGCCCTCTTTGTCCCCAGAGACCTTGAAGGGAGTCATGGCCTTTGCTTCTCTCTTCTTGTTAATTCCATATGCTGTAGGTCATGACAGAAGCATAGCCAAATGTTGCCAGTTTGTTGCGGTGAAATTAAGGATTATGAAGTCCTGCATGACCAGAGATGATAATTGAAGGGTGTGAAGCATGAACTGGCAGTGTCTGTCCAAGGCCCTTCACATGAGCATGTCACCTCCATGCATTGACCTATTCAAGGCAACTGACAAGGATACAATTGTGTTCTGGTCTTTCCCTGAAGCTCCTGCAAGTGTAAGAGACATCCTCTGCTTTGAAATACCTGTTGCCTGATGACCTTTTCAAACATTACACCTGCTTCTTTCCAACTTGGAATTATAATATTTTGCTCTTAAAGATATATCTGTGTAAATAAATACAGCAGAAGGTCTTCAAATCTGTTGAATGAACCTAGGAACTCCTCCTTTTATCACAGATAGCTCTTTGCAGCAGATTGTGAAGATCCCACATATCCCCAACTTTTTCCATTGAAACTAGTCTTACTGATCTTAATTTTTTTAATACACATGATGACATCTGAAGAACATGCGTAAAAAGAGTTAGATGTAAATTATCCAACATCTTATCCCTTAATGTCAATCAAAATATCATTCATCTATGTTGTGAACAGTACTTTAAATTAAGTAAGATTTTGGCAGTGTGTGCTGAAACAGGTAAACACATAGAAACAAAAACAGTTTTTTAATTACTTTGCCTTATTTATTACGGGCAAGAAATTCAGTGCTTTATACTTAAATACTGCATGTCACTTCATTAGTCATACAGTATCACAGTATAACTAAGGTTGGAAGAGACCTTGAGGATCATCGAGTCCAACCTGTCACCACAGACCTCATGACTAGACCATGGCACGTAGTGCCACGTCCAATCTCCTCTTGAACACCTCCAGGTACAGTGACTCCACCACCTCCCTGGGCAGCCTATTCCAATGACTAATGACTCTCCATGAAGAAATTTCTCCTCACCTTGAGCCTAAAATTCCCCTAGCACAGCTTGAGAGTGTGTCCCCTTGTTCTGGTGCTGGTTGCCTGGGAGAAGAGACCAACCCCTTCCTGGCTACAACCACCTTTCAGGTAGTTGTAGAGAGCAATGAGGTCACCCCTGAGCCTCCTCTTCTCCAGGCTAAACAACCCCAGCTCCCTCAGCCTCTCCTCACAGGGCTTGTACTCAAGGCCTCTCACCAGCCTTGTTAGAATACATACATAGAATACATACATACTGTTGCAGTTTGAGCTGGGTGCCCCCCTGATGTGTTCACTTCCTGTGTCCAGAAGTCCAGCCCAGAGGGAGGGACACAGGAAATTGTGTGTATTTCCTACCATGATTCTTTGCACCACTATAAGATCCAGTGCGGGGTCTAGCACTTTCTCTTTTCTTCCTCCTCCGTCAGCCGGTAACTGGGGGAGATGTCTGCTGGATTTGGGCCTGGCTAGGCCCAAGGCCACGGGGAGATGAGCAGTCTTAGACCAGGCCAGCTGAGACTAGCCCAGCAGGGTGGGGGGAAGAAGGAGCCCTGAGGGCCTCAGGTTTACCCTCAGGTGGGAATGGGATGCCTCTGGGTTTGCTTTGGGATCTTTCTTTGTCACTGCGCTTTGGGTTTTCTGTAACATTCACTGCTTTCTATTTAAACTTTCATCACTTTTGCAATCCGTTTGTCCTGAGTGTTTTATTCCTGCCCGTGGTGGGGAGAGAGGGGGCTGCCTCAACCCAGCACACATACATAGAATAAACCAGGTTGGAAGAGACCTTCAAGATCACCGCGTCCAACCCATCAACCAATCAAACACCACCCAAACAACTAACCCACGGCACCAAGAACCCCATCAAGTCTCCTCCTGAAAACCTCCAGTGATGGAGACTCCACCACCTCCCCAGGCAGCCCATTCCAATGGGCAATCACTCTTTCTGTATAGAACTTTTTCCTAACATCTAGCCTAAACCTCCCCTGGTGCAGCCTGAGACTGTGTCCTCTTGTTCTAGTACTGGCCGCCTGGGAGAAGAGACCAACATCCGTCTGTCTACAACTTCCCTTCAGGTAGTTGTAGAGAGTAATAAGGTCACCCCTGAGTCTCCTCTTCTCCAGGCTAAGCAACCCCAGCTCCCTCAGCCTCTCCTCATAGGGCTTGTGTTCCAAACCCCTCACCAACTTTGTTGCTCTTCTCTGGACTCGTTCTAGCAAGTCAACATCCTTCCTAAACTGAGGGGCCCAGAACTGGACACAGTACTCGAGGTGCGGCCTAACCAGTGCAGTGTACAGGGGCAGAATGACCTCCCTGCTCCTGATGGCCACACTGTTCCTGATGCAGACCAGGATGCCATTGGCCCTCTTAGCTGCCTGGGCACACTGCAGGCTCATGTTCAGTATACCATCAACCAGCACCCCCAGGTCCCTCTCAGCCTGACTGCTCTCTAGCCACTCTGACCCCAGCTTGTAGCTCTGCATGGGGTTGCTGTGGCCAATGTGCAGAACCCGGCACTTGGATGTGTTAAATCTCATGCCGTTGGATTCTGACCATCTGCCCAGCCTGTCGAGGTCCCTCTGCAGAGCCTCTCTATCCTCCAGCAGATCAACTCCTGCCCCCAGCTTGGTGTCGTCAGCAAATTTACTGATGATGGACTCAATGTCCTCGTCCAGATCATCAATAAAGATGTTAAAGAGCAAGGGGCCCAGTAGTGATCCCTGGGGCACACCACTAGTGACTGGCTGCCAGCTGGATGTGGCACCATTCACTACCACTCTCTGGGCTCAGCCCTCCAGCCACTTCCTAACCTATTGCAGTTTGCTCCCATCCAAGCCATGGACTGACAGCTTGGCCAGGAGTTTGCTATGGGGAACGGTGTCAAAGGCCTTGCTGAGGTCCAGGTAGACTACATCCACAGGCCTCCCCACATCCACCAGGCGGGTCACCTGATCATAGAAGGAGATCAGGTTGGTCAGGCAGGACCTGCCCTTCCTAAACCCATGCTGGCTGGGCCTGATCCCTTGGCCATCCTCTAAGTGTTGTGTGATTGCACTCAGGATGACCTGTTCCATAATCTTTCCTGGCACTGAGGTCAGGCTGACAGGCCTGTAATTCCCTGGCTTATCCAACTGGCCCTTCTTGTGGATGGGTACCACGTTGGCCAGCTTCCAGTCATCTGGGATCTCTCCAGTGAGCCAGGACTGATGAAAAATAATGGAGAGTGGCTTGGTCAGCTCATCTGCCAGCTCTCTCAGCACCCTAGGATGGATCCCATCTGGTCCCATGGACTTGTGGGGGTCTAAGCTGCTGAGGAGAGCTCCTATCACTTGCTCTTGGAACACAGGGAAACTATGCAGCTCCCTGGCTCCTTCTGCCAGCTCTGCAGGCCAGCTGTCTGGTAGACGTTCTTTCCAGCTAGTAAAAATTGAGGCAAAGAAGGTGTTAAGTACCTCTGCCTTTTCCTCATCCTGTGATACAACATTTCCCTCCATGTCAACCAAGGAGTGGAGGTTGTCCCTGCCCTTCCTCTTGTTATTAATATATTTATAGAAGGACTTTTTGTTGTCCTCACATCAGAGGCCAGTTTGAGTTCCAAATGTGCTTTTGCCTCTCTAATTTTCCTTCTACATGCCCTAGCAACCTCTTTAAACATCCCATGGGTTGCCTCGCTGTTGTAGTTTGAGCTGGGTGCCCCCCTGGTGCATTCACTTCCTGTGTCCAGAAGTCCAGCCCAGAGGGATGGACACAGGAAATTGTGTATTTCCTACCATAATTCTTTGCACCACTATAAGATCCAGTGCGGAGTCTGGCACTTCCTCTTTCCTTCCCTCTCCGAGACTTGGTAACTGGGGGAGAGATCTCCCGGCCATGGGCCTGACTGGGCCCAAGGCCACAGGTGGATGGGCAGTCTCAGGCCTGGCCAGCTGAGACTAGCCCAGCAGAGGGAGGGGGAAGAAGGAGCCCTGGGGGTTTTGCATGCACCCTCAGGTGGGGATGGGATCTTTCTTTGTCACTGTGCTTTGGGTTTTCTGTAACATTCACTGCTTTCTATTTAAACTTTCATCACTTTTGCAATCCGTTTGTCTGAGTCGTTATTTCTGCCTGTGGTGGGGAGGGGATCTGCCCCAACCCATTACATTTTGGCGCACCAACGTGGGGCCAACTGCAGCTCGGATTGCAAAAGATGGAGAGTTTAAATTTAGTTCTGGGCGTCGGTTTGAGTTTGGAAAGTTGGGGCTCAGGTTTTGTGCTACCGGGGCGACTCTGTGAACTCCTGTGGACTGCAGAAGGATAGCTGGTGCGTGGCTGATGGCATGGAAGTCCCTCCTGTTCCTTGGGAACAGCGAGGGGTGGCTCTTTCTGTGACTTTCTGCCCAGGGTAGCTTAAGAGTGCTCGAGTAGCCTAAGAAGGCGAGACCTGCCTTCTCCTTGTTCTCTGCGGAGCGGCAGGGAGCAGAGGAGGGGCAGTGGCAAGCAGAGCGTGGTTGGCCCGCAGCTGCTGCGGGGAGCGGACACCCGCGGCGAGTGGGCAAGCGACTGCTGGAGGTGACTCGGACTCTGCATCGTGGCGACAGAGACGGCAGGGGCCGGGCCGGGCCGCGTTCAAGCAGCGGCGGCGGCACCGCCCGAGCCGGGCTGCATTCAGGCGGCGGCGGCAGCTGTAAATCTTTCCCTGGTGTTTTCGGACATGTTCCGAAAATGGCGCCGAGCACCTGGTTCCGCCTCCCTGTTTCTTCAGCGGGCTGTGGCACAGCTCCTCCCTCTTCCGGGGGTGGAGGTTGTGCAGCCGGATGCTGTCCTGCCTCGGTACGCGAGCGCCCAGCCAGGGGGTGCGGAGTGCCTCTGACATGCATCCGTGTAGCTTTGGTCCGCGTGAAAGCGGTTGGCTGCGGCACCCTGGATGGATTGAAAAAGGCAGTCGTGGAGCCGGATTGTTCCGACTGGCCTGCCCCAGGGGTGGAGAATTTGCCGCTGAATATGAGAGTAAAGGCTTGGCTGAGAAGTTGTGAGGTATTTCCAGGTGACCAGGATGTCCCAAGGAGCCCACAAGGAATTCACGCTGCAGGAGAAGGACTGCGTCGCTGGGAGGTTCCATCACATGAGGAAGAACAACTGGAATGGACTGATGCTTGAGCCTGGATGAGAGACTGTTTGAGTGGACGCCCAGATGAAGATATGGACTCCGCCGGACATGTCATCAGAAGTTTTCTGATCTGATGATGTGTTTGGGTGCAAGGATTATGGTATGAAATACAGGGGTGGCATGTTGTAGTTTGAGCTGGGTGCCCCCCTGGTGCATTCACTTCCTGTGTCCAGAAGTCCAGCCCAGAGGGATGGACACAGGAAATTGTGTATTTCCTACCATAATTCTTTGCACCACTATAAGATCCAGTGCGGAGTCTGGCACTTCCTCTTTCCTTCCCTCTCCGAGACTTGGTAACTGGGGGAGAGATCTCCCGGCCATGGGCCTGATTGGGCCCAAGGCCACAGGGGGATGAGCAGTCTCAGGCCTGGCCAGCTGAGACTAGCCCAGCAGAGGGAGGGGGAAGAAGGAGCCCTGGGGGTTTTGCATGCACCCTCAGGTGGGGATGGGATCTTTCTTTGTCACTGCGCTTTGGGTTTTCTGTAACATTCACTGCTTTCTATTTAAACTTTCATCACTTTTGCAATCCGTTTGTCTGAGTCGTTATTTCTGCCTGTGGTGGGGAGGGGATCTGCCCCAACCCATTACACTCACCTTTCTTCCAAAGATGATATACCCTCTTTTTTTCCCTTAGTTCTGTTAAAAGTTCATTACCCAACCAGGCTGCCCGTCAGCCCCGGCGGCTCCTCTTCCGGCACATTGGCACAGCCTGCTCCTGAGCCTTCATCAGTTCTTTCTTGAAGTAGGTCCAGCCCTCCTGGACCCCTTTATTTTTAAGGGCTTTCTCCCAAGGAACCCTCTGAATTATTTCCTTGAGCAACCTGAAGTCCGCCCTCTGGAAGTCCAGAGTGGAGGTCTTCTTGCTGCCCCTCTTAGTTTCACCAAATACCGAAAATTCAATTATCTCATGGTTGCTGGCCCCTAAACAGCCTCCGACCACCACATCACCCACCAGCCCTTCCCTGTTGGTGAAGAGGAGGTCAAGCATAGCCTTGCCCCTGGTAGGCTCACGCAGCACCTGGGAAAAGAAGCTGTCCTCCATGCAGTCTAAGAACCTCCTAGACTGTCTCCTCTCTGCTCTGTTGAGATCCCAGCAGATGTCAGGCAGGTTGAAGTCGCCCATAAGGACAAGGTCAGGAGATCTTGAGACAGCCTTAAGCTGTCTATAGAATGATTCGTCGACATCATCCTCCTGGTTGGGTGGTCTATAACAGACTCCAACCAGGATTTCTGCCCTACCGGTCTTCCCTCTAATTCTTGCCCACAAGCATTCAACCTGATCGTCCCTAATCTCTAGTTCAATGGCATCTAGTGCCTCCCTGATGTACAGGGCCACCCCTCCACCCCTTCTTCCTTGTCTATCTCTCCTGAAGAGCCCGTAGCCATCAATTGCAGCACTCCAGTCATGTGAGCTATCCCACCACGTCTCTGTGATGGCAACTACGTCATAACTTTCCTGCTGTAACAAGGCTTCCAGCTCCTCTTGTTTGTTTCCCATGCTTCGTGCATTAGTGTATATGCACCTCAGCTGGGCTGCTGGTTTGGCCTCTGACCCTAGCTTACTGCCCCCAGACTCTTGCCTGAGGGGACTAGTTGTTGCCCTTCTCTGGACATGTTCAAGTGTCTCGATGTCCTTCCTAAACTGAGGGGCCCAGAACTGGACACAGGACTCAAGGTGTGGCCTAACCAATGCAGAGTACAGGGGCAAAATGACCTCCCTGCTCCTGCTGGCCACACTATTCCTAATACAGGCCAGGATGCCATTGGCCCTCTTGGCCACCTGGGCACACTGCTGGCTCATGTTTAGGCGGGTGTCAATCAGCACCCCCAGGTCCCTCTCTGTTTGGCAGCTCTCCAGCCACTCCGACCCCAGCCTGTAGCTCTGCATGGGGTTGTTGTGGCCAAAGTGCAGTACCCGGCACTTGGACTTGTTAAATGCTATGCCATTAGACTCTGCCCATCTGTCCAGTCGGTCGAGGTCCCTCTGCAGACCCTTTCTACCCTCTAACTGACTAACATCCGTTCCCAACTTGGTGTCATCTGCAAACTTGCTGATGACTGAATCAACCCCCTCATCCATATCATTAATGAAGATGTTAAAGAGGACGGGGCCCAGCACTGATCCCTGGGGGATGCCACTGGTGACCAGCCGCCAGCTGGATGTGGCACCATTCACCACCACTCTCTGGGCTCAGCCCTCCAGCCAGTTCCTAACCCAGCACAGAGTGTTGTGGTCCAAACCACGAGCTGACAGCTTAGCCAGCAGTTTACTGTGGGGGACGGTGTCAAAGGCCTTGCTGAAGTCCAGGTAGACTACATCCACAGGCCTCCCCACGTCCACCAGACAGGTCACCTGATCATAGAAGGAGATCAGGTTGGAGAGGCAGGACCTGTCCTTCCTAAATCCATGTTGGCTGGACCTGAGCCCTTGGCCATCCTTCAGGTGCACAGTTATTGCCGCCAGGATAATCTGCTCCATCTGTTCAAGTGTCTCAATGTCCTTCCTAAACTGAGGGGCCCAGAACAGGACACAGGACTCAAGGTGTGGCCTAACCAAAGCAGAGTACAGGGGCACAATGACTTCCCTACTCCTGCTGGCCACACTATTCCTAATGCAGGCCAGGATGCCATTGGCCTTCTTGGCCACCTGGGCACACTGATGGCTCATGTTTAGGCGGCTGTCAATCAGTACCCCCTGGTCCCTCTCTGTTTGGGAGCTCTCCAGCCACTCTGACTCCAGCCACTCTGACCCCAGCCTGTAGCTCTGCATGGGGTTGCCGTGGCCAAAGTGCAGCACCCGGCACTTGGACTTGTTGAATGTCAGCCCGTTGGACTCTGCTCATCTGTCCAGTCAGTCGCGGTCCCTCTGCAGAGCCCTTCTACCCTCTAACTGATCAACATCTGCTCCCAACTTGGTGTCATCTGCAAATTTGCTGATGACTGAATCAATCCCCTCATCCAGATCATCAATGAAGATATTAGAGAGGATGGGGCCCAGCACTGATCCCTGGGGGACGCCACTGGTGACTGGCCGCCAGCTGGATGTGGCACCATTCACCACCACTCTCTGGGCTCGGCCCTCCAGCCAGTTCCTAACCCAGCACAGAGTGTTGCTGTCCAAGCCACAAGCTGACAGCTTAGCCAGCAGTTTGCTGTGTATTTCTGAGCAGTTTGTTCATTTTTTCATTCCTCCTTTCTTATATTTAGTAACAAAGGTATAAAATGTATACTCTTAAATGTCATATCACAAAATCACACAAACACAGAATGGTCTGGGTTGGAAGGGACCACCAAAGGACATCTAGTCCAAACTCCTCTGCACTAAGCCATGGCATCCTCAACTAGATCACATTGCCCAGAGCCCTGTCAAGCCTCACCTTGAATATCTCCAGGGGTGGGGCCCCAGCCACCTCCTTGGGCAACCTGTTTGATTGTTAACAACCCTCATGGTAAAGAATTTTTTCCTATTATCCAATCTAAATCTAGTCTTCTTTAGTTTGAAGCCATTGCTCCATGTCCTATCACTACAGGCAGCTTGTAAACAGTCTCTCTGCATCATGTGTGGTACATCATGGTGGACAGGTGAGGTGTAATGAAGTGAATTGTGTTCTGTTTGAAGAAAAGAGGTCAGAGAGTTGTGGTCAATGGGACTGAATCTAGTTGGTGCCTGTAACTAGTGTAGTCTCTCAGGGTTTACTGCTGGAACCAGTGCTGTTCAATATACTCATGAATGACCTGGATGAGAGCACAGAGTGCACTGTGAGCAAGTTTGCTGATGACACAGTACTGGGCAAGCATGGCTGACACATCAGAGTTGTGCTGCCATTCAGTGGGACTTGGACAGGCTGGAGAGTATGGTGGGGAGAAATTTAGTGAAGTTCAACAAGGGCAAGTGTAGAGTCTTCTACCTGGGAAAGAACAACCTCATGTATCAGTATAGGCTGGGGACTGATCTGCTGGAGAGCAGTGAAGGGAAAGAGTACCCGGGGGTCCTAGTGGGTGGAAAGTTTCCCATGAGCCACCAATATGCCCTTGTGGCTGAGAAGGCCAATGACATTCTGCAGTATATTAGAATAGGTGTGTTTGATAGGCCAAGAGAGGTTCTCCCCCCTCTACTCTGATATGGAGAGGCTGCATCTGGAATATTGTGTCAAGTTCTGGGCCCCTCAGTTCAAGAAGGACAGGGAACTGCTTGGAAAAGTCAAGTGAAGAACCACAAAAATGATTAAGGGAGTTGAACATCTTCCTTATGAGGGGAGACTGAGAGAACTGGGGTTCTTTAGCTTGGAGGAGAGAGGAGACTGAGGAGTGACCTCATCAATGTTTGTAAATGTGTGAAGGGTGAGTGCCAACAGGATGGAGCCAGGCTTTTCTTGTTGATGCCCAATGACAGGACAAGGGCAATGGGTGGAAGTTAAGGCATAGGAAGTTCCATGTAAACATGAGGAAAAAAATTTTCACTGTGGAGGTGATGGGACATTGGAACCAACTGCCCAGGAGGTTGTGGAGTCTCCCTCTCTGGAGGTATTAAAAAACTGCCTGGGTGCATTCCAGTGTGATCTTTTAGAGGTGATCCTGCTCTGCAAGAGGGTTGGACTAGATGATCTTTTGAGGTCTCTTCCAGCCCTTATCTTTCCATGATTCTGTGATTCTTGCAGGCCACCTTCAGGTACTGGGAGGATACTATTAGATCTCCCCAGAGCCTCCTCTTTTTTAGGCTGAACAACCCCAGCTACCTCACCCTGTCTTTGCAGCAGATGTGATCCAACCCCCTGATCATTTTCATGGCCCTCCTCTGGACCCACTCCATCAGGTCCATGTCCTTCCTACAGGGCTCCAGTCCTGTATGCAGTACTCCAGGTGTGGCCTCACCAGAGCAGAGCAAAGTGTCATAATCACTTCACTCAGATCTGCTGGCAATGCATCTTTTGATGCAGTCCAGGATGTGTTTGGCTTTCTGAAATACAAACACACACTGCTCATTTCTAGCTTCTTGTTCATTCAGCACTGTGGTGGTTTGAAAGGAAAGGCTCTGCTTTCCCTCCCCCACTGAGAAAGAGACCACGGCTAAACCCAGTCGGAGAAATGAGATTATATTTTACAAGGAAACAGATTATATGTAACACAACAAATACAGGTATTTTACAATATATACAGGAATATACAGCAAATGAACTCAACCAGAAACCAGACCCCCCACAGAGGGGGCTTCCCCCTGTGCCCCCCTTCACCCCCTACCTCCCTTCTCCCCCAAAGAGGTAGAAGAAGAGACGAGGATGGTTAGCAGGACAGGGGAAGAAGCGGACAGGCCTGTTACAGGGAGTGAGTTAGTACTTATCTCTTGGCAAGAAGCCCAGAAGCAGATCCAGCCGAAAGGGACAGCGAAGGAAGGAAGACTGAGAGAAAGTTCCCAGCTCCCCTGGGTCCAATCTCACCTCCCACAATCCTTGGCCAATGAAATTCGTTTAGAATACCAAAATATTTTACAAACATTTAGCCAGTGTGCCCCTTTCTTAAAGGCACAGCGTCAAACGGCCACAAGCACCCTCAAGTCCTTTTCCACAGGGCTGCTTTCCATTAACTCATCCCCCAGCCTGTATTGATAGTGAGGATTGTTCTGCCCAGGTGCAGA
Organism: Dryobates pubescens; assembly: GCF_014839835.1. Lineage (NCBI taxonomy): Eukaryota > Metazoa > Chordata > Aves > Piciformes > Picidae > Dryobates > Dryobates pubescens. Next base: position 23,725,650 of record NC_071657.1, on the reverse strand, counting down.
AGCCTACACCTGCTCTTGTTGAACTTCATGAGGTTCACATGGGCCCACCTCTCCAGCTTGTCCAGGTCTCTCTGGATGGCATACCATTCCTCTGGTGTATCAACAACACCACTCAGCTTTGTGTCATCTGCAAACTTGCTGATGGTGCACTCGATCTCACTGTCTATGTCACTGACAAAAATACTAAACACCACAGGTCCCAGTACAGACCCCAGAGGGACACCACCCTCTGGAAGAAAGCGTCCAGCCAATTGCTTATCCACTGAACACTCCACCCAGTCCATATCTCTCCAACTTGGAGAGTAGAATGCTGGGAGTGGGGAGGAGGGCTTCTGAACTAGCAGATGGAGTCAGGGAGCAACATAGTCCCCTGTAATCCAGGAGGAAGCAATTAGAGACCTGCTCAGCCACTTGGATCCCCACAAGTATAAGGGACCAGATGGGATCTGTCCTAGGTAACGAGGGAAATAGCAGATAGAATAGAATAGAACAGAATAGAATTAACCAGGTTGGAAAAGACCTTCGAGATCAAGTCCAACCTACCACAAAACACCATCTAATCAACTGGACCATGGCACCAAGTGCCTCATCCAGTCTCTTCCTAAACACCTCCAGTGATGGTGACACCACCATCTCGCTGGGCTGCCAATTCCAAATCACTCTTTCTGTGAAGAACTTCTTCCTAACATCCAGCTTAAACCTCCCCCTGCACAGCTTGAGACTGTGTCCTCTTGTTCTGTTGATGGTTGCCTTGGAGAAAAGACCAACCCCCACCTAGAAACAATCTCCCTTCAGGTAGTTATAAACAGCAATACAGTCTCCCCATAGCCTCCTCTTCTCCAGGTAAAGCAGCTCCAGATCCCTCAGCCTTTACACGTAGGGCTTGTGCTCCAAACCCCTCACCAGCTTTGTTGCCCTTCTCTGGACATGTTCCAGCAAATCAACATCTTTTCTAAATTGAGGGGCCCAGAACTGGACACAGGACTCAAGGTGTGGCCTAACCAGTGCAGAGTAGAGGGGCACAATGACTTCCCTGCTCCTGCTGGCCACATTATTCCTGACACAGGCCAGGATACCATTGGCTTTCTTGGCCACCTGGACACACTGCTGGCTCATATTCAGCCTACTATCAACCAGTACCCCGAGGTCCCTTTCTGCCTGGCCACTCTCCAGACACTTTGACCCCAGCCTGTAGTACTACATGGGGTTGTTGTGGCCAATGTGTAGAAACCTGCATTAAGATGTGTTAAATCTTATGCCCTTGGACTCTGCCCATCTGTCCAGTGTGTCAAGGTCCCTCTGCAGAGATCTCCCACCCTCCAACAGATTAACTCCTGCCCCCAGCTTGACTCCTGCCCCCAGCTTGATGTCATCTGCAAATTTACTGATGATGCACTCAATCCCTTCATCCAGATCATCAGTAAAGATACTGAACAGGATGGGGCCCAGCACTGATCCCTGAGGACACCACTGTGCTGCTGTCCAAGCCATGGGCTGACAGCTTGGCGAGGAGCTTGCTGTGGGGGACTGTGTCAAAGGCCTTGCTGAAGACCAGAGAGACTACATCCACAGCCTTCCCTACATCCACCAGGAGGGTCACCTGATCATCGAAGGAGATCAGGTTGGTCAGTCAGGACCTGCCCTTCCTAAATCCATGTTGGCTGGGCCTGATACCTTGGCTATCCTAAAAGTGCTGTGTGATTGCACTCATGATGACCTCTTCCATAATCTTGCCTGGGACTGAAGTCAGACTGACAGGCCTGTAATTCCCTGGTTCATCCAACCAGCCTTTCTTGTGGATGGGCATCACATTGGCCAGCTTCCAGTCTTCTGGGACCTCTCCAGTGAGCCAGGACTTTGGAAAAATGATGGAGAGTGGCTTGGCCAGCTCATCTGCCAGCTCTCTCAGCACCCTAGAATGGATCCCATCTGGTCCCATGGACTTGTGGGGATCCAAGGGACTAAGCAAGTCTCAAACTACTTCCTCCTGGATTACAGGAGAACTATACTGCTCCCTGACTCCATCTGCCAGCTCAGAAGGCCAGTTGTCTGGAAGACAACCTATCCTGCTATTAAAAATTGAGGCAAAGAAGGTGTTAAGCACCTCTGCCTTTTCCTCATCTTTAGTTACAATATTCCCCTCCATGTCCACTAAGGAGTGGAGGTTGTCCTCGCCCCTCCTCTTTATAGAAGGATTTTTTGTTGTCAATCACAGCAGTGCCGAGTGTAAGCTCTAAATGGACTTTTGCTTCTCTAATTTTTCTCCTATATGACCTAGCAACATCCTTAAACATCTCATGGATTTCCTCTTGCGAAGACACTCTCCATCATTTGTCAACAGTCCTGGCTCACCAGAGAGGTCCCGGATGAGTGGAAGCTGGCCAAAGTGATACCCAATCACAAGAAAGGCCAGAAGGAGGAACCAGAAAATTCCAGGCCAGTCAGCCTGACTTCAGTGCCAAGCAAGATTATGGAACAGGTCATCATGAGCACAATCACACAGCACTTACAGGATGGCCAAAGGATCAGGCCCAGCCAGCAAGGATTCAGGAAGGGCAGGTCCTGCCTCACCAACCTGATCTCTTTTTATGACCTCCTGGTGGACATGGGGAGGGCTGTGGATGTAGTCTACCTGGACTTCAGCAAGGCCTTTGACACTGTACCCCACAGCAAACTCCTGGCCAAGCTGTCACCTCGTGGCTTGGGCAGCAGCACTCTGTGCTGAGTTAGGAACTGACTGGAGAGCCAAACTCAGAGAGTGGTGGTGAATGGTGCCACATCCAGCTGGCAGCCAGTCACCAGTGGCATCCCCCAGGGATCAGTGCTGGGCCCCATCCTGTTCAATATCTTTACTGATGATCGGATGAGGGGGTTGAGTCCACCATTAGTAAGTTAGCAGATGACGACAAGCTGGGAGCAGGTGTTGTGTCAGAGGGTAGGAGGTCTCTCCAGAGGGACCTTGACAGGCTGAATAGATGGGCAGATTGGTTTAACATGTATGAATGTTGTGTTCTACACTTTTGCCACAACAACCCCATGCAGTGCTACAGACTAGGGTAAGAGTGGCTGGAGAGCAGTCAGGCAGAAAGGGACCTTGTAGTAGGTGTTGATGGTAGGTTGACCATTAGCCAGCCACCGATGTGCCCAGTGGCCAAGAAGGCCAATGACATCCTTACATGCATCAGAAATAGTGTGGTCAGCAGGAGCAGGGAAGTTATTGTACCCCTCTACTCAGCACTGGTTAGGCCACACCTTGAGTTCTGTGTCCAGTTCTGGGCCCCTCAGCTTTGGAAAGATGTTGAGTTGCTGGAACATGTCCAGAGAAGGGCAACAAACCTGGTGAGGGATCTGGAACACAAGCCCTGTGAGGAGTGACTGAGGGAGCTGGGGTTCTTTAGCCTGGAGAAGAGGAGGCTCAGAGGAGACCTTATTGATATCTACAACTACCTGATGGGTGGTTGCAGCCGGGTGGTGATTGGTCTCTTCTCCCAGACAATCAGCACCAGAACAAGAGGACACAGTCCCAAGCTGTGCAAGGGGAAGTTTAGGCTTGATCTTAGAAAGAAGTTGTTCACAGAAAGAGTGATTTGCCATTGGAATGGGCTGCCCTTGAAGGTGGTGGGGTTGACATCCCTGGAGGTGTTTAAGAAAAGACTGTATGAGGCACTTAATGCCACGGTCTAGTTGATTAGATAGGGTTGGGTGATCAGTTGGACTTGATGATCATGGAGGCCTCTTCCAACCTGGTCAATTCTGTGATTCTGTGTGTTATAGATGACTCCTGGTAGAAGTTTTTGGTAACAGTTTTATTGGCACTGAAAGATCTTAAACAGGTAATAAAAGGCAATAAAAGCAATAAAAGCAAGCAAAGCAACCAGTTGGGCATGCAAGGGTACAAAACTTCACCCCACAGCAGCTTTACAATAGCTTTCTTCATCTTATATAGTTACATCATGTACATAAACAAGCTTATGCTGAACAGAAGGCAGGCATATGATAATGAGTCTTCAGAATAGGTGACCAAATCCCTTCTCCCTACATTCTGTGTGGTAGGGGTCAAATCATCTACTTGCACGCATGCTCAGTCGTCCAGGCTTCTTATCTAAAGAAAACAAATTCTCAGTTCTTCTCAGCTTTGGTGTCTCCAATTAGCCAAACACACTGTCTCTGTTTAAGTCTGTAAAATATGCAGCTCCCCCTTTGTCCTCAAAACAGGCTCCTGCAAGCTCCTGACCCCCAGTCCCAGTGCACTCTGAATTCTCTACCTTTAACACAAATCACAGAATCACCAGTATATTCATAACATGTGTCTTGTCCTGAAACGTTCCAAAGGGACACAAAGCCTCAAAAATGCTCTGAACCAGACAATGAGCCAGAAGCTAGTAGGTCTGGTTTTTCAGGCTTGCCTGAACATGTTTCAGAGCCAAAATGAGCTAGGTGGGTGTGCTTTTGGCCACAGTTGGAAAGAAGGCTTTCTATAGGTTGCAATATCAGGGTTTTATCCCTATATCTGTGTTGCTACTGGCCATTATTTTCTCGGGAAATCTATAAGTACCAGCCCAAAGAGCCAGAGCATTGTCTTGCAATTGTCCATGCTCTGGAAGGAACCACAGACTTTGATTGGAAGCTGAACTGTGTTTCAGTTTACCCAGACAACACAGCAAAGACCCCTCGCTGTTTTCAGTGTTGTAAAGCCCAGGAACAGACACGCATCTTGCCAGGCTGGGAGGCGAAACCCCAGAGGAGCTGAGTCCCCGGGACAGTTTTGTTTGACTGGAGTAAGGAGCGAGCACCGCTGCAAGAGGATTGCAGCAGAGGAACCTCCTTTCTACAAAGCTTTCATCTACAAATCTTTCAGGAGCAAATCCTGCCTCAGCTGCAGACACCAACAGAAAGTGAAACTCTGCTCCTGCAGCCTCCACATGGTCGATGCCATTTTGGTTTGTCTAGATCTTAACGTGTGCCACGAAGTATCAGGATCAGTGAGTAATTACAGTATCTGATTTTTGTAAGCATCTATTGAAGGTCTGTTGCCTCAGGGAATTCTGGAGTTCCCCCCAGCTTTGTGGGCAATCGCCGGCTTCATTGCCCATGTTCCCTTTCTTTACAGTTTAAAGTGCTGTTTGTTGTTTCTGGATTTTTGTACATATTGTTTAAATTGTTACTTGTTCCTGCTGCTGAGGTATCTGTTCCTCGACCAAACATCCTGAACCTGTAAATAGGTTTTATTTAATATTTTTGTGGGATTTTTATGATTAATAAAATTATTAATTTTTATTAATCATTCTGCTTATTGAATATTAAAATAACCCTTTTATTGACTATATCAGTTCTTTAGCAACAACTCTTTGCATTCTATCCAATTCTTTTGATAGAGGGCAACACCTCCACCCCTTCTTCCTCTCCTGTTCCTTCTGAACAGCTACACTCTAGCCATAGGATTCATCCTACCAAGTTTCTGTAGCTGTCATTACATCATAGCTTTCCTGCAGCAGGGTAGATTCCAGCTCCTACTGTTAGTTGCCCATGCTCCATACATTGGTGAAGAGGCACTTCAGCTGTGCTGCTGTCCCTGTCTCCTTAGAAGGGCTTCCCATTGGTCTCCCAAGGCATTTCATGAGAGCTACCCTCCTATATCCTATTACCTCAGGAGCCCCAGGCTCAGCACTGTAAGTCCTTGTCTTTACTGCAGTGTTCACAACATGTTTCAGGGCAACAGGTTGAAGGCCCTTTATATCACCCCATCCTTCAAACCCTGGTGTGTCTTCCTGCAGACTGGCAGACTGAACGCTGCCCTTAGGCTCACCTCTAGTGTTCCAGGTTTTAACCCTGTCCCCATTCAAGCCTAGTTTAAAGCCCTTCCAATGAACCCTGCAAATTCATGTGCCAGGATCTTTTCCCCCTCTGAGACAGATGTACTCCTTATGCTGCTAGCAGACTCAGTGCCATATAAAATTCCCCAAGATCAAAAAACCCCCCAAAATTCTGTTGGTGGCACCAGCTTCTGAGCCACTTACTAGTCATGCACAATTTCCTGTTCCTTTCATTATTCCTTCCTGCTGTTGAGGTTATTGATGAAAAATTACCTGTGCCCCAGATCTTTCAATCCTCCTCCTCATAGCCTTGAAGTCCCTTTTGGTTGCTTTTGGACTTGTGTTTTCAACCTCATTGCTTCCACCTGCATAACTAGCAAGGCATACTAATCAGAGGGCTGTACCAAACTTGACAGCCTTCTGGTAACATCTCTGACTCAGGCAGCAGGGAAGCAGCAGACCTCCTTGTGAAAAGGATCTGGCTGACATATGGGTGCTTCTATATCCCTTGGAAGGGAATCACCAACAAAATTACCTACCCTCCTATTTTTTTTAAGGGTAGAAGTCCTAATGGGAGGGGGAGACTGATTTGCTTTGGACAATTCTCTGGGTGATAACTCTTCTGCAGTCTCATCTGCCCCATTGTCAATTTCCAGTACCACATACTTGTTGTGCAAGAGTGTCGTGGTTTAGGAGACCAATTCTCCCACCACAGACAAAAGAAAAGACTCAGACAAACGGATTGCAAAAAATGGTGAAAAGTTTAAATGGAAAAAAAAATGAAAAGTTTTACAGAAAACCACAAGCACTGTGACAAAGAGAGAGAGAGAGATATCCCAAAGCACACCCAAGAACATCCCATTCCCCACCTGGGGGTACACCCAGACCCCCCCCCAGGGCTCTTTCTTCCCCAGCCAACCCAGCTTTGTGCCTGGGCAGGCCCAAGGGAGGCAGCTCACGCCATTTTACCTAGGCAGCAGCGGGGGGACAAAAGAGGAAGTAAGGACCCTGTGTGGATGTTTTATAAAGGAGCAATGAATTATGGGTGAAATACCTGGTTTCCTGTGACCACCCAGTGGGCTGGACCCTTTTGGGACCTCACAGGTGTGGTCTGTGCAGTGGCATGCGGGCCAGCACCCAGTCTAAACCACCACAAAGGGCAACTGGGAAGGTGAGCAGTGCTGAAAAGGATTTCCCTTGCCTCTCCTAACAGGGATCTCTATTCATTTCCCACTGTTTCTTTGATCTCTTCCCTTCTCTAGGGGCAGTCTGCAATACCTGGTTCTACAAGCCTAACTGTTTTACACATCCCCTCATAGTCCTTAGTCTTACCACTTCTACATTCACCTCAGTCATCATGCCAAGCAGATCATTTGCCTGTTCATACTTAACACAGGTGCTGTCTCCACCACCCTTCATTGCAAGTCCCAGGCTCCAGCACTCTCTGCAGCCAGTGGCCTGAACACCTACATGTTAATGGCCACTGTTTGGGTACCCACATTTTTTCTAACAACCTTTGGCCAAGGGGTAACCAACAGCTTGGACAGGAGCACACTGTGTTGGGTTAGGAACTGGCTGGCGAGCCAAGCCCAGGGAGTGGCGGTGAATGGTGCCACATCCAGCTGGCAGCCAGTCACTAGTGGTGTGCCCCAAGAATCAGTGCTGGGCCCTGTGCTCTTTAACATCTTTATTGATGATCTGGATGAGGGCATTGAGTCCATCATCAGTAAATTTTCTGATGACACCAAGCTGGGGGCAGGAGTTGATCTGCTGGAGGGTAGAGGGACCTCGACAGACTGGACAGATGGGCTGGGTCCAACGGCATGAGATTTAACACATCCAAGTGCCGGGTTCTGCACATTGGCCACAACAACCCCATGCAGTGCTACAGGCTGGGGTCAGAATGGCTGGAGAGCGGCCAAGCAGAGAGGGACCTGGGGGTGCTGGTCGATGGTAGGCTGAACATGAGCCTGTAGTGTGCCCAGGCAGCCAAGATAGCCAATGGCATCCTGGCCTGCATCAGGAACGGTGTGGCTAGCAGGAGCAGGGAGGTCATTGTGCCCCTGTACACTGCACTGGTTAGGCCACACTTTGAGTCCTGTGTCCAGTTCTGGGCCCCTCAGTTTAGGAGGGAAGTTGGCTTGCTAAAAATGTGTCCAGAGGAGGGCAACAAAGTTGGTGAGCGGCTTGGAACACAAACCCTATGAGGAGAGACTGAGGGAGCTGGGGTTGCCTAGCCTGGAGAAAAGGAGACTCAGGGGGGACCTTATTGCTCTCTACAACTACCTGAAGGGAGGTTGTAGACAGGTGGAGGTTGTTCTCTTCTCCCAGGCAACCAGCATCCGAACAAGAGGACACAGTCTCAAGCTGCACCAGGGGAGATTTAGGCTGGATGTTAGGAAGAAGTTCTTCATAGAAAGAGTTATTTGCCATTGGAATGGGCTGCCTGGGGAGGTGGTGGAGTCACCATTATTGGAGGTGTTTAGGAAGAGAATTGATAGAGTGCTTGGTTGCATGGTTTAGTTGATTAGATGGATTGGATTAGTTGATAGGTTGGACTTGATGATCTTGAAGGTCTCTTCCTACCTGGTCTATTCTATTCTATTCTATTCTATTCTATTCTATTCTATTCTATTCTATTCTATTCTATTCTATTCATGGCTGGGTCTCTACAAGCACCTGACCTAGTAGGCTGCCATGATGACTCACCTTGTTCTTGACTGATCGGCCTGGTAGGTCAAAGGACTCTGTGCTCCCAGGGCCCAGGGTGCCTGTGTCTCCATCCATATCATTTCCCACCCTCCCTCTCGAGAGGATGGTTACTTAGCTGTAATGCTGTTATTGGCAAAGGGATTTTCATGCTAAAATGGTTAGATTTTTAACTGTGGATCTAATATTGAAAGTTAAGCAACCAGGGCAAACTGAGATACTCAGCAATACTTACAAAGGCTCACAGTACTTTCAGCATTTGGACATTAATGTCAGCTTTCATGAAATTGACTAATTTAAACACTGCAAAATATCCTAGATAATTCTATTACTCCATAACAATGAAGTGACATTTCATTGTGGCAATATGTTGCTTCCTAATACAATACATTAAAGATTCAAACAAATCTTATAGTTCTGTGGTAGTTTGGCCCTGGCTGGGGAGCAAGTCACCCACCAAAGCTGCTCTATCACTCCCCTTCATTAGATAGACAAGGGAGAAGGAAAATATAACAAAAGTGCAGGAATCAAGACAGAAGCAGTTTAATAGCATGCAAAGCCAAAGTAAAGGCCACACACAGAGGCAAAAGCAAAGAAAAAAGTTACTCTCTACTTCCCAGAAAAAGTTCAATCATTCCCCCAAAAGCAGAGCTTCAATATGTATGCTATTGCTCCAGAGGTCAAAGTCCATCAATGGAGTCCCACACTTCCTTCTTTCACTTAGCTGGCAGAATAGAATAGAATAGAATAGAATAGAATAGAATAGAATAGAATAGAATAGAATAGAATAGAATAGACCAGGTTGGAAGAGACCTTCAAGATCATCAAGTCCAACCCATCAACCAATTCAATCCACCTAAACAACTAAACCATGGCACCAAGCACCCCATCAAGTCTCCTGAACACCTCCAATGATGGTGACTCCGCCACCTCCCCAGGCAGCCCATTCCAATGGGCAATCACTCTCTCTGTATAGAACTTCTTCCTAACATCCAGCCTAAACCTCCCCTGGCGCAGCCTGAGGCTCTTGTTCTGGTGCTGGCTGCCTGGGAGAAGAGACCAACATCTGCCTGTCTACAACCTCCCTTCAGGTAGTTGTAGAGAGCAATAAGGTCACCCCTGAGTCTCCTTCTCTCCAGGCTAAGCAACCCCAGCTCCCTCAGCATCTCCTCATATATCATATATAGCCTCATATATAGCCTCTCCTCCCTTATCATATGGCATGGGATACCCCTTTGGTCAATTTCGGTTAGCTGTCCTGGCTGTATCCCCTCCTAAGACCTTGCCTACCCCTCAGCATAGTCATGGGACAGGGGAACATTGGAAAAGTACAGTCTTGGTTCTTGGCTCAGCAGTAGCCAGCTACAGCACTGTAAAACACAGCACTGGAAAGATGCTCTGGGGAGAATTAACTCCAGATCATCCAGACCCTAGACAAGTTAATGCATGGTTTCACATTTCATTCTATTTGGTTTCTTCTAATCCAACTAGGCACCATACTTGTGCACAGAAAATGAGCTAGTGAATAGCAGGTACTTGAATAGTAGCACATGTATCAGCTGGCATGAATTTCCACCTTACCTCTACTCTATGCTTTTGTCATCACCAGAAGCTGGGAAACTTCTTGCCAATATTCATGCCATGTATTCTGTGTTTCAAACACAGAAAATGCTAGACTCATATTTTAATCACTCTAACATTAAAATTAAACTTGGATATAAGATAAATTACAAGAAAGGCAATATTCATAACAATGGATTCCTTGCAGATAATTTGAAACACTACACTACTGCAGATAGTTAAAAACACTACTAAAAATCAACAGACTATTACACACATTGTCACTTTACAACAGTTTTGTACTTCATTCAAACATCTATTACAATTTTTGAGTTATCAAATTTATATCATTTTCTTTGGGACGGCAAGAGGTTTTTCCAAAGGACACTCATTTGAATAAATAAAATATTGGTGATGGATAACATGCAACAAAGGAGTTGTGACTGCCCGGTGAAGTCAGGTACTGATATATTTCACCAGTGCATTATATTTCTGTTGCTTAATATTTTATGCTTCATGAGGTTAAATGATGTGAGTGTATATCATTATTCTTATTCATATTTTGTAAGAAACTTAAAAGGAGGCTGAAAGAAGAAGTGACTATTAAGGCTACACAATCCCATAAAACACTTTAGTAATCACTGACAGTAGAGATCACCACATTTTTGCAAAAAAAAAAGGACCACTCAAAAGTCTGTTTTCTATGTTTTACTTAAACACAGTTAAAACTTTAATTCTAACAATTAATGTTTGTACATTGGTTTATTTAAAAATAAAACAAGTGCATAGATTTATGTTCTTATGACAAATTATTTTAGTCTTCTAAACTGCATTCTATGAACTAAAAATAAAGAAGCATGGACTATAAAGTAGCAATATAAAATAAAGTTGGAATATGTCTGAAGTGTGCAGCACAAGTTAAAAGGAACACCAGTATCTGAAAGTAGGCTGTGTCACCCAGTGTGAACAGTGCTGGAGTAAGCATTAGCTTCACAGCCCACAAAGCTAAGAGGCTGTAGCTTGTGGACACGTGATTGCCACTCTTCCATTTTATATTTGCTCATATGTTAATTCCAAACTACTCAACCCTTCATCACAATCAACCCAGCCACAGAATCATTACTGAAGGCCTGATTTTGCTCAGGTGTGACCATTTGAGGCTGTGCCTTTAAGAGAGGAACAGTACTGGGACACTGGCTGAATGTTTTTGTATCAAAATGAAAACATTCTGATATTCTAAACGAATTTCATTGGTAGATGGGCAGAATGTAACTTTAAGTTTTAGGGCAGGTTTTCTCAGTTTGGGTTTCAGCCTGTTCTGCCTGCCTGCCTCTCAGCAAACTAAGCGGAGCTGACCTTGAGATAAGCAAAACTAATTCTGCATGTGCTTTTGAAGCCTAATAACATCTCTTTTCCTTAATAACTCCCTTTCTTTCTCTCTCTAACCCTTTTTTGGGAAAAAAAGGTGGGGGGAGGGGGAGAGGGGGTTACAGGGAGGGAATTTTGTTGTGTTATTTTTTCTTTGCTGTATATTTCTGTATATATATTGTAAATACCTGTATATATTGTGTTATATATAATCTGCTTTCCATATATGCTTATAAATATAGCTTGCTTCTCTAACTGAGTTTAGCTGTGGTTTCTTTCCCTGTGGGGGAGGGAGAGCTAGGCCTGCTCTCAACCTACCACACACAGGGGAAGTGTGAGAGACTAAAAGCATGTCTCTCCTGATGTGACTCAACAAAGATAAAATCAATGACAGAGGCCACCTTCGGGAATATGCATAAAACAAGATAATTTCTACCCATCAAGTACCCCAGAAAGGGAGGATGGTGAGATAATGGATTCACCATCTGGCCCCTGATTTCCTGAGGGACAATACTTGGACACATACCTAAGGAATAAAAACTGTATAAAAGACTTGAGCAACTACTGGCTCAGTAGAAGAAAAACGGAGAACCAAAAACACAGAAGGAAAACACAGATGAAGGAAAACACAGGAGAAGGACAATGTTGCTGAGAAGGAAAGCACGAAAGAAGGAAAATCGTGGGACAATGCTGCTCTGAAGAAAAGAGGCCATGGTGCCTGGAAGAAGCAGACCAAACCCTCTCTCCATGTCCTAAGTTCCACCTGCTGCAATTCATGGAGCTGAAGAAGCTGCTCACAGGACCACATTGCTTCTACAGCCAAAGCCTCAGCACCCTTTCTCTACAGACCCAACATCTCCTGCATCACCTTTCCTCCACAGACTCAAACTGTCTTGGGGGGTGAGGGGGTGTGGTAATATAATTCCTTTCCTCTTCTCTCTCTCCCTCTCTATTTTCTCTCTCTCTCCCCTTCTGATCCATCCACTTTATTTCTAATAGTCTAGCTGTTCATATTTTGGCCTCGTTTGTGCCTCTAATTTCACAACACAGGAATATTTAAAAGAAATTAGTCTCTTTCCCTCTCCAGACAGAGACAGGAAGTCAACATAATTTTGCTTCTACTTTAATCTCTGCATTTTCAAGAATTAAAACATTAGTAGATTTGAATATTCAATTGTTTGTGGGAGCATTTTTATTAAAGACTATGAAAAAAATGTTTTAAGGATTAAGATTTTTCAATCACTGCACATTGTGAGGTCCATGAACTATGATAGAATTCTTGCTCTGATGAGCTCCTAAGGATGTCTACTGATTTGACTTTGGTTAAATTAATGAGGCGGGAATTGCAAAAATATAGTTATCTTTGTTTTTCCTGAAAATCCTGCCCCAAAATTATGCCCTACCCATCTGTTTACATATCCCCAGGGGAAGGCAATTTTGCACCTTGAAAGGCAATTTCGTGCCTTTATCTTTCCCCATTAAATCTCTGCTGATGGAGGTGGGGAAGAGGGATTTGGAGCACCCTGTAACACTCCACTCAGGTGGCCATGGACATTGTCTAGGAATATATAGTGATGGGTAATTACCTCTTGCAGTTCAGTGAGCTGTGTGTGCTATTTGTAAGTTAGCATTTCCTATATGCCAAGCAATAACAATAGCAGGAGCAATAGTTAACAATGCTACACAGTCATGTAAGTAAGTAGTTGATTGCTCTGTATGTGAAGTCTGTGGCAGAGCATTAATAAAGTTCATGGTAGAGCCTTGGGTGCTCTGAGACCATGACTGGAGGTCACATTCTCTGGTGATTATGCAGCCATCCATCGGTCACTCCAGTGATGTGTCTTTGTCCCCTGTGTATCTGGTTCTGGTTCTCCCTCTCCCAGGTGCTGGTCAGGTACTGGTCTACATGCTGGGACCAGGTCCTTAGTATACAGTAGCTGGCTTGACACTTAATAGTTGTGGACAATCCACTGCACACTGATGCGGTGGGTGGCTCCCATTGGCATCCAGGGCTTCCCAGGTGTATGAGCCCCTGGGCTTAGTTAATGTCATGGGCACAACCCCTATAGAGGGCAGTTTAACCAGCACAGGTTGGCCCTCTAGAATTTGACACACGGTCAGCAATCACTATAGGCTTTTGTGGGCTGGCTGGACCCCAGACCCTTTGTCAATTCTAAACCTAGGATACCTAGTTGAGCACCCATTTCAGTTAAGAACTGGCATACTTTAATGAAGCGGTGGGGCTGGCCTGCTGCCCTCAACACCTCCCTTAGTCTTCTGCTGTTAGGCAGGAAAAGGGTTAACTCCCTTCTCAGGAGAAGTGGCAGGCATCTTGGGTTTGGGGGGGGGGGGGGGGGGGGGGGGGGGGGAGGAGCTGCAGCTCCTGGGCTTGCCACATCTAAACCCATTTTTGTTTATTAATGAGAGTACTAAGATTTTCATTTGCCAGTCAGACATTGATTTTAGAGTTACGTCAGGCAACCCCAGAGCTAGTGCCTGCTTGTACCAGCCCTCTCAGGGTGAATAAGACCTATGGGCTGCATGCAAGCAGTTTCTCTGCTTGCCCTGGTCCCTGACCCCATTTTGTCTGCATCAGCACCTGTATGTATCTGGGCTGCTAGGGGGGTGCAGTGGTTTGAGCCTTACATGGAGTATAAGGGAAGCCTACAAAGTGCCCTGGACAGTTCAGAGGAGCTGGTAACCTCCAACTCTAATAGTTCACCTCCGTACACCAGGAGAAATCTGCTGCCCCAATATGCTAGCCATGCAGTCAATTGTCAAAAAGACATCTTTGCTCCAATCCCCGGGTCCTTCTGAGTCCAGAAAAAAATTATGTCTTCCCTTGTGGGATACTCAATAAACATAATCTGCCACAGATTCATCTTGTTCCCTTGCATACTGAATCTGAAAATCAGCAAGTTGTGCACTGGTGTACCTCTGTGTAATTGTCACAACATTGCCCTTGCCACTATGGTCTGAAATTTCTGGTTTGGACACTGGATGCACACTTTTCTATCCAATAATGCCTTCCTCCTCAGAACTCCCCTTGCAGCTCAGCACAGGACAGTCCCTCTCTGGTTTGGACTTGAACGTTTTGTATGATTTATTTTTAGATTTCCTTGGTATGGGGACAGACACTATTGGGTCCTCAGAAACAGCAATAGAGTTTCTTCCATGTGATCACTAAGGTCATCTTCCCCAGCATTATCTAAGGAAAAAGACTGTTGCTGCTGCTGCAGTTTCGAATCATTAAATATGTGTGCAGAGGTGGGGTTACTGGCTGGTTGTTTTCAACTAATTTCACTGTAATCTGCTCTGGGTTTTTACAATTTTCATGTGCCCAAATCAAATCCATTCCAGTAATTATGCACCCTTTTTTATGGAAGAACTCAACTATAGAAAACCCTGCTCGCTGCACCATAAATGATTTGATTGAGGTTAAATTAATGATGCAAGAATTGCAAAAATATGTTTCTTCATTTTCCTTAAACCCCTGCCCCAAAATTATGTACAAAACTGATTAATGTACAGGTTTTATTCAGTTGCAAATTCTACCAGGATGCTTATGGGCAAGTTTAGTAGAATTTAGAGTATTCAGAAAATTGCAAAGGCTAAGCCACAAGATAGCTTCACCCTACATATAAAATCAGAGACAAGCTAGGACCTTAGGGAAGGCCAACAAGAACACCAGGTGATACTCACAAGGACAGAGCAGGAATCTGGGGATGTTCCCTAGGTCTCTTTTTGGTGGCAGGCTCCAGAACTGCAGATTTTATAATCTGATTTGTGGATAACACAGCACAAATCCAAGGAAAAGGGACCCACCAGAATAAAAGTGTCCATAGACACAGCTGCCACAAGAGGAAACTCATGCAGTAGCACTGTATGAACAGTGCAAGAAACCCACAGTTTCACAGCAGGCAGGGTCACTCCAGCAGCAGGCAGGGAGCAGAACCCCAGGGCAGGTACATCCTGGGGGAAGCCAGGTCTGAGTGCTAGTTTATCCAATTTTGCCACAAATGCAGAGTGAGTCCAAGATGAGACAAAATGGGAGCAAGCAGAAAATGAGAGAGAGAGCCCCAACCACTTTCTGGTCACTCTATTTAAAGCTTTTTTCTAGACAATGTGTCCAGGGCCAATGTATACTAGGCATAGAGCACCCCTCTAATCATAGTTCCCAAATCCAGTGGATTTCCCACACTGGTAAATACTTGTGAGGGACCTGGTGGGAAGAATAGGTGCCGTTTACCTGTCCCCAGGGGAAGGGGAAGGGAATTTTACACCTTGGAAGGCAATTTCATGTCTTTGTCTTTCCCTATTCAAACCTCCACTGCTGGAGGTGGGGAAAGGGAGTTTGGAGCACCCCATAACATCTACCTCTAAAGACAAACAGGTGTTCCATATGGTCAGAAAAATCAAGAGGATATGGGAAAATCAAAGCACAGGTCATGGTTCTCCTTTGACATGTATCAGGAAGAGAAAATCACCTTCTTTGTGAAGTCAGCGGCATAACAATAGCCAATATCTCTTGAGCACACAAAGGGCCATACACAGGGAGAGAAAAACATACATAAAAAGGAAAGTCACAGAAACCCACTTCAAGCTTATTAAAGAAAATATTTCCATAATATGACAAATCACAGTTTAACAGTCAAGTGGCCAAAATCAATTAAAAATTCTTATAAAATAAATAAAAGAAGCATGACAAACTAGAAAGTCCAACCCATGAATATGACTATCAGACAATATTTCACAAGTGCTCCTGTCCAGTCTCAGTGAAGAAAAAAATAAAAGGGCAGAAAGTTAAGAGAACATATGAGGAGTTCATGAGTTTGTGACAAGTCATGAAGTTCCATTTCATCAGCTGGCTTGAGATACACAGAAAGATTAGCAAAAAGAATTTGTGAACCTGGGCTGTGGCAGATGGATGAGGTCATGAGGTCAGAGCTCTATCTTCCTGAGTTAAATATCATACTGTTCAAACTACTTCAGTATGATACCAGCTTGTGTTGTCTAGTCCATTACCTGCAGATATCATTGCAGAAGCAGTAAAAGCTTAAATCAAAAGCAACAGAGAAAGAAGAATTTCATTAATCCCTCAAATGTTCCCTCTACACAAAAATGCATGTCCTTAATATATATTTCAAGAAATGGATCTGACAAGACAGCACTTGCTGAAAAGCTCAAATTGTCAAAAATTTGCATTATAAAGGTTAACAATATGATCATTATATTTAAAACCTCTTGAACAAGATCCTTTTTGCAGTGATGTCAATGACTTGAATTCAGTCAGAGTTATGGTCCATCCTAATGTGGATATTTCCAAAGATGTGATGTGATTTATTCTTTTGTGACGCTCCCAAAATTTATATTACATGATTTAAGAGTAGAACTTTTTACTTTACCATGTTTACACAAAGGATTTGTTATCAACACTGTGAAAATTAAATCAATGCAAATGATGGCCAGAAGTACTCATTTGCAAATACATGATAAAACTGGTATTACTTCTGACATTTCTTCAGACACCATTTTGAGTAAATAAGAAATGCATTCTGTTCCTACCTGTTGTACTACAGTTTCACTGGGTTTAGTCCAATAATCCTGATTCAATATTGATACAAAACTTCTTGCAAAGATTTTCAAGTAGGAACTTCTATTTCTCATCATGACACATGTTGCCATCATGACTTTTATCTGAATTTATTTCCCTTAATTTTCCAATAGTTGTCTCTACAACTTAGTAGCCCAAGACTTGTGGAGAAGTGTATTGGCATCTTAGATAACCAGAGGGTCAAGGATGAAAAGTATATACTCAACTCTCTCCCTGAAATGTTAGTACACCAATGGATGCAGTACAGGCAATAAACAGAAGGAGCTGGAGGCCATTGTTCTACAGTGAGACTATGATATAGCAGCCGTCATGGAAACCTGGTGGGATGACTCTGAGAGCTGGAGTGCTGCAATCAATTGGTACTAACTTTTCAGAAGGGATGGGCAAGGAAGAAGAGGTGGTGGAGTGGCCCTCTGTATTAGGGAAATGTATGAAACCATGTAAATTAATGAAGGTGATGATAGGGTCCTTATGGATAAGAATCAGGAGAAAGGCCAGCAAGCATGATATTGTGGTAGGAATCTGTTGCAGACCACCCAAGCAGGATGAAGAGGTAGATGAATTTACAAGCAATTTAGAAAGGTTTCACAATCACTACCCCTTGTTCTTGTGGGAGATTTCAATTTCTCACATGTCTGGTGGAAATACAATACAGCAGGGAGAAAACAGTCCTGGAGGTTTCTGGAGGGTGTGGAGGATAACTTCCTGATAAAGCTAGTGAGGGAGCCAACCAGAGAAGATGCCCTGCTGGACTAATATCTTGTGAACAGGGAAGAACCTGTTGGGGAAGTAAAGGTTGGAGACTATCTAGGGCTCAGCAATCATGAGATGATTGAGTTCTCTATCCTTGCGGAAACAAGGAAAGGGGTTAGTAAAACTGCCACCTTGAACTTCCAGAGGGCAAACTTCGGCCTGCTCAGGGACTGAGTGACAAAGTCCCATGGGAGGCCACCCTGAAGGATATAGGAGCCCAGGAAGGCTGGACATCCATCAAGAGGGAAGACTTACAGGCACAGGCACAGGCACAGGCTGTCCCTGTGTGTCGAAAAACAAGTCAGCAAGGAAGGCACTCAGCGTGGCTGAATAGGGACATTTGACTGGACCTGAAGAAAAAAAGGAGAGTCTATGGCCTTTGGAAGAGGGGACAAGTCTCTCATCAGGACTATAAAGATGTAGTGAAGTTATGCAGGGAGAAACTGAGGAAAGCCCAAGCACAACTAGAGTTCAACTTATTTGATGCAGAGGGAAACATAGTGACTAAGGGGAAGGAGAAGGCTGAGGTGCCCAATAAGTACTTTCCCTCAATCTTTTGCACTAGAACCAGAAGTTCCCTGGACACCCAGCCTCATTAACTAGGAGTCAGAGAGGGGAATCAGAATGAGATCATCACAATAAATGAGGAAGTGGTCAGTGATCTGCTATGCCATTGAGACACAAATCTATGGGGCTGGATGGGCTACACCCAAGGATGCTGATGTGCTCACCAAGCCACTTTCCATTATTTGCCTGAGGTCCTGGCTAACTGGGGGAGTCCCAATGGACTGGAGGGTAGCAAATGTAACACCTATCTACAAGACAGGAAGAAAGGAGGATCTGGGAAACTATGGACCTCTCAATCTGACTTTGGTACCAGGGAAGGTCATGGTGCAGATCATCTCAAGTGCTATCACATGCCATATAGAGGACAACTAGGGGATCAGGCCCAGTCAGCATGGGTTTATGAAGGGCAGGTCCTGCCTGACAAACCTGATCTTCTATGACAAGATGACCTGACTATTGGATGAGGGAAATGCTGTAGATATTTTCTACTTAAACTTTCAAAAGCCTTTGTTTGACACTGTTTCCCACAGAATTCTTGTGGACAAACTGGCTACCCATGGCTTAGATGAGCACACACTCTGCTGGATAAAGCACTGGATGGACAGACAGGCCCTGAGAGTGGTGCTCAGTGGAGTTAAATGCAGCTGGGGTGCTCCTCAGGGCTCAGTGTTGGGACCACTTTTGTTTAACACCTTTATTGATGGTCTTGATGAAGACATAGAGTGTGTCATCAGTAGGTTTGCAGATGACACCAAGTGAGGTGGCAATGTTGATCTGCACAAGGGTAGAGAGGTTTTACAGAGGGACTTGGTTAGACTGGATCAATAGGCCAATGTTAACAGCATGAGCTTCAACAAGGCCAAACGCCAGGTCCTGCACTTGGGTCACAACAACCCCAAGCAACACGAAAGGCTTGGGGAAGTGTGTCTGGGAAGCTGTTTGGTAGAAAGGGACCTTGTGGCTCTAATTGGCAAGCAGTGTCCCCAACTGGCCAAGAATGCCAACGGCAACCTGGATTTTATCAGAAATGCTGAGTCTAGGAGGAGTAGACAGGTGATTGGGCCCTTGTTCTCAGCTCTGGTGACGTCACACCTTGACCACTGTGTTCAGTTTTGTGCACCTCAATACAAGAGAGATGTGGAGGTGCTGGAGCAAGTGCAGAGGAAGGCAACAAAGCTGATGAAAGGCCTGGAGAATAAATCTGATGAAGAGCAACTGAAGGAGCTGGGGCTGTTTCGTTTGAAAAAGAGGAGGCTGAGGGGAGATCTCATTGCCCTCTACAGCTACCTGAAAGGACGCTATGGAAAGGCTGGTGCTGGTCTCTTCTCACAGGTAGTTAGTGAAAGAACAAGAGAGAACCCCCTCAAGCTGCAACTGGGTAGGTTTAGACTGGACATTAGGAAAAAAAAGTATCAAGGAAAGAATGGTAAGGCATTGGAATAGGCTGACCAGGGAGGTGGTTGAGTAACCATCCCTGGGTGTATTTAAAGGTCGCTTGGATGTTGTGTTTGGGGATATGATTTAGGGGTGAACCTTGTAGGATAGGGTTATCCATTGGACTTGGTGATCCTGAGGGTCTTTTCTGACATGAATGTTTCTGTGATTCTGTGAAATTTGTAGTTTGAGATTTCTCCAAAGTCACATCAACATCCTACAGCCACATACTTCATCTGACTGAGTGACTGCCATGGGTTTATCCAATTGAATCTGTTGAATATTCAATAGCATGCTTACATGCCAGCTTTAAAACAGAAGTGCCAGATGGACCAAAACATCATGGGGCTCATAGTTCAGATTGCAACACAAGGGGCTTCCTGTTTCCACTTACAACTTCTGGTTTCCAGTTTGGGAGTGTTGGTCTTTTCCAGTGGGCTGACTGCAGGTTGGGTGATGCTGATAGTCATTTTATGTCTGATTTCTGCTGCTACTTCTGCAGTGCTTTTCTGCAAAATAGCTGAGGTAATTGCACATTCTATAATTTTCATTAAACTCCTTATCTCAAACCAGGAATTTTTGTGTAACTTTCCCTCCTGAACTTTGTGGGGGGAAGGGGATGGGAGGGTGTGTGCAGGGAGCTTGCTTGTGAGAACTGGTTGTGTTAAATAAGAAGAGTGAATAACAAGCTGCCAATCAACAGGTTCTCTGAAAGATTCCCAGGGCTTCAAGGTGCAGGGTAGGCTGTTGTTTTCCCTCTCTATATTTTGTTTTAATATTATTATGATAAATTGTTCTTATAATTTCTAATTTTGGTAATTTTGCCATATATAGATGTGCTTCAAAATTATAAAATTAAAATTTTTCAACTTCCACTAATTGCCATTACATGAAAACTTTGGGTAAATATTCAGATTAAATGCTTAAGACTGGTGGATCTGTCCAGCAGAATTCCTTCCTTACAATTCATTCTGTCTCTTTGAGAAAGCAGAAAGGACCCAGAAGTGGGGGGTAGATGGGTACTCATGGTTAAGCTCATTGGTTTAATTTCTCAAATTCAAATCTGCCAATGATAGAAGGTTTTTTACTAAGAATAATGCATTCTGCTTACAATGATTTGGAAATTGCGCTATGAAATACAATATGTTTCTCAGGAGCAATACAAAAGGAGAACTGATTGGCACAGAATTTCTCACACTGCCTCATCTGTTCCTCATTTCCCAAAGAAAAAAACCTACCATAGTATTTACCGTCAACCTATCAATTTACGCCATTGTTTTAGTTGTTGTTTTGCCATAAAAATTCATGTGTACTTAGAGCAGGCATTGTGTCATTCCTTTGGATTCCACTTCTTTCTATTGTAGTCTTTGTTCTGTTGTCTACCTGCCCTCTCCTAATAACTTTCATACCCTCTGTCAAATATAATTGAAAATGATCAACAGAATTGAGTCTCAAGGCACTTAAATTCCTACAGGTGTAATGAAAATTGGCATCTAGACAGAGAGAAAGATCCTATAATCTCCTGAAGGAAAGGATGAAGCATTACAAATTTTTTCTCTTTCCATTTTCCCAGCCAGTACACACACATTCCAAGCAGACATATTAGGAGCTGCCTCTGAAGTATAGGTTTTGGACTCATTGCAAAATCCTTCTAGGAAACTAACCTGCCTTAGCTGCAATATCAGTAATAACTTTCTATCTCTGAATTTCCCTGAGTACTATGGACCTGGTCTGCACAGAAGCACAGATGCAAGATGGTATCAGTGAGCTGGCAGAAGATTTACTCCTCTCTGAAAATCACAAAAGGCAAGCACTCAGGTTCTCTAGTATGCAAGTTACCAGCACACCTGTCTCCAAAGAAATTACAATACCACATAACCCTATGTGAGTATCTTCCCTTTTACAACCTATTAAGAGCTTCCATTAGCTAAGTCTAAAAATTACTGAACATTTATTCTGTAGTCTCTTGGTTTTATTTCATGCATGGTCGCCAGCTCTAGAGCACCTGTGACCATTTCAACCCACCACAGCACCCCTGCTATTTTGTCACACTTCAGATTTGGAAATCACTTCTCACCACATCAGACTGAGTTAAGCCACAAGTGATTCTGCTTGCAGTTTAAGTGCTGATTTACTACAGCAAGATCTGCTGTGGTTACTTAAAAATTCTGTTAATGGTGTGCTGGTTTGAGCCTTAACTGGAGTTGAAGAGCTCAGATGATAACAGATTGAGAATTCCTCCACCACCACCCTCCCTTTCACTAGTAAGGAAAGGGAAAGAAAAGGGAGAAAAGAAAAAAGGTTTGCTGGACAGGAAGGGGAAGTGGAACAGATCACCTTTGACAAGGGGGACCCCTCATCCTGGCAGGGGGAAAACCAAGTCCCTCTATGCACACTTGGATCAAGTTTCTTTTGAACTCCAGGGGGGCTTGGTTCTTTCTTTGGCTCTGCAGAGTCATCTTGACAGGCTGGACAGATGGGCAGAGTCCAACAGCATGAGATTCAATACATCTAAGTGCTAGGTTCTACACATTGGCCACAACAACCCCATGCAGTGCTACAGGCTGGGGTTGGAGTGGCAGAGAGAGACCTGGAGGTACTGGTTGATAGTAGGCTGAACATGAGCCAGCAGTGTGCCCAGGTGGCCAAGAAGGCCAATGGCATCCTGGCCTGTATCAGGAACAGGGTGGCCAGCGGGAGCAGGGAGGTCATTGTGCCCCTGTACACTGCACTGGTTAGGCCACACCTTGAGTATTGTGTCCACTTCTGGGTCCCTCAGTTTAGGAAACATGTTGACTTGCTGGAACATGTCTAGAGAAGGGCAACAAAGCTGGTGAGGGGTTTAGTGCACAAGCCCTGTGAGGAGAGACTGAGGGAGATGGGGTTGCCTAGCCTGGAGAAGAGAAGGTTCAGAGGAGACCTTCTTGCTCTCTACAACTACCTTAAGGGAGGTTGTAGCAAGGTGAGGGTTTTCTCTTCTCCCAGGCAATCAGCATCAGAACTAGAGGACACAGTCTCAAGCTGCACCAGGGGAGGTTTAGGCTGGTTGTTAGGAAGAAGTTCTTCATAGAAAGAGTTATTGGCCATTGGAATGGGCTGCCCAGAGAGGTGGTGGAGTTACCATCATTGGAGGTGTTTAGGAAGAGAATTGATGGGGTGCTTTGTGCTATCGTTTAGTCGATTAGGTGGTGTTGGATGATAGGTTGGACTTGATCTCAAAGGTCTCTTCCAACATGGTTAATTCTATTCTATTCTATTCTATTCTATTCTATTTCAGCTCCTACCCAGGATGGGTGTAACCTGGCACAAATGGTCATTTTGGATTTTGCTCCTGTCTCCCAATGTAGCTAAAAAATGATGAGCTGAAGGTTTGTGTGACAGTTTTAGGATATGCCTTTAGAAGCTGACTGAAGATTTTTGAGCAGAAGAGTGGAGAAATATAAACAAATCCACAGTTGGTTGTATAAAGGAAAACAAGGCATTATTCTAAACTAATTTCATTCGTCAGATGTGTGGGATGTATTCTGATGATCTCACATTCTTTTTCATTCTTTTATTCCTTTGCTGGCTGCTGCTTTCTGTTCCACTGGGCTGGGAGAATCTTATCAGCCTACCCTTGAAATAAGAGCTCTAACTCTCTAACATCTCTTTCTCTTTTCTTCTAATTAAACAGAGGAAAGGGGGGGATGTTAGGCGGGGTGTTAGGGGGGAATGTTAGCAGGGGAAGCTGGGCAGTTTTCCCCTGTTCAGGGGGGATTTCTGTGCTGTCTTCCAATTTTAAATACCTGTATAATATTGTAAATACTGTATATCTGTATATATTCATTGCATTCCATCGTGAAGTGCAGTTTTGCTTGCAAATATAGTTTCCACTTGTTTTCCCCGAGTGAACCGAGTTTTTGTTAATGGTAGTTGTCCAAACTGCCACAGTTTACTAAATATCTGACTTATTTCAACACATTTTAGTACACTTCATTTTTAATATTTTGCTGTTGTGTCTTTTTCCTATCCTGTTCTACACAGGTAAGAACAGGTCAATTAAGAGCTGATCCACCTTCTTTATTTCTCCCCTGAGTCATTAATACTGAATGCATTGTTTGTTAAAGTTTTAGAGAAGATGGCAAAAATAGAGGTAGCACTAATCTGGCCTTTTGCTGTCAGAGCAACTGGATTCTGAATTCAATGCATGGGAGTAAGGCCACCATCTCCTGGGCAATAAGTCAGTCCTATCTTCCTGTTCATTGAGCCCACAGACTTCCTTTGCCACATTAATTCCACTTGAACTATAATAACCTCCTGGCTGGCAGCTATTAATGATAAATCACAGGAGAAACTCTCAGTTCAGCATTGGAGGTGGACAAGCAAATGTGAACAATAGAGAAATGCTTAATTAAGTGGGATCAGTAAGTAACATTATTGGAGGGCGGGGGGAGGGAATCCCAAAGCATTGCGATTTTTTTCTGATTTCAGTCAGAAAATATCCTGAAAACAGTCTGGGCACCTGGAGATTCTGAACACTTAGTACTATTTTACCTCAGGCAGATTTTTTTCAATAAAATATTAATTAAGTATGAAACAATACAAATTACATTAATCAGCCTCTGCTTTCCCTCCAGTTTACAGACATCATCACAATACTTTGTTCTTGTATCTTTCCATCTCTTTGCATACACTTATGCTTCACTCATGCAGTAGCTTTCAAGAACCTTCTCTGGAGATTACCTGATCTATTCAGTGAGTTCCTGAATGTTAACACTCAAATTGCCAGGAACAAAATCATCAATTTTTATTTATTTATTGGAGGGATAATTAAATTTGCAATCTGCTAGTCCATAACTGAAGCACATAACTATCTGTTGTCATTACATGGCATCCTCACCTTCATCTCATTTTCAGATTTCTGCTGTATTCTATATATTATTTCTTTTCCCTAGTCATCTGGATCTTCAAAATCTCACAGCTCTGTATAATATTATTTATGCAAGCAATCCAACTGAAATCAAAAGAATTGTATGCAGCTAATGAAAACACATGTGGTTTATATGCCCTTGGGAGACAAAGGACATAATGATCTCTTTAGGAGTGAATTTAATCTTGTAAAATGCTCATGGCTCTTACAATTCCAGAATATCATGAATCTGGGTAAGAAATTTGTTTATAATTGGTAAAACTGATCAAAATTTTGCAATTCCTTCTATAAAATGTATCTTCTGTGATCAGGTTCCAAGAACGCAACAGAAGAACTAAAAGCTATACTTCAAAAGGCAAGCACCTTGTACTATGATTAGAACAGGAAAACAGATTAGTCAGATGATAATTTCAGTTTAAAGATTTATGTTTCTCATAGTAAAAGGGTTCATAATTTCATTTTCAAGAACATATTTGATTTCCTTTATTTTCTCTAGTACAGCTCTGAAAACAACTTTTTAAGAAGTTCACCTGGTTTTGAAACATATCATGGAAAGAACCTTTCCCATAGTCTGTTCTGATTAGGTTACCTATTGTCATATGAAATGTTGTTTCCTACTTGAAAATCTGTTGTCATAGACAAGAGAACTGTACATTTCACTTGGAATGTGCTGTTGTCAATTTTCATTTATTATCCATCATAATACCTTGCTATAATCAGTCTAAAAGTTTTGTACTTCGGACTTAATAGACATCTACATTTTTTCTTTCTTCCCTCTTTTTGTTGTTGTTGTTGGTGGTGGTGGTTGGGTTTTGAATTTTCCAGGGCTTCTTCTGTGCTGTTATTCTGGGTTTTGATGGCTGGTTGGGGGAGAGGGGATGGTGTTTGTTGGTTTTGGTTGCTTTTGGGGTTTATTTTCTTTGGGTTGGGGTTTTTTGGTGGTGGTGGTGGGTTGGTTGCTTTGGTTTGGCTTGGTTTGGTTTTTGTTTACTTGTTTGTTTTCCCCAGTAAAGAGTGTCAGAACTTCTGGTGATGAGGAAATGCATCAAAACCAGCAATTTCTTAGGTGTAACAGCCCATGCAATGATCATCATGGCTTTGGTTCAAAACAGAGGATTGCGAGTTCAGTACCTGACACAAATTGGTGGTTATGTGAATGAACAAGTTTCACTGCAGTTTTGTACCTCCATTTTTCATACATAAAAGGAGGAAAATGTGTGTTTTTTACCTCATTGCATCTTATAGGTAACAATTTCGTTCAGGAACATGAAATGCTATCAGAAGCCACCTGCATACCTTAATGTTGCCTCAGAGGCCTGTCTCATATGATAGGAAGAAAACTTTCTACTGGGGCAGTCACTTGCTTAAACTGATGGCCACATGGGACCAGTGGGACACAGCATATAGAATTTCACACAAGATAATCCCTGAAGATTAGAAAGGTAAAGCAAGGTTTATTGAAAAATCAACTGTGCTGAATGAAGGCTGGGGGAAAATAAATAAGTAAGTAAAACGAATGTTTTCATTCCACTTGGAAGATGAGAACTACTTAATATGTTAGTGAGCAAGCCTCAAATGGATTTTTAATCAACAACAGTTCTCATTTACTGGAAGAGTGAGCCTATGAATAGACTACTACTAGTGAGTGACATTATGGGCCATTCATCTGCTTAAGTTGCCTGAAAATTTCAGTGACCAGTGAAGGATTATTATTAATTTTCAGCCTGTCTTTGTTAAGTACCTGATATACTGTACCACTCTCTTATTCCCCTTTTCATCCATTTTTACTGATATTAAAATAAAACTCAGCAATTATCGAATCAATCATGCCTGATAAAACTACTCAAGGTAAGGTGACGTGCGTCATATTTACCCACTGAGACTAACAGGTGGAATTTCAATAACTGAGGAAATACTTACTTTATTTGTTTATTTGTTGCTTTTTGTAAGATGGTAACTTCTGCAGCAATTAATTACAGCTCTTTAATAGATGCTATATAAAGCAGGAATTCTTGTATTGTGGTTGAGACAATGAACTGAGGCTCTAGAGCTATCATAGACATTTCTGGTTTTACCAAAGGCTTCTCTTGTAACCTCAAAACAGTCATTATTTTCTCTGCACCACAGTTCTGGCAATAAAAATTACCTACAAATGTTCTGCAATTTAAAAACTAAAGACAAAACACCACTTTTCTTGAGTAAATAGCTGTGCAGACAGATAATAAATGAGGAAGTTGGGAAAGCTACAGCTAAAGTGAGATATTTTGTCACAGAGAACGAAAAATATTTCTAAATTATTTTTTTTTTCTAAGTGGTGTTAAGAGTAAAAACTATAACTCATATGTTTCCTCCTGTAAACACTAAAAATCATTACTATTACTTTTTTTTTTCATGAAAAAGAGGACTTTTTTGCCTAAAGCAAACAAAAAGTAAAGCAAAGTACAAAAATTATATTCTATTAATAAAATTGATATTTTTTTAATCTTAATACATAGTATGAAAACTCATCTTCTTCACCTTACATTCATACAGCCTTCTCCAGATAAGATTACTTCTCCATTTCCTAGATCTTCTTCTGGTGAGAATACAAAAAGGCAGGACTTCTTCCAGGTATCCCAAATGACACACAACACTGGATTACTCCAAATAGCTTCAGATTCAAAGTAAAATCTACCCAAAAAAATCTACTTTTTGTTTTTCCTAAATCAATCATTTCACATCTCATTAGGCAAACTGCTGAAGAATATGCATTTATACTTTTTCTTGGGGGAAAAAAAAAATAAATAAATGTAACATTCCACTCCTTTTTATGTACTTTGTTTCTCTCTCCCTGCTGAGGTGTGTCTCAATCATTGCAAGGAGTAATCTGGCTTCATACAGTTTTTCATCAGTCTACGATTCAGGAAGTTTAAAGTACATAAAATAATTCATAATCAATTATATATATATTGTATATATCTCTCTGTCTATATCTATATATAGATAGATATAGATATATATTGCACTCCTTCAACATTAATTTCCACTGCTTCTGTGCTTTTCCCATGTGTTACAGTCTCCTAATTACAATGCCCACTACAATATCTTGTTTTCATTAACTTTAGGAATCCAACTGTAGTATTTTAAGAGCACCACAATACAGTGCATGGATCCTCTGTGCTTTGTAGTCTACATTAACTATGAAATTACTTGCTGTGGCATACATTCTCACATATTTATACTATACGTGCCTCTTAAAAGTATTTTAAACAAACAGTATGTTGAGCTCTCTTAGTCACAACATGAATGAAACCAAGATACTCTATAGCTTCTATGTCTGCAGGAAGCATAGAGGTGATGAAAAACGTCAGCAATGAGCAACATGAGACACTTGACTTGGCAAAAAGTAGGTAAGGATGGGCAGAGAAAGGACCTCACAGGATGTAAAATAGAATGTCAATGTCAGTATTACATGTAGTAATTAAGATCCATAATATTGGGAGGTGGCCTTTTCTCATTCTTTCTTTTGTCAGTAAACAAGACATGAAGAACCTTTCACCTTTATTAATTTGAATGTGCCTTGACTAGGTTACAAATAAGGAACATTGCTCTAAATGTAAATATTTTCTCCTTCCACTACTATTTTAAAAATTCTGCCTATTATTTTTGGGGATGGGCAGCTTTCAGAGGTTACTCATTGCCCCCAGTCATTCTTTGTTGTGGCTGAGATAGTATGCTTGCACTTGATAATAGGAAATAATTTTCATTCTTGACTGACAGAGGGCTTTTTCATAGTATAGGATACAGGTCTGTTTGCTGGGCTCAGTATGTTGGCAGTGGCTGAAGAACAGAAACTGATTTTGGAGGTAGAAGTTCAGGTGAACAGTGGCCTCCAGGTAAGATTTAGGCAGCACCAGGCACAGGAGACATTTGTACTCTTTGTCTGATGTTGGATGCTGGCCAGAGCAGCTGATTTCATTGTCCCTCACAGTAATACCCATGGCTGCTGCACTGCTACCAGAATGTATGTGACTTCATGCATGTGCACTTGGTATAGGATTCAGAACAGGACATGATCTTTCTGGTTCTTGTATAGGCCAACTCAAGTTAACAATATATTCAAGTATCATTTTTGGTTTTCAGGTGAATTTCATAAGCTGAAGAGATCCAAAGTTAAGTAACATGAAACCATGAGCTTTTATCCTGTTTTAACAGAGAGAGAAGTGTCCAAAAGAAAGGAAGTAGTCCAGCAGTCACTAATTTTCAGAGACATTCAAAAGAAATGTATGTTTGGGAATACACAATATAGTGCCAGTATCTCCATGCGTGCCCAGGATTCACCAGCCAGAAACAATCCAAGTCATCACTATTCTGTTATCCTGGGTGTAATAAAACCTCGGAAAAGCCACACACACAAAAAATGGAATTTGAACAGATGCAAAAATAAAGAAATTTTTCCTGGGTTTTCAAACCGAGAAAGATCTAATCATGACTAGGAAATATCTTATAGAATTAAAAAAAAAAAAAAAAAACATTCATTGACAATTTTTATTTACTCTAATGGACTCATTTTGTTTCTCATCTCCTAGTGTTAAAGTCTTCAGAATTTTAATACAGTTTGGGTAATCTTTGGACACATGTCTTAAGAGAAGGCTTTCCACAGTGTCTGAAGAATAAATAATCTGAAGGACCTAGCAATAAGCTCCTGTCACCTTTATAAGGTTTGTTACAAATAAGGCTAGCTGGTGTAAGTAAAGCAACTAATGGTTGTTACTGATACCATAGGAATAAATAGATATTGTTGTTGTTGTTATTATTATTATTACTACTACTATTATTATATTATGACTATAAGACTACTTTTATAAGAAATACAATTTTCTTTAGCAAGCACATAAACTTCTTTTGACAAAATGGTGCCTACAACATTTAAGTTATATCAGATCTTTCTTTCTGCTGAAAAGTAAGTTTTGTATGTATATATTACATTTATCTTGAACCATCTCATTTAAATTAATCTTTCCAATTACCTTTTACACTGACTACATTTGTTCTGACTCGTCTTGTGAGTGAAAATGGAAAACATTTTCTCAGCAATAGATGTTACATTTTTCTGTCATTTCTGCAATGAACCAGTTCCTTCAACATGTTTTCTCCTTTAGCAAAGTGACTTGAAGTCTAACAGCAAAAATACGTAGTGCCTATATAAAAAAAGACATAAGAAAGCATATTTTTATGGCTTCTGTTTCTCCTACCTGGCAATATTGTCTGACCTGTAGGAGATACCTTCTTACATTAAATTATGTAGATTCACCCAATTTTTCATTTCTTACTGAAATGAAATACATATAAATTTGTTGTGGTCCCCTTCTATAGTGTACTGATTTGCTCATAGCTGTTTAGAAGAACATATTTCAGACTTTTACTGAATGGGCCATTTGTGAGCTGTAATGGGCTCCTAAATAATGATTTGATTCAGTTAGCCTGAGAGCAACAAAGGAAGTTAATACTGTGAAACATATGAGGCATATGAAGTGCAGACAGCAGTTTCACCTGACTCAGTTCTCCCTAGGCAAAACGATGGCAGGACCACTAGTGTCCCTGGCTACTGGGAAGAAGAATTTGTTACTGATTGTTATTCAAGGTATTTTGTCACAGACTGTGACAAACAGGTTAAGTGGAAAGATTTGCTCTTTCTTGGATGACCTCTGAGACCAAAACACAAGATACTTACAGAAATTAATATGCTGTGTCCAGGGAGTTTGTTAACCAAAAATACAAGAAGCAACAGAGGATTACTACTCTGAAGATTTTCAATATCCAGTCATTTATACATTCGTTTTTCTGTAAACTTCTGATTTTTCATTGTCTGAATAAAAGACCTTGTTTATAGATTTTAACACGTTCTAAAAATCTGTTTCCAGGCCACAACATAGATGCATTTTAAGCAAATTACACCTGGAACAATGTAAGGTGAAAGCAGAAACTGGTGGTGAACATTTTGTATTTAAATAGCACTTGTATATTTAGACAGGATTTATGAATAGTTTCACTCATTAAGCAGGGAGATAATGTATGAATTCTCAGTGGAAGTGGAATATGTATGTATTAATGGGTTAATGTCTGAAATTTTTTCCCACTGTATATACAGTGACAGTGTTATGATCATAAGGAGGTTATTATGTGCTGGAAGATGAACTGCCAGGGCAGATGGCCAGCCTGGATGGGAAATGAGCTTCCAAAGGAACTAAGGTTAAAAAAGAGGGTGTATCATCTTTGGAAGAAAGGTGAGGCAACCCGTAGAATGATTAAGAATGTTGCTAGGTCTTGAAGGAAAAAAATTAGGGAGGCAAAAGGCCATTTAGAGCTTAGACTGGCCTCTGCTATGAAGGACAATAAAAAATCCTTCTATAAATATATTAATGGCAAGAGGAGGGGCAAGGACAACCTCCACTCCTCCTGAGCTGGCATATGGAGCCAGGGAGCAGTGTAGTTCCCCTATGATCCAGGAAGAAGGAGTTAGAGATCTCCTTAGCCACTTGGATCCCCACAAGTCCGTGGGACCGAATGGGATCCATCCTACGGTGCTGAGAGAGCTGGCAGATGTGCTGGCCAAGCCACTCTCCATCATTTTTCAGCAGTCCTGGCTCACTGGAGAGGTCCCAGATGACTGTAAACTGGCCAATGTGATGCCCATCCGCAAGAAGGGCCGTTTGGACGAGCCTGGGAATTCCAGGCCTGTTAGCCTGACCTCAGTGCCAGGGCAAGATTATGGAAGAGGTCATCTTGAGTGCAATCACACAGCACTTACAGAATGGCCAGGGGATCAGGCCCAGTCAGCATGGATTTATAGAATGGAAAAGGATAAACCAGGTTGGAAGAGACCTTCAAGATCATCACGTCCAACCCAAATGGAAGGGAAGGTCCTGCCTGACCAATCTGATCTCCTTCTATGATCAGGTGACCCACCTGGTGGATGTGGGGAAGGCTGTGGATGTAGTCTACCTGGACTTCAGCAAGCCCTTTAACACCATCCCCCATAGCAAATTCGTGGACAAGCAGTCATCCTGTGGCTTGGATAGGAGCACACTTCATTGGGTTAGGAACTGGCTGGAGGGCCAAGCCCAGAGAGTGATGGTGAATGGTGTCACATCCAGCTGGCAGCAGTCACTAGTGGTGTGCCCCAAGGATCAGTGCTGGGCTCTTTCATATCTTCATTGATGATCTGGATGAATGCATTGAGTCCATCATCAGTAAATTTGCAGATGACACCAAGCTGAGGGCAGGAGTTGATCTGCTAGAGGGTAGAGAGGCTCTGCAGAGGGACCTTGACAGGCTAGAGAGATGGACAGAATCCAATGGTATGAGATTTAATACATCTAAGTGCCAGGTTCTGCACATTGGCCATCAACAACCCCATGCAGTGCTACAGGCCGGGGTCAGAGTGGCTGGAAAGAAGCCAGGCAGAGAGGGACCTGGGGGTGCTGGTCAATGGTAGGCTGAACATGAGCCAGCAGTGTGCCCAGGTGGCCAAGAAGGCCAATGGCTTCCTGGCCAGTATGAGGAATAGTGTAGCCAGCAGGAGTAGGGAGGTCATTGTGCCCCTCTACACTGCACTGGTTAGGCCACACCTTGAGTCCTGTGTCCAGTTCTGGGCTCCTCAGTTTAGGAAACATGTTGACTTGCTGGAGCGTGTCCAGAGAAGAGCAACAAAGTTGGTGAGGTTTTCGAACACAAGCCCTATGAAGAGAGGCTGAGGGAGCTGAGGTTGATTAGCCTGGAGAAGAGGAGCCTCAGGGGAGACCTTATTGCTCTCTACAACTACCTTAAGGGAGGTAGTAGACAGGCAGGGGCTGGTCTCTTCTCCCAGGCAACCAGCAACTGAACAAGAGGACACAGTCTCAAGCTGTGCCAGGGGAGGTTCAGACTGGGTATTAGGAAGAAACTCTTCACAGAGAGAGTGATTGCGCATTGGAATGTGCTGCCCAGGGAGGTCGTGGAGTCAGCATCATTGGAGGTGTTCAGGAGGAGACTTGATGGGGTGCTTGTTTGCATGGTTTAGTTGATTAGGTAGTGTTGGATGATGGGTTGGATATGATGATCTTGAAGGTCTCTTCCAACCTGGTCTATTCTATTCTATTCTGTTCTATTCTATTCTATTCTATTCTACTCTATTCTAATATTCAACAGGCTGAATGAATAATAAAATTATTAATCATTTTTAAAATAAAATTATCCCACAGAAAATATTAATAAAATCTATTTACTGGTTCAAAAGATTCAGTTGTGGAAGAGATACCTCACCAGCAGGAGCTGGAGCAGGAACATGTAACAATTTAAACAATATGAGCAAAAATCCAGAAACAACAAACATCAATTTAATCTGTAAAGAAAACAGAGAACATCAGCCCCAGAGCTGGAGATTGCCCACAAAGGACGAGGAAATTCTAGAATTCTCGAGGTCAACAGACCTTTAAAAGGTGATTATAAAATATCAGATTTTGTTATTTACTTACTGATTGTGGTATCACGCAGCACGTATGGAGATTTAAACAAAACCAAAATGGCACTGATAACATGAAAGCTGCAGGAGCACAGTTTCACTTTCTGTTGGCTTTTGCAGCTTGTCGCTAAGGCACATACAGGGTTTATCTCTGAAGGCTTTGAAGCTGAATGCTTTGTAGGAAAGAGGTTGCTGCCGAGGCTTGAAGGGCTTGTTAGAATAGAATAGAATAGAATAGAATAGAATAGAATAGAATAGAATAGAATAGAATAGAATAGAATAGACCAGGTTGGAAGAGACCTTCGAGGTCATCATCTCCAACCTATCATCCAACACTACCCAATCAATTAAACCATGCAACCAAGCATCCTGTCAAGCCTCGCCCTGAACACCCCCAGCAACGGCGACCCTACCACCTCCTCAGGCAGCCCATTCCAGTGGGCACTTCCTCCTAACCTCCAGCCTAAACCTCCCCTGACGCAGCCTGAGACTGTGCCCTCTTGTTCTGGTACTGGTTGCCTGGGAGAAGAGACCAACCTCTGCCTCACTACAACCCCTCTTCAGGTAGTTGTAGAGAGCAATGAGGTCACCCCTGAGTCTCCTCCTCTCCAGGCTAAGCAACTCCAGCTCCCTCAATTTCTCCTTATAGGGCTTGTGCTCCAAGCCCCTCACCAACCTTGTTGCCCTTTTCTGGACACGCTCCAGCAAGTCAAGATCCTTCCTAAACTCAGGGGCCCAGAACTGGACACAGTACTCGAGGTGCGGCCTAACCAGTGCAGTGTACAGAGGCAGCATGACCTCCCTGCTCCTGCTGGCCACACTGTTCCTGATGCAGGCCAGGATGCCATTGGCCCTCCTGGCTGCCTGGGCACACTGCAGGCTCATGTTCAGCCTACCATCAACCAGCACCCCCAGGTCCCTTTCCACCTGACTGCTCTCCATCCACTCTGACCCCAGCTTGTAGCTCTGCATGGGGTTGTTGTGGCCAATGTGCAGAACCCGGCACTGGGATGTGTTAAATCTCATGCCGTTGGACTCTGCCCATCTGTCCAGCCTGTCGAGGTCCCTCTGCAGAGCCTCTCTACCCTCCAGCAGATCAACTCCTGCCCCCAGCTTGGTGTTGTCAGCAAATTTACTGTTGATCGACTCAATGCCCTGATCCAGATCATCAATAAAGATGTTAAAGAGCATGGGGCCCAGCACTGATCCTTGGGGCACACCACTACTGACTGGCCGCCAGCTGGATGTGGCACCATTCACCACCACTCTCCGGGCTCAGCCCTCCAGCCACTTCCTAACCCATCGCAGTTTGCTCCCATCCAAGCCATGGACTGACAGCTTGGCCAGGAGTTTGCTATGGGGAACGGTGTCAAAGGCCTTGCTGAGGTCCAGGTAGACTACATCCACAGCCTGCCCCACATCCACCAGGCGGGTCACCTGATCATAGAAGGAGATCAGGTTGGTCAGGAAGGACCTGCCCTTCCTAAACCCGTGCTGGCTGGACCTGATCCCTTGGCCATCCTCCAAGTGCTGTGTGACTGCACTCAAGATGACCTCTTCCATAATCTTGCCTGGCACTGAGGTCAGGCTGACAGGCCTAGAATTCCCTGGCTCATCCAACCGCCCCTTCTTGTGGATGGGCACCACGTTGGCCAGCTTCCAGTCCTCTGGGATGTCTCCAGTGAGCCAGGACTGCTGAAAAATGATGGAGAACGGCTTGGCCAGCACATTTGCCAGCTCTCTCAGCACCCTGGGATGGATCCCATCTGGTCCCATGGACTTGGGGGGATCCAAGTGGCTAAGCAGATCACCAACTACCCCATTCTGGAACAGAGGAAGACTATGCTGCTCCCTGACTCCTTCTGCCAGCTCTGCAGACCAGCTGTCTGGAAGACATTCTGTCCTGCTAGAAAAAATTGAGGCAAAGAAGTTGTTAAGTAACTCTGCCTTCTCCTCATCCTTTGTTACAGTGTTCCCCTCCATGTCCACCAAGGAGTGGAGGTTGTCCCTGCCCTTCCTCTTGCTCTTAATGTATTTATAGAAGGACTTTTTGTTGTCCTTCACAGCAGAGGCCAGTCTAAGCTCCAAATGTGCTTTTGCCTGCCTAATTTTATTCCTACAAGATGTAGCAACATCCTTAAACTTATCAAGGGTTGCCTCCCCTTTCTTCCAAAGATGATAGACCCTCTTTTTTTCCCTTAGTTCTTTTAGAAGCTCATCACCCATCCAGGCTGGCCATCTGCCCCGGCGGCTCAGCTTCCGGCACATTGGCACAGCCTGATCCTGTGCCTTCCAGAGTTCCTCCTTGAAGTAGTCCCAGCTCTCCTGAACCCCTTTGTTTCTAAGGGCTGTTTCCCAAGGAACCTTTTGAGTTAGTTCCTTGAGCAACCTGAAGTCTGCCCTCTGGAACTCCAGAGTGGAGGTCTTCTTGCTGCCCCTCTTAACTTGACCAAATACTGAAAATTCAATTATCTCATGGTCACTGGCCCCTAAACAGCCTCCGACCACCACATCACCCACCAGCCCTTCCCTGTTGATGAAGAGGAGGTCAAGCATAGCCTTACCCCTGGTAGGCTCACTCAGCACCTGGATAAGAAGCTGTCCTCCATGCATTCCAAGAACCTCCTGGACTGTCTCCTCTCTGCTGTGTTGAGTTCCCAGCAGATGTCAGGCAGGTTGAAGTCGCCCATGAAAACAAGGTCAGGCGATCTTGAGACAGCCTTAAGCTGCCTAAAAAATGCTTCATCAACTTCTTCTTCCTGGTTGGGTGGTCTATAACAGACTCCAACCAGGATGTCAGCCCTGTTAGCCTTCCCTCTAATTCTCACCCATAGGCACTCAACCTGATGATCCCTGATCTCCAGCTCAATGGCATCTAGTGCCTCCCTGATGTACAAGGCCACCTCTCCACCCCTTCTTCCTTGTCTATCTCTCCTGAAAAGCCTGTAGCCATCAACTGCAGCGCTCCAGTCATGTGAGTTGTCCCACCACGTCTCTGTGATGGCAACTACATCATAACTTTCCTGCTGCAGCAAGGCCTGTTTAGACAGGTTCTTCAGCTTCAATCTTCGCAGCAGTGCTTGTTGCTTCTTCCAATAAAATGAAACTGTCATAGGGACTTTCAGCTCCTTCTGGGTTGTGTCTCTCAGCCTGGCAAGACACGTCCATTCTGCTCCTTGGCTATGCCCATCCTGGAAAAAAACAGCAGGGGAGGGCTTGTGAGATTTTTTTTGCCTTCCCTGGAGGGTGTTTCCTCTGCTGGGAAACTGACTTGGTCTGTTCCATTTCCCCCCCCAGCCCTTGTCCACCAGGATTATTGCAGCCATTGCTCTTTCTCTCCCTTCTGCTTCATGGGGATGAAAGAGTTGTTGCTGGCTTGCTGCTCCCCTGCCACATGTTCCTCCCTGCTGCTTCCACATTTTGCAAAGGACTGGTTCTGTATCTCATATTTTTTTCTTTTCCTTCTCCCATCCATCCTTGTTCCTTACCCTTGTGAACCCTGCCTGTCATTGTTACATAAATATATATATATATACTGTTTAAAGAAAAATTCTTTGCCTCTCTACTTCCAAGCTGAACCCAAATTTTTTCTTGGTGGATTTGCTCCCCTACCTCTCTGTGTTGGGAAGGAGGAGGAGGGAAACAGGGGAAGGATTCTCAGCCTTGCCCCCATCTGAGCTTTTAAGCCCCGGTTAAGGCTCAAACCACCACAGTTATACAGCAAGGGGTCTTGCAGTCCTGTCTGGGTAAAGTGAAGCACAGCTCAGATTCCAAGATGTGTGGCTTTTCCCAGAGCTTGGACAATTGCAAGGCAAAGAACTGGCTCTTTTGGATGGTATTTATAGATTTCCCGAGAAAATGATGGCCAGCGATAACAAAGATTAAGAGATAAAAACCTGATGCTTCAACCTATAGAATGAGTTTTCTCCAAAGGTGGCCAAAGGCACGCACACCTGACCCACTGGGACTCCAGGACATGTTCAGACAAGCCTGTGCAACGCAGGCAATTTCCTGAAAAATGAGACCTGCTGGCTCCTGCTCCAGTGTCTGATTCAGAGAATTTTTGAGGCTTTTTGTCCCTTCAGGACAGACAGAATGAGAGGACACAGGGTAAGTTTAGGCTGGATCTTAGGAAGAAATTCTTCACAGGAAGAGCGATTGGCTATTGCAATGAGCTTCCCAGGGAGGTGGTGGAGTCACCATCACTGGAAGTGTTTAAAAAGAGACTGGATGAGGCACTTGGTGCCATGGTTTAGTTGATTAGATGGTGTTGAGTGTTAGGTTGGTCTCAATGATCTCAAAGGTCTTTTCCAACCAAGTTAATTCTGTATTCTGTCTTGTCCTGGCCTCTAAATTTCAAAAAGGCATTCATTTTACATCATTGCAAGAATCAGGCTAGTCGATAGGGACAGAAATTATCACTCTTGGTTTACTGGCTAAATTCTATCTTCTGCAAGGGTCCTGATACAATATCTAGTAGTTGTGAGTTTACTGTGCTAAACTGGTAGCTGCTCAAGAATACCTTTTCTTTTAGCACAGAAGTGTTTGTAATACAGTTTCTCTTGGAAGATGAAACATTGTCTCTAACAAAAGCGGTAAGAATAATAACAACAACGCTACTTCAATTACCTCTGTGTAAAAATTTTTAAAAAAATTAAAAATGCCATAACTAGGAAACTTGAG
Source organism: Dryobates pubescens (assembly GCF_014839835.1). Classification (NCBI taxonomy): domain Eukaryota; kingdom Metazoa; phylum Chordata; class Aves; order Piciformes; family Picidae; genus Dryobates; species Dryobates pubescens. Next base: position 23,687,758 of record NC_071657.1, on the reverse strand, counting down.
GACAGCATAATTAATTTCTAATAAGAGTAAATATTTCTGATCTCAGTAAGTACCTTTTTCCCTTTTAAACTGGAAGTAATAAAAATTAAAATATAAGCAAGCAATTGTGTATTTTCCTCATGGCTTTACATATTAACCAAGCAGTTTTTATTATTAGAGGGACCTAGCAACTGCATCAGAAGGGCCATGACCACCAGGGATTTGTTTTGTTGTGGCAGAACTGGAGATAAACTGAGGAAGCAGCCAAAAATGAGAAGGGAAGCACATTTCTTTGTAAGTGAAAGAAGCACCTCCTGTGTTTCGTCAAATGCCCTTTGTTGTCGTTCTTCTGGACAGGCATCCTGACTGATATTTTTTTGGAATAGGGAAGATCATATGCTCTTAATTTTCTGGCTGCATAATTCTGAACATATTACTTCAAGTTTCTTCTTGCTTATTCCCTTATTTTTGATGTTCAGACTTGCAAAGATTTTTCAACATGTTAATGATACTGTGTTTTTTTTTATGTGAATCTTCAGTTAACAATAATCAGAGGAGCCTTACAGGACAAAAAGATATTTTCAGATGACATAAATTAGTATAGCTCCACTGTTCTGTTGTACAGCTGCTGAGACTCGTGTGTGCAAAGCTCATAAAATACTACCGCTGTAAAAACAATGCTAAAACCATGCATTCTGGTACCACAAAGTCCTAGAAGAGGCATTATCAAGCCAGCTAAACCTGTTTGAGCCACTGCCATTTCTCTTCCCTCCCCATTTGCAGGGTCCAGGTTTGAGGTCAAGGAGCCAATAGGTAGGCGCCGTTAAGGCTGCCTGGAGGGGGTGGAAGCTGGACCCCAAGCCACACATTTCAGAGAGACAACTGCACATGTCAGAGGCTATTTGCGAAGGCATGTGTAGTTTTGCCCGCCAGACAAGATTTTGAACTGACTGGCGGGATTTGAATAGCTCATGTGCCATTGGGCTGTTCAGTTTTCAAAACGGGAATTTATAGTGGAAGATTTCAAGAGCCACATGTTTTTTTTCTCTCCCTCTCATCTTCTCCCCCTCTGTTCATTAATGGGATTCAAGGCAGTGACAAGCACTTACTTTCTACTGTCTTCAGGGCAATTAGCTTCTTTTGTCCTAGCAGTATAGTGTTTAGGTCTTTGCCACAGCAGTGTCTCCGTCTCTTTCACTTCCTTTAATTTTGGATACTACCTTTGGGTTATTCCTTCCCTTTGGATTACAACTACAAACTCAGAACATTCCTTAATTCAGCAAAGCTTTTGGTAGTTAACAGCTTGGTGGTTCATAAGTAACTTACATTAATTCACCTGGTTATTTCTAAGGTTTATAGCTTGTTTACCTGTTGGTTAGTGCCATTGTGAGCCCTAGGTGGTCTGTCTCGCCACCCAGGGCAGCATTGCTGTTTGTTTCACATGTGAAAGAAGTTTCCAGTTTGTTCCTCTGCATTCCAAGTTATGATTTTTCTAGACTGTTATTCTACTGTTTATTAGCCTCCTACCATGTGTAATTAACCTATTGTCGACTGGGCAAATGAACCTGAGTCAAAATGGATCAGAAAAATAATGTTTTATATTTAATAAATTGTATACATATTTTATCATATTTATGGCTATCAATTTGAGAAAAAATATATCACTCAAGCAGAAGCAGGGAAGTCATTGTGCCCCTGTACTCTGCATTGGTTAGGCCACACCTTGAGTCCTGTGTCCAGTTCTGGGCCCCTCAGTTTAGGAAGGACATTGAGACACTTGAACGTGTCCAGAGAAGGGCAACAAGGCTGGTGAGAGGCCTTGAGCACAAGCCCTATGAGGAGAGGCTAAGGGAGCTGGGATTGTTCAGCCTGGAGAAGAGGAGGCTCAGGGGTGACCTCATTGCTCTCTACAACTACCTGAAAGGTGGTCATAGCCAGGATGGGGTTGGTCTCTTCTCTCTAGCAACCAGCACCAGAACAAGGGGACACAGTCTCAAGCTGTGCCAGGGGATGTTTAGGCTCAAGGTGAGGAGAAAGTTCTTCATGGAGAGAGTCATTAGTCATTGGAATGGGCTGCCCAGCGAGGTGGTGGAGTCACCGTCCCTGGAGGTGTTCAAGAGGGGATTGGAAGTGGCACTTGGTACCATGGTCTAGTCATGAGGTCTGTGGTGACAGGTTGGACTCGATGATCTTTGAGGTCTCTTCCAACCTTGGTGATATTGTGATATTTAAATAGTCAGATAGAAAGTTTCCTCTCCAGAAAAAACAGAAGGAGCTGCCGCTCAGCTAGCCCATCTTGCAAAGTAACATTTCCATCTTCAGATATAATACATACTACTCCATAAGCCAGTTGTGCCTATAGTTCCCATTGTGAAGACAACTTCCCACAGGTAACCTAGACATCTTCAACAGAAATCTTCAACTGACCAATGAATTAAGAAACTTCTCCTTTTGAGAGAGTCATACATAAAATCAAAGAATCATAGAATGCATCAAGTTGGAAGGGACCCTCAAAGGTCATCTTGTTCAACCCCCCCTAAAGTGATCAGGGACATCTTTTAGTAGATCAGATTGCTCTGAACCCCATCAAGTTTGTCCTTGAATGTCTCCAGGGGTGTAGTCCACATCACATTTTCAGGCATCCTGTTTCTAGTATTTCTCTACCTTCATTGTGAAGAATTTCTCCTGGTGTCCAAATTAAATTTGCCCTACCCTAAAATCATTGCCCCTCATCCTACTGCTACATGCTCTCCCTGAATATTTCTGTCTACACAGTACAAATGCACCGAGAAAACTAATAAAGGCTTTAATTACATCAGTCCAGACAGCATCAGCCATACTAGTATTATCAAGCCATGAAATATAAAATATACTATCACCTTTTCCATCTCTGTGCTGGAAGTTACTTTCCTCTGTAATGACAGGTTGAGAAATATTCAGCTGTTCTTTGAATCAGTTGTAGAAACCAGCAGGATAAGACATTAACAAGCTTAGAAGGTATTACCTGTCTAGCCCTACCAGGAGGTTTATGCTGACTGCAGGGGTTTCACATATCTTTTATACTTTCATGAGGGAATTAGTTAAAATTGCCACAGTGTAAAGTATTTGATTTAGATTAATCTTGCTTTCTCAAGCAGTGGAGACTCATTGTTCTGATTGGCTGTTCTACCCATACTGCCCTTAATGCTCTAACTCTATACTCATGAAAAAAGCCTTCAGTTCAAAGCTCTTGGTGGATAAGTAAAATGGATCATTATTATCTTTTCTAGAAATCTTTAAAAGACTTAGAAGAATAAACTGGAAAGTAGTAAGAGACATACCTCCAGCACTGAGTCTGGGCATATGTAATATTTTAACTTTCTTAACAAGATTTCTCATCCTGAGACCAAAAAAGTCTTAACTGTTAGTCTTCTAACCTAAAAACACTGATAATCTTATGGTGATTCTTCTCTTATAGTGCATGAATACACTGTTGGATGTGGGATGTCCAAGGAATGCCTTGATTAGTCTACCTAACCACAGTCTATTTGCACAATTTCAAGCATTTTTAGTGTGAGTCTTCAGTTCTCCCTGTAGATATAAAGTGCAGATCTTTCCAGGCATGAAACCATCAAAAGCATTAATGGGGACATACAGGAAAATTAGAACTTCAGTGTGAGAGGCCTTCTGTTGCTATAATGACATGATAGCACCAATGATTTTGTTTGGAAGCAAGTGATAGTCAGCAAAGCTTCATGATGCTGATGCAGGTGTGAGTGTTCAATTACATTTTAATGTCTAATCTTTTAGCCCTACAAGGTGCCAAATCTGTGGCATGAAACAAAAACATTATCTGTTTTGGTCCTTTGGACTGTGATTTGAGATCAGTTTTTAATTGTCTTAAAAGAACAACCATACAAAGCAAATAAGTATTTCATGGTACTAAAGACATTCATATGATCTAAACCACCAGATGTTTATCCTTCTTTATGGCTTAGAAACATTTATAAGTCTTAATCCATTGATCTTGCTAGATAGTATAATCGTGTGGCTCAGTTGGTAGCGCATAAGACCCTTAATGGGAAGGTCCTGAGTTCAAGCCTGCAGTGGGCAGTAGTATCCTCCCTATGCTAGTCATGAGGTCCGTGGTGACAGGTTGGACTCCATGATCTTTGAGGTCTCTTCAGCCAAGAAGGCCAATGGCATCCTGGCCTGCATCAAGAACAGTGTGGCCAGCAGGAGCAGGGAGGTCATTCTGCCCCTCTACACTGCACTAGTTAGGCTGCACCTCAAGTACTGCGTCCAGTTCTGGGCCCCCCAGTTTAGGAAGGATGTTGACTTGCTGGAACAAGTCCAGAGAAGGGCAACAAAGTTGGTGAGGAGTTTGGAACACAAGCCCCATGAGGAGAAACCGAAGGAGCCGGGGTTGCTTAGCCTGGAGAAGGGAAGACTCAGGGGTGACCTTATTACTCTCTACAACTACCTGAAGGGAGGTTGTAGACAGGCAGAGGTTGGTCTCTTCTCCCAGGCAGCCAGTACCAGAACAAGAGGACACAGTCTCAGGCTGCACCAGGGGAGGTTTAGGATGGATGTTAAGAAGAAGTTCTGTACAGAGAGAGTGATTGCCCATTGGAATGGGCTGCCTGGGGAGGTGGTGGAGTCGCCGTCATTGAAGGTGTTCAGGAGAAGACTTGATGGGGTGCTTGGTGTCATGGTTTAGTTGTTTAGGTGGGTTGGATTGGTTGATGGGTTGGACGTGATGATCTTGAAGGTCTCTTCCAACCTGGTTTATTCTGTGTATTCTATACTGAGATGGTTTTTAACTGCTTATTAGGATTATTAACAGATCAGTGCAAGCCTGACCTCACCAACCAATAATTCTTGCAACTGTATATTTATAAAATCCCCAATGTTAATTTCTTAGCATCAGAATTACCTTCAATACAGTGATACAGAAGTAGATGATTTGACAGAGGAAGCTACATTTTAAAAAGTGCTATCAGAGATAATGTGTGGAGCCTTGACCTGAATCAATTAGAGTTTTGACCTTATATTACCCGAGGGAATATTACCTAGCATTTGTAAAGACATTGGCTTGGAGATATGAAAGAGAAAAAAATCACTATTGTTTACTCAGCAGGAGATGGGCTGTGGAAATGGTTAGATTGCACTCTCATATAGACATACAATCATATAAATACACTCATGCACACACACCACAAGCACAACACACACATAGAGCCATGTACATTCATAAAACCCTCACAAAATCTCCTCAAAGTCCTGCCCATTTCCACAATCATATTTTAAATGAAAGTAACAAAATTTGCGTGATTTTAATTTTATTTTATTATTTTATTTTATTTTATTTTGCAAGAACCAGGCCCATTTTCAGTAGTTTATATACATGTAATTAGCAGTTTAATTTCCTCTGAGGCTAAATTAGCCCTATGATTTTATTTAATAACAAGGAAAAATTACTGACAGGGCTCACAAGGCTGTGCCAGCCTTAGCTCTGCACTGCCCTCTGCTGTCTCCCAGAGACTCACGCTGGGCCAGTTCGACCTCGAGCACCACATCTGCAACCTGCAGTCTGGAAGCATGGGAATAGTCAGAAAGCAAGTATGAGGGAATATTGTGCAGCTTACAACTACATTTAAGTAGGACTCCTTCCCTTTTTTATTCTCCAGCCACCAAAAATGCAAGAAATACATTCCTATGCTGTGACTTTTTTTCAACAAACTCCTAGATTATACTTGCTAGCATATTAGCCTTGTAGCAAACCCTTTCATACAGCTTAGTTCAATTATAGATTACATTGCATGCCTGTAAACAGTCCATGAAGCTCAAGAAAATAATGCAGTGCAAAGCAGAACCCATCATGTCTGAAGCAATGTAATCACTGATGTAAAATCTTATTCTGGCATTGTATCATATTTTACTTAAAAATACATCATTACTAGGGGAAAACAAATCCATCTGTTGCAAAGGAGGGATATCTTCTATGGGGACACATTGTACCGACCACCAGTTCTTTCAGAAAAATTAATTTGTCATATAAAAGACTGCCTCCTACCCTCATCTAAAAGGCTTGCTCTTCTCTCCATCTTACACATCCATCTCCAGAAGCACGTTTTTCATCTAATGACATTTATACAGAACCTTTCAGCTACACAATCCAAAATGTAGGGCAGACCTTATAAACTGATTATACATACTTTATAATAATCCTGGCTAACATCAACAGCAAAACTCAAAAGTATTTAAAAATATTATGCATCCTTGCAGAATGCAGAGATCACTGTATTCTGAGAAATTACTTTCTTTGTTGCTGAAACACAGCTTTTTCTGATGTAGAAAATAACACACAGTGCATAGCTATATTAAAAAAAATTGCACAAGGAAAACAAAAACATAATCTTCTCTAGTGTAATTGCAGAGGGAATTTTAAAAGAAGCAGAAGGTAATGAGCCTACTGGAATTTAGCCAGAAATAATAGCCTTTTGTTTCTGATGTACTTAAGGAAATACAGCTGGCATCACATTGGCAGGAAATTAGATCAATTAATTTGTAGAACTGTATTCTGACTAGCTAGATTTTCAGAACAAGGCTGCATCTTGAGATCTGCATAGAGAGAAACCCTTTGGAAATGGTTAGCTCCTGACAAAGTAGCCAGTTCAGTAACAACTAGCATCCACATTCCTCCAATGTTATCTTTGCTCTGGAGCCATATCTATGGGAGGAAAGACTCTTAGAAAATTTGGAACTGTGGGGTTTTTTAACCTGTGACAAGTTCCAGCAGGCATCCAAGTAAATGTAGGAATGGAACCTATTTCCTGCATATCAAGAACTGAGAAGAAAAGGCACAAGGACATTACAGAAGAAAGATTACTTCAGGAAGATGGCTTTCATATTCTGACAATACATTCAATTATTCTGGCTAGTAGTGTAAACACAAATCCTTCTTTACTCCAGACAGTATATGTCACAAGCTTTCTCTCATTTCTTGATTATTGTAGGAAAAATATGGCTTGGTCTTCATTAAAGTCAATTATATAGCAAATAGCTGTATACATCTCTTTCAAAAATTTAAAAAATATAAATAAGACAAAACAAAGCAAACAACAAAAAAGGTGATTTCTTCAAAGATGTGAAAGAGCTGGTCCAGATGATTAATCAACATGATGTCTCAACAGTTTCTTATTTTTGAATGCTGTTGCTAAACTTCCCCTGGCACAGTTTGAGACTGTGTCCTCTTGTTCTGGTGCTGGTTGCCAGGGAAAGATGGAAAATAAATCATAAAATCACAAAATGGCTTGTGTTGGAAGGGACCTTAAAGGTCACAAACCTCAAATTACTGTGTTGTCTTGGGAGTAGAATCATGTGATGAATCCATTATTGTAAAATGTGGAACACGTTGTTTTGTAAGATATCCAGTACAGAGATAAAAGGAAGTCAGAGAAAGAAGTACAATGAAGATTGCATGATGGAGGTTGTGGAACAAGGCATGAAGGAAATGTTACTAGAAGGAACTGCTAGATCTCATCTCACATCCTGTATATTACACATTCTAAGATATCATCTAGTTATCTATGTCTTAGGTCCATTAAATTACATCTAACAGAAGTGTAACATGTTTATCAAAACCATTTGTCAAAAGCATTTATCACCCTCACTATTAGAAATGTGTGATTTCTTTCAATTCTGAAATTGCTTCGGGGTCTAACATCACTTCTTGTTTTGCATTTCTCCAAGGCCAAGCAGGACATTGTCTCCAAATCAAAAGGGAGGACCCTGGATCTTTCTTTAAGTATGGTCATTGAAATGCAAAAAGAGTAATCATTATTCTGTATGCAGATATATTCATTAATGCATGTCATTTAAACAGATTTCACCCTTTCTACTCAAATGGAAAATCAAAATACTACTATGTTGTACAGTTGTTGCCAAGAGATCTTCTGAAGTTATTCAGGAAACTGTTCATTTGCTTGGGTTTTCTGTAGAAATTACTTAAGCTTGTATAATCAAATAATCCTCTAGCAGCACTAATTTAAAATAAACATATGCCAGTCTGCGAGTTTTTGTTTGGCCTTCATTGTTTGATGTGACAGGTTTCTAAATCAGTATATTGTAGAGAGGCTGCTAGAGCTATGAAAATGTTTTCGCCTACATCTAATTTATGCACATAGCTCTTAGAACAACCTATTGCCAAGGTATGTTTCTGTCATGTCACTTCTGTAGATTTTACCTGGAAACACACAGCAAGAGCCTTTCTGGATTCATCTCAGTAGCTCTATATGTTTGCAAAAAATGTGTTTGTACACCAGTGTAGTTCTCTGAACTCCTTTTGCAGTCCCTGTACAGTAGGTGACACATGTAAGGAGCAATCCTTCTGTCTCAAGTAAACACCTCTTCCTTACCACTGACTACGTAAGAGTGACTTGCAAGGTTCTGGTCTTCTACCTCATAGCTGCCTTAAGGTTAGAGAGCATGAATCTGAATGGTCCCATTCCACTTAGACTAACTTCCTAATTGACATAGTCTTTCAAAGTTACAACCTTTTGAGTCTACAAAGCAGGGATCATTTGTGGGTAGAAGCCTCTTTGTTTTATGATATGTCCTATGACTAACACACAGGTGTTGAATTTTACTGTATCCCAAGTTTCACAAACACTTGCCCTTCCATTGAAGCTCATTGGGACAGGAAGCAGCCTGCTAGGGGATCCAAGTGCTACAGCTAAGTGGGATACTCCAGTGTTATCACAGTCCATCAGGCAGCCTCATTTTGAAGCAGAGAGGAAGACTGAAGAATGCTTTGCAAGGCTGAAATACATGCACTGCTGATTGTGAAAAAATCCTAGGAAAAGGAGGTAAACTTTTCAGGATCTTTTCATTCTTTAGGAACTGGATGTGGTTACTGATGTGTGTAAACTTCTTTAGGAAAATAACAGAGAGGAATGAACTTCGGAGCTAATATAGGAAGCACTTCACATTATCAGGGCGAAAAACATGACAGCCAAATATACCCTTTCACCATGTGTCCTCCAAAGCTCTCTTCTGTTTTTAATCATATAGGAAACTAAGAAATTCTACTGGCAGGCAATAAACTTTAAGCTGAAGCTAAATGAGAAAAGGACCTTATTTTTTTTACCCTATCAAATAACATCAAAAATCACCTTTTACTTACTGCAGATCAATAGCAGTGCTGAATGAGAAGAAGCTAATTTGAGCAATTAGAGTAGCATATCTGCTCCTCACTTGGTGTTTCTCTAAAGCAGAAGTTTTTCTGATTCATTCACAGGGTTGCGCTACATCATCTCATGCAAAACTGGGTTTGATCTGACAACTCACAAAATGAGTTACAATCCAGTATAATCAATATCAAAAGCAATTTATCATTGTATATACAAAATACCATGCTAACAAAGTATTATTACCCAAACTGGCATTTTGGAAATAAAAATTTATTTTATCATGTCTTCTTTATCCTTCTCACAGATTATGCATAGCTTATTCTCCTTTCCACAGGAGAGAGCCAGAAACTGAGCAGATAAGCCCTAGCACAACTCTACACAAACTCTCAGTGTTTTGTTCTCTACATCCCACAGTACCTCACAAGGCAACAATGACTGTATCGCTCTGAAGGAGACCATTACCAACAATGGCTGAAACTCTGGTATGGGCCACAAATGGAATTTCATTACAACTGCATTCAAAGGTATTTCAATCATCACTGATTGCTGACTCTTTTTGAAGGAAAAATAATTTACTGAGTAGATTCAGTGACTGGGGGAATCACAGCCCATGATTCCCCACTCCCTGGTCTCTTGTCTCCTTACAAAACCAGTACATGCACTCCCTTGCTGATCTTTTGGAACTGTCATGGAGAAGCCTGTGCATTCTAAATGCTAGGTTCTGTAATGTAAACTAAAATAGTTAATAACGACACAGTTGGGGAGGTTTATTGTTGTTGTTCAAATCAATATGAAAATAAAGTGAAATAATTTAATTGTAGTGACAGGATGATCTTTGAGGTCTCTTCCAACCTTGGTGATTCGGTGATTCTGTGACTTCTTTTTGTCCGTAAAATCAGCTCATGGTATTTTCTCCACTCCTTACTGGTGTGCCTCTTCTCTAAGGCACCACATTACAGTGTAGTATTCATCAAATTTCTACTGTCTTTTGTTCTTCAGCCCTTTAGCCTGAAGTACAAGTTGTGACAGATGTGCTTGGAAGGAAACCATTTTCTTTGCTAGCAGAAACTGGGCTGAGACCATCAAAAAACCTTCTGAAACAGGTGACAGTGTCTAGTGCTTGACATAGCTTTAATCTAGAAGGGTATGAATTAAATAGTTCTTTTGCTGATGAACTCTGTAGCCTTCCTACCATTGCCCAGCCATACCTGAACCAAAAAAATATTTTATATCATACAACCGTGGTAATTCCTTGTGTTGTCTGTTCTTTTCTAGGCAAATATTTTGTAAATATGGCAAAAAGTAATGTGAAAGAAAAATATGCATATGAAAATGTATACATACCTGTGCATGTATGAATGTTCATAAAACAAATCAACCAGATTATTTTTTTAATATGTTTCTCTAAAGGCACTATTATTAATTTATAAGAATGCAAGTCCATAATTATTATACTTCCTCTACAGAAAGCTGAATTTGGTCTCCTTTTTAAGTCTGGAAACAAGAAAACATGAAGATAACTCCAAAAATCTTGCTCAGGTAGACATTCTCCATTAATTGCTCCATTTAGACTGCTACAGCCAACCCCATCCCTTGGTCCTCCAGGCACCGTCATGTTTCATCTATTTAAACATAAAAGTATTATCTGTTTTCAGGTTGCACCCACACACACTGCCTATCTTCCAAAAGCTAGCAGTGGCACTTTAGGACCCTTAAAAATCAAAATACCAAAAATAAGTGGGAGACATATTCCCAGAATTTTCTGGAGCCAGACATGGACTGAGATCAATGTCCTGTACTGGCTGCTGCGGAAGCAGCAACTTGGCCTGCAGAGATTTAAAAAGAAATTACCCAATTAAGATGTAATGGCCCTCCAGCCTTTCTAGGCTGTGAATGAGAGCAGACATATTTACAATCACAGGGTATCATAAAACTCCATCTAGTTAGATCAAATCAGCACGGCTAAATTAGCCAGCAACATCCTGATTAGGTGCTGTGCCTGTGCTTGTGTTGGATGATTTATGATAGGATCAGTTAAGACTGTCAAAAGAGATTTTAAAATTACCTTCTAGGGGGGAAAAGGCTGGAAGAGCGAGATATTGAGGTTTCAGGAAGACAATTTCACTGTCTTACTGTGAAGGATCACAGTGAATAGAGGTGAAGAAAGATTACATTTGTCAATGTGTTTGCATGATGAATACTTATCCACAATCTCACACACACTCAGACACACACATAAGTAAAGCAGGCAAAGTTCATTTTCCATTGAGGAGTTGTGTTATGGCAGGGCATCTCATCACCATTTAATTATCCTTACAGAAAGATTTGCATTTTTTAAAATGAATCTTACTTATGCTTGTGAGCAATGAAGGACTGAGAGAGCTCAACAAAGCGGAGTCCTCTATTTAGCCGAATGTCAGAGAAGATTGTAGGCAGGTGGTCCAATTTTGTTGGGGAAAAATATTTCCCCACCCATCCCTCTCCTCATCTCATTCTCTCAAGTTAGTCCAGAAAATATGATAATCAGAAATTTCACCTGGAGCTGCATAAAGGAGGCTTCAGATGAGAGTAGCAGTACAATTTGGTGTAAATGTAGTCTATTCATGAATCCAAAATAAAAATTACTTCCTTCATAATACTGTTGAGAATTCAGGGAAGAAGGTTCTTTCATCCAGGAAAGCAAGAGCAGCACCTCAAAAGTAAGGGAACTTAGACTGGGTTTTATTTGTTGCTATGCCCAAGCTCTTTTTGCTTCTCCAGCCTCTCATAGTATTTCTTTCTTTGATACATGCCTCGTCTCCCAAACTGCCGGCCACCCTGAAATTCCTCAGCTGACCGCCTGAGCCCACTAGGTGTGACAAACTCCAGAAAGGGTTTACCATGCTTATTAGTTTCTCCTGCTGCCATAATCCTGCAAAGGAAATATTTTTACAAGGCAGTGAAGCGGGGTGGCCTTCGCCTTTCTTAAAATATGGATGAGGAATGGTTTCAGTGACTGAGCACAAAATGGAAATGCTCTTACACCAGCTCCTCCGAAGAGAGAATATTATGCTCTAGACCATCGCTACAGCACAGTAATAAATAAATAAATAAATGTCAGCACTTTACACTAAATACTGCTTCTGATGATAGCAGTGTGCACCATAAAGCTGAACACCATTGACTGTTCACAAACTGGACACTGAGCCACTGCTGGTTCTTAGGAAACTATAGTTGTTGTTGTTATTACTATTATTATTACTATTATTCCAGCATTGCTAAGCAAACAGGAATCCTCATCTGATCTGACCTTCATCTAGGGTTTCATGGGCATCTGAGGATCTGCTGAATGATCTGATAACAAGTGAACATGCAGCCAGGCAGCAGATTCAGAGTCCACAGTCATTATGCAGGTCTGACTGCTAACCCCTCAGGTAATCTGTTTAACTTCATCAGATGGAGTCTGCTAACAGTTTTCAGTGGATGAAGAGAAAAGAGACTGCATAGTCTGGGGGACTAGAAGTAAGTTTTACAGAATGTTCTTTCTTTAAGCAGTGATTCTTATCCTGGATAAATACATGCCTAAACATACTGTATATGATCCAGTTCTCAGACGAGCAAAGTGATGGGAAAACATGACAGAGGATGTGAGGCAGTACAGAAAGTGGAAAAAATTGCCAATTAATGAAGCTTATCTATCCAACCCCAGGTTTACAGGTACTATAAGGCTACAAAGAAGGTTTGCAAACCCTTTTGGGATATAATGGGAAATCTCATGTTGTTTAGGGAACTCTTAAAGACAGTAACCCAATACAACTATCACCTTTCTACAGAGTCATTTTAGTCCAGGCATGATGTAGCTGCTGGATGACCAGGCAAGGCCATCACAAGCAACAGCAGCAAGACAGGGACTGAAGAAACTGGTTAGGTCCAGGTCCTCACTTCCCAAAGCATTCATATGCATTTGTGATTTGCAGTTCAACTCAAAATAAGAGATTTATTTTTCTCTCCACTACTATGAGATTTGGTGCCTAAATAATGTGAACCTGAGTGAATAGGTGGTTTTACTAATTATACACTCCAGGATACAGAACTGCAAGTTTTTGAGTTAAAAGACTATCAGTATAAAGTTCAAGGTCAGAGACCTACTCTTTATATTTCTGTATGTAACCTAAGTAAGAAATTATTGCTATCAAGTCTTTCCTTTCATTCTAGGACTTAGGATCAGTGCTTTGAAACTTCTAAAAGAAACAATGTGAACCTTTAACATACATCTTTCAAGCAATTTCCCTGCTGAATTGACCCCTAGATAAATACAATAAACTATCTAAAAATAGATCTCAGTTTCCCAGTATTTCAATCTCACACACAACTTTAAAGCAGTCGCTAAACTTTTGCTTTGTTCCCCTCAATCTCTATAAGGAATATTTAGTTTAGATTGTAATTTGAAACTAAATATTACTTATAGAGAATTTATATTCTATGTAAAAGTCCCAATTACATGCACAGGGTTAAACAAGTGGGTTTTTAAAGATACTGTTTAACTTGCAAAACAAAATGTTTAACACACAAAGTTTCGTCATTAGAAATGTAACTACAATACTCCATAGCTAGTGTTAATTATAAAGATTTATATTGTTAATAATCCTCTTTGTGCCATTAATCCTCTTTAAGATGGATAAATGACTTTTTTTTTTTAAGCAGTATATATGTAGTAATATTTCATTTTTAACATAGTGACCCTGAAAATAAATATTTATATAACCAAGAAAATTAGGTACTTGCCAAAGGCTACCATGATGTTCAGAAACATTAAATATGTTCTGTCTACTCTTAACACATATGTAATGGCTCTTTGCTTGGTTCCGCAGCAGTCCAGAAACGCAGCATCAATGGGAAAATGGTGGTATGTGATCTCACAGTGCATGTGTGTTAAGTGACAAGCTAATCACCACACACCTAATGGTCCTGCATTTGGTTTTCTAGCTGTAAATATGTATTTTCAATACTTGTCAGCCACTTACCCACACTTGCATGCTCTTGGCACAATATTACTCTGTCTTTTTTTGCCCTGCTCAGTGAAAATTTAGAAAGAATACAACTGTATAAAGCAATGGCTAGCACATTTTTAATAAGTAAAATTTATGGTCTAATGTGTCTACTTTTAGCATGACTATTGTTAAACCTGGAGATCAAGCAAAGTGACACTAAATATATTGCTTTATCAATTGGATTCGTTCAAGTGAAAAATGCTGATCATGCTATGTCTATCCCTTGGGTGCAGAATGACTACTTCACTACTTGAGCGGTCGATACATAAAAGTCAAATTCATTATAATTTGTAGCTTTTTTTTTTCATGAAGAAGAACACAATTCTCAGTACATCAATATCAACTCTTAAATCCATATCGGATGGAGAGGGTACAGCACAGTAATTCAATCTCTTTACACTTAATGTAGTCGGGAAGGGAGAATGAAAACAAGCTCTTGTAATATGATGGAAAAAAACAGGATGCAATCATTCTGATGGAGCTGTGCAAAAGAGTCATTTTACACCATTCATTACCAGGGCAACAAAATATAGTAAGCCCCATATATCTTAGAGGTGACATTTTAGCTAAGAAACTGCTTCTTTGGTATTTTTTCTGTCTATGAAAAGCAATGTTACTAACGTTTTCACTTGTCATGTACTACAGGGCAACACATTCCTGCTGACATGCCCATAATGGAAAAATAGAGCAGTTAAGTAGTATTACAGTCTAACTTTTAGGATACATGCTAATCTGCTCTTTAAAGAGACTTCAGACATTTTCAAACACCCTGGAGACATGAGAGACTGGGAATTTCTGCTTGAGTGTACACAGACAAGAAGACAGATGTGTTTAGTGAAAACAAAGAAACACTCTTTTCCAGTCTTTTCTGATTTAGCTAAAACCTGGAAGTTTTGGGGGCAGGTTGTGGCTTTTTATATTTGTTTGCTTGCCTGTAGTTAAATACACTGAAGTGTTTGTAAGTGGCCACCCATAAACACACCAGTGCCAGGTATATCAAATGTGTTGATTTCCATATTTTATTACCAGTGAATGTATCAATTATTTCAGGCCTATACATATGAAGGTCACATTTCAGATTCTTATAGAGCTGCTGCTGAATTCATAAGGGGGAAGATACTCAATTTTCATGCTCTACTTTTACATCCAGAGGGGATGAAAATGATGACATGGGATTTAGTGGGTTCATGAATGAACCTGGTCATGTCTTAATAGCCAGAATTCACATGTGAAACAACACTATAACAATAACCCTTTTTTAAGTTGCAGATGCCCTAGAGTACTGTAGGCCTCTGGAGCTGGTGCCAGCTGGGACCAGATAAGAACTGATATTTAAGCATTTGTCTCTGATCAGTGAAGTTTCTAAAGTCAGACACCAGAACTAGGGTGGAAGTTAACCCCCACAGCCAGGTCACAAAGGTAATGGCACAGGTTGAAGAGTAAGGAAATATTTATTACAACCTTAGAGAAAATTAATATAATATTCAAAGAAAACACATTCTAGTGGTTAAATTAGCAGTCTAGACACACAGATGAGGCCAGAGATGAGATAGAATATTTAGTTATACTGCTAAGGAAGATGAAAGGCTTGATACAAAGTCTGACAATCCTTGGGCATTGCAGAAAATCACTAACATCATGATGTGACCAGAAGGATCTGGGTTACAGTGGCAGGGGGTGTGAAAAGACCAGCACAATACACAACATAAGGAGTAATTCACTTCAATGGAATAGCAAACATAAGCAGGCACAAGAAGGATCAAGAGAAACAGTCCTACTGTTCAAAGTATGCAGAGAAAACAGAAGGATGAAGTGTGACGTGAGGTAGGGAATCACATTTTAATAAAACAGGAAATTAAATAGAAGATCTTCACAAGCCTTGAAACCACTAAGTATGATGAGATTATGGTAACTAGTGGTTTGATAATAGTCTGCATCAGAATGTTGCTTTTTCCTCTACAAATCAGTCTTTAACACAATAGCTACAGAGATGGGCTGACACACATAGTTGGAAAGCTACAGAATCCTCTATGAGATTGTCCTTGAAACATGACCAGGACAAATTACAGGAAATACTTATTTCTGCTTCCTATGTGATATACT
The DNA here is from genome assembly GCF_014839835.1 of Dryobates pubescens. Taxonomy (NCBI): domain Eukaryota; kingdom Metazoa; phylum Chordata; class Aves; order Piciformes; family Picidae; genus Dryobates; species Dryobates pubescens. The sequence goes on along the minus strand of NC_071657.1, from coordinate 23,671,473 downwards.
GAGAAGTCCTGGCAGACTGGAAGAAAGGAAACATCACAGCAATTTTTTAAAAGAGTAGAAAGGAAGACCCTGGGAACTGCCAACCTGTCAGCCTCAGCTCTGCGGCTGGGAAGGTCATGGAACAGATCCTCCTAGATGCTATACTGAAGCACATGGAGGACAGTCAGCATGGCGTTACTACAGGCAGGTCTGGCCTGGCTAATCTTGTGGCTTTTTATGACAAAGTGACTATGTCAGTAGATAGGGGTGACCTATGAATGTGATCTACTTGGACTTCTACAAGGCCTTTGACATGGTCCCCTGACAACATCTTCCTCACCAAGATGGAGAGATATGGATTTGATGGATGGACAGATCAGTGGATAAGGAATTGGCTGAATGGTTGCATCCACAGGGTAGTGCTCAATGGTTTGAAGTCAAGATGGAGAGCAGTGACAAGTGGTGTCCTTCAGGGGTCCATACTGGGACCTGCACGGTTTAATATTCTTATCAAAGACATAGAGAGTGGGATCAAGTGCACCATCAGCAAGTTTGAAGATGACACCAAGCTGAGTGGTGTCATCAATATGCAACAGGGATGGGATGCCATCCAGAGAGACATGGAAAAGCTGGAGAGGTGGGCCCAGGTGAACGTCATGAAGATCAACAAGAACAAGTGCAGGGTTCTGCACCTAGGCCAAAATCACAGAATCACCAAGGCTGGAAGAGACGTCAAAGATCATCAAGTCCAACCTGTTACCACAGACCTCATGACTAAACCATGGCACCAAGTACCACGTCCAATCCCCTCTTGAACACCTCCAGGGATGGTGACTCCAGCACCTCCCTGGGCAGCCCATTCCAAAGGATAACAACTCTTTCTGTGAAGAACTTTGTCCTCACCTCGAGTCTAAATTTCCCCTGGTGCAGCTTGAGGCTTTGTCCTCTTGTTCTGGTGCTGGTTGCTAGAGAGAAGAGAACAACTCCCTCCTGGCTACAACCACACTTCAGGTAGCTGTAGACAGCAGTAATCACAGTATTGCAGTAATCACAGTATCACAGTATCACTAAGGTTGGAAGAGACCTCAAAGATCATCAAGTCCAACCTGTCTCCACAGACCTCATGACTAGACCATGGCACGTAGTGCCACGTCCAGTCTCCTCTTGAACACCTCCAGGGACAGCGACTCCACCACCTCCCAGGGCAGCCCATTCCAATGACGAATGACACTCTCCGTGAAAAACTTTCTCCTCCCCTTGAGCCTAAACGTCCCCTGTCGCAGCTTGAGACTGTGTCCTCTTGTTCTGGTGCTGGTTGCTAGAGAGAAGAGACCAACCCCTTCCTGGCTACAACCACCTTTCAGGTAGTTGTAGAGAGCAATGAGGTCACCTCTGAGCCTCCTCTTCTCCAGGCTAAACAATCCCAGCTCCCTCAGCCTCTCCTCATAGGGCTTGTGTTCAAGGCCTCTCACCAGTCTTGTTGCCCTTCTCTGGACATGTTCAAGTGTCTCGATGTCCTTCCTAAACTAAGGGGCCCAGAACTGGACACAGTACTCAAGGCATGTCCTAACCAAAGCAGAGTACAGGGGCACAATGACCTCCCTGCTCCTGCTGGCCACACTATTCCTAATGCAGGCCAGGATGCCATTGGCCTTCTTGGCCACCTGGGCACACTGCTGGCTCATGTTTAGTTGCCTGTCAATCAGCACCCCCAGGTCCCTCTCTATTTGGCAGCTCTCCAGCCACTCGGACCCCAGCCTGTAGCTCTGCATGGGGTTGTTGTGGCCAAAGTGCAGCACCTGGCACTTGGACTTGTTAAATGCCATTCCATTGGACTCTGCCTATCTGTCCAGTCAGTCAAAGGTGCACCTGAAGGATGGCAAAAGGCTCAGGTCCAGCCAGCATGGATTTAGGAAGGGCAGGTCCTGCCTCTCCAACCTGATCTCCTTCTATGATCAGGTGACCTGCCTGGTGGATGTGGAGAGGCCTGTGGATGTGGTCCACAGCAAGGCCTTTGACACCATCCCCACAGCAAACTGCTGGCTAAGCTGTCAGCTCGTGGCTTGGACAGCAACACTCTGTGCTGGGTTAGGAACTGGCTGGAGGGCCTAGCCCAGAGAGTGGTGGTGAATGGTGCCACATCCGGCTGGCGGCCAGTCACCAGTGGCGTCCCCCAGGGATCAGTACTGGACCCCATCCTTTTTAATATCTTCATTGATGATCTGGATGAGGGGGTTGAGTCAGTCATCAGCAAATTTGCAGATGACACCAAGTTGGGAGCAGATGTTGGTCAGTTACAGGATAGAAAGGCTCTGCAGAGGAACTTTGACAGACTGGACAGATGGGCAGAGTCCAGTGGGATGGCATTTAACAAGTCCAAGTGCCGGGTGCTGCACTTTGGCCACGGCAACCCCATGCAGAACTACAGGCTGGGGTCAGAGTGGCTGAAGAGCTGCCAAACAGAGAGAGACCTGGGTGTACTGATTGACAGCTGCTTAAACATGAGCCAGCAGTGTGCCCAGGTGGCCAAGAAGGCCAACAGCATCCTGGCCTGCATTAGGAATAGTGTGGCCAGAAGGAGCAGGGAAGTCATTGTGCCCCTGACTCTGCATTGGTTAGGCCACACCTTGAGTCCTGTGTCCAGTTCTGGGCCCCTCAGTTTAAGAAGGACATCGAGACACTTGAACGTGTCCAGAGAAGGGCAACAAGGCTGGTGAGAGGCCTTGAGCACAAGCCCTATGAGAAGAGGCTGAGAAAGCTGGAATTATTTAGCCTAGAGAAAAGAAGGCTCAGAGGTGACCTCATTGCTCTCTACAACTACCTGAGGAGGACACAGTCTCAAGCTGCACCAGGGGAGGTTTAGACTCGAGGTGAGGAGAAAGTTCTTCATCGAGCGAGTCGTTCATCATTGGAATGGCCTGCCCAGGGAGGTGGTGGAGTCACTGTCCCTGGAGGTGTTCAAGAGGAGATTGGACATGGAACTTGGTACCATGGTCTAGTCATGAGGTCTGTGGAGACAGGTTGAACTTGATCCTCGAGGTCTCTTCCAACCTTAGTGGTACTGTGATACTGTGATACTGTGATACCTTAGGATGGATCCCATCCGGTCCCATGGACTTGTGAGTGTCCAAGTGGCTCAGCAGGTCCCGAACTAGTTCCTCATTTCCAGGGCATTACACTGCTCCCTGACCCGATCTACCAGCTCAGGAGGCCACTCACCCTGAACTCCTGCATTGCTGTTAAAAATTGAGGCAAAGAAGGTGTTCAGGAACTCAGCCTTTACCTCATCTGCAGTCACAGTGTTCCCCTCCAGGTCCAATAAGGAGTGGAGATTCTTCTTGCCCCTGTTTTTAGTGTTAATATATTTGTAAAAATGCTTTTTATTGTCTTTCACAGAGGTGGCCAGCTTCAGTTCCAACTGGGCCTTTGCCTCTCTAATTTTATTCCTACATAATCTAACAACTCCCTTAAACATACCTCAAGAACCCTTCCCCTCCTTTCAAAGGTGATACAGCCCCTTTTAACCCCTTAAATCCTCCAGGAGCTGCTTGCTCCTCCAGGCTGGTTGCCTTCCCCACCAGCTCATCTTTTGGCATGCAGTAACTGCCTGTTCCTGTGCCTTCAAGAGCTCTTGTTTGAAGTAGGTCCAACCCTCCTGGACCCCTCAGTTCTTGAGGGTTGGTACCCAGGGAACTTTGTGCATAAGTTTCTTAAACATTCTGAAGTTTGCCCTCCAGAAGTCCAAGGTTAAAGTTCTGTTGGTGCTCCTCCCTATCTCCCTGCATATTGAAAACTTCACTATCTCATGGTCACTGCACCCTAGGCAGCCCCCCACCGGTCACATCTCCCACCAGCCCTTCTCTATTGGAGAACACCAGGTGAAGCAGAACCTGACCCCCGGTAGGCTCACTTAACAGCTGCATCAAGAAGCTGTCCTCCATTCACTCCAGGAGTCCTCTGGACTGCCTCCTCTCTGCTGAATTAAGTTCCCAGCAGATATCTGGCAGGTTGAAGTCACCCACAAGGACAAGATCTGATGATCTTGAGACAGCCTCCAGTTGCTTATAGAATAATTCGTCTGCCTCCTCATCCTGGTTGGGTGGTCTATAACAGACACCAACCAGGATGTCAGATTTGTTAGGCCTCCTTCTGAGTTTAGCCCACAGGCTCTCAATCCTTTCATCCTCCACTTCAAGCTGTGTGACATTGAGCGACTCCCTAATATACAGAGCCACCCCTCTTCCTTTTCTCCCTCGCCTGTCTCTCCTAAAGAGCCTGTAACCCTCCAGTGTAGTACTCCAATCATATGTATTGTCCCACCATGTTTCTTAAATGGCAACTATATCGTAGTCTTCCTGATGGACTAGGACTTTCAGCTCTGGATATAATCCTAGCTATCAATACAAACTGGGTGTGAGGTGATGGAAAGCAGGATTTGGGGGTGCTGATGCACAAGAAGCTGGATGTGAGCAGGCAGTGTGTGCTTCCAGCCCAAAGGCAAATCGCATCCTGGGTTGCATTGAAACACGTGTTGCCAGCAGATTCAGAGAGGTGATTCTGTCACTTTGCTCTAGTGAGACCTCACCTGGGGTACTGTGTACTGATCTGGAGCCCTCAGTATAGGAAGGACATGGACCTAATGGAGCAGGTCCAGAGGATGGCTGCAAAAATGATCAGAGAGTTGGAGCACCTCTGCTATGAGCACAGGCTGAGGGAGCTGAGGTTGTTCAGCCTGGAGAAGAGGAGCCTCCAGGGAGACCTCGTACCAGCCTTCCAGTACCTGAAGGAGGCCTACACAAAGCATGGACAGAGACTGTTGACAAGGGCCTGTGGTTATAGGTTGAGGGGCAATGGCTTCAAACTGGAGAAGGGCAGATTTAATTTGGATATCAGGAAGTTCTTTACTATGAGGGTGGTGGAACACTGGAACAGGTTGTGCAGGGAGATAATTGAGGTCCCCTCCCTGCAGCCTGGTTTAGTTGGGAACGTCCCTGCTGACTGAGGGGAGGTTGGACTATTTGACCTTTGAAGGTCCCTTTCAGCCTGGACCATTCTATTCTATTCTGCAGTGACTAACTGTAAGTATGGTATGAACTGATAGCTTATGCATTGGTAATTTCTAACTCTTGAATTTGGGTGGTGATAATTTGTTCCAGTCCTTAGGCTTTGTTACTCCCCATGGTGTAGTGGTATGTATATGGAAAGGCTACAAAATAATGCTTTCCTCTAAATGTAAAATGCATTTTTTCTGAAAGCTGCCCAGCTTCTGATATAGTTTATCATCAAATTGATAAAATATTAGTATTATTTCTTAGATATAAAAAAATATTTTCCCCAGCTAATTTGGTCCAGGATCGTTTGCCTGGTTGATAGTAGGTTGATTATTCATGACAGAATGTTAATAAACAGTGGAATAACAGTCTAGGAAAATCAGAACTTGGAATACAGAGGAACAAACTGGAAACCCTTATACACACAAAATCAAATGACAGTGCTGCCTCAGGTGGCAAAATGGTTCCCTTTGGCTTCACAACAGAGCTAAGCAACAGGTAAACAGGCTATAAACCTTCGAGATAACCAGATATATTAGTGTAAGTTACTCAAGAACTGTTAATCACCAAAACCTTTGCTGAATGAAGTGATGTTCTGAGTTGCAATTTGTAATCCAAAAGGCAGGAATAATCTAAAGGGTAAAAATCCAAAATTAGAGGAAGTGAGAGAGAGGAAGATCCGTGACTCAAACTTGCTTGTTAGAACAAAAGAAGCTAATTACCATAAAGGCAGCAGCACAAGTAGGTGCTTGTCACCATCTCAAATCCCAGCAACAAAGAGGGGTGTGGGCTCTCAAATTATCCCCTACAAATTCCCTTTTTGAAAACTGAACAGACCAATGGCAGAGTACCTACTAAAATCCAGGCAATTGGTTCAAAATGGTGTATAGCAGCCAAACTGCACACGCCTTCTCAAATAGTCTGTGACACATGCAGTTGTTTCTCTGAAATGTGAGGTATGGATCCAGCCTCCACCTCCCCCCAGGCAGCCTTAGTGATGCTTGTCTATTGGCTCCTCAACCTCACACCTGGACCCCACAATAGGTCGGGGTAAGTGGGGGAGGGGGAGGCAGGAAGGGCAGGGGGCAGTGGCCAAACAGGTTTAGCTGGTTTGTTAATGCCTCTTCTATGGTGGCTTCTTAAATCACTGACAATACATCCTTCCTGACTGGATAATGCAATTCTCAATAGGTCACAGTTGGGAAAGAAGGTGCATATGAAATAGAGACAGATTTCCAGGATTCCCAACCAGTAAAGGACAGCACAGCATTTGCAGGTCACAGAAGCTGCCTGCTAGTGAAAGTACGTCTGTTGATTTGCCCTCTACATTTGAAACACGAATGCATCATTAGGAGTCTTGCTTGTTACTCAGTGCATGGCTACCTGCATTCCAGCCATGCTTGGACTATGCCTGAGGCCTCTGGCCTTGGGTAGCAATGATGGAAATCTTAGTTTTGAAAGATGTGGATTTGGAGCACTTTAGCCAGATATGGCGACGACGGAGGTTCTTGGAATCAATACGGCTGACCAATATGATCGGGTATTGATCCTTTATTGTTCCAGTATTGCAGGCCTGTGGCTCAGGCCTATGGTGAAAGCATGGCACAGTAAAGCATGGAAGGAGAGGAGACAGGACAGGCAGAAAAAGAAGTGCGTAGCAAGGAAACTGCTACAATTTATATAACCTTGGTATGGCTTGTTGGCATGGACTCATTGGTTCCCTATGAATGACCACACATCACACTCTTGTAGATTATTGGTCCAACTATGGATGACACACGAGGTTTGTTGATGCAGGTGCATGTCCTGTTGTCCCGAGATAACTTACTATGTTTCTAGCTACCAGCGTCTTGTTTTAGTTACAGTGCTGCAGGCACAGCACTGTTTTGGCATACTGGTAGCTGGCTCTGCACTTACGCTGAGCATGGCCTACCACCATGTCAGGCTCTTAGGCCTGAACTGCCAGATTGCTCACACCGCTCGCAACTGGTGTTCCCACAGAACACTTATTTCTCCATGTGACAGGGCTAGTCTGTGCACTTCAAACCTTACCCTCTGGCATTACTATTTCACCTGTTTCGATCTCTCTTATCTCCCCTACTTGTTTCTGCACAATGCATTTAACCCTATATATATATATAGCCTATTATATAAAAATGTTACCCAGTGTGGTCCTGGGTGAAGCAAAGTGTTAAAATAAGCAAAGTGCAGATATGAAAATAGAATTCCATGTTCTCTGAGATATACAGATGCAGCTTCCTGTAACCCAAATGTTATGTATTGCATAGCTGATCAAGCCTATGTATGAAGATGCAGAATTAGGCTGTATGTTAGTTTCAGGCTATGCCTTTGAAATTTTTCACAGATCTTGAACAGAAAATGGTAAAATGCAAATAAATCACTGTTGGGTGTGAAAAGGAAAATAATAATAGCTGTAAACAATCCCATTGGAGAGTTATCTACTATAAGATTTAGTTTACAAGACAATTTCTCTCTCTTCTCACTTCCTCAGGTTAGGAAATGAGAACTTTGTGCTTCTGCTAGCTTCTGGTTGACCTCGACTGCATTGTTTTAGCTAAGTTTTAATTTCTCTGCTCTGAATCTAGTACCTTTGTCTACAAGAGGGTAAGGGGGACAGGGAGGGAGAAGCTATTAGCCAAAGACCAGGGGGATCCTTGCGCTGTTCATTAATTATAAATACCTGTAAATATTGTAAATACTGCATATTTGAAAATATTCATTGCATTCCATTGTAGACTGTAACTTTGCTTGTAAATACAGCTTTCATTTGCTTCATAAGCAGCTAGTATCTCCTTCTCTGTTGGAGTATAATTTACCTCTGAGCCTTTGTAGCCAGGAATCCAGAAACGAGGTGGATGTCCACAGGCATCACCTGGAGCAGGACTTTTTTATTTTAGTATATATGCTTCCAAAGCAAGCACATACACTAAAAATTGGAAGCTACAGAGAAGATTAACATGGCCCCTGCACAAGGATGACATAAAAATTCGTGAAGCATTCCATATTTTAGAATATGTGCTCACTTCAGCAACACAGGCCACTAGTAAGATGAACAGGGCATGTACCTTACTTTGAGACCTTGCAAAATCTCCCTGTTACAATAATCTGATGAAGATGTTAATCCAAGATTGCTGTACAGTTTCAGGTTATGAGTTTAGAGTTTCTTTGAAAAACAGAATAGTATTTAATAAAGAAAAGTCTCAATAGCTGTCTAATATTGTTTGTTGTGAATTTCCTTAAGTTCTGAATTTAACAAGATTTTTTAAAGTACACAGTATATATGACGTTCCACAATAAAGAAAAGTACTTATTTTGCTTTCTGCTAGCTGACCTTTATTTTAATCATCAAGTACAGGAATGAAACAAAGGCAAGAGTATCTCACAGTAGTATTAATTATCTTTGCACAGTCCTTTAAACTCGTTATGGTGGTAGTGCCAAACAGGCCTAGCACAAACCCAGACAGGCCCTGATGCGTCTAGACATAGTCCCCCTCTCCACCATCCTTCCTGCAGAAGTCAGGTTAATGTGGGAAACAGAACAAAAGGACAGGACTTAACATGTCTGGTAAACAAGTCTCCTTTTCGGGTAAGAGCACGTGTACTGGTCACTGCTTCTCCCAGACCAGGCCTACATTTCTGCCTTTTATGGCCACAGGCTGGCAGAATCGCTTTTTGTTCAGTAACTGTTTGCTGGCTTCAGTTGCCCTATTGGCCCAATTGAATCTCAGGCAATCTACAGGCTGATTTCTAGTTGCCTTAGCCTTGCTCAAACTTGCTTTGCCTGCTTAGACCTGCCTTGTCTGAAGCTGTAGTGACTTGAGTTGCCTTGCCTTGAGTTGCCTGGTCCAGAGCCTGGGATAAAAGCCATGAGCCTACTGACTGCAAGCTAGAGAAGCCACAAGCTTTAGGAGTGGGAGACATGCCTTGTATCCCCCTTACAACTAGAATTTTGCCATGCCTGTTTACCCAGGAAGATGCAAGAGGCCATCGTGAAAAACATTGTAAACTGCCCACCATCCTGCTGGAGCCAGACTATCCCTGAGACCACGTGGCATTCCTGCAGGCAATTAGCCATGTCTGGTGCATGAGAGCACCCCCAAAAAGCCTCAACAGTTAATACACAGCAGCAGCACTCCCTGCTTGCATGGAATAAGTTGTGAATAATTAATTCATTGCCTCTTTGGCTTAATGGTTCTTGTTGAGTCTCCCCTGCCCCATGGTCAAGCGCCATTTTGAGCTTTCTATTATTCCACACGATGTGCTTAAAATTGTTATATTTGTAATATGTGCCTAAATATTGTATATTCCAACCATACATTGAACCTAATTATTATGGTTTGGGCAATTTTTCATATTAATTAAAAGTTATTGATGGTCTTATTAATATTCATATTTGCCATGTCTTAATTATTAATTTGTACATTCTATTGCACTCATAAAGATGAAAACATTACTTAGATTACAAATTAACATAAAAAATTCATACTCCTATTCTTCAAATACAGGATACTGTTTAAAAGACATTTACACATTTTCATTTCAAAATTTCACACTGAAATCAAGCAGCAAAGAGTCTTGAGATTTTTCCACTTCTCTCGAATTGTTTCTGTGATAGTGTGGTGGTTTGAAAGGAAAGGCTCTGCTTTCCCTCCCCCACTGAGAAAGAGACCACGGCTAAACCCAGTCGGAGAAATGAGATTATATTTTACAAGGAAACAGATTATATGTAACACAACAAATACAGGTATTTTACAATATATACAGGGATATACAGCAAATAAACTCAACCAGAAACCAGACCCTCCACAGAGGGGGCTTCCCCCTGTGCCCTCTTCACCCCCCTACCTCCCTTCTCGCCCAAAGAGGTAGAAGAAGAGACGAGGATGGTTAGCAGGACAGGGAAAGAAGCAGACAGTCACGAGCCCACTGGTATGTTGCATCTCTGCCTTGATGTCCTGATGAATCGTGAGCCCACCGAGCTAAGAATATCTCAGGTCGGTGTTTCCAGTCGAGATCAAGTTCAGAGTCCTTGTCTACTTGAGAAACTCTTGCAGCTAGATCTGCCTGATGGTTGTGTTGCTGTTCCTCAGTAGCTTTGCTCTTAGGAATGTGAGCATCAATGTGTCTCACCTTCACTGGAATTCTCTCAATTCGATCAGCAATGTCTTGCCACAGGTCGGCTGCCCAGATGGGTTTTCCTTTCCTCTGCCAGCCATTCTTTTTCCAGTTCTTTAGCCAACCCCATAGAGCATTGGCTACCATCCATGAGTCCGTGTAGAGATAAAGCTTTGGCCATCTCTCGCATTCCGCTACGTCAAGAGCTAGCTGGACAGCTTTTACCTCTGCAAACTGACTGGATTCTCCTTCTCCATCCTTCGCCTCTGCAACTCGGTGTGTTGGACTCCACACGGCAGACTTCCACCTTCACTTGTTCCCGACGAGATGACAGGAACCGTCTGAACAAAGCATACCTCTTCTCATCATCTGAAAAGTCATTGTAAGGAGGAGCTTCCTCAGCACGAGTTACTCTCTCCTCTGGAGGTTTAGTACAGTTGGCATCTTCAGGCCAACTTGAGATCACCTCCGCCAGACCAGGTCTTTCAAGATTTCCCATTCGAGCTCTCTGCGTTATCAGAGCCATCCACTTAGACCAGGTGGAATCTGTGGCATGATGTGGTGTGGAACCCTTGCCTTTGAACATCCAATTCAAAACTGGCAATCTGGGAGCTAAGAGAAGTTGTGATTGAGTTCCAATCACTTCAGAAGCTGCTTTCACTCCTTCATAGGCAGCTAGAATCTCTTTCTCTGTTGGAGTATAATTAGCCTCTGAACCTCTGTAACCTCGACTCCAGAAACCAAGAGGTCATCCACGTATCTCACCTGGAGGTTTTTGCCACAAGCACCAGGTTGGACCATTGTCACCTGCAGCCGTGTACAAAATGTTCTTAATGTCTGGATCATCTTGGACAGGTCCCAGACCCACTGTTTGTACCACTTCTTGCTTTATCTGGTCAAAGGCTGTTTGTTGTTCAGGTCCCCAGTGGAAACTGTTCCTCTTTCGAGTCACATCATACAGAGGTTTCACAATCTGACTGTATCCAGGAATGTGTAGTCTCCAAAATCCCACTATCCCCAAGAAACGTAGAGTTTCTTGCTTGTTCGTGGGATTTGCCATGGTAGAGACTCTGTTTACCACATCCACTGGAATGTGTCGGCATCCATCCTGCCACTGCACTCCCAGAAACTGGATCTCTGTGGTAGGACCTTTCACCTTGTCTCTCTTGATGGCAAAACCAGCATTTAGAAGAATGTCCATGATTTTGTTACCTTTCTCGAAGACTTCCTCAGCAGTTTTACCCCAGACAATGATATCATCGATGAACTGGATGTGTTCTGGAGCACCACCTTCCTCCAGAGCATCATGGATTACTGCATGACAGATGCTGGAGCTGTGGATCCAGCCCATTGGCAATCTGTTGAAAGTGTACTGGATTCCTCTCCAGGTGAAAGCAAACTGAGGCCTGCATTCCTCTGCTATGGGAATAGAGAAGAAGGCATTAGCAATGTCTATGGTAGCATACCATTTGGCCTCTTTGGATTCCAGCTCATACTGGAGTTCCATCATGTCTGGTACTGCTGCACTCATAGGCAGTGTTACTTCATCCAGGGCTCGGTAGTCCACTGTCAGACGCCAGCCTCCATTCGGCTTTCGCACAGGCCACACTGGACTTTTGAAAGGTGAATGAGTTTTGCTGATGACTTTCTGACTCTCCAACTGACGAATCAGATTCTGAATGGGCAACAAAGAGTCATGGTTGGTTCTGTATTGTCTGTGATGCACAGTCCGAGAAGCAACTGGCAATTTAATGTCCTGAATCTTGTGTTGTCCCACATCTGCAGATTCATCAGAGAGTTCAGGTCTAGCAGACAGTTTCAGCTTTTGTCCATCAATTTCTACAGAAGCTACTCCAAAAGCCCATTTGTAACCTTTAGGGTCCTTGAAACTCCCTTCTCTCAGAAAATCAATTCCCAAAATACAAGGTGCATCAGGTCCGGTCACAACTGTATGCTTCTTCCACTGCTTACCAGTTAGACTTCTATTAACCTCTACCTTACTTAACTCTTGAGATCCACCAGTGACTCCCAGAATAGTTATAGACTCTGATCCCTGATAATTTGATGGCAATATGGTGCACTGAGCTCCTGTGTCAACCAAGGCCCTGTACTTCCGAAATTGTGAAGTGCCAGGCCACTGGATGTACACATCCCAATAGATTCTGTTATCTCCATTATCCCTCTCCTCCCCCTGGCGGGAGGCAGGGCACCCCTAATTATGGGGAACATTTCCACAGGTGCAATGAGCACACTGTGCAGTGTTAGAACTGGAGCCACTGTTGGAGCTACTGGAGTTGTCCTGGGGAACTGTGGAAGTAACAGCTACCCTTCTGGTATTGCTACCCTGGGTTCTGCCACTTTGCAGTTCCCTCAGTCTCCTGAAAAGATTAGAAGTTGGTTGACCATCCCACCTGTTCATGTTCTCACCAAACTGATCACACAGAGTTATCCAAATGGTCCTACGTGATTGCCTTGGTGGTCTGTTTTGGTTTGGCCTGTTTTGGAATGACCTCCTTGGAGGACGCCTATTCCTCACAGCTGAAACCTGCACCCACCTGGAGGAAGAATAGGAATTATCTCTTTGTGCCAATTGGTGTATGGATTCTTTCAGCTCTTTCATGCAATTCTCAATTTTTCCAGACAGAGTTTCAATGGCTGAAAACAAAGATACACGTGTCATGCTATCATCCAATTGTCTCAATTGATCAGTGAATTGGCCAACCGTAGGAAGATCTCCACCATAATTCCTTGCCACAATTCTGCTTGCCAAAATGTTTGCATAATTGGAAGGAGCAAGTTTGATAAGATTTTTAGCAAGACCAGCTGCTACAGGAATGTCATCAGGATTCAGAGTATCATGGTCACCATAGAGTATCTCTCTAATGGCAAACTCTCTCAAACGCTTAATTCCCTCATCTATGGTAGTCCAGGGCTTAGGATTCCATGGAAGATCATCTCGGGAAGGGTATCTCAGGGAAACTGCCATTAAAAGGCGTATCCACAGATTAACCTTACCGAGAAACCTGGCTAGATGTCTATCTATTCCATTATCCTTTGAGAGAGTTCCTAGCTGAGCTGCTGACTTGTCTCCAACTATTAGAGCTGGAGCACCTGTATCATAGCACCTAGCAAGCCAAGAAAGGATGGGTTCCTTATCTGCTCTGAGGTAATCTTTGCGGCCATTGCGAATCTCCTCCCTCTGTGACGAGCATTCGGTGATGTCATCCTGCTCTCCATCTATCACATATTCCTGAACGTTTTGTCCCCATAATCCTGCTGTCACTCTCCTAAGGATCTCTTTAAGCTGAGAAGCGCCACTGCCAGCTGCTGTCTTAGCTGCATCTCCATCCTGTGATGATTTTAATAACTCAGCTATATCTCTAAGACGAACCTTCTCTTCATCTCCAGCAGACCCTTTCCTATCAGAGGTTCCCTCACCAGGATCAGTTTGTCTAGTAGAGGTTCCCTCACCAGGATCGGTCTCCTGCTCTTCTCCTCCATTAGCTCCACTAGCTCCTGGATCAGCTTTGGCCTTTCCACCTCTGGTCTTTAAGACTGCTACTTGTTTAACTGGAGCTGTGTTTGAATTTACAGCCACCTTGATAGAAGCTGACAGGTCCTGATCTAAACCAGCCGCCTTGGGGGCCCCTTATGGTCCTGTCATAGCTAACGGAAATGACCTTGCCTCATTACCGGTCACCATCTTGGGAATGGGAGCCGCCCCTGGCTGCTTGCCAAAGTCAGGGAGCGGAGCATTTAAGGCTGCTTTGCCAATAGGTTTTGCTATTTTTCTAACTGATGCAGCCCCTTCGTCGTCACTCGAGGACTCTGGGGCAGATTTAGAGGAACGCCTACGCTTCCTGGATTTTTGTTTAATCATAAAACATGGTCGAGAAACCTTTTTCTCTCTACGTAGAGCCCACAGCAGACACACAATAATTATCAGCAACAGCAGGATTACACCCGTCAAATAAATCACCTTAAGATCCCAGCCAGCACTTAAAGTTACTCTTTGACCTCCTGAAGTGTTAAACTCCCTTATCTCGATCGGCGAAGTGGAAGATGTTATATTGCCGTAATTATTGAGCCGAAAAAAACCTAAACAACATTGATACAACAGCTGGATCCTATGCATAAACCACAAATAGATTTTACGCATTAAATATTTACCTATCTGGTCTAACATCAACCCAATGCAGTACCGGTAGACCAACATGCCACAGACCAAGAAGAATAAACGTTCTAAAACCCAGAGCACCTTCATTTTGTTTCTCCGGCTGAGACAAGCAATAAATCAACTTAATTACTTAATTGCCAGGACCCCCTGATCATTTTCATGGCCCTCCTCTGGACCCACTCCATCAGGTCCATGTCCTTCCTACAGGGCTCCAGTCCTGTATGCAGTACTCCAGGTGTGGCCTCACCAGAGCAGAGCAAAGTGTCATAATCACTTCACTCAGATCTGCTGGCAATGCATCTTTTGATGCAGTCCAGGATGTGTTTGGCTTTCTGAAATACAAACACACACTGCTCATTTCTAGCTTCTTGTTCATTCAGCACTGTGGTGGTTTGAAAGGAAAGGCTCTGCTTTCCCTCCCCCACTGAGAAAGAGACCACGGCTAAACCCAGTCAGAGAAATGAGATTATATTTTACAAGGAAACAGATTATATGTAACACAACAAATACAGGTATTTTACAATATATACAGGAATATACAGCAAATGAACTCAACCAGAAACCAGACCCCCCACAGAGGGGGCTTCCCCCTGTGCCCCCTTCACCCCCCCTACCTCCCTTCTCCCCCAAAGAGGTAGAAGAAGAGATGAGGATGGTTAGCAGGACAGGGAAAGAAGCGGACAGGCCTGTTACAGGGAGTGAGTTAGTACTTATCTCTTGGCAAGAAGCCCAGAAGCAGATCCAGCCAAAAGGGACAGCGAAGGAAGGAAGACTGAGAGAAAGTTCCCAGCTCCCCTGGGTCCAATCTCACCTCCCACCTCCTTGGCCAATGAAATTCGTTTAGACTACCAAAATATTTTATAAACATTTAGCCAGTGTGCCCCTTTTTTAAAGGCATAGCTTCAAACGGTCACAGATAGTAATAATCTATACTGTAATTTTTGAAAAATTATATTCTAGGAAGTATGTGATCTTTAAATATTAGAAAGCATCATTCAAAATGAATTAACACATTCACAAATACATAAGTTTCTACTTATTCAAAATTCCTTCTCAGATTAGAATAGATGCCAGCAAAATACACACAAGAATTAAATTTATACTACCAAATATTCACTGTTCCCTAGCATTTCTCCATCCTTACTATATGGTGCTTTGGTACCAAGGTAGAGTCTCCTCTACTCAGCTGCCACTCTTCTAAGCTGCCATTCCTGTAATGTTTTTGAAATTAAAGCAGTGAAGTGCATGCAAATGAAACTAAATCTGGACATTCAGCAATATACCATCTGGCATGGACAGCAAATTAGGATACTGATGACTGGTTGTGAGTTCAGTCAGAGATTATCAGTGGAATAGTAGAGGTCTGTGGTGGTAGCAGGACCAGCACAGAAGTTTTCACTGTTCCACCCATTAAACATTGTTTGGGAAGGCTTTTTTTCATCTGAAAGGCTGGTGCTTCATCCTTTTTACACCATCATCTTGGTTCTCAATGTAAAGTAAAAAATCTATATACTGAAAGTTGGAAAGGTGCAAGATGGCCAACTTACTGTTAAAAGAAATTTTCCTGCAGCAGGTAAATGCACAGCAGAGACCAAGTGTGCACAAAGTTGCATATGAGAAGAGATGGTTAGTACATCAGTATAGTGCAGGCTGTTTAGAGATGATTAATTGCACAAAGACTGATGTTGCACTCAGAGTTGACAACTAATCTAGGGAGCCTGACAGGCAGGAATGAAGACAGGAAATGTCTAGTAAATTGGATTATTTTCTATATATAGCTTAACCAATAGTACATGCCATAGAGAAAATGGATTTGATTTGGAGAACCATAGATACTTCAAATGAAGTATAATCTTCTTTTGATATGTTCAACAGAAAAGAAGAAGTATTAAGACTCAGGACTATAAGGGAATGAGAAAGGGAGTTAGATATGTGGGAGCAGGCTTTACAGACCCCCTCAGTTGAGGGAGGCAACCCTGGAAACAGGGGGGAATGGATACAGGTCCCTGTTAGGAGAAGCATGGGAAAATCCACCCCAGCCATCTTTGCCTCCCCTGTTGCCCTTGCATAATAAGTATGAGGCCCTGCAAGTTGAGGGCAATGTGGACAGGAAGATAGAAGAGGAACCATCTGAGGGGATGCATAAAGCAAATCTGTCCCAAACAATCACTGGGACTAGTGCCATAATGAAAAAGAGGAGGGTATTTGCTGTTGGTGACTCTCTTTTGAGGGGAACATAGGGACCTATATGTTGTCCTGACCCATCACACAGGGAAGTCTGTTGGCTACCCAGGGCCTGGGTAAGGGACATCACCAGGAGACTACCAAAGCTAATCCAGCCCTCCAACTATTACCCATTACTGATAATCCAAACTGGAAGTGACGACATTGATAAGAAGATCACCAGGACAATCAAAAAGGAATTCAAGACCCTCAGACAACTGATTGATGGAGTAGAAGCTCAAGTGGTGTTCTACTCAGTTCCCTCAGTGGCAGGGGTGTACACTAGAGGAACAGGAGAACCCGTGCCATCAACAAATGGCTCAAGGGATGGTGCTGGCAGCAGAATTTTGGGTTCTTTAATCAAGGGGCAACTTTTACCACACCTGACCTGCTGGACTTAGATGGGGTGAATATATCTAGAAAGGGCAAGAGGGCTGTAGCACTAGAATTGTCAGGGCTCATTGAGAGGGCTTCAACCTAGGCTTGAAGGGAGTGGGTGATGAAACCAGTCTCTCTGTAGAGGAGAGGGAGTGATATAAACCAGAGTTAGTGGAGAAATCAGCAGCCCAGCTGAATGCACACAGTATGGGTAACAAACAGAGGAACTGGAAGTCTTGGTACGCTGGTGTGGCAGTTTTAGGCTATGCCTTTAAAAGATTTCTAGCAGAGAAGAAGAAAAATATAAACAATACACAGTTGGGTGTAAAAAGCAAAACAAAAGATTATTCTAAACGAATTTCATTGGCCAGAATCTGTGAGATGTACCCTAGCAATCTTACACATTCATTTCCTTCATTCATTTCCTTCTTCTCTAGCTTCTTGGCTGTTCTGCTCGGCTAGGGAGGATTTAATCACTGCTAGCTGACATTGCAGATAAAAACTAACATTCCTCTTGATGGCTCTCTTTACTTCTATTACAGGGAGAAAGCAGACGGAATTTTGGGGAGAGTGGAGCAGCTTCCCTGCTTTCTCAGGGAATACCAGCGGGGAGTCCAGGGGCATTTCCATGCTGTTTTCTGTAAATACCTGTATAATATTGTAAAAACTGTGTATTTTTTACACTTTCATTGCATTCCATTGTAGAGTGTAGTTTTCGCTTCATAAATACATTTGCTTCCAATTGAGCTGGTCATGCCTAGTTAATGTAATTGGGAAATTCCAACCTGCTATAATCAGGAAAACTATGATGTAGTTGCCATTACAGAAACAAGAGGGACAATTCACACAATTGGAGTACTGCACTGGGGGGTTGCAGGCTCTTTAGGAGAGACAGGTGAGGGAGAAGAGGAGGAGGGGTTGTGGCCGTTTGAGGCTGTGCCTTTAAGAAAAGGGACAGTACTGGGACACTGGCTGAATGTTTTTGTATCAAAATGAAAACACTGATATTCTAAACGAATTTCATTGGTGGATGGGCAGAATGCAACTTTAAGTTGTAGGACAGTTGGAATTTTTTCTCTGTTTGGGTTTCAGCCTGTCCTCCGTGCCAGCCTGATCTGCTTCTCTCCCTGTCCGCTTCTCAGAAAAACTAGCCGGAGCTGACCTTGAGATAAGCAAAACTAATCCTGCATGGGCTTTTGAAGCTTAATAACAACTCTTTTCCTTAATAACTTGCCTTTCTTTCTCTCTCTAACCCCTTTTTGGGAAAAAAGGGAGGTAGGGGGGGAGAGAGGGGGTTACAGGGAGGGAAACCCTCCTCTTGAGGAGGGAATCTTGTGTTATTTTTCTTCGCTGTGTATTTCTGTATATATATTGTAAATACCTGTATATATTGTGTTATATATAACCTGCTTTCTATATATGCTTGTAAATATAGCTTGCTTCTCCGACTGAGCTAGCTGTGGTTTTCTTTCTCTGTGGGGGAGGGAGAGCTAGGCCCTCTCTCAACCTACCACAGGGGTGGCCCTGGATTTTAGGGAATCTCTCAATGCCACAGAATTTGAGGTGGAGGATGAAAGGATTGAGTGCCTGTGGGTTAAAATCAGAGGGATGCTAAACAAAACTGGCATCCTGGTTGGAGTCTGTTATAGACCACACAACCAGGATGAGGAGGCTGATGAAATATTCTACAAGCAACTGGAGGCTGACTCAAGATCATCAGATCCTGTATTTGTGGGTGACTTTAACCTGACAGACATCTGCTGAGAACTTAATTCAGAAGAAAGGAAGCAGTCCAGAAGGTTCTTAGAGTGTACAGAGGACAGCTTCTTGATGCAGCTGGGAGCCTACCAGGGGTGAGGCCCTGCTTGATCTTCTGTTCTCAAATAGAGAAGGGCTGGTGGAAGATGTGATGGTAGGAGGCCCTCTAGGGTGCAGCAATCACGAGACAGTGCAGTTTTCAATATGCAGGGAAATAAGGAAGAGCAATAACAGAACGCTTACTTTGGACTTCTGGAGGGCAAACTTCAGCCTGTTTAAGAAACTTATTCACAAAGTTCCTTCCAGAGGGTGGACAACTGCAAGACAACCCTCTGGCTCCTTGGGCTGGTACTTATAGATTTCCCGAGGCAATAATGGCCAGCAGCAACACAGATCTAGGGGTAAAACCATGCAATTGCAACCTATAGAAAGCCTTCTTTTCAAACGTGGCCAAAGGCATGCCCACCTGGCTCATTGTCTGACTCAGAGCCATCTTGAGGCTTTTTGTCCATTCAGGACAATGTTTAAGGAAGTTGTTAGATTATGTAGAAAAAAAATTAGAGAGGTAAAGGCCCAGTTGGAACTGAAGCTGGCCACCTCTGAGAAAGATAATAAAAAATATTTTTATAAATAAATTAATGCTACAAAGAAGGGCAAGAAGAACCTCCACTTCTTATTGGACCTGGAGAGGAACACTGTGACTGAAGATGAGGAAAAGACAGGGGTCCCAAATACTTTCTTTGCCTCAACAGCAAGGCAGGAGGAGTTCAGGATGAGTGGCCTCCTGAGCTGGGCAACAGGGTCAGGGAGCAGTGTGATGCCCTGGAAATCCATGAGGAATTAGTTCAAGACCTACTGAGCCACTTGGACACTCACAGCCCATGGGACTGGATGGGATCCATCCT
The DNA here is from genome assembly GCF_014839835.1 of Dryobates pubescens. Classification (NCBI taxonomy): domain Eukaryota; kingdom Metazoa; phylum Chordata; class Aves; order Piciformes; family Picidae; genus Dryobates; species Dryobates pubescens. The sequence goes on along the minus strand of NC_071657.1, from coordinate 23,651,866 downwards.
AGGGTGCTGAGAGAGCTGGCAGATGAGCTGGCCAAGCCGCTCTCCATCATTTTCCTCCTGTCCTGGCTCACCAGTGAGGTACCAGATGACTGGAAGCTGGCCAGTGTGGTCCCCATCCACAAGAAGGGTTGGATGGAGGAACCTGGAAACTACAGGCCAGTCAGCCTCACCGCAGTGCCAGGGAAAATAATAGAGCAGATTACGTTGGTGACAATAACTGTGTACCTGAAGGATGGCCAAGGGCTCAGGTCCAGCCATCATGGATTTAGGAAGGGCAGGTCCTGTCTCTCCAACCTGATCTCCTTCTATGATCAGGCAACCCACCTGGTGGATGTGGGGAGGCCTGTGGATATGGCCTACCTGGACTTCAGCAAGGCCTTTGACACTGTCCTCCACTGCAAACTCCTGGCCAAGCTGGCTTCTGGCTCCTGGCCAACCTTGTGGCTTGGACAGCAACACTCTGTGCTAGGTTATGAACTGGCTGGAGGGCTGAGCCCAGAGAGTGGTGGTGAATGGTGCCACATCCAGCTGGCGGCCAGTCACCAGTGGTGTCCCCCAGGGATCAGTACTGGGCCCCATCCTCTTTAATATCTTCATTGATGATCTGGATGAGGGGATTGAGTCAGTCATCAGCAAATTTGCAGATGACACCAAGTTAGGAGCAGATGTTGGTCAGTTAGACCGTGGAAGGGCTCTGCAGAGGGACCTCGACAGACTGGACAAATGGGCGGAGTCCAATGGGATGGCGTTTAACAAGTCCAAGTGCTGGGTGCTGCACTTTGGCCACAACAACCCCATGCAGAGCTACAGGCTGGGGTCAGAGTGGCTGGAGAGCTGCGAAACAGAGAGGGATCTGGAGGTACTGATCGACTGCTGCCTAAACATGAGCCATCAGTGTGCCCAGGTGGCCAAGAAGGCCAATGGCATCCTGGCCTGCATTAGGAATAGTGTGGCCAGCAGGAGCAGGGAAGTCATTGTGCCCCTGTACTCTGCATTGGTTAGGCCACACCTTGAGTCCTGTGTCCAGTTCTGGGCCCCTCAGTTTAGGAAGGACATTGAGACACTTGAACGTGTCCAGAGAAGGGCAACAAGGCTGGTGAGAGGCCTTGAGCACAAGCCCTATGAGGAGAGGCTGAGGGAGCTGGGATTATTTAGCCTGGAGAAGAGAAGGCTCAGGGGTGACCTCATTGCCCTCTACAACTACCTGAAAGGTGGTTGTAGCCAGGAAGCAGATGGTCTCTCCTCCCAGACAACCAGCACCAGAACAAGAGGACACACTCTCAAGCTGCCCCAGGGGAAGTTTAGGCTTGAGGTGAGGACAAATTTCTACATGGAGAGAGTCATTAGTTATTGGAATGGGCTGCCCCGGGAGGTGGTGGACTCACCATCCCTGGAGGAGTTCAAGAGGGGATTGGATGTGGCACTTGGTGCCACGGTCTGGTCATGAGGTCTGTGGTGACAGGTTGGACTCGATGATCTTTGAGGTCTCTTCCAATCTTAGTGATACTGCGATACTGTGAAGGCACAGGAACAGGCTGTACCCATGAGCCGAAAGATAAGCTGGCAGGGAAGGTGACTGGCCTGGATGAGCAAGCATCTCTTGCAGGAATTCAGGGGAAAAAATAGGCTGTATCACCTTTGGAAAGAGTGGGAGGCAAGACATGATACAGTTAAGGATGTTGTTAGATCCTGTAGGAGAAAAATCAGAGAGGCGAAAGCCCAGTTAGAGCTTAAGCTGGCCACTTCTATAAAAGACAAAAAAAAGTGTTTTTATAAATACATTAATTCTAAAAAGAGGGACAAGAAGAACCTCCACTCTTTATTGGACTTGGAGGGGAATATTGTAATTAAAGATGAGGAAAAGTCTGAGGTCCTGAATACCTTCTTTGCCTCAGTTTTCAACAATAAGGCAGGAGGACTTCAGGATAACTGGCCTCCTGAACTGGTAGATGGGGTCAGGGAGCAGTATAGTCCCCCTGAATTCCATGAGGAAGTAGTTCGGGACCCACTGAGCCACTTGGATACTCACAAGTCCATGAGACCAGATGGGATCCATCCTAGGGTGCTGAGAGAGCTGGCAGATGAGCTGGCCAAGCTGCTCTCCATCAGTTTTCAGCAGCCCTGGCTCACTGGAGATGTTCCCGTTGACTGGAAACTGGCCAATGTGATGCCCATCCAGGGCCGGATGGAAGAACCTGGAAACTCCAGGCCTGTCAGCCTGACCTCAAGACCAGGCAAGATTATGGAGAAAATCATCTTGGGGACAGTCACAGTGCACCTGCAGGACAGCCAAGGGCTCAGGTCCAGCCAACGTGGATTTAGGAAGGGCCTCACCAACCTGATCTCCTTCTATGATCAGGTGACACACCTGGTGGATGTGGGGAAGGCTGGACAACCCAGCCTAGAGAGTGGTGGTGAATGGTGCCACATCCAGCTGGCAGCCAGTCACTAGTGGTGCCCTCCAAGGATCAGTGCTGGGCCCAACCCTGTTCAATATCTTTACTGATGATTGGGATGAGGGGATTTGAGTCAGTCAACAGTAAATTTGCAGATGACACCAATTTGGGAACAGATGTTGAATGGGCAGAGGGCAGAAGGGCTCTCCAGAGGGATCTTGACCAGCTGGACAGATGGGCAGTGTCCAACATTATGGCGTTCAACAAGGCCAAGTGCTGGGTGCTGCACTCTGGCCACAAAAACCCCATGCAGCACTACAGGCTGGGGTCAGAGTGGCTGGAGAGCTGCCAAACAGAAACGGACCTAGGGGTACTGATTGACAGGTGGCTGAACATGAGCCATCAGTGTGCCCAGGTGGCCAAGAAGGCCAATGACATCCTTGCATGCATCAAGAATAGTGTGGCCAGCAGGAGCAGGGAAAACATTGTGCCCCTGTACTCAGCACTGGTTAGGCCACACCTTGAGTCCTGTGTCCCTCAGTTTAGGAAACGTGTTGACTTGATGGAATGTGTCCAGAGAAGGGCAATAAAGCTGGTGAGAGGTTTGGAGCACAAGCCCTATAAGGAGAAGTCTGAGGGAGCTGGGGTTGCTCAGCCTTGAGAAGAGGAGGCTCAGGGGAGCCCTTATTGCACTCTACAGTTACCTGAAGGGAGGTTGTAGCCATGTGGGAGTTGGTCTCTTCTCCCAGGCAACCAGCACCAGAACAAGAAGACACAGTCTCAAGCTGCACCAGGGGAAGTTTAGGCTCAAGGTGAGCCTAAACTCACAGAAAGAGTAATTGACTATTGGAATGTGCTGCCCAGGGAGGTGGTGGAGTCACTGTCCCTGAAGGTGTCCAAAACGGGATTAGATGTGGTTCTTGAAGCCACGGTTTAGGTAGTCATGAGCTATTAGGTAGTAGGTTGGACTTGATGATCTGTGAAGTCTTTTTCAACCTTATTGAATACATGATTCTACGAACAATATGTTTCAGTGTGGAAACTGATAAGTGAAAGTCGAAAGAAAATAAGATATCAGGAAAACATGGAAAACTAGTTGAAGAGAAAGTTAAATGAAAGAAGAATCAAGTGGAAGGTTATTTTTGCTGACACCTTTAGCACTGGATGTACAGAGAATAATGTACCAGTTAAGGACAAGGCTGACAGACGTGACTGCCTGAAATGAAGTATTTAAGTCAGCATTTTAGGCAACCCAGTGAATGACCTAGATTTCAAAACTAAGTCAATTCAGTTCACACTGTTATAGTATTCATCACTGAGAGTATTAGACATATCTTTAAATGCCTGAATGTGAATTGCATGTATATAGAATAGAATAGGAGTAGAATAGAATAGAGTAGACTAGAGTAGAATAGAATAGAGTAGAATAGAATAGAGTAGAATAGAACATCCTAACATCCAGCCTAAACCTTCTCTGGCACCGTTTGAGACTGTGTCCTCTTGTTCTGTTGCTGATTGCCTGGGAAGAGAGATCAACTCCCCCCTGGCCTCCAAGTCTCCAAGGAGAGGGCTTCCATGACCTCCCTGGGTAACCTGTCCTAGTATCTCACCACCTTTACTGTAAAGAATTTTTTCCTAATATCTGATCTAAATCTACCCTCCTCAAGCTTCAATCCATTCCCTCTCATCCTGTTGCTACTACATCCCAGCTTTCTTGCAGGCCCCTTTCAGGTACTGAAAGGCTGCTATAAGGTCTCTCTATAGCTGCCTTTTCTCCAACCTGAACAATCTCTTGGAGCCTTTTTCCACAGGGGAGGTACTCCAGCTCTCTGATTATCTTCATGGCCCTCCTCTGGACCTGCTCCAGGAGTTCAATATCCCTCTTACACTGGGGCACCAGAACTGGATGCAGTACACTGGATGTGGGCTCAGAAAAGCAGAGTAGAAGGGGGGAATCCAGTCACTTGTCCTGCTGGTCTCATTTCTTTTGATACAGTTGAGGACACAGTTTGCCTTGCAGGCTACAAGCTCACATTGCCAGCTCAGGTTGAGTTTTTCATCAGCAGATATCCCCAAGTCCTTCTACTTGAGACTGTTCTCAAGCCATTCCTCACCCAGCCTGTCTTTGTGGTTGGGATTGCCCCTACTCATGTGCAGGACCTTACATTTGGCCTTGTTGAACTTCATGAGGTTGGCTTGGGCTCACCCCTTGAGCCTGTTCAAGTCCCTCTGGATGGCATCCCTTTCCTCCAGCATGTCAGCTGAACTTCACAGTTTGGCGTCATCTGCAAACATGCTGAGACTGTTGTCAATTCCCCTGTCCATATTGCCGCCAGAGATGTTAAACCACTTTCCTGACCCCTGAGTTACAACACTTATCACTGGTCTCCATTTGGACATTTAGCCATTGACCATAACTTTCTGAGTGTGGCCATACAGCCATTTCCTTATCCAGCCAGTGGTCTACCTCTCAAATCCATACTTTTCAAATTTGGTGACCAGGATGTCATGCAGCACATTGTCAAAGGCTTTACAAAAGTCCAGGTAGATGACATCAGTTGCTCTTCCCTTATCCACTGAAGCTGTTGCTCCATCATACAAAGTCACAAAGATTGTCAGGCATGATTTGCCTCTGACAAAGCTTTGTTGTTTACTACCAATCACTTCTTATTAATTTTCTGTATGCCTTATCAAAGCCTTCACAAGCATCTGCTCCATGATCTTGCCAGGCACAGAGGTGAGATTGATTGGCATGTAGTTTCTGGGGTCTTCCTTTTTTCCCCTTTGAAGATGGGGAGAGACTTCACCAGATTTCCATGACTTTTCTAATATGATGGACAAATAGGTTGATTTGGCAACTTCATTCACCAGTTTCCTCGAGACCTGTAGATGGATCTCATCAGGCCCTATGGATTTGGCCCTATGGCCCTATTCCTCAGACAGTCTCAAACTTGACCTTCTTTCCTCCAGCATTAGTCCTTCAGGGCGTAACTCTTGTCTGCACTGCAGCTAGTGTGTTGTTATGGAAATAAAAATACCTAATGTGACAAGGCAAAGAGCCTTATCTGCAATTAAATTCCTCAGGATCGTTGTAGCTTATGTCACATAATGCTTATATACTAATACCTAGGGGGAAAAATAAACCTACATTATTTGGTGAGTGGAATTTTATAATTTTGGTGTGTAAGTCAAGCCTCCCTATGGATTCTCTTTAGACACAGAGAGTCTTCATGCCTCTCTGTGTAGCAACACAATAGGTGAATACTGCACATTGAATACTCAAAGTTTCTATTTATTTTGTTGTGTTGCTAAAAGGATACAAGAAGTTAAAAAAAAATTTAAGGCCACTACCTTATACACATTCATAAACCATGAATTTATGCAGTATTTTGAGTATACACAGGAAAAAGCCCTGCATACTATCTACATTCTTTTATTAAATAAATTCTGTTGCTCCAGATGAATTAATTTCAACTTAGTTACCTACATGTCCATGGAACTATTATTTTTAATTCAGTGCTCTTTTAAGTGTTTTAAAGATACAATGCCAAGTGTATAAAAAGTACAGGATAACCCAAAATCTTATCCATAGTTGAAAAATTCTTACAATAAGACACTGTTCTTATCTCAAGATGTGCACAGGCAAATGTTGCAATAAAATTATTTTCTGGTTCTTTCTAACTAAACTTGACCTTATTTGTGATTTTTTGCCAATGTAATGGTTCAGATGCATACCAGTTTTGCAAGAGAAAGGTATTTTTTCGGGGAGCATTCTGTCTCTACTAAAGTCATTGAAAGCAGTAAGTAAATAAAAGTACATCAGGAAATTGCTGCTCTCTGAGCAGTGGTATATTATTAGTGAGAAGCATTAACTTCGTTTGACTTTTGCATGTGTGGTGGTTTAGGCTGGGTGCCAGCCCCCTGATGCTGCTGCACAGGCCACACCTGGGATGTCCCAAGGGGTGGGCCCAGCCCAGGGGGTGGTCACAGGAAACCAGGTATTCCATTCCCATAATGCCCCACTCCCATATAATATATTAGCAGAGGGTCTTCACTTCCTCTTTCTTCCCTTGCTGCTGCCTAGGTAAAATGGTGTGAGCTGCCTCCCTTGGGCCTGCCCAGGCCCGAGGCTGGGTTGGGGATGGAGAAAAGAGCCCGGGGGTGGGGGTGGGGGGGGGTACCCCCAGGGGGGGATGGGACGTTCTTGGGTATGCTTTGGGATATTTTTGGGATATCTCTGGGATATCTCTCTCTTTGTCATGGTGCTTGTGGTTTTCTGTAAAACTTTTCATAATTTTTCTCATTTAAATTTTCCATCTTTTTTTGCAATCCATTTGTCTGAGCCTTTTCTTTTGCCTGTGGTGGGAGAATTGGTCTCCCAAACCATGACAGCATGACACAAAATGGCACTGACCTGACAAAGTTGTTCAGGGACAGTTCATGGCCCCTGACCCAGTTCTGCCTTATAAGTGAGCTAAATTCATTACACTGATCTTTGATCACTTCAGGAATCTGCTGGTCAAAGTACTGTGGGTGAAAGTCCCAGAGGGAAGGGGGGCCCATGGGCATCTGGTCAATATTCAAGCATCATCTTCTCCATGTCCAGGAGCAAAGTAAACCCCCAAAGAGTAAGGAAGGAAAGAATAGTAGGAGATCTGCCTGGATGAGCATGGAGCTCCTGGACACAATGTTACACAAAAAGAAACTGCACAAGGAGTGGAAGAAAGGTCAGCTAGAATGGAGAGTACATAAAGAAGCTGCCTAAGCAGCAAGAAACCTGGTTAGGAAAGCTAAAACTTAGTTACAATTAAATCTAGCCAGGGAGATCAAGGGGAACAGCAAATGTTCCTATAGGTATATTCATGGCAAAAAGAACAGTAGGGAAGGTGTGGAGCCCCTCAGAAAGCAAACAGGTGAACTGGTGACAAGTGGCATGGAGAAGGCCTTCTTCACCTCAGTCTTCACTGGCAAGGGCTCCAGCCACACTCCCAGGATAATGGAAGATTATGGCAGGGACTGGAAGAAGGAACTGCCCATTGTGAGTGAAGATCAGGTTAATGACCATCTGAAGAACCTGAAAGTGTTCAAGTCCATGAGACCCAATGGGATACACTCATGGGTGCTGAGGGAACTGGCAGATGAGGTTGCTAAACCACTCTCTATTATATTCCAAAAGTTATGGCAGTCCAGTGAAATCCCCACTGACTGGAACAGGGGAAACATAACTCCCATTTTCAAAAGGGAAAGAAGGATGACCCAGGGAACTATAGGCCCATCAGTCTCTCCTCTGTGCCCAGTAAGATCGTGGAGCAGATCCTCTTGGAGTCACTACTGAGGAAGAAGAAAAAAGAAGAGGTGATTTGGTATAATCAGCAAGGCTTCACCAAGGGCAAATCCTGCCTGACAAAGCTGGCGGTCTTCTATGACAAGGTCACAACATCAATAGATGAAGGTCGAGCAACTGACGTCATTTACCTGAGCCTGCACAAAGCCTTCAAAACTGTCCTGCACAACATCCTGAACTCCAGTCAGGTAAAATATGGTTGTCAATGGGTCCATGTCCAAATGGAGGCCAGTGACAAGTGGAGTACTGGGACCAGTCTTGTTTAACATCTTTGCTGGAGACATGGACAGTTGCATCAAGTGCACTCTCAGCAAGTTCGCTGACAACACCAAGCTTTGTGGTACAGCAGGCATGCTGGAAGGAATGCCATCCAGAGGAACCTTGACATGTTGGAGAGGTGGACCCAAGCCAACCTCATGAAGTTCAACATGACCAAATGCAAGGTCTTGCATCTGTGTTTGGTCAACCCAAAGCACCAATTTAGGCTGGGCGGTGACTGGCTTGAGAGCATCCCTGAAGAATAGGACTTGGGGGTGCTAGTGGATGAGAAGCTCAACAAGAGCCATCAGTGTGCACTTGGAGCCCTGAAGGCCAATCATATACTGGGTTGCATCAAGAGAAGCATAGCCAGCAGGTCAAGGGAGGTCATTCTCCCTCTCTGAATCACTCTGGTGAGACTCCATCTGGAGTACTTTGCCCAGTTCTGGAGCCCCTATTGCAAGAAAGATATGGATGTGCTGTTCTAGAAGGGCTATGAAGATGATCAGAGGGCTGGAGCACTTCTCCTGTGGAGAAAGACTGAGCAAGTTTGAGTTATTCAGTCTGGAGAAGAGAAGGCTCTGAGGAGACCTTACTGTGACCTTTCAGTGTCTGAAGGGGGGCCTAAAAGAAAGCTGGTGTGGGACTTTTTAGGCTGTCAGGTAGTGATAGGACTAGGAGGAATGGATCCAAGCTAGAAGCAGGTAGATTCTGATTGGATGTTAGGAAAAAGTTCTTCACTCCTTTGGGTGGTGGGACACTGAAACAGGTTGCCTAGGGAGGTAGTGGGTGGCCCATGCCTGGAATTTTCAAAATCAGGCTGGATGTAGCTCTGAGCAACCTGATCTAGTGTGAGGTCTCTCTGTCCATGGCACAGGGGTCGAAAGTGGAAGATCTTTGAGGTGACTTCCAAACTTGATAATTCTGTGACTCTGTGACCTGTGGAGGAGGTATGGTTCTTCAGTCTTTTGGTAGGTTGAGAGACCAATTCTCCCACCACGAACAGAAGAAAAAAAGACTCAGACGAATGGATTGCAAAAAAGGTGGAAAGTTTAAATGGGAAAAAAAAAACTATGAAAGTTTTACAGAGAACCACAAGCACCATGATAAAAGAGAGAGAGATCCTAAAACATACCCAAGAACATCCCACTCCCACCTGGGGGTACACCCAAAACCCCCAGGGCTCTTTCTGCCCCCACAACCTGGCCTTGGGCCTAGCCAGGCCCAAGAGAGGTGGCTCACCCCATTACTCAGGCAGCAGTGAGGGAAGAAAGAGGAAGAGAGGATCCCCCACTGATGTTTTATAGGGGAGCAGGGCATTATGGGATGAAACACCTGTCTTCCTGTGCCCACCCACTGGGCTGGACCCTTTTGTGGGACATGCCTGAACCACCACAAGTCTGGTGAAGAAGAGGCAGAAGAGAAACCTCATTGCTCTCTACAACTACCTTTAAGGGAGGTTGGGGGGAGGATGGGCCAGACTCTTCTCTTTGGTGGCAAGTGACAAAACTAGAAGTAATGGTTTCAAGATCAACTAGGGGAGGTTCAGGTTGAAATCTAAGAAACACCTCTTTACAGAGATGTTTATTAAACATTGGAATGGTCTGCCCAGGGCACTGGTGGAGTCAACCTCCCTGGAGGGGTTTAAGCAGTGTGTGGACCTAGGGCTTAGGGACATGGGTTAGTGTTGACCCTTCAGTGCTAGGTCAAAGGTTGGACTGGATGATCTTTCAGGTTTCTTCCAACCAGATGTTTTCTGTGATTCTATGACTGGCTTGTCCAAAGAAATAAACACTTTTGATCCCAGCCATGTGTGATGGGTTACGCCCATCCTGAAAGCAGCGGGGAGGGGTTGTGAGAGTCCTGCTCTCCTCGGAGTGGGGTTTCCCCCCTGGGAAACTGAGTTAGTCTGTTCCACTCTGCCTCCCTGTCCAGCACAACTATAAAGGGGAGGGTATGGCAAGAATTTGGCTCTCTTTTTTTCTTCTGCCTCAGTGGGACAAAAGGACTAAGAGAGTTGATGCTGGCTTCCTGGTTGTGACCGTTTGATGCTGTGCCTTTAAGGAAGGGGCACACTGGCTAAATGTTTATAAAATATTTTGGTATTCTAAACGAATTTCATTGGCCAAGTAAGGTGGGAGGTGAGATTGGACCCAGGGGAGATGGGAACTTTCTCTCAGTCTTCCTTTCTTCGCTGTCCCCTTTGGCTGGATCTGCTTCTGGGCTTCTTGCCAAGAGATAAGAACTAACTCACTCCCTGTGCATAGGGCTCTGTCTGCTGTACTAACTCCCCTTTTTTCTCTTCTTCTACCTCTTTGGGGGAGGAAGGGAGGTAGGGGGGTGAAGGGGGCACAGGGGGAAGCCCCTCTGTGGGGGGTCTGGTTTCTGGTTGAGTTAATTTGCTGTATATTCCTGTATATATTGTAAAATACTTGTATTTTGTTGTGTTACATATAATCTGTTTCCTTGTAAAATATACTCATTTCTCCGACTGAGTTTTAGCCGTGGTTTCTTTCTCAGTGGGGGAGGGAAAGCAGAGCCTTTCCTCTCAACCCACCACACTCCTCCTTTTTTTGTCTCACCAACGTGGGGCCTGGCAATTAAGTAATTAAGTTGATTTATTGCTTGTCTCAGCCGGAGAAACAAAATGAAGGTGCTCTGGGTTTTAGAACGTTTATTCTTCTTGGTCTTTGGCGTGTTGGTCTACTGGTACTGCATCGGATTGATGTTAGACCAGATAGGTAAATATTTAATGCGTAAAATCTATTTGTGGTTTATGCATAGGATCCAGCTGTTATATGAACGCTGTTTCTGTTTTTTTCGGCTCACTAATTACGGCAATATAACGTCTTCCACTTTGCCGATCGAGATAAGGGAGTTTATCACTTCAGGAGGTCAAAGAGTAACTTTAAGTGCTGGCTGGGATCCTAAGGTGATTTATTTGATGTGTGTAATACTGCTGTCGGTGATAATTAATGTCTATCTGCTGTGGGTTCCACGTAGAGAGAAAAAGGTTTCTCGACCATGTTTTGTGATTAAACAAAAATCCAGGAAGCACAGGCATTCCTCTAAATCTGCCCCAGAGTCCTTGAGTGACGAGGAAGGGGGAGAATCTGCGTCAGTTAGAAAAATAGCAAAACCTATTGGAAAGGCTGCCCTGAACGCTCCGCTCCCTGACTTTGGCAAGCAGCCAGGGGCGGCTCCCATTCCCAAGATGGCGACTGGTAATGAGGCTAGGTCATTTCCATCCACCATGACAGGACCGGAATGGGCCCCCACGGCGGCTGGTTTAGATCAGGACCTGTCAGCTTCTATCAAGGTGGCTGTAAATTCAAACACAGCTCCAGTTAAACAAGTAGCAGTCTTAAAGACCAGAGGTGGAAAGGCCAAAGCTGATCCAGGAGCTAGTGGAGGTAATGGAGGAGAAGAGCAGGAGACCGATCCCGGTGAGGGAACCTCTGCTAGACAAACTGATCCTGGTGAGGGAACCTCTGCTAGGAAGGGGCCTGCTGGAGATGAAGAGAAGGTTCGTCTTAGAGATATAGCTGAGTTATTAAAATCATCACAGGATGGAGACGCAGCTAAGACAGCAGCTGGCAGTGGCGCTTCTCAGCTTAAAGAGATCCTTAGGAGAGTGACAGCAGGATTATGGGGACAAAACGTTCAGGAAGATGTGATAGATGAAGAGGAAGATGACCTGCAGAGCTGCTGTCACCAAGGCAAGAATTGCGCAATGTCCGTAAAGATTACCTAAGAGCAGATAAGGAACCCATCCTATCTTGGCTTGCTAGGTGTTATGATACAGGTGCTCCAGCTCTAATAGTTGGAGACAAGTCAGCAGCTCAGCTAGGAACTCTCTCAAAGGATAATGGAATAGATAGACATCTAGCCAGGTTTCTCGGTAAGGTTAATCTGTGGATACGCCTTTTAATGGCAGTTTCCCTGAGATACCCTTCCCGAGATGATCTTCCATGGAATCCTAAGCCCTGGACTACCATAGATGAGGGAATTAAGCATCTGAGAGAGTTTGCCATTAGAGAGATACTCTATGGTGACCATGATACTCTGAATCCTGACGATATTCCTGTGGCAGCTGGTCTTGCTAAAAAGCTCATCAAGCTTGCTCCCTCCAATTATGCCAACATTCTGGCAAGCAGAATTGTGGCAAGGAATTATGGTGGAGATCTTCCTATGGTTGGCCAATTCACTGATCAACTAAGAAAATTGGATGATAGCATGACACGTGTATCTTTGTTTTCAGCCATTGAAACTCTGTCTGGAAAAATTGAGAATTGCATGAAAGAGCTGAACGATTCCATATACCAATTGGCACAAAGAGATAATTCCAATTCTTCCTCCAGGTGGGTGCAGGTTTCAGCTGTGAGGAATAGGCGTCCTCCAAGGAGGTCATTCCAAAACAGGCCAAACCAAAACAGACCACCAAGGCAATCACGTAGGACCATTTGGATAACTCTGTGTGATCAGTTTGGTGAGAACATGAACAGGTGGGATGGTCAACCAACTTCTAATCTTTTCAGGAGACTGAGGGAACTGCAAAGTGGCAGAACCCAGGGTAGCAATACCAGAAGGGTAGCTGTTACTTCCACAGTTCCCCAGGACAACTCCAGTAGCTCCAACAGTGGCTCCAGTTCTAACACTGCACAGTGTGCTCATTGCACCTGTGGAAATGTTCCCCATAATTAGGGGTGCCCTGCCTCCCGCCAGGGGGAGGAGAGGGATAATGGAGATAACAGAATCTATTGGGATGTGTACATCCAGTGGCCTGGCACTTCTCAATTTCGGAAGTACAGGGCCTTGGTTGACACAGGAGCTCAGTGCACCATATTGCCATCAAATTATCAGGGATCAGAGTCTATAACTATTCAGGGAGTCACTGGTGGATCTCAAGAGTTAAGTAAGGTAGAGGTTAATAGAAGTCTAACTGGTAAGCAGTGGAAGAAGCATACAGTTGTGACCGGACCTGATGCACCTTGTATTTTGGGAATTGATTTTCTGAGAGAAGGGCGTTTCAAGGACCCTAAAGGTTACAAATGGGCTTTTGGAGTAGCTTCTGTAGAAATTGATGGACAAAAGCTGAAACTGTCTGCTAGACCTGAGCTTTCTGATGAATCTGCAGATGTGGGACAACACAAGATTCAGGACATTAAATTGCCGGTTGCTTCTCGGACTGTGCATCACAGACAATACAGAACCAACCGTGACTCTTTGTTGCCCATTCAGAATCTGATTCGTCAGTTGGAGAGTCAGAAAATCATCAGCAAAACTCATTCACCTTTCAACAGTCCAGTGTGGCCTGTGCGAAAGCCGAATAGAGACTGGCATCTGACAGTGGACTACCGAGCCTTGAATGAAGTATCACCGCCTATGAGTGCAGCAGTACCAGACATGATGGAACTCCAGTATGAGCTGGAATCCAAAGAGGCCAAATGGTATGCTACCATAGACATTGCTAATGCCTTCTTCTCTATTCCCATAGCAGAGGAATGCAGGCCTCAGTTTGCTTTCACCTGGAGAGGAATCCAGTACACTTTCAACAGATTGCTGATGGGCTGGATCCACAGCTCAAGTATCTGCCATGCAGTAATCCATGATGCTCTGGAGGAAGGTGGTGCTCCAGAACACATCCAGTTCATTGATGATATCATCATCTGGTGTAAAACTGCTGAGGAAGTCTTCGAGAAAGGTAACAAAATCATGGACATTCTTCTAAATGCTGGTTTTGCCATCAAGAGAGACAAGGTGAAAGGTCCTACCACAGAGATCCAGTTTCTGGGAGTGCAGTGGCAGGATGGATGCCGACACATTCCAGTGGATGTGGTAAATAGAGTCTTTACCATGGCAAATCCTATGAACAAGCAAGAAACTCTATGTTTCTTGGGGATAGTGGGATTTTGGAGACTACACGTTCCTGGGTACAGCCAGATTGTGAAACCTCTGTGTGATGTGACTCGAAAGAGGAACAGTTTCCACTGGGGACCTGAACAACAAGCAGCCTTTGACCAGATAAAGCAAGAAGTGGTTCAAGCAGTGGGTCTGGGACCTGTCCGAGATGGTCCAGACATTAAGAACATATTGTACACGGCTGCAGGTGACAATGGTCCAAACTGGTGCTTGTGGCAAAAATCTCCAGGTGAGACACGTGGACGACCTCTTGGTTTCTGGAGTCAAGGTTACAGAGGTTCAGAGGCTAATTATACTCCAACAGAGAAAGAAATTCTATACATAGAATACATAGAATAAACCAGGTTGGAAGAGACCTTCAAGATCATCGCGTCCAACCCATCAAACAATCCAACACCACCCAAACAACTAACCCACGGCACCAAGCACCCCATTAAGTCTTCTCCTGAAAACCTCCAGTGATGGCGACTCCACCACCTCCCCACGCAGCCCATTCCAATGTGCAATCACTCTTTCTGTATAGAACTTTTTCCTAACATTTAGCCTGAACCTCCCCTGGTGCAGCCTGAGACTGTGTCCTCTTGTTCTGGTACTGGCCGCCTGGGAGAAGAGACCAAAATCCATCTGTCTGCAACCTCCCTTCAGGTAGTTGTAGAGAGTAATAAGGTCACCCCTGAGCCTCCTCTTCTCCAGGCTAAGCAACCCCTGCTCCCTCAGCCTCTCCTCGTAGGGCTTATGTTCCAAACCCCTCACCAACTTTGTTGCCCTTCTCTGGACTCGTTCCAGCAAGTCAACATCCTTCCTAAACTGAGGGGCCCAGAACTGGACACAGTACTCGAGGTGCGGCCTAACCAGTGCAGTGTACAGGGGCAGAATGACCTCCCTGCTCCTGCTGGCCACACTGTTCCTGATGCAGGCCAGGATGCCATTGGCCCTCTCAGATGCCTGGGCACACTGCAGGCTCATGTTCAGTCTACCGTCAACCAGCACCCCCAGGTCCCACTCAGCCTGACTGCTCTCCAGCCACTCTGACCCCAGCTTGTAGCTCTGCATGGGGTTGTTGTGGCCAATGTGTAGAACCCGGCACTTGGATGTGTTAAATCTCATGCCGTTGGATTCTGCCCATCTGCCCAGCCTGTCGAGGTCCCTCTGCAGAGCCTCTCTACCCCCCAGCAGATCAACTCCTGCCCCCAGCTTGGTGTCGTCAGCAAATTTACTGATGATGGACTCAATGTCCTCGTCCAGATCATCAATAAAGATGTTAAAGAGCATGGGGCCCAGTACTGATCCCTGGGACACACCACTAGTGACTGGCTGCCAGCTGGATGTGGCACCATTCACCACCACTCTCTGGGCTCGGCTAGCTGCCTATGAAGGAGTGAAAGCAGCCTCTGAAGTTATTGGATCTCAATCACAACTTCTCTTAGCTCCCAGATTGCCAGTTTTGAATTGGATGTTCAAAGGCAAGGGTTCCACACCACATCATGCCACAGATTCCACCTGGTCTAAGTGGATGGCTCTGATAACACAGAGAGCCCGAATGGGAAATCTTGAAAGACCTGGTCTGGCGGAGGTGATCTCAAGTTGACCTGAAGATACCAACTGTGCTAAACCTCCAGAGGAGAGAGTAACTCATGCTGAGGAAGCTCCTCATCACAATGACCTTTCAGATGATGAGAAGAAGTATGCTTTGTCCACAGATGGTTCCTGTCATCTCGTCGGGAACAAGTGAAGGTGGAAGTCTGCCATGTGGAGTCCAATACGCTGAGTTGCAGACGTGAAGGATGGAGAAGGAGAATCCAGTCAGTTTGCAGAGGTAAAAGCTGTCCAGCTAGCTCTTGACGTAGCGGAATGTGAGAGATGGCCAAAGCTTTATCTCTACACGGACTCATGGATGGTAGCCAATGCTCTATGGGGTTGGCTAAAGAACTGGAAAAAGAATGGCTGGCAGAGGAAAGGAAAACCCATCTGGGCAGCCAACCTGTGGCAAGACATTGCTGATCGAATCAAGAGAATTCCAGTGAAAGTGAGACACATTGATGCTCACATTCCTAAGAGCAAAGCAACTGAGGAACAGCAACACAACCATCAGGCAGATCTAGCTGCAAGAGTTTCTCAAGTAGACAAGGACTCTGAACTTGATCTCGACTGGAAACACCGAGGCGATATATTCTTAGCTCGGTGGGCTCACGATTCATCAGGCCATCAAGGCAGAGATGTGTGGTGGTTCGAAAGGAAAGGCTCTGCTTTCCCTCCCCCACTGAGAAAGAGACCACGGCTAAACCCAGTCGGAGAAATGAGATTATATTTTACAAGGAAACAGATTCTGTGTAACACAACAAATACAGGTATTTTACAATATATACAGGAATATACAGCAAATGAACTCAACCAGAAACCAGACCCCCCACAGAGGGGGCTTCCTCCTGTGCCCCCCTTCACCCCCCTACCTCCCTTCTCCCCCAAAAGAGGTAGAAGAAGAGATGAAAAGGGAGTTAGTACAGCAAGCGGAGGCCTATGCACAGGGAGTTAGTTCTTATCTTTTGGCAAGAAGCCCAGAAGCAAATCCAGCCGAGAGGGACAGTGAAGGAAGGAAGACTGAGAGAAAGTTCCCAACTCCCCTGGGTCCAATCTCTCCTCCCACAATCCTTGGCCAATGAAATTCGTTTAGAATACCAAAATATTTTACAAACATTTAGCCAGTGTGCCCCTTTCTTAAAGGCACAGTGTCAAACGGCCACAAGATGCAACATACCAGTGGGCTCGTGACAGATCCATAGATATTTCCATGGATGCTATCACACAAGTCATCCATGACTGTGACATTTGTGCAGGTATTAAGCAGGCAAAGCAAATTAAGCCCTTGTGGTATGGTGACAGATGGTCCAAGTACAGGTATGGTGAAGCTTGGCAGATTGACTACATCACTCTACCACGTTCTCGTTCTGGTAAGCAATATGTGCTTACTATGGTAGAGGCGAGCACTGGATGGCTGGAAACTTATGCAGTCCACATACAACTGCATGCAACACCATTCTCGGTCTGGAGAGACAGATCCTGTGGAGACACGGAACTCCAGAGAGGATTGAGTCAGACAACGGAACTCATTTCAAGAACAACCTTGTAAAGAGCTGGGCAAAAGAGCACGGTATTGAGTGGATTTTCCATATTCCTTACTATGCACCAGCTGCAGGGAAGATCAAATGCTACAACGGTTTGTTGAAGACCACTCTCAAAGCCATGGGAGGTGGATCTTTGAAAAACTGGGAGAAACATTTAGCACAAGCAACCTGGCTGGTGAATAGTAGAGGTTCAGTGAACCAAGCTGGACCAGCACATTCAGATCTGCTACGGAGGGTAGAAGGTGATAGAGTTCCTGTTGTTAGAGAAAAGAATCTGTTAGGTAAAACTGTTTGGGTATTTTCGCCCTCAGGAGAGGCTAAACCTGTCCGAGGGGTGGTTTCAGCAGAAGGTCTGGGTTACACTTATTGGGTAATGCAAGAGAATGGTGAAATTCAGTGTATTCCACAAAGAAATTTAACTTTAGCTGAAAGATTTTAACTTCAGACTGTCATACAACTACAACACGCCCAAAGGAAGAATCCCTGAGGAATTTACAGCGTACGAACCCTGAGAACCCTGAGAGCCCTGAGTCAACTGAGAGTCCCTGTGTTCCTGTTTCCCTTTTCTTCACCTCGTCTGCAGAGAGACAAGCTAGTTTCCATTTTCTTATTTCCTAACTTTTTGGACTTCTGAATCATCTACATCTGAGTATAGCCGGAATGAACTTTACTCACGAACTGTAAATATTGTTTCCGATTGGATGGACAGTATGAATGACCAATGAAATTGTTTAGAAGGGGTGGACTGTGACCGTTTGACACTGTGCCTTTAAGAAAGGGGCACACTGGCTAAATGTTTATAAAATATTTTGGTATTCTAAATGAATTTCATTGGCCAAGTAAGGTGGGAGGTGAGATTGGACCCAGGGGAGATGGGAACTTTCTCTCAGTCTTCCTTTCTTCGCTGTCCCTTTTGGCTGGATCTGCTTCTGGGCTTCTTGCCAAGAGATAAGAACTAACTCACTCCCTGTGCATAGGGCTCTGTCTGCTGTACTAACTCCCCTTTTTTCTCTTCTTCTACCTCTTTAGGGGAGGAAGGGAGGTAGGGGGGTGAAGGGGGCACAGGGGGAAGCCCCTCTGTGGGGGGTCTGGTTTCTGGTTGAGTTAATTTGCTGTATATTCCTGTATATATTGTAAAATACCTGTATTTTGTTGTGTTACATATAATCTGTTTCCTTGTAAAATATACTCATTTCTCCGACTGAGTTTTAGCCGTGGTTTCTTTCTCAGTGGGGGAGGGAAAGCAGAGCCTTTCCTCTCAACCCAGCACACTGGTTCTCTGCCTCTTGGTCAAGCCTGTTTTTTTCTCTCTCCTGCATCCACACTTCTTCAAAGGACTGTTGGTTTTGTGTATCTCCCTATCCATCCTTGTTCCTTATCCTTGTGATCCCTTCCTGTTATTGTTATATATATATATATATATCACACCTGATAATGCACCCTGATATCACCGAGGTACAAAGAGGCTGAGCCTATAGTCACTCAGGGAGTCACAGGGGGCTCACAAGTTTTGACTATACTGCAGGCTGAGATAAGCATGACCGGGAATGAAAGGGGAAAGCACAAACAGTGACTGGTCCAGATGCACCTTGCATTCTTGGCATTGACTTTCTGCAGGAGGGATGATTTAAGGACCCTAGAGGTCACAAGGGGGCATTTGGGGTGGCAGCTGTAGAGACTGCAGGCAAAGAACAGCTGTCTACCACACCTGAGCTGTTGGATGAACCCTCTGTAGTGGGCAGCCATAAGATGCAGGATTTGAAGTTACCTATCGCCTCTTGCATAGAACATCGCAGGCAATACAGGACCAACAGAAACTCTCTTCACCCCATACACCAACTGTTTTGATGACTGGAGAGCCAGAAGGTGATCAGCAAGGCTCACTCACCCTTCAAGAGCCTGGTATGGCCAGTGTGGAAGGCAAATGAGGAATGGAGATTGAATGTGGACTACCGTGGCCTGAATGAAGTGACTCCTCTGATCAGTGCTGCCATGCCAGACATGCTGGAGCTCCAGTAGCCAAGTGGTATGCCACAATTAACACTGCTAATGCCTTTTTCTCCATTCCCATTGCAGAAGAATGCAGGACAGTTTGCTTTCACCTGGAGGGGAGTACAGTACCAATGGAATCGGTTGCCTCAGGGCTGGGTCCATAGCTCAACCATCTGCCATGAGGTGATCCAGACTGCCTTAGAGAAAGGTGGAGCGCCTGAGTGGAGGTGGGGCCCATCTGCAGTTTATCGATGACAACATTGTATGGGGTGAGACAGCAGAGGAAGTTTACCAGAAGGGTAAGAGGATAATAGATATCCTGTTGGAGTCTGGCTTTGCCATAAAGAGAAGCAAGGTAAAAGAGCCTGCCAGGGAGGTCCAGTTCCTGAGTGTGAAATGGCAAGATGGCCATCACCACATCCCTCAGGAGCTGGTGAACAGGATAGCCACTATGGGGCAACCCATGAACAAGAAAGAGACACAGTCCTTTTTGGGGCTTGTGGGCTTCTGGAAAATGCACATTCCTGGGTGCAGTCAAATCGTGAAACCTCTCTTCCATGTAACACGGAAGAAAAATGATTCTGTATGGGGACCTGAGCAACAGGTAGCATACAACCAGATAAATTGATAGGTGGTCCATGTTAGGGCTCTGGGACCTTTTCAAACTGGAATAGAGATCAAGAACGTGCTGTACACTGTGGCCAGTGAGAATGGTCCTATGTGGAGCTTGTGGCAGAAGGCTCCTGGTGAAACCAGGGACAAGCCCCTAGGTTTCTGGATTATGGGGTACAAAGGCTCCAAGGCCAACTACACCGCAACAGAGAAGGAAATCCTATCTGCCTATGAGGGTGTCTGGGCTGCCTCTGAGGTAATTGGGACTGAGTCACCACTATTTCTAGCTCCAAGTCTTGCAGTCCTGATCTGGGTGTTCAAAGGGAGAGGTTCAACCCCACGTCATGCCACAGATGCCACCTGGAGTAAGTGGATGGCCCTGATAATTCAGCAAGCTTGGATGGGGAGCTTCAAATGCCCCGGCATAGTGGAAGTCGTCACCAACTGGCCAGAGGGTGCTGACTTTGGAATGCCACCAGAGCACACAGTGACTCATGCAGAGGAGGCTCCCCTATCTAATGATCATCCTGGCAATGAGAAGGGCTATGCTCTATTTACAGATGGGTCCTGCTGGCTTGTGGAAAGCAAGCGGAGGTGGAAGGCAGCTGTCTGGAGCCCGACAAGGCAAGCGGCAGAAGCAAGGGATGGACAAGGTGAATCCAGTCAGTATGCAGAGGTAAAGCTGTCCAGCTGGCCCTGGATATAACAGAACAAGAGAACTGGCCAGTGCTGTACCTCTATACTGACTCCTGGATGGTAGTCAATGCCTTTTGGGGGTGGCTGAAGGAATGGAGGAGGAACGGGTGGCAAAGAAAAGGGAAGCCTGTTTGGGCCGCTGACCTGTGGCAAGACATCGCTGCCCACCTGGACAGGCTGCCAACAAAGGTGCAACACATCGATGCACACATCCCCAAGAGCAGAGTCACTGAGGAACACAAGCACAACCATCAAGCTCAGAATGTAGGTTACCTCTCTCTTCCCCTCCCACTCTTCCCATTGGGAAAAGATAGGCAGGGAAAGGTAAAGGTGTAACAAAGGAGACTTGAACTGAATTGTAAATTAAAACTTAATTTTAACAAAAAAAAAATTTATTAAGGCAAAAAGGATGTAAAAACATATCACAGAAATGGAATAGATAGAGAAATATATAAAAAAACAGAACTGGTGATGGAGTAGGTCCAGCCACATGGCAATACTGCTCCCAGACAGCAAGAAAGCTCCCCACCATGCAGCAAAAGAAAAGCAAGGGAGCTCTCCAGAAATTTCAGCCTCTTAAATAGAGAGCATGCAGGCAAGGGAAGGAAATAACATGACACATGATCCACTGCCACCCCCTGGGCTGGGCTTTCCACTCACTTGAATTGAATTCCATGAGTTCAACAGTTAACCCTCAACCTACAAGGAGCAAACTTTTCAGAAAAACTTGCATTTCTTTTCTACTTTCTCTGGTGAAAATTTCAGAAATGCCAGGAAAACAGCTGTTTAGTGAAGCAAGGCAATTTCTTCCTCAAGATTAAACTCCCTTTCTCAAGGGATCTTCCAACTCTGTAGGCCCAGAGAATAAGAGACCATATTGCCCTATATTTGTTTGTTGTCTTTTTTGCAAAGTATGAAATGAGTACTCTCTTCCACTTATCTCTGCATCTTGAAAGCTTTCTGACAGCCACAGCTTAGGCAGTACTCTGCATTCATTGCTGTTGTGCTGCTTCCCAGAAAGATCTTGCATTTGTTTGCTGCCTGGGCTGAGCAACCTAACAGCAGTTAATCAGATGTCTGCATCCTACACACCTTGAAAAATCAAAGAGCACGAGTACTTTCCATCCACATTCAGGTCTTTAATCCCTCCCTGGAACCACCAAAAAGTTAGCAATGATTATGACAACAATGTTTGGTTGGTAGCGGTCAGCATCACCTAACCGTTTCATAACCCCATGTGGCAGCCACTAAGATCAGTCACCACATATGTGGTCACATATTCAGCCACCAGCCTGGGGTTGTAAGGCTCCATGATACTGTTATTAAGCCTCTGCTCCACCCAATTCTTTAAAGCCAAATGATGAAAATGTATTTCAGGATGAAACTACGAAATTCAGCTCTATAATACATGCACATTTCCACTAACAAGATTGCTGATACTTGGGCTGCCACCACTCACAACAACCAAGTGAACGTTCAGAAATTATTGAGGAGAAATTTCAAATAAAGCTAGCAAATAAGCAAGCAAACAAAACCTCAATCAACCAAAGGAGAAAAACCAAACCAAACCAAAACACAACAACAAACACGAAACAAATAGACACCCCTAAACAGGACTGGAAGGGCTGAGCTTGCAGACTAGAGGAAAAAAAAGGCAAAAATTTATTATATAGAGGAAGGGCAAGGGAGGGGACCAGCATTGGCTTGAGGTGTGCTTTGTGTTCATAAATACTTTGTCAATGTTACCAGACAAGTTCAGATGTTGTTCCCATCATTTTTTAGCTGTTGCTACCAAATGTGTAATATGCTTCTGTGTACTGTCATAAGTCAGCTAAAACATGTGTAAACATATGCTATGTCAGTCATTAAGGAGAAGGGTATAATTACACTTTTAAATGTGGCAAAGCATTTTGAAAGTAGTGTATAATTTTCCAGAGAAGGAACCTTTATGAAACATATCTTTTCCAGAGTATTTATACAGTCTGACATCTCCAGATTTGTTCAGATCAAGAGCCCCACTGTGAACAAGCAGACTTCAGACAAAGGAAGCAATTTCTTCTTGAGGTGCCATTTCAATGAAAGAGTGAAGCAGAATGAGAGAGAGGGGGAAAAAGTTAGGAGAGTAAAGGGCACACCATGTTACTGCTCGCAGTTCAGAAATATGCAGAATCTGGCATAATTACTCTAGGAAGTCCTGTTGAGAAGTGTCTAGGGTTAGGATGCTGCTCTCACTGTTGGCAAATGATGTTTCATCCTTGATAAAATAGAAGAAAGGTAGGGAGTTTACATATTTAATTAGATTAAAGAGTCTCATTGATCACTTGGGGTAATGAGATCACACATTCTCACAGGGAAAGAGGCATAGCAAGATGGCACTGTCTTGGTCTGGAGAGGGAAAGAGACTCAGTTCTTTTGAATATTCCCGTGTTGTGAAATTAGAGGCACAAACGAGGCCAAAATATCAACAGCTAGACTATTTATTACATAAATAAACTGGAAATAAGAAGGGGAGAGGGAGAAGATAGAGAGGGAGAGAGAGAAGAGGAAAGGAATTGTATTACCACACCCCTTACCCCCCACCCCCCCCCCCAAGACAGTTTGTGGAGGAAAGGTGCTGCAGGGGATGCTGGGTTTGTAGACAAACAATGCTGAGGCTTTGGCTGGAGAGGAGATGTGGTCCTCTGGGCAGCCTGGGTCTGTAGAGAAAAGGTGCTGAGGCTTTGGCTGGAGAAGAGATGTGGTCCTCTGGGCAGCTTCTTCAACTCCAGGAGTTGAAGCAGGCAGGACTTAGGACACAGAGGGAGGGTTCAGTCTGCTTCTCCCAGGCTTCACAGCCTCTTTTTCTCCGGAGCAGCATTGTCCCGGGCTTTTCCTTCCTTCTCAGCAGCATGGTCCTTCTTCTGTGTTTTTCCTTTTCTTCAACAAGCCAGTAGTAGCTCAAGTCTTGTATACAGTTTTTAGTCCTTAGGTGTGTGTCCAAGCATTGTCCCTCAGGAATTCAGGAGCCAGGAAATCCTCCTTAGGTAAATATCCCCAGGAAATCTTTCTGTGCATTTCTGTGTGTTTGGGCAGGGGTCAGAATGGAGGGGGAGGGGGCCTCCACCCCCTCGTCTCCATCTACCTGCCCACACACTCATTACACATCAGGAAACAGGTGGTGAGTCCATTGTCTCGCCATCCTCCCTTTCTGGGGGTATCTGATAGCTGGAAATGATATTGTCCTGAAGGCGTGATGGCTGGGTCCTTGGGCCATTGTTGTAAGCCAGCTGCAGTCCAGCGTTATCACGATGCAATCGCAAGGTGATTTGCATGCAGGATTGGTAGACAGGATTCCTACATGATCTTTGCACCTTCTTTCCAGTGGCTCTGCCCAACAACATATTGTCTGGGCAAGCAGCAAGTGATTTTATCTTTGTTGAGTCACACAAGGAGGTACAAGTAGTCTCTCACAGGCACTGAGGCATCCTACAAAATAATATCCTCCTTTTGATATAAGCACCACTGAAGAAGGATTTACAAGGCCAGTCTAGAAATATGAACATCTTATCTTTATTAATCTTGCAACTTTTTGAAGGTAAAAGTTTAAAAATATTTACTCAAATGTTTTCAGTTTTCCAAGAATAAAAAAAGAATAAGAGGGAATGGACTGAAGCTTGAGGAGGGCAGATTTAGACTAGATATTAGGAAGACGTTCTCTGCAATGAGGGTGTTGAAACACAAAACAGGTTGCTCAGGGAGGTCTTGGATGCTCCCTCCCTGGAAGTGGTCAAGGCCAGGTTGGATGAGGCCTTGAGCAACCTGGTCTAGTGGAAGGTGTGCCTCTTGGGGGATTTGGAAGTAGGTGATCTTAAATATTTCTTCCAACCTAAACCATTTTATGCATCTATTACTTATTCTGCGTACTAAGTTCAGATGATCCACCAGACTATTCTGGCTTAGCTAATTACCACTCATCAGCTCATCCACAGTAATCAGAGAATCACAGAACTGTAGAATGATAGGGGTTGAAAGAAACTCTGGAGATCATGTAGTACAACCTCCCTGCTGATGTGTGTATACCCAGTCCACCTGGCACAAGAACACATTCAAAGAAGTTTTAAAAGTGCCAAGAGAGAGTCTCCACAGCCTCTCTGGGCAGCCTTTTCCAGTGCTCTGCCATCTTCAAAGTAAAGAACCTTCTCCTTATGGTCAAGAGAAACCTCGTGTGTTCCCATTTGTACCCCTTATGTGTTGATAACATGATTTGGATCACAGAGTACAGCAACAAGAATGTGTGGAAAGGATCATGCAAGTTTTGATTTTGTCAGGGGAGCAATTAATATTTTCATATTTTAAATACCTATGTAGCTCTCTAGTTCATGGTATTTCATTTGTTATTCAACACACAGGCACAAGTAAATGCTGCACATGTGATTAAAGGCAATCCTGAATTCAGCTGCTTCATTCCTACAGTCTCTGGAAGGTTAGGAATTTTTGTCACTTCAGCAGCCAAAGGTCCCAGTCAGGACAGGCCTGGTCAATAGAACAACAGTCACTTGCATGATTTTCCTGATCATTTATCTGAAAATAAAACAAAAAACATTAAAAAAAAAATCCTGTAAGCAGCAAGGAAAGTCCTAGAGATCTGCATGCTGACAGTGAGAATGAAAGGGATGAAGGGTATATATTCTGACACATAATTTCTCTAAAACCAGGTGCAGAAAATAGCCTTGTAATAATATTGGCATTTCATAACTCTGTGCTGAAACAGATTGTTCAGGTAGTTTAGTTGTCCTTACCAAACAGCATCTGATGTATTAAACAGCTTTATACAAAGTGTTGCAGCCCCCAAGGAGAATGAATATAAATTTATATCCCTGAATAAACATTTTTTTTCACAGAATCACGGAATGTTAGCAGTTGGAAGTGACCTCAAAAGATCACCTAGTTCAACCTGCTGCCAGAGCAGGATCACCGAGACCTGATCACGCAGGAACACATCCTGTTCAGTATCTTTATTGATGATATGGACAAGGAAATTGAGTCCATCATCAGTAAATTTGCAGATGACATCAAGCTGGGGGCAGGTGTTGATATGTTTGAGGGTAGGAGAGATCTGGTTTCTACCAGACTACATTACCCTTAATGGGAAGGTCGTGAGTTCAAGCCTGCAGTGGGCAATAGTGTCCTCCCTACTCTAGTCATGAGGTCTGTGGTGACAGGTTGGACTCGATGATCTTTGAGGTCTCTTCCAACCTTAGTGATACTGATACTGATACTGATACTGCAGAGGGACCTTGACAGGCTGAATAGATGGCCAGTGTAAAAGGGCATTAGATTTAACAGATCTAAGTGCAGGTTGCTACACATTGGCCATGCAGTGCTACAGGATGGGGTCAGAGTGGTTGAAGAGAGGCCAGACAGAAAGGGACCTGGGGGTACTGTTTGATAGTAGGCTGAATATGAGCCTGCAGTGTGCCCAGGTGGCCAAGAATCCCAATGGCATCCTGGCCTGTATCAGGAATAATGTGGCCAGCAGGAGCAGGGAGGTCATTCTGCCCCTGTACACTGCACTGGTTAGGCCACACCTTGACTCCTATGCCCAGTTCTTGGCCCCTCAGTTTAGGAAAGATGTTGAGTTGATGGAACATGTCCAGAGAAGGGCAAAAAAGCTGGTGAGGGCTTTGGAACACAAGCCCTGTGAGGAGAAGCTGAGGGAGCTGTGGTTACTTAGCCTGGAGAAGAGGAGGCTCAGAGGAGACTTTATTGCTCTCTACAACTACCTGAAGGGAGGTTGTAGCCAGGTGGGAGTTGGTCTCTTCTCCCAGGAAGGCAGCACCAGAACAAGAGGACACAGTCTCAGGCGGTGCCAGGGAAGGTTTAGGCTGGATGTTAAGAAGATGGTCTCCACAGAAAGAGTGATTTGCCATTAGAATGTGCTCCCCAGGGAGGTGGTAGAATCACCATCACTGGAAGTGTTTAAGAGGAGACTGTATGAGGCACTTGGTGCCATGGTTTAATTCAACAAACAAGAGGAAGTGGAAGCCTTGCTGCAGCAGGAATGTTATTATGTAGTTGCAACCACAGAGACGTGATGGGACAACTCACATGACTGGAGCGCTGCAATTGATGACTACAAGCTCTTCAGGAGAGAGAGGGAAGGAAGAAAGGGTGGAAGGGTGGCCCTGTACATCAGGGAGGAACTAGATGCCATTGAGATGGAGATCAGGGATGATCAATTTGAGTGCCTGTGGGTGATAATTAGAGGGAAGGCCAACAGGGCTGACATCCTGGTTAGAGTCTGTTATAGACCACCCAACCAGGATGAAGATGTTGATGAGTCATTCTATAGGCAGCTTAAGGCTGTCTCAAAATCGCCTGACCTTGTTTTCATGGGCGACTTCAACCTGCCTGGTATCTGCTGGGATCTTAACATAGCAGAGAGGAGGCAATCTAGGAGGTTCTTAGAGTGCATGGAGGACAGCTTCTTATCCAGGTGCTGCGTGAGCCTACCAGGGGTAAGGCTATGCTTGACCTCCTCTTCACCAACAGGGAAGGGCTGGTGGGTGATGTGCTGATTGGAGGGTGTTTAGGGGCCAGCGACCACAAGATAATTGAATTTTCAGTATGCAGTCAATCCAAGAGGGGCAGCAAGAAGTCCTCCACTCTGGACTTCCGGAGGCAGACTTCAGGCTACTCAAGGAACTAACTCAGAAAGTTCCTTGGGAAACAGCCTTTAAAAACAAAGGTGTCCAGGAGAGCTGGACCTGTTTCAAGGAAGAACTGTTGAAGGTGCAGGAACAGGAACAGGCTGTGCCAATGTGCTGGAGGATGAGCCGCCAGGGCAGACGGCCAGCTTGGATGGGTAATGAACTTCTAAAAGAACTAAGGGAAAAAAAGAGGGTGTATCATCTTGTTACAGTTTGAGCTGGGTGCCCCATGGTGTGTTCACTTCCTGTGTCCAGAAGTCCAGCCCAGAGGGAAGGACACAGGAAATTGTGTGTATTTCCTACCATGATTCTTTGCACCACTATAAGATCCAATGCGGGGTCTAGCACTTTCTCTTTTCTTCCTCCTCCGTCAGCCGGTAACTGGGGTAGATGTCTGCTGGCTTTGGGCCTGCTAGGCCCAAGGCCACGGGGAGATGAGCAGTCTCAGACCAGGCCAGCTGAGACTAGCCCAGCAGAGGGAGGGGGAAGAAGGAGCCCTGGGGGTTTTGGGTGTACCCTCAGGTGGGAATGGGATGTCTCTGGGTTTGTTTTGGGATCTTTCTTTGTCACTGCGCTTCGGGTTGTCTGTAAACATTCACTGCTTTCTATTTAAACTTTCATCACTTTTGCAATCCGTTTGTCCTGAGTGTTTATTCCTGCCTGTGGTGGGGGGAGGGAGCTGCCTCAACCCAGCACACATCTTTGGAAGAAAGGGGAGGCAACCCATGAAAAGTTTAAGGATGTTGCTACGTCTTGTAGGAAGAAAATTAGGGTGGCAAAAGCACATTTGGAGCTTAGACTGGACTCTGCTGTGAAGGACAACAAAAAGTCCTTCTATAAATACATTAAGAGCAAGAGGAAGGGCAGGGACAACCTCCACTCCTTGGTGGACATGGAGGGGAACGTTGTAACAAAGGATGAGGAGAAGGCAGAGCTACTTAACACCTTCTTTGCCTCATTTTTTTTCTAGCAGGACAGAATGTCTTCAGACAGCTGGCCTGCAGAGCTGGCAGAAGGAGTCAGGGAGCAGCATAGTTCTCCTCTGTTCCAGAATGGGGTAATTGGTGATCTGCTCAGCTGCTTGGATACCCACAAGTCCATGGGACCAGATGGGATCCATCCTAGGGTGGCAGATATGCTGGCCAAGCCAATCTCCATCATTTTTCAGCAGTCCTGGCTCACTGGAGACGTCCCAGAGGACTGGAAGCTGGCCAACGTGGTACCCATCCACAAGAAGGGCTGGTTGGATGAGCCAGGGAATTCTAGGCCTGACAGCCTGACCTCAGTGCTAGGCAAGATTATGGAAGAGGTCATCTTGAGTGCAATTACACAGCACTTCCAGGATGGCCAAGGGATCAGGCCCAGTCAGCATGGATTTTAGAAGGGCAGGTCCTGCCTGACCAACCTGGTGACCCACCTGGTGGATGCGGGGAGGCCTGTCAATGTAGTCTACCTGGACCTCAGCAAGGCCTTTGACACTGGCCCCACAGCAAACTCCTGGCCAAGCTGTCAGCCCATGGCTTGGATGGGAGCACACTGCAATGGGTTAGGAAGTGGCTGGAGGGCCAAGCCTAGAGAGTGGTGGTGAATGGTGCCACATCCAGCTGGCAGCCAGTCACTAGTGGTGTACCCCAGGGATCAGTGCTGGGCCCCGGGCTCTTTAACAACTTTATTGATGATCTGGACGAGGGCATTGAGTTATCATCAGTAAATTTGCTGACGACACCAAGCTGGGGCAGGAGTTGATCTGCTGGAGGGTAGAGAGGCTCTGCAGAGGGACCTCGACAGGCTGGACAGATGGGCAGAGTCCAATGGCATGAGATTTAACACTTCCAAGTGCCGGGTTCCGTACTTGAATACTGAGAATCTGCTTCTGCATGTATTCTAAATACAATGCAATGGTCTGCTTTACCTAAAAGAGGAGAAAACAGCATATTCTCTGTTATCAAATTGCATGGGTTTTTTGAGTCTTAATGTAGCTACAGGAGATGTACTATTTTTCAGTTTGTAGCATATTCTCCCTTACACTGGGAAATAGTAGTAGGCTCTATACATTAAAGGAAAAAGAGGCTGTGCATCTTGTAAAGCCCACATTAAGTAGTACCAATTTTTCCAATTATGTCACAAAGATTCTGGCAACCCTTCATTTTCTTCCATATGAATCCTGCTCATAAAAGAGGATATTGTTTCAGTAAAAGCAGAAAAACCAGGAAAAGCAGGAAAAAAAAAATACTGTTATGACAGTTTTCAAAAAGTATTGCTGAAAATGATCTTGCAGGAGAAAAAAGGGGTGGGGGGAAGATACAAAAAATACAACAAGAAGGGAAAGGGAAATCTTTCTGTATATAGACCTATATCATGCAGTAAAACTATTAAACATAGTCTTGTACATACACCAAACCCCATGTTGTTTCTGTAACTGTTACTTATCTTGCTCAATGTTTAACATATCTGTTCCCATGGTGTTTTTTCTCTGAGCTTGATAGATCCTTACAAAAAGTTTGTATTTCAAACAGCTAAATGTGGGTTTCAACCTCACAACTAGAATGAAGGTTAAAACATAACTTGAATGTACCGAACCTTTTGGGCAATAATCTACAGAGGTTCTCATACCACCATCAGCACAGCAGCTGCATAGTATATAAGCACTGTATGTATTAAATGATATGATGAACATCTAATGTGTGTATTTCACAAAGGAAAATGATATGTGCAATGTTTTATAATGTCTCGTAAGTATCTTGTCTCTCATGAGCACCTCTTCACCCTCCTCCCATTCCCACCCCAAACTAAGTTGTATGGGACCTGGAGGTCTATACCTGTATAACAGTGGATGTAAAGGTCAAGAGCCAGGACTTTATATTGCAGCTAATGCTTTTAAGTGTCCAAATATCAGTCTATGCTACATGTTATAATTTGTCACTGCCTTACTTGGATAATGTTATCCTGTGAAGGAAGGGTGCAATGGTTTAGCGCAAGACCTAACCTGCCTGTGCCCCCAGCACAAAAGTGAAGGGAAAAAGTAACACAGAAAACTCAGGACTGAGACAAAGACATAAGATAAGAGTTTAATATAATATAAAATATCATGATCACAATGCATAATTACCTTAGCTAGTAATTTAATTAATCTAATAATACAATGCATCGTTACCTTTGTTTAGCCTATTTGCAGAAGCAGCACAGTGAAATACAAGAAAAAAATCATCATGAAACAGAAAACCAAAACCAGTGAACTACCCCAGACCCACACATCTTGCTGCCAGACCTGCCCTGTGGAAAAAGAGCCAGCACCCAAGAACCCAGAACCCAGAGGCAGCAACCAGAACAGGAAGCCTCCCATGTTGCAATCTGAACTTCAAACCCCATAATACTTTGCCCCACTTAGCACTTTTTTTTTTTTTTTTTAAGCTGTTATGACTGCAGCATGGTATGAGTAACAGCCTCAGATTCAACTCAATCCATCACACTGGCAAAAGAGAGATGTGGCATCAGCTGTCAAAGGCACAGGTGGGGTTTATACTCATCCAATGAAGGCAGGTGACATGCTGGCCTCTGCAAGAGGCACCTGGTCTCCAGATTCAGAAACAAGGTGTGAGACTAGCAACAGAGTGCATATGAGAGGATAAAAGAAAATATTTTTGCACACATATTCTAATTTCTGAATCTTTCGAATCATTAATAGAAGCAATCAAAGCTGTTGTGCTTCACTTAGTTGTAAGGTTGTTGATCCAGGCTACTTGAATACGTTAAAACCTACCACAAAGAATAGCACTGTAACCTAGTGATAAGAGCAAAGAAAAATATTCTGTCAAAGCTTTGGCTTTTAAACAGCATACGTTGAAGAGGAAATGTTATCTAGAATTCAGAAGTGTTGCCTTAATTAAAATGGTTTTCTCCTTTCTTTGCTTTCTATTCTTTACCACACACCCTACATAATTGAAAAGAGAACCACAAAAAGAATGTCAGAAACTTAAAAGATGCTATTAACAACATTCAAAGAGAATGGAATGGAATGGAATGGAATGGAATGGAATGGAATAGAATAGAATAGAATAGAATAGAATAGAATAGAATAGACCAGACCAGGTTGGAAGAGACCTTCAAGATCATCGCGTCCAACCCATCAACCAATCTAACCCACCTAATCAACTAAACCATGGCACCAAGCACCCCATCAAGTCTCCTCCTGAACACTTCCAATGATGGTGACTCCACCAACTCCCCAGGCAGCCCATTCCAATGGGCAATCATGCTCTCTGCATAGAACTTCTTCCTAAAATCCAGCCTAAACCTCCCCTGGCACAGCCTGAGACTGTGTCCTCTTGTTCTGGTACTGGCTGCCTGGGAGAAGAGACCAAGAGGCAGGTGTTATTTTTTCTAATCAGTTATTTTTTTCTAATCAGTTTTCTAATCAGTTACCCCCCGAGGGTAACTTGCTGTATCATGTGTGGGAGATCCCAAAACATATGAAGATGCTTAGGTAGCTCTTGTGTGTCCTGAAAACAGTGGGAAGAGGTGGAGCACACCTTTTTCTCCCACATTGTGCCTAGATGTCATGTGAACTTTTAGGTAAAGAGCCCTGGCTAGATAGATAAAAGGGATCCCTGGCTTAGTACTTGATTCTCCATCCAGAGCTGAAAATATACACCAGAAAGTGAAAAAGCCTCTCCCGAACAACCATTCTGAGGGGATATTATGAGCCACTACTCCAACTCTTATGGTTTGAGGTGAGATTCCTTTAAGAACCACTGAGTTGAGAACCTTCATGAGGACCAGAGAGGTCCAGGCGTGGACCAGAAAGTATAAATTCTTATCCTATCCCATAATTCTGCTCTTTATGAGCTGGCTGTATGGCCAGCTCCCTCTCATCTCCCTTGGCTCTTCTCCTGGGAAGGCATGAGCCCTGGCGTGGGGGGTGGAATTTGGGCCTATCTGTGGCCTTGAGCAGCCTGGCTAATTTTTCTTACAGAAGTCTGGCCTGGTTGGGCCTAAGGAGGCATGGGATGGAGGAGAAAAGAGCACCAAGGCCTGAGAGTTTTGGCCTGGTTTGGAGGGAGGTTGTGTGAAGCTTTGGCCTAAGGAGGTTCTTGGACAACCGTGGCCAAAGTGGACTATAGGATTTTTGTGTATGTATATGCTTTCCACTGTAGTATGTAGTTGTAAATAGTATTTCCATTTAAACTTTCCATTCTGTCCAGTCCTGTGCAGAATATTTTCTTTAAATCCTTTGAGAATGGTTAAAGAGCTCTATCTCACTCCTTAAACTGTAGACACCAACTAATCTCAGAAATTATAAAAGTGTATTTGAAAGTTTCTAAGGATTCTTGAACCCATTACTGTGACTGAAAAATTCCAAACTACACTCAGCATATAAAGAGGTAGCTTAAAACAGACACAAGTTAAAAATTAGCTACCAAATAAATCAGAAAATACTTAGCTAAAACACCTGACTATTTTGACTATTTTGACTGCAGAAAATACTTAGCTAAAACACCTATTTTCTCTGCTGCAAAGCATATTCCCTTACCTTGTTCTGAATGAGGGTTTCACTTTGCTGCCATTGCCATAGCTTTCCTCTGTATGAACTCACTAACATCCTTCTCCCTGTAGAGGAAGTTTCCCCTCAGATATATTTGTATTGTATCACAAATCACGATACTGCTTTGTCACATATTCTGCTGAGTTCACCATTTCCTCCACTGACAATTTTCCTGCTTACTTGCTTCAGCTGAAAAGTGAAACCTTCTTGAGGTAATCTTAGAATTACTTACTCTTTTCATACTCAGTTACTTTTCAAAAGTGAAACCTGTTCTTTAAAATTTTAATTCTCTGCAGTGAAAATGTGCATTTAATTGTTAAATGTGTCTGCAGCTGGGATCTTTCCTGATAGGAGTTTATCCTAGAGCATATTTTTACATCCAAGTTATAATTCCATGAGAACTTAAATAAATAGTACATTCTGATAGTTCTCTTTATTGTCTGTAACAGTGACACTATCATTTCAAATGTCTAGTAATTTGCATTAAAATAAATGTTACTAAAGTAACAGATTTTTTTAAGTAAAATATTGTTTTGCTAGCTGTCTCAAATGTCAAATAGAATGAATTTTGCATTAGTTCTGTGCAAATTTTTATTGAATTCAAACTTCAAAATAAATCTTCCTATATATATAAAATGCCTCCTATCAAAACATGAAAACCCACTATGTGATTATAAGAAGAATTTCAGATCACAGTATCACAGTATCACAGTAACTAAGGTTGGAAGAGACCCCAAGGATCATCAAGTCCAACCTGTTCCAACAGACCTCACAACTAGATCTCATTTATCTTCATGTTTAATGGACTTCTCATGATTTCTTCTCTATCTAGACTGTTTTTAAATCATTTTATGGTATTTTATATGTTATAAATGGATTCAAATCTTGGTTTAGTAGTTCACCTAATGAACAATGGATACTATCACAGTATCGCCAAGGTTGGAAGAGACCTCGAGGATCATGGAGTCCAACCTGTCACCACAAACCTCATGACTAGACCATGGCACCAAGTGTCACGTCCAATCTCCTCTTGAACACCTCCAGAGATGGTGACTCCACCACCTCCCTGGGCAGCCCATTCCAATAACTAATGACTCTCTCCATGAAGAACTTTGTGCTCATCTCGAGCCTAAACTTCCCCTGGGGCAGCTTGAGACTGTGTCCCCTTGTTCTGGTGCTGGTTGCCTGGGAGAAGAGACCAACTGCTTCCTGGCTACAACCACCTTTCAGGTAGTTGTAGAGGGCAATGAGGTCACCCCTGAGCCTCCTCTTCTCCAGGCTAAACAATCCTAGCTCCCTCAGCCTCTCCTCATAGGGCTTGTGTTCAAGGCCTCTCACCAGCCTTGCTGCCATACTCTGGACACGTTCAAGTGTCTTGATGTCCTTCTTAAACTGAGGGGCCCAGAACCGGACATAGTACTCAAGGTGCAGCCTAACCAATGCAGAGTATAGGGGCACAATGACTTCCCTGCTCCTGCTGGCCACACTATTCCTAATGCAGGCCAGGATGCCATTGGCCTTCTTGGCCACCTGGGCACACTGATGGCTCATGTTTAGACAGCTGTCGATCAGTACCTCCAGGTCCCTCTCTCTTTGGCAGCTCTCCAGCCACTCTGACCCCAGCCTGTAGCTCTGCATGGGGTTGTTGTGGCCAAAGTGCAGCACCCAGCACTTGGACTTGTTAAACGCCATCCCATTGGACTCCGCCCATTTGTCCAGTCTGTCGAGGTCCCTCTGCAGAGCCCTTCCATGGTCTAACTGACCAACTTCTGCTCGTAACATGGTGTCATCTGCAAATTTGCTGATGACTGTCTCAATTCCCCTCATCCATATCATCAATGAAGATGTTAAAGAGGATGGGGCCCAGTACTGATCCCTGGCGGATGCCACTGGTGACTGGCCGCCAGCTGGATGTGGCACCATTCACCACCACTCTCTGGGCTCAGCCCTCCAGCCAGTTCCTAAAAGAGCACAGAGTGTTGCGGTCCAAGCCACGAGCTGACAGCTTAGCCAGCAGTTTGCTGTGGGGGACAGTGTCAAAGGCCCTGCTGCAGTCCAAGTAGACCATATCCACAGGCCTCCCCACGTCCACCAGAAGGGTCACCTGATCATAGAAGGAGATCAGGTTGGAGAGGCAGGACCTGCCCTTCCTAAATCCATGATGGCTGGACCTGAGCCCTTGGCCATCCTTCAGGTGTGCAGTTATTGCCACCAGGATAATCTGCTCCATCACTTTCCCTGGCACTGAGGTCAGGCTGACTGGCCTGGAGTTTCCAGGTTCCTCCACCCGACCCTTCTTGTGGATTGGGACCACAATGGCCAGTTTCCAGTCATCTGGCACCTCTCCAGTGAGCCAGGACTGGAGGAAAAAGATGGAGAGCGGCTTGCCAGCTCATCTGCCAGTTCTCTCAGCACTCTAGGATGGATCCCATCTGGTCCCATGGACTTGTGAGTGTCCAAGTGGCTCAGCAGGTCCTAAACTAATTCCTCATGGATTTCCAGGGCATCACACTGCTCCCTGACCCTATTGCCCAGCTCAGGAGGCCACTCGTCCTGAACACCTGCCTTGCTGTTAAAAATTGAGGCAAAGAAGGTGTTCCGGACCTCAGTCTTTTCCTGCTCTTCAGTCACAGTGTTCCCCTCCAGGTCCAATAAGGAGTGGAGGTTCTTCTTGCCCTTCTTTTTAGTGTTAATGTATTTGTAAAAATGCTTTTTATTATCTTTCACAGAGGTGGCCAGCTTCAGTTCCAACTGGGCCTTTGCCTCTCTAATTTGTTTCCTTCATAATCTAACAGCTTCCTTAAACATACCTCGAGAAGCCTTCCCCTCCTTCTAAAGGTGATACAGCCTCTTTTTTCCCCCTTAAATCCTCCAGGAGCTGCTTGCTCATCCAGGCCGGTTGCCTTCCCCACTGACTCATCTTTCAGCACATGGGAACTGCCAGTGCCTGTGCCTTCAAGAGCTCCTGTTTGAAGTAGGTCCAGCCCTCCTGGACCCCTTGGTTCTTGAGGGCTGCTACCCAGGAAACTTTCCCAATAAGTTTCTTAAACAGGCTGAAGTTTGCCCTCCAGAAGTCCAAGGTGAATGTTAAGGAGCTCTAACTCCAGGGAAACTAAAGTGGTTCTAAACTCCAAAAATTACAGCTTTTATAAAAAGAAGAAAATAAAAAAACATACTTAATGAAGTACTGCATCTCACTACATTCAGAATCTGTCTAAAAGCTCCTAAATTTCTTAATGATACAATTGACACAATATGTTAAAATTAATTCCTTTCTATTTAGATCTTTAAAATGTCCTTTATTTTTTAGAATGATAAGGAAATTCACCACCAAATGGAAAACGACAATTAAAAATTCATGTATTACAATAGGTGGGAACACAGAAAGCACTACACTGCACAAAATAAATGCTGTATTTTCTATCTGACCATGGTCAAAGATGAGCTCTTCTGGGAAATATTGTTGTCTGTTGTCATGAACAGTATTCTACATCTTTCTTAGGGTAAGCAATGATACATAATGATATTTAACTTAAGACACACAACTGCATTTCTCAGGAAAGCTACTATAAAGATCTTGCAAGTCTTCCGTCTGAATAACAATTCATTTTCTTGGATCCTCTGCCTTAAAGGTTTTCACCATCCAGCAATACAACTGATGTGGCTGTCTCAGTCCAGAGAGGGTAAGAGATTCAGTTATTTTGAATATTCCCGTCTTATGAAATTAGAGGCACAAAGGAGGCCAAAACATCAACAGCGAGGCTATTTAGTAACAGAATAAAGTAGACAGATTAGAAGGATAGAGGTAAAGGAAAAAGAGAGAGAGAGAAGAGGAAAGGATTTATATTACCACCCACCACCCCCCAAGACAATTTGGGTCTGTGGAGTAAAGGTGCTGCCTTGCTGTCTGTGCTATCCTCTGCTGAAGTAGGAGAGGGAGAGATACCAAAGTCCAAGTCCAAGTCCTTCTCTGAGCAGCCTCTTCAACGCCATGAGTTGCAGCAGGCAGAACTTATGACATGGAGAGAGCGTTCCTCCTGGTCTGCTTCTTCCAGGCTACATGGTGATGTCTCTGTCCTTTTCTCTCCTGGTATTTTCTTTGTGGGTTTTGTTGGGTTTTGTTTTTGTTTTTGTTTTTTCAGAGTGGCATTGCCCATGTCTTTTCCTTCTTCTGAGCCAGTAGTTGCTCAGGGTTTATAAACAGTATTTTAGGTATGTGTCCAGGTGGTGAAACCGTTGTTCTTTCCACAATCCTTCCTTCCCGGGTTATCTGATGAGTAGAGATGATCTTTCTACGCACATTGCAGAGAGTTGTTATCCAGTGGCATCTGCCCAATACACATCAGCTATTGACTGGACAAGGAGCAAAGGCAATTTTATCTTTGCTGATTCACATCAAGAGAGACAAGATGTAGTCTCTTACAGTAGTATTACCTCTTTGTCCTCTACTCTCTGACCTCTCTGTGGTGACACATTGACTTTACAACAGCTTGATATTAACAAGAAGCCATAGAAAGAAGATAAAGAGTAGCTTTTACTTGCTCCATTAATTTGTACTGCTGTAAAAAGGGGATGCAGGGACAGAGATAAGACATACTTCCATTCACACAATCTCAGAACATTAGAGGTTGGAAGGGACCTTGAAAAATCATCTAGTCCAGTCCCCGCTGCCAGAGCAGGATCACCTAGAGTAGGTCACAGAGGAATGTGTCCAGGTAGGTTTTGAATATTTCCAGTGAAAAAGTCTCCACAACCTCTCTGGGCAGTCTGTTCCAGTATTTTGTCACCATCACAGTGAAAAAGTTTTTTGCTCACATTCATGTGGAACTTCCTATTCTCCATCTTGAACCAATTTCCCCATGTCCTGTCATTGGACATTATTAAGAAGAGCCTGGCTCTGTCCTCCTGACACTCGCCCTTCACATATTTGTAAACATTAATTTGATCATCTCTCAGTCTCCTTTTCTCCAAGCTAAAGAGACCCAGCTCACTCAACATTTCCTCATAACAAAGATGTTCCGCATCCTTAATCACCTTAGTGTCTCTGTGTTGGACTTTTCAAGGAGTCCCCTGTCCTTGAACTGAGGGACTCAGAACTGGACACAATATTCAAGATGCAGCTTCATTAGGGCACAGAAGAAGGGAGAAGAACCTCTTTTAAACACAACTCTTCTAATACAACCCAGGATACCACTGGCCTTGTTGGCCACAAGGGCACATTGCTGGTTCATGGTCATCCTTCTGTCCACCAGAACACCCAGGTCCCTCTCCTCTGCACTGCTCTCCACAGGTCAGTCCCCAGCCTATACTGATATGTACGGTTGTTCTTTTCCAGGTGCAAGACTCCACACTTGTACTTGTTATATTTAATTTAATTTCTCCCCGCCCAACACCAGGTCCTGGTGAATGCAATACAGCCTTGAGGTGTGCCAGCCTGTAGCAGTTTAGTCTGGGTGCCTTCTGCTGCTGTCACATGGGGTGCACCTCTGGTGCCCTGGGTGTCCAGCCCAATGGGTGGACACAGGAAATAGCGTATTTCATTCCCAAAATGTCCTGCTCCCTATAGATCCAAGTGCAAGGTCTCACACTTCCTCTTTCTTCCCTTGCTGCTCTCGTGGGAGATGCTCCCTATCTGGTAATGGAAGGGGAGTTATCTCAAGGCCTGTTGGGCCTGGCTAGGCCTAATGCCAGGAGGAG
Source organism: Dryobates pubescens (assembly GCF_014839835.1). Classification (NCBI taxonomy): domain Eukaryota; kingdom Metazoa; phylum Chordata; class Aves; order Piciformes; family Picidae; genus Dryobates; species Dryobates pubescens. Next base: position 23,613,596 of record NC_071657.1, on the reverse strand, counting down.
AAGGGGGAAGGGCAATCTCAGATCTGGCCAGCTGAGATTAGCCTAACAGTGGAGGGGGGAAAGAAAGAGCCCCAGGGGTGTTGGGTGTACCCTCAGGTAGGGAGAAGGGGAGTGCTGGGAGGCTTCTGGGTATGCTTTGGGATCTTCTTTGTCACTGTGCTTGTAGCTTCTGTAAAACACTCACTGCTCTTCCATTTAAATTTTCCATCACTTCTGCAATCTATTTGTGTGACTCCCATTTTTTCTGCCCTGATGGGAGACAAGGGAGGATCTGCCTTCAAACTGGGACATTTAATGGTAGCACAGAGGGTGCTTTGCTGTGGGTACTCTACAGATCAGATTGGAGAAGATGGAAAAGTTAAAATGGAAATCTGGGTGTTGTTGATTTTTTTGGTAGTTGGGGCTCATCATGCCACTAGTGCTACATGGAGTAAGTGGGTAGCACTGATTACACAGCAAGCTCAACTGGGGAAACCAAACCACCCAGGAATTCTGGAAGAGATTATGGACTGGCCAGAAGGCAGAGATTTTAGAGCATTGCCTGAGGAAGTGGTTCATGCCCAAGAGGCACCACCATACAATAAGTTATCTGAAGATGAAAGGCCTTATGCCCTGTTTACTGATGGATCTTGTCTTGTGGTAGGAAACCATCAAAAGTGGAAAGCTGTTGAGGCTACTGAAGGGGGAGGTGAATCAATTCAATACGCAGAAGTGAAAGCCATCCATTTGGCTCTAGAGATTGGTGAAAGAGAAAAGTGACCAGTACTTTAACTTTACAAACATTCTTGGATGGTGACTAGTCCCTTGTGGGGATGGCTACAGCAGTGGAAAAAGACCAATTAGCAAGCCTACTTGGGCTGCTTCATTGTAGCAGGACATTGCTGCTTAGGTGGAGAATGTGACTCTGAGGGTACGTCATGTTGATGCTCACATACCTAAAAGTCATGCTAATGAAGATCATCAAAACAATGAACATGCAGACAAGGCTGCCAGTATTGATATAGCTCAAGTGGATCTAGACTGGGAGCGTAAAGGTGAACTGTTTGTAGCTCAATGGGCCCGTGAAACATCAGGACATCTAGGGAGAGAAGCTACATACAGATGGGCTCATGACCGAGGGGTAGACTTGACCATGGAAGCCATTACACAGGTCACACATGGCTGTGAAACCTGTGCTGCAATCAAGAGGGCCACCAGAGCCAAGTCTCTCTGGAACAGAGGGCGGTGGCTGGGTTTTTGCTATGGTGAGGCCTGGCAGATTGACTATATTGGACCACTGCCATGAACACGCCAAGGCAAGTACTACATCCTCACCATGGTAGAAGCAACTACAGGCTGGTTAGAAACATACCCTGTAAATCATGCCACTGCCCAGAACACCATCTTAGGCCTTGAAAGGCAAATCCTGTGGTGACACTATACCCCTGAACAGATCGAGTCTGACAATGAGGCTCACTTCAGGAACAATGCCTTCAGCTCCTGGGCCAAGAAACATGGTATTGAATGGGTGTATCACATTCCCTATCACCCACAAGCATCTGGGAAGGTTGAAAGATACCATGGACTGTTACAGACTATGCTGAAAGCATTGGGTAATGGGGCATGGAGGCACTGGGATGCAAATTTAGCAGAAGCCACTTGGCTGGTTAATTCTTGGGGATCTGCTAACCATCCTGGTCCTGCCCAAACAGAACCCTTGCACACTGTAGGGGGAGATAAAGTCCCTGTAGTACACATGGGAAAGTGGCTAGGAAGGGCAGTGTGGGTTGCTCCTCCCATGGGGAAAGACAAATCCGTTTGTGGGATTGTCTTTGCTCAGGGGCCTGGATGTACTTGGTGGGTAATGAAAAAACTGGGGAGACTCAGTGTGTGCCTCAAAGGGATCTAACACTGGGGGAAAGGTAATTTGGAATGTGAATAATGTGAGTTGCATGTTGCAGAAAGTAATGAAGTAAGAAGAACCCAGACTGATGAAGGCTTGCAAGGATCAAGAGTGACACAGTGGCTGAGACCAACTGGAGTTGGTGTACAAGAACAGAATATCCTGCTTCTCCTGTCTTGAACACTCCCAAGTAACATCTGGAGGAGCAGAAGAACTTTTTTTATTTTTTTTTTAATAGAGGACTGAGACATTGATATAAGTCTCTATATGTTGGATATTCAGATAGTTTAAGTATGCTGATCAGGGTGTGAGTGTAAGCAAGAATTTTATTTTTTTAGTGTAAGAATCAAATGAGATGGTTAAATGTATTGAAATGTGTAGAACCTGAGCGTGACACAAATGGCATGGAATAACAGGCGGAGATTCTATTGGGTTGGACAGAGCTGGAGTTAATTCTCCTCACAGCATCTTTCTAGTGCTGTTTTTTTGCAGGAGTAGTTAATAACACAGCAGTGTTTTGGCTGCTGTTGAATCCAGTATCCAGTCTGTGTCCTTTCAACATTTCCCTGCCCCAAGAGTACATTGAGGGGTGGGCAAAATCTTGGGAGGGGACATGGTTGAGCCAGCTGACTCAGACTGGCCAAAGAGGTATTCCATACCATATGACATGAGCTCAGGTATAAGAATGAAGCGAAGGAAGGAAGTGGGAGGATTCGTCCGTGGTGTCTATCCTCCCAAGTAACCACCAAGCTTAGAGAGCCCTGTTTCCTGAGACTGACCATCATCCTGCTGATGGGAAGTAGAGACTAACAGCTTTCTCTCTGCTTTTTGCTTCCACACGGTCAATCACTGTTTGCTTATTAGTGTTATTAAAATTGCTCCTGTCCTATTACTGGCTTATGCTATATTCACCACCACCCCACCCCCCCCCCCCCCCCGTCCATTTAAGAGGGGGAATGATAGAGTGGCTTTGGTGGGCATCTGGCTTCCAGGACAGGGTCAAAACACCATACAGCCACTACTCCCAGTTTTGTGTCATCAGCAAACCTGCTGACAGTGCCCTCTATTTGCTCATCCAGGTTGCTGATGAACATACTGAATAGTACTGACCCCTGAGGGACCCCACTAGATACAAGTATTGAACTACACTCCATCTCATTGACCACAACTCCCTGACTTCTTTCCTTCAATCAGTTCACAATCCACATGACTACCCAGTCATCCAGACCAAACTTCCTCAGTTTAGCTGTGAGGAGATGGTGTGAAATGCTTTATTGAAATGAAGATAAACCACATCTACTGCTCTCCTATCATCTACCTACCTGGTTATGTCCTCATTAAAGACTATCAGGTTGGTTAATCATGGCTTCCCCCTGGTAAAACCATGTTGACTGCTCCTAATGACCCTCTTACCCTTGATGTACCTAAGGATAGTGCCAAGGATAAGTTGTTCCATTGCCATTGCAGGGATGAAGGTGAGGATGACCAGTCTATAGTTACCTGGATCCTTTTTCTTGCCCTTTTTGAAGATTGGAGTGAGTTTTGATTTCCCTCAGTCCCCAGGAATCTTCCCTGTTCCCCATGACCAGTGGTGATGGAGAGTGGCCTAGCAATGAATTCTGTCAGCTCCCTCAGCACCTATGGATGTGGTGGGCTGAAAATTCCCCCCAACATCAGATTGCCAGACCAGTCCAGGTGGCAGCAAATGAAGCTGTATTTACAATCAACACTACAATCTAAAATGAAATGTAATCAGTATGTACAAAAGATATAGTATTTACAAATATTTACATGTATTTACAATTTATAAACAGCACAAGAACGCCCATGGCCAAAAACCAGGGGAGCTGATTCAGTGGCCTGGCACTTCACTTTCAGAAGCACAGGGCCTTGGTTGACACAGGAGCTCAGTGCACCATAATGCCATTACATAGGGTCCAAGCCTATAACTATTTTGGGAATCACTGGTGGATAACAGGATTCAATTAAGTTGCAGGTTGACGTAAGTTTAATTGGGAAAGAGTGGAAGAAACATATAGGAACAGATACACCTTGTATTTTGGGAATTATTTTCTGAGAGAGACCCTAAGGGCTACAAATGGGCTTTTGGAGTAGCAACTGTAGAAATTGATGGAGGAAAATTGAAGCTGTCCATTAGACCTGAACTTTCAGATGAATCTGCAGTTGTGGGACAACATGAGATAGAGGATATGAAGCTGCCAGTTGCTTCTCAGACTGTGTATCACAGACAATACAGAACCAGCTGTGACTCTTTGATGTCCATTCATAACTTGATTAATCAATTGGAAGGTCAGAATGTCATCAGCAAAATTCACTCAAATTTCAACAGTCCAGTTTGGCCTGTGCAAAAGCCAAATGGAGAATGGCGTCTGACAGTTGACTTCCATGCCCTGAATGAAATAAATCCACCCATGAGTGCAGCAGTAGGAGACATATTGGAACACCAGTGTGAGCTGGAATCCAAAGAGGCAGAATAGAATAGAATAGAATAGAATAGAATAGAATAGAATAGAATAGAATAGAATAGAATACACCAGGTTGGAAGAGACCTTCAAGATAGTGTCCAACCTATCATCCAACATCACCTAATCAACTAAACCATGCAACCAAGCACCCCATCAAGTCTCCTCCTGAACACCTCCAGTGATGGTGACTCCACTACCTCTTCGGGCAGCCCATTCCAATGGGCAATCACTCTCTCTGTGTAAAACTTCCTCCTAACCTCCAGCCTAAACCTTCCCTGGCGCAGCCTGAGACTGTATCCTCTTGTTCTGGTACTGGTTGCCTGGGGGAAGAGACCAACCTCTACCTGTCTACAACCCCCCTTCAGGCAGTTGTAGAGAGTAATAAGGTCACCCCTGAGTCTCCTCCTCTCCAGGCTAAGCAACCCTAGCTCCCTCAGTCTCTCCTCATAGGGCTTGTGCTCCAAGCCCCTCCACCAACTTTGTTGCCCTTCTCTGGACACGCTCCAGCAAGTCAACATCCTTCCTAAAATGAGGAGCCCAGAACTGGACACAGGACTCAAGGTGCGGCCTAACCAGTGCAGTGTACAGGGGCAGAATGTCCTCCCTGTTCCTGCTGGCCACGCTGTTCCTGATGCAGGCCAGGATGCCATTGGCCCTCCTGGCTGCCTGGGCACATTGCAGGCTCATGTTCAGTCTACCATTGACCAGCACCCCCAGGTCCCTCTCTGCCTGGCCACTCTCCAGCCACTCTGACCCCAGCCTGTAGCTCTGCATGGGGTTGTTGTGGCCAAAGTGCAGAACCCAGCACTTGGATGTGTTAAATCTCATGCCCTTGGATTCTGCCCATTTGTCCCGCTTGTCGAGGTCCCTCTGCAGAGCCTCTCTACCCTCCAGCAGATCAACTTCTGCCCCCAGCTTGGTATCATCAGCAAATTTACTGATGATGGACTCAATGCCCTCATCCAGATCATCAGTAAAGATGTTAAGGAGCACAGGGCCTAGTTCTGATCCCTGTGGCACACCACTATTGACTGGCCGCCAGCTGGATGTGGCACCATTCATCACCACTCTCTGGACTCGGCCCTCCAGCCATTTCCTAACCCATTGCAGTGTGCTCCTGTCCAAGCCATGGGCTGACAGCTTGGCCAGGAGTTTGCTGTGGGGGATGGTGTCAAAGGCCTTGCTGAGGTCCAGGTAGACTACATCCACAGGCCTCCCCATATCCACCAGGCCACTCACCTGATCATAGAAGGAGATCAGGTTGGTCAGGCAGGACCCACCCTTCCTACATCCATGCTGGCTGGGCCTGATCCCTTGGCCATCCTGGAAGTGCTGTGTGATTGCACTCAAGATGACCTCTTCCATAATCTTGCCTAGCACTGAGGTCAGGCTGTCAGGCCTAGAATTCCCTCGCTCATCCAACCAGTCCTTCTTGTGGGTGGGTACCACGTTGGCCAGCTTCCAGTCCTCTGGGATGTCTCCAGTGAGCCAGGACTGCTGAAAAATGATGGAGATTGGCTTGGCCAGCACATCTGCCAGCTCTCTCAGCACCCTAGGATGGATCCCATCTGGTCCCATGGACTTGTGGGGATCCAAGCAGCTGAGCAGATCTCCACCCCATTCTGGAACAGAGTAAATCTATGCTGCTTCCTGGCTCCTTCTACCGGCTCTGCAGATGGTATGCTACCACAGACATTTCTAATGCTTTCTTCTCTATTCCCATAGCAGAGGAACTCAGGCCTCAGTTTGCCTTTCCCTGGAGAGGAATCCAGCACGCATTTAATCATTTGCCCCAGGCATGGATTCACAGCTCAGGCATCTGCCATGCAGTGTTTTGGAGAAAGGTGGTGCTCCAGAACACATCCAGTTCATCGATGACCTCATTGCATGGGGTAAAACTGCTGAAGAAGTCTTCGAGAAAGGTAACAAAATCATTAACATTCTCTTGAAAACAGGTTTTGCCATTAAGTGAGACAAGGTGACAGGACCTGCCAGAGAGATCCAGTTTGTGGGATTCAAGTGGCAAGATAGTCCTATGGCATGAGATTTAACACATCCAAGTGCCGGGTTCTGCACATTGGCCACAGCAACCCCATGCAGAGCTACAGGCTGGGGTCAGAATGGCTTGAGAGCAGCCAAGTACAAAGGGACCTGGGGGTGCTGGTCGATGGTAGACTGAACATGAGCCAGCAGTGTGCCCAGGCAGCCAAGAGGGCCAATGGCATCCTGGCCTGCATCAGGAGCAGGGAGGTCATTCTCCCCCTGTGCGCTGCACTGGTTAGGCTGCACCTCGAGTACTGTGTCCAGTTCTGGGCCCCTCAGTTTAGGAAGGATGCTGTCTTGGTGTCCAGAGAAGGGCAATGAAGTTGGTGAGGGGCTTGGCAAGCCCTATGAGGAGAGGCTGAGGGAACTTGGGTTGCTTAGCCTGGAGGAGACTCAGGGGTGACCTTATTACTCTCTACAACTACCTGAAGGGAGGTTGTAGACAGACGGATGTTGTTCTCTTCTCCCAGGCAACCAGCACTAGAACAAGAGGACATAGTGTCAGGCTGCACCAGGGGAGGTTTAGGCTCAATGTGAGGATGTCAGGAAGAAGTTCTACACAGAGAGAGTGATTGCCCATTGGAATGGGCTGCCTGGGCTTGTGGTGGAGTCACCGTTATTGGAGGTGTTCAGGAGGAGACTTGATAGGGTGCTTGGTTGCATGGTTTAGTTGATTAGGTGGGTGGGGTGATAGGTTGGATGCGATGATTCTATTCTATTCTATTCTATTCTATTCTATTCTATTCTATTCTATTCTATTCTATTCTATTCTATATATATATTTGAAAGAAAATTTTTTGCCTTTCTACTTCCAAACCTACTCCAAATTATTTCTTGGTAGATTTGCTCCTTCCCTTTTCTTTTTTCCCTCTCAGTTGAGGAAAGGGGTGAGGGGGTGAGCGGGGTAGGGATTCTTAGCCTTGACCCCCATCTGAGCTCTTAGATCCTAGTTAAGGCTCAAATCACCACAATATTTTGGCACTCAGACATGGGGCTTGGAAATTTATATTCTATTTGGAAAGTAATAGTTTGTTTGAAAGAAAGGGATTGGAAGCAGAGATGTCAATTTTGAAGACTCTGGTGTTCCAAGCTTTTGTATGGGTATTTGGCTGGATCATTTGACCCATATCTACAAACTAAAAACTTACCATGTCATGTGGTTAATGATAGAGATGCTGGTCAACTAGATAAAAACTTGAACAATGAAGCTGGGCATGTATCTCCTGAATTCTTTGAATTTTACTGGCAGTGGTAACTTCTCTAACATAGGAAATTTCCTGAAGTGAGCTATGGAACCAACAGTGTGGATAAAAAATGTCTGTGATGGAAAATTGCCTATCATTACAATATGCTCTATGTTCTTAAATATAATCTTTATGGGCATTTGCTGTGACCATGCTGGGTGGGCATAGCACTAACACATTAAGAGCTCTTTGCAGGGTGATAAGGTAGTCCTTTGTAAGCTTTAACGACCAGGTGGGTGTGTGCTGTGAGCATTATAAGCACTGTGTAAACAACAAGAGGGAGGGCTTGGGTTGTAGGGAGTGTGGCAGATCTCAGCCTGGGCCCCAGGCACAAGGGTTTGCCCCACCACCAGCAGTTCCACATTTAACCCCTGATGCTCCTGCCCATGCAGTTTCTCTAGAACATGTCACCACACACAGGAAAAGGAGGTAAAAATCATCTCCAAACACAGATGGTGAGGAAAGCATGTCGGCAGGGCCTAGCACCTCACAGAACCCAGTGGTGGATGAGGAGGACTCAGATCAGGAAACAATAACTCTTACATCTCTGCCCAGAAAGAAATTAAGGCAAACTTGCCTGGATAACGCACAGAAACAGGGTGAGCCAATACTAAGGTGGGCCCTGAGATGCTGGGACAAGGGGGTGAACACGGAGGACCTGGATAAGAGGGAGGCAAAGCTTTTAGGCTCCCTGACTCGTGATGCTGGTCTGGACAAAGAGCCAAACTCGATGGAATGCACACTCTCTGGGCCCAGATCCTCAATGTCATAAAGAGCCAGTACCATTCAAAAGATGACCTGCCCTGGGGCCCAATTAGATGGACAACTATGGAACAGGGCATTAGGTAACTGAGACAGATAGCTGTGCTGGAAATAATTTATGGAAAGGGCCAGCTCACTTCGGACCCAGATGAGATGCCCATGAGATAGCCCTTTGTAAAGAAACTCACACAGCATGCCCCTCAAAAACATGCTCACACATTAGGAGGGATACTCCTGACTGGACAGGATGGAAGTCCTAAAATTGTCTGAGAGTTTGCTAATGATTTAAGGGAATATGAGCACAGTGTAAATCGGAAACCCCTAATCTCAGCCATAGAAACTATGGCTAAAGACATGTGATGGGTTACGCCAATCCCGAAAGCAGGAGCCAGGAGGGCTTGTGAGAACTTTGCTCTCCCTGGAGGGTGTTTTCCCCACTGGGGAACTGAGTTAGTCTGTTCCACTCCCCCATCCTGTCCAGCAAGCCTATAAAATGGAAGATATTGCAGCCATCTCTCTCTCGGCTCCTACCTTGCCTGGATGAGAGGACTGCTGCTGCCTTCCTGCTTCTCTGCCACGTGGTCAGGCCTGGTTCTCCTCCCTGTTACATCCACACCTCTTCAAAGGACTGGTTTTGTATTCATATTTTCCCCGTCCATCCTTGTTCCTTACCCTTGTGAACCCTTCTTGTTACTATATATATATATACACATCTAAAATAAAGAGAAGCAAAGTAAAAGGGCCTGCCAGGGAGATCCAGTTCACAGTATCACAGTATCACCAAGGTTGGAAGAGACCTCAAAGATCATCAAGTCCAACCTGTCACCACAGACCTCATGACTAGAAAATGGCACCAAGTGCCACGTCCAATTGCCTCTTGAACCCTTCCAGGGATGGTGACTCCACCACCTCCCTGGGCAGCCCATTCCAATGGCGAACGACTCTCTTTGTGAAGAACTTTCTCCTCACCTCGAACCTAAACTTCCCCTGGGGCAGCTTGAGACTGTGTCCCCTTGTTCTGGTACTGGTTGCTAGAGAGAAGAGACCAAATCCCTCCTGGCTACAAGCCCCCTTCAGGTAGTTGTAGAGAGCAATGAGGTCTCCCCGGAGCCTCCTCTTCTCCAGGCTAAACAATCCCAGCTCCCTCAGCCTCTCATATTGGGCTTGTGCTCAAGGCCTCTCACCAGCCTCGTTGCCCTTCTCTGGACATGTTCAAGTGTCTCGATGTCCTTCTTAAACTGAGGGGCCCAGAACCGGACACAGTACTCAAGTTGTGGCCTGACCAGTGCAGAGTACAGGGGTACAATGACCTCCCTGCTCCTGCTGGCCACGCTATTCCTAATGCAGGCCAGGATGCCATTGGCCTTCTTGGCCACCTGGACACACTGATGGCTCATGTTTAGGCAGCTGTCAGTCAGCATCCCCAGGTCCCTCTCTGTTTGGCAGCTCTCCAGCCACTCCAACACCAGCCTGTAGCTCTGCATGGGGTTGTTGTGGCCAAAGTGCAGCACCTGGCACTTGGATTTGTTGAATGCCATCCTGTTGGACTCTGCCCATCTGTTCAGTCGGTCAAGGTGCCTCTGCAGTTCCTGGGTGTGAGATGGCAAGATGGCTTTTGCCACATCCCTCAGGAGGCGGTGAACAGGGTAGCCACTGTGGGGCAACCCATGAACAAGAAAGAGACATAGTCCTTTTTGGGTCTTGTGGGCTTCTGGGTCAAATAGTGAAACCTCTCTTCCATATAACATGGAAGAAAAATGATTCTGTATGGGGACCTGAGCAACAGGTAGCATACAACCAGATAAATTGATAGGTGGTCCATGTTAGGGCTCTGGGACCTTTTCAAACTGGAATAGAGATCAAGAATGTGCTGTACACTGTGGCCAGTGAGAATGGTCCTATGTGGAGCTTGTGGCAGAAGGCTCCTGGTGAAACCAGGGACAAGCCCCTAGGTTTCTGGATTATGGGGTACAAAGGCTCCAAGGCCAACTACACCGCAACAAAGAAGGAAATCCTATCTGCCAATGAGGGTGTCTGGGCTGCCTCTGAGGTAATTGGGACTGAGTCACCACTATTTCTAGCTCCAAGTCTTGCAGTCCTGACCTGGATGTTCAAAGGGAGAGGTTCAACCCCACGTCATGCCACAAATGCCACCTGGAGTAAGTGGATGGCCCTGATAATTCAGCAAGCTTGGATGGGGAGCTTCAAATGCCCCAGCATAGTGGAAGTCGTCACCAACTGGCCAGAGGGTGCTGACTTTGGAATGCCACCAGAGCACACAGTGACTCATGCAGAGGAGGCTCCCCTATCTAATGATCATCCTGGCAATGAGAAAGGCTATGCTCTATTTACAGATGGATCCTGCTGGATTGTGGAAAGCAAGCGGAGATGGAAGGCAGCTGTCTGGAGCCCAACAAGGCAAGCAGCAGAAGTAAGGGATGGACAAGGTGAATCCAGTCAGTATGCAGAGGTAAAGCTGTCCAGCTGGCCCTGGATATAACAGAACGAGAGAACTGGCCAGTGCTGTACCTCTATACTGACTCCTGGATGGTAGTCAATGCCTTTTGGGGGTGGCTGAAGGAATGGAGGAGGAACGGGTGGCAAAGAAAAGGGAAGCCTGTTTGGGCCGCTGACCTGTGGCAAGACATCGCTGCCTACCTGGACAGGCTGCCAACAAAGGTGCAACACATCGATGCACACATCCCCAAGAGCAGAGTCACTGAGGAACACAAGCACAACCACCAAGCAGACCTGGCTGCTAAAATCTCCCAAATAGACTTGGACTAGGAACACAAGGGTGGGTTGCTCTTAGCTCGCTGGGCCCATGACACTACCAGCCACCAAGGGAGAGATGCCATATATTGGAGGGATCAGAGCAGATCAGTGAACATCTCTATGGAGGCCATCTCACAGGTCATCCATGAGTGTGACATCTGTGCTGCCATCAAGTAGGTTAAGTGCATGAAGCCTCCCTGGTATGAAGGGAGATGGTCGAAATATAAGAACGGATAGGCCTGGCAGACTGACCACATCACCCTTCCTCGGTCTCACAGTGGCAAGCAGCACATACTGACCATGGTGGAGGCAAGTACAGGGTGGCTGGAAACCTACCCAGTACCTCATGCCACTGCTCACAACACCATTCTGGGCCTAGAGAGACATGTCCTGTGGAGGCACGGCACTCCCGAGAGGATTGAATCAGACAATGGAACCCATTTCAAGAAGCACCTCATAAGGGACTGGGCAAAAGAACATGGGATTGGGTGGGTTTACCACATCCCATATCATGCACCAGCTGCGGGGAAGGTTGAGTGTTACAATGGCTTGCCAAAGACCACCCTAAAAGCCATTGGGGATGGAACCTTTAGGAACTGGGAAAAACTCCTAGCTCAAACCACTTGGTTACTGAACAGCAGAGGAACTGTAAACTGAGATGGTCCTGCTCAGTCTGACCTGCTGCAAGTGGTGGATGGAAATGGAGCTCCTGTGATTTCTGATAAAAACATGCTGGGGAAGTCAGTGTGGGTTTTCCCTACTGCTGGTGGGGGAAACCAGCCCAAGGGGTGGTCTCAGCTGAGGGGCCTGGTCACACATACTGGGTCATGTTAGAAACTGGGGACATTCAGTGTATCCCACAGCGGAATGTAACTCTGGCTGAGAGGGGATAAACTCATGGGGCAACACAGAACAAGGTAATAGAGTCAGTGTATAACAGTTATAAGTTCTTCAAAGTTTTTTTCTCTTGTAGTTAAATACCAGTCTAGCATCTAGGACTCAATATGAACACACCGCACACCAACCCAGAGAGCTGCATCTCACCTGCACCTGTTCCTGATGTCCCTACAGCAATGGACTGTTCCTTTCTTTCCCTTTCAAAGACAGACTGATTCCTGATTTCTCTCCACATCCCAGCCCAGCTCCAGCACCAACTACCTTGGCCAGCACCAGAAAGGGAGAGACTGCTCTGAGAGAGTGCCAGGATGAAAAAGGGACTTGAATCGAGGATACAAGTACATGGAATACATAGAATACATAGAATAAACCAGGTTGGAAGAGACCTTCAAGATCATCACATCCAACCCATCAACCAATCCAACACCACCCAAACAACTAACCCACGGCACCAAGCACCCCATCAAGTCTTCTCCTGAAAACCTCCAGTGATGGCGACTCCACCACCTCCCCAGGCAGCCCATTCCAATGGGCAATCACTCTTTCTGTATAGAACTTTTTCCTAACATCCAGATTGAACCTCCCCTGGCACAGCCTGAGACTGTGTCCTCTTGTTCTGGTACTGGCCGCCTGGGAGAAGAGACCAACGGCCACACCAACATCCGTCTGTCTGCAACCTCCCTTCAGGTAGTTGTAGAGAGCAATAAGGTCACCCCTGAGTCTCCTCCTCTCCAGGCTAAGCAACCCCAGCTCCCTCAGCCTCTCCTCGTAGGGCTTATGTTCCAAACCCCTCACCAACTTTGTTGCTCTTCTCTGGACTCGTTCCAGCAAGTCAACATCCTTCCTAAACTGAGGAGCCCAGAACTGGACACATTACTCGAGGTGCGGCCTAACCAGTGCAGTGTACAGGGGCAGAATGACCTCCCTGCTCCTGCTGGCCACACTGTTCCTGATGCAGGCCAGGATGCCATTGGCCCTCTCAGATGCCTGGGCACACTGCAGGCTCATGTTTAGTCTACCGTCAACCAGCACCCCCAGGTCCCACTCAGCCTGACTGCTCTCCAGCCACTCTGACCCCAGCCTGTAGCTCTGCATGGGGTTGTTGTGGCGAAAGTGCAGAACCCGGCACTTGGATGTGTTAAATCTCATGCCGTTGGATTCTGCCCATCTGTCCAGCCTGTCGAGGTCCCTCTGCAGAGCCTCTCTACCCTGAGAGGCTCTACCCTGCAGATCAACTCCTGCCCCCAGCTTGGTGTCGTCAGCAAATTTACTGATGATGGACTCAATGTCCTCGTCCAGATCATCAATAAAGATGTTAAAGAGCATGGGGCCCAGTACTGATCCCTGGGGCACACCACTAGTGACTGGCTGCCAGCTGGATGTGGCACCATTCACCACCACTCTCTGGGCTCGGCCCTCCAGCCACTTCCTAACCCATCGCAGTGTGCTCCTATCCAAGCCATGGGCTGACAGCTTGGCCAGGAGTTTGCTATGGGGAACGGTGTCAAAGGCCTTGCTGAGGTCCAGGTAGACTACATCCACAGGCCTCCCCACATCCACCAGGTGGGTCACCTGATCATAGAAGGAGATCAGGTTGGTCAGGCAGGACCTGCCCTTCCTAAACCCATGCTGGCTGGGCCTGATCCCTTGGCCATCCTCTAAGTGTTGCGTGATTGCACTCAGGATGACCTGTTCCATAATCTTTCCTGGCACTGAGGTCAGGCTGACAGGCCTGTAATTCCCTGGCTCATCCAACCGGCCCTTCATGTGGATGGGTACCACGTTGGCCAGCTTCCAGTCATCTGGGATCTCTCCAGTGAGCCAGGACTGATGAAAAATCATGGAGATTGGCTTGGCCAGCTCATCTGCCAGCTCTCTCAGCACCCTAGGATGGATCCCATCTGGTCCCATGGACTTGAGGGGGTCTAAGCTGCTGAGGAGAGCTCCTATCACTTGCTCATGGAACACAGGGAAACTATGCAGCTCCCTGGCTCCTTCTGCCAGCTCTGCAGGCCAGCTGTCTGGTAGACGTTCTTTCCCACTAGTAAAAATTGAGGTAAAGAAGGTATTAAGTACCTCTGCCTTTTCCTCATCCTGTGATACAACATTTCCCTCCATGACAACCAAGGAGTGGAGGTTGTCCCTGCCCTTCCTCTAGCTATTAATATATTTATAGAAGGACTTTTTGTTCTCCTTCACATCAGAGGCCAGTTTAAGTTCCAAATCTGCTTTTCCCTCCCTAATTTTCTTCCTACATGCCCTAGCAACATCTTTAAACATTCCATGGGTTGCCTCACCTTTCTTCAAAAGATGATACACCCTCTTTTTTCCCCTTAGTTCTATTAAAAGTTCATTATACAACCAGGTTGGCCATCTGCCCCGGCGGCTCCTTTTCCGGCACATTGGCACAGCCTGCTCCTGAGCCTTCATCAGTTCTTTCTTGAAGTAGGTCCAGCCCTCCTGGACCCCTTTATTTTTAAGGGCTTTCTCCCAAGGAACCCTCTGAATTATTTCCTTGAGCAACCTGAAGTCCGCCCTCCGGAAGTCCAGAGTGGAGGTCTTCTTGCTGCCCCTCTTAGTTTGACCAAATACCGAAAATTCAATTATCTCATGGTTGCTGGCCCCTAAACAGCCTCCGACCACATCACCCACCAGCCCTTCCCTGCTGGTGAAGAGGAGGTCAAGCATAGCCTTGCCCCTGGTAGGCTCACGCAGCACCTGGGAAAAGAAGCTGTCCTCCATGCAGTCTAAGAACCTCCTAGACTGCCTCCTCTCTGCTGTGTTGAGATCCCAGCAGATGTCAGGCAGGTTGAAGTCGCCCATAAGGACAAGGTCAGGAGATCTTGAGACAGCCTTAAGCTGTCTATAGAATGCTTCGTCAACATCATCCTCCTGGTTGGGTGGTCTATAACAGACTCCAACCAGGATGTCTGCCCTACTGGTCTTCCCTCTAATTCTTGCCCACAAGCATTCAACCTGATTGTCCCTAATCTCTAGCTCAATGGCATCTACTGCCTCCCTGATGTACAGGGCCACCCCTCCACCCCTTCTTCCTTGTCTATCTCTCCTGAAGAGCCTGTAGCCATCAATTGCAACACTCCAGTCATGTGAGCTATCCCACCACGTCTCTGTGATGGCAACTACGTCATAACTTTCCTGCTGTAACAAGGCTTCCAGCTCTTCTTGTTTGTTTCCCATGCTTCGTGCATTAGTGTACATGCACCTCAGCTGGGCTGCTGGTTTGGCCTCTGACCCTAGCTTACTGCCCCCAGACTCCTGCCTGAGGGGACTAGTTTCAGCCCCTTCCCCCTTCGAAACTAGTTTAAAGCCCTGTCGATGAGAGCTGCCAGTTCCCTCCCCAGAATCTTTTTACCTTTGGGGGACAGGCCATTCTCATATACTGTGACCTTTCCCCTTCTTTGGGACAGAAGTACTCCATCTGTTGCCAGGTGGCCTGGTGCAGTAGAAAGTTTACCAAGATCAAAAAACCCAAAATTCTTTTGTCTGCACCAGCCTCTAAGCCACTTGTTGATTATGGCTGCTGTCCTGTTCCTTGTGGTATTCCCTCCTGCAACTAAGGGTATTGATGAAAAAATTATTTGAGCACCTGACCCCTCAACCAGATCTCCCAGGGCCCTGAAATCATTTTTGATAGCCCTGGGAGTTCTGATTACAACATCATCATTCCCATACCACATGTCACGATTGGGTGAAGGGGCTGTGACAGGAGAGTGGAAGTGGAACAGAACAGAGGGGTGGATTGTGATGGGTTACAGCCACCCTGGTATATATATTATAATCATTTATATATAGAATTATAATTACCACAGTATCAACAAGGTTGGAAGAGACCCCAAGGATGGAGTCCAACCTGTCACCACAGACCTCATGACTAGACCATGGCACCAAGTGCCACGTCCAATCCCCTCCTGAACACCTCCAGGGATGGTGACTCCACCACCTCCCTGGGCAGCCCAGTCCAATGACAAATGACTCGTTATATGAAGAACTTTGTCCTCACCTCAACTCTAAACCTCTCCTGGTGCAGCTTGAGCCTCTCCCCTTGTTCTGGTGCTGGTTGCCTGGGAGAAGAGACCAACCCCTTCCTGGCTACAACCTTTTTTTTTAAAAAAAAAAATCCTTGAGTACTGTGTCCAGTTCTCCTTGAGTACTGTGTCCAGTTCTGGGCCCCTCAGTTTAGGAAGGACATCGAGACACTTGAACGTGTCCAGAGAAGGGCAACAAGGCTGGTGAGAGGCCTTGAGCACAAGCCCTATGAGGAGAGGCTGAGGGAGCTGGGATTGTTTAGCCTGGAGAAGAGAAGGATCAGAGGTGACCTCATTGCCCTCTACAACTACCTGAAAGGTGGTTGTAGACAGGAGGGGGTTGGTCTCTTCTCCCAGGCAACCAGCACCAGAACAAGGGGACACAGTCTCAAGCTGTGCCAGGGGAGGTTTAGACTCGAGGTGAGGAAGAAGTTCTTCACTGAGCGAGTCATTCATCACTGGAATGGGCTGCCCAGGGAGGTGGTGGAGTCACCGTCCTTTGAGGTGTTCAAGGGGAGATTGGACGTGGCACTTGGTGCCATGGTCTAGTTGTGAGGTCTGTTGGAACAGGTTGGACTTGATGATCCTTGGGGTCTCTTCCAACCTTAGTTACTGTGACACTGTGATACTGTGAACCACCTTTCAGGTAGTTGTAAAGAGCAATGAGGTCACCCCTGAGTCTCCTCTTCTGCAGGCTAAACAATCCCAGCTCCCTCAGCCTCTCCTCATAGGGCTTGTGCTCAAGGCCTCTCACCAGCCTTGCTGCCCTTCTCTGGACACGTTCAAGTGTCTCGATGTCCTTCTTAAACTGAGGGGCCCAGAACTGGACACAGTACTGTGACCATTTGAGACTGTGCCTTTAAGAGAGAGACAGTGTTGGGAACACTCTGGCTGAATGTTTTGGTACCAGAATGAAAATACTCTGATATTCTAAATGAATTTCATTGGTAGATGGGCAGAATGCAACTTTAAGTTTTAGGGCAGTTAGAATTTTTCGGAGTTTCAGTCTGTTCTGCAGTTTCAGCCTGCTCTGCCGTGCCAGCCTGATCTTCTTCTCTGCTTGTCTGCTTCTCAGAAAACTAGCTGGAGCTGACCTTGATATAAGCAAAACTAATTCTCCATGTGCTTTTGAAGCCTTATAACATCTCTTTCCCTTACTAACTGCCTTTCTTTCTCTCTCTAACCCCTTTTTGGGAAAAAAGGGAGGTAGGGGGGGAGAGAGGGGGTTACAGGGAGGGAAACCCTCCCTGAGGAGGGAATTTTGTTGTGTTATTGTTCTTTGCTGTATATTTCTGTATATATTTTTGCAAATACTCTATAAATCGTGTTACATATAACCTGCATTCCATATATGCTTGTAAATATAGCTTTGCTTCTCTGTCTGAGTCTAGCTGTGGTTTCTTACTCTGTGGGGGAGGGAGAGCTAGGCCCTCTCTCAACCTACCACAAGTACTCAAGGTGTGGCCTAACCAATGCAGAGTATAGGGGCACAATGACTTCCCTGCTCCTGCTGGCCACACTATTTCTAATGCAGGCCAGGATGCCATTGGCCTTCATGGCTGCCTGGGCACACTGCTGGCTCATGTTTAGGCAGCTGTCAATCAGCACCCCCAGGTCTCTCTCTGGCAGCTTTCCAGCCACTCTGACCCCAGCCTGTAGCTCTGCATGGGGTTGCCGTGGCCAAAGTGCAGCACCCGGCACTTGGACTTGTTAAATGCCATCCCGTTGGACTCCGCCTATCTGTCCAGACGGTCGAGATCCCTCTGCAGAGCCCTTCCACAGTCTAACTGACCAACATCTGCTCCTAACTTGGTGTCATCAGCAAATTTGCTGATGACTGACTCAATTCTCTCATCCATATCATCAATGAAGATGTTAAAGAGGATGGGGCCCAGTACTGATCCCAGTACTGATTATTGTTATTTTTATATATATATATTGTATAAAGGAATTTTTTTGCCTCTCTACTTCCAAACCAACTCCAAATTATTTCTTGGTAGATTTGCTCCTTCCCTTTTCTTTTTTTCCTCTTGATTGGGAAAGAAGAGGGGGCACAGCAGGGAAGGGATTCTTAGACTTGGTCCCGATCTGAGCTCTTAAATCCCAGTTAAGGCTCAAACCACCACACCTTCCTAGATAAATTCACCCCATCAAGCAGGTCAAGTGCAGTGAAAGTTGCCACTTGATCAAAGAACCCAAAATTCCTCTGCTGCCACCATCCCTCAAGCCAATTGTTGATGGCATGAGTTCTCCTGTTCACCTCAGTGTACACCCCTGCCACTGAGGAAACTGAGCAGAACACTCTCATCAGCTCCCGCCCCAATAATCACATGAGGGCCTTGAATTCTTTTTTGATTGTCCTGGTGCTCTTCTTATCAGTCTCATCACTTCCAGCTTGGATTGCCAGCAATGGGTAATAGTCAGTGGGCTGGATTAATTTGGGTAGTCTTGTGATGTCCCTTAACTGGGCCCCATGTAGGCAGCAGATTTCCCTGTGGGACGGGTTGGGATGATATATGGGTCCCTCTGTTCCCCTCAGGAGAGAGTCACCAACAACTATAACCCTTCTCTTTATCTTTATGGTGCTGGTCCTTATAGTTAGTGGGGACTGCTTTGCCTTAGGCATCTCCTCAGGTGGTTCCTCTTCAGCCCTCTCATCCACATTGCCTTCGGCCTGCAGGGCCTCATGCTTATTGCGCAAGGGGAATGGGGGAAGTGAACAGGGCCGGGATGGATTCCCCATGCTTCTCCTAACAGGGGCCTATATCCATCCCCCCCTGTTTCTGGGGGTGCCTCCCCCAACAGGGGAGGTCTGCAAAGCCTGCTCCCACATGTCTAACTCCCTTTCACATTCCCATATAGTCCTGAGCCTTACTACTTCATCCTTCAGTTCAGCCACTTCATGCTTAAGCTCAGCCACCAGGTTAAGGAGAAAATTCGCTAGTTACACCTGACACAGATGTTGTCTCCTTCACCCTCCATTCCAAGTGCCAAGCTCCAGCACTCTCTATAGCTAGCAGCCTGGACACTTGCATGTTTACGTGCCAACTCTCTCTGGGTACCTATTGTTCTTCTAATAGTGTTTGGCTGAGTTGTTACCGTGGTTTAGGGGGTTTATTGTTAGTTGTTATAAATATATATTCCACCTAATTACTATAATTTATCTGAGTTACCACAGAGGCTTCTGTACTCTGTCAGCTGACCTGGCACATGCAATTGGGCAAGAAGCTTAGCTCTCCAGCCAAAATGGCATCATGTGCTCAGCCCCACCAGCTTTTAAAATTCCTGTGGCTGACATCACAATCTCAAGCAGGCACATGGGAAGATGACTCTGCTGAACTTCACTGTCTGCCAGGGATTCTTCCAACCTGAAAAGCCCCAAAAACAAACCAAAAGAGAAAGATCTCAGCTGAAGCACACTGGTCTTGGTGCTGGTCCCAATCAGCTCTCCAGCCAAAATGAATGGACAGTATTAGCAAGTAATGCAATTGTTTAGAAATGGTAGTTTTAGGATGTACCTTTGCATTTTTTAAAAGTTCTTTAACAAAAAGTGGTAAAATGTAAAACAATCACTATTTGGTGTAAAAAAGGAAAATAATGATAGTTCTAAATGATCCCATTGGAGAGGTATCTACACTAAGAATTCATTTGCAAAACAATCTCTCTTTTCACTTCTTCAGCTCTATCTCTTGGCTTTGCTGACCTTGACTGTATCACTTTTTGTTATGAACCCACCTAAGGTATCATCTAACAAGGCACCCATCTCTTTCTTGAAATTGTGGACATCTGATGTATCAAGAGGGACAGTGACAAATCCTATTCCTCCTCCATTCCCCGCCCCCCCCCCCCCCCCCCTCCCTAGGCACTTCTCTGAGTGGATGTAAACCTATATTAACTTCCTCTTGGTCATGCCAAACCTTGCTTGTTGTTTGAGGTGGCAAACAAGCAGAAAGGGGACTGTCAGTTGCAGGGGACCCCTGTTCTGGTTCTGGTAAGATGGTGATGAGTTATCCAAAGGTTCACATTTCTCCTTTTCCTTGTCCTTATCCTCAGTTGTTAGTGTAAATATGGGAACAGGGGTAGGGTGTGAAGCCCTAATCCAAACAGCAGCATAGTCAGATTCTCCCTTACTAAAACACTTTTTAGAATTCACATGATGGTTCAAAGCTTGGCAAATATCCCAGGCAGCCAGTACCAGAACAAGAGGACACAGTCTCAGGCTGCACCAGGGGAGGCTTAGGCTGGATGTTAGGAAGAAGTTCTATACAAAGACAGTGACTGCCCATTGGAATGGGCTGCCTGGGGGGGTGGTGGAGTCACCATCATTGAAGGTGTTCAGGAGGAGACTTGATGGGGTGCTTGGTGCCATGGTTTAGTTGATTAGGTGGGTTGAATTGGTTGATGGGTTGGACGTGATGATCTTGAAGGTCTCTTCCAACCTGGTCTATTCTATTCTATTCTATTCTACAAATCCAATCCTCAAAAAATCCAAATATGGGTGAAAACACGTATGGTCTAAATGTTTTTTTTGGCCAAAATTGCATACAGTAGTAAACCATTTGTTCCTTTGATTTTCCTTTTCTCAGCTCATCATCATGCCAATATTGTAACATGATCCCTAACGCACACTCTGGGGGAATGGGGGGGCATTCTGATTACTTGCTTTTCTTTTGTCCCATTCTTCTAATCACTAATCACTGACCAGGGACCGAACCCGAGCCGCAGGAGTGAGAGTGCCAGCTCTGAGCCACTAAATGCTAAACCACCAGGATCTCTTGGTTACCACAAAGCAAATGCTACGTTCCTCCACAGTGCCAGTCCTGCTCCCTGTGAACGACCAACCCCTCATTGTGCCAATCCCTTGCAAAAGTCAGAACAGCAGAAAAAAAAACTCCCAGATGCCACAGCCCAGGTGTCCCCACCCTCTTGCAGAAGTCCGAGACTGTGGAAGCCAAAAACTCCCGAACCAGGTCCCTCTGGAAACCGGGATGTCAACCCCACAAGTGTAACTGCCCCACAGGCCCCCACAGTTCAGGCCCCTCAAGGAACCGACTGCAGGATACCAAGTTCTCCCGAACCAGGTCCCTCAAACTGAGGTCCCTCCGGAAACTGGGATGTCAAACCTGCGTATGTAACTGCGCTGTGAGCCCCCATGGTTCAGGCCCCTCAAGAAACTGATCGCAGGATACCAAAAACTCCTGAACCATGTCCCTCACTGCCGTAACACCGGAAACCAGGACACCAAACCCACGAATGCCAGAGCGACACAGGCCACCATGGCCCTGGCCCCTCTAGAAACCAGACTGCAGGATACCAAAATCTCCCTAACCAGGCCCCTCATTGCCGGAACACCAGAAACCAGGACGCAGCGCTGGTAGCCAGATTCCTACAGAGGACCAGTCTCCACAGCCCCGATACTGTGGAAACAATGCTGCCCCTCACAGCCTGAATTCTCCAGGCCTGTGAAGACCTCCTGGCTACCACCGGGAATCCTGGAATCCCCACCCACAGTGAAATTCCAGAATGCCCATAGCCAGGAGTTCCTCTACCCAGACTCACTGAATGGCCTAGATCCTGTGCACAGAGCCTTCACAGGGGTAACACTGCCAACTGAACTATGACAAAAAGAGGGGAAAAAAAATTTTTAAAAATTCTCTTGCTTGCTCATATGTGAGTTTGGAAAGTGCTGCCTCCTGATCTTCCCAATCACCAATGAAGCCACCAAACAGTGGGGGCTCTCTTCATTGGGAGTTCAGAAAACAGAAGTTCAAGTGGACTTTCCCGGCCAACGCACCAGAATTGTTATGAACTGGCCACACAAGAAAATTTCTAAGTTTCTTGTGAGAGTTGTTTTATTAAAAAAGGAGAAGCAAGCAAGGAAGCAGAGACTGGTCTGCAGAGACTCCTCCCCCACAGACACCTCCAGTCTCTGCCAAAAAGCCCCTTACAATTACCTCTTTTCTTTATATAGCTACCTCATCTACATATGCATGCTTATGCTTAATAGAAGGCAGGGATATGATAATGAGTTCTAGCAACTTCTTGGGCTTCTTGAGCATGCGTCTTCCTTATGGTAGGGGTCCTTCTGAGGGGGTCATAGATGAACTAGGAGATGTCTTTCTCATGCGTCCTTTGAATGACTCACCTTCTCACACAAGTACAAAGGGGCCTCTCACAGGCACAGGTGTGTAGGACTTATCTAAGGTAAACATTCTGCAGTCCTGAGAAAGTTGGTATTTCACAGTATCACCAAGGTTGGAAGAGACCTCAAAGATCATTACCACGATTGAGAGATGGGACAAAGCTTGATGCAAGCAAAGTGTCTATTGTACGAAGTCTTTTCTTTATATAGGCTAACAAAATCAAAAGCAACTCGTGATTGGTAATTAGATGTGTCTGTGCGACAGTTACAGATTCGTGATTGGCTGCTGAGAAAATACCAGGGAACACACATCCCTGGGCAAGGCTCAGAAAGGTGTTAGACAAAAGGCAAATGATCACACATCTCATATCTAAGTTCAGACAGAAAACAAAAGACTCTGTCGCAGTGTTTACCAGCTCTTATTCTCAGCTCATTGTGTGGCTTCCCTGAGTCACAATGGCCATTGGTAATCAGCTAAATGCTTTTTTTTCTCTACACAGCTGCAGTTTGCTCCCAAGGTTTGTGGCCCTCAAGAGCTGAAACATTTTCTTCTATCATCTGAGCATTGCTTGAGGTTCTACTCCCTAAATTCAGTTCGTCAGATCATCAAGTCCAACCTGACACCACAGACCTCATGACTAGACCATGTCACCAAGTGCCACGTCCAATCCCCTCTTGAACACCTCCAGAGGTGGTGACTACACCACTTCTGTAGGCAGCCCATTCCAATGACGAATGACTCTCTCAGTGAAGAACTTTCTCCTCACATCAAGGCTAAACTTCCCCTTGTGCAGCTTGAGACTGTGTCCTTTTGTTCTGGTGCTGGTTGCTTGAGAGAAGAGACCAACTCCCTCCTGGCTACAACCACCTTTCAGATAGTTGTAGAGAGCAATGATTCTCTGTCTCCCCTGAGCCTCCTCCTCTCCAGGCTAAACAATCCCAGCTCCCTCAGCCTCTCCTCATAGGGCTTGTGCTCAAGGCCTCTCCCCAGCCTCGTTGCCCTTCTCTGGACATATTCAAGTGTCTCGATGTCCTTCTTAAACTGAGGGGCCCAGAACTGGACACAGTACTCAAGGTGTGGCCTAACCAGTGCTGAGTACAGGGGCACAATGACTTCCCTGCTCCTGCTGGCCACACTATTTCTAATGCAGGCCAAGAGGCCATTGGCCCTCCTGGCTGCCTGGGCACACTGCAGGCTCATGTTCAGTCTACCGTCAACCAGCACCCCCAGGTCCCACTCAGCCTGACCGCTCTCCAGCTACTCTGACCCCAGCCTGTAGCTCTGCATGGGGCTGTTGTGGTCAAAGTGCAGCACCTGGCACTTGAATTTGTTGAATGCCATCCTGTTGGACTCTGCCCATTCTGTCCAGTTGGTCAAGGTCCCTCTGCAGAGCCCTTCTGCCCTCTAGGGTGTAGTGATCATGAGATACTGAAGTTTTCAATATGCAGGGAGATAGAGAGGAGAACTAACAGAACCCTCACCTTGGACTTCCGGAGGGCAAACTTCAGCTTGTTTAAGAAACTTATTGGGAAAGTTTCCTGGGTAGCAGCCCTCAAGAACCAAGGGGTCCAGGAGGGCTGGACCTACTTCAAACAGGAGCTCTTGAAGGCACAGGCACTGGCAGTTCCCATGTGCCGAAAGATGAGTCAGTGGGGAAGGCGACCGGCCTGGATGAGCAAGCAGCTCCTGAAGGAATTAAGGGGAAAAAAGAGGCTGTGTCACCTTTAGAAGGAGGGGAAGGCTTCTCCTTATATGTTTAAGGATGTTGTTAGATTATGTAGGAGAAAAATTAGAGAGGCAAAGGCCCAGTTGGAACTGAAGCTGGCCACCTCTGTGAAAGATAACAAAATGCATTTTTACAAATATATTAACACTAAAAAGAGGGGCAAGAAGAACCTCCACTCCTTATTGGACCTGGAGGGGAACACTGTAACTAAAAATAAGGAAAAGGCTGAGGTCCTGAATACCTTCTTTGCCTCAATTTTCAACAGTAAGGCAGGAGGAGTTCAGGACAAGTGGCATCCTGAGCTGGGTGATGGGGTCAGGGAGCAGTGTATTGCCCTGGAAATCCATGAGGAATTAGTTTGGGACATGCTGAGCCACTTGGACACTCACAAGTCCATGGGACCAGATGGGATCCATCCTAGGGTGCTGAGAGAGCTGGCAGATGAGCTGGCCAAGCCGCTCTCCATCATTTTCCTCCTGTCCTGGCTCACCGGAGAGGTCCCAGATGACTGGAAACTGGCCAGTGTGGTCCCCATCCACAAGAAGGGTCAGATGGAGGAATCTGGAACTACAGGCCAGTCAGCCTGACCTCAGTGCCAGGGAAAATTATGGAGCAGATTACCTTGGCGGCAATAACTGCACACCTGAAGGATGGCCAAGGACTCAGGTCCAGCCAACATGGATTTAGGAAGGGCAGATCCTGCCTCTCCAACCTGATCTCCTTCTATGATCAGGTGACCCTTCTGGTGGATGTGGGGAGGCCTGGGGATGTGGTCTACCTGCACTTCAACGAGGCCTTTGACACTGTACCACACAGCAAACTGCTGGCTTCCTGGGTTAGGAACTGGCTGGAGGGCCAAGCCCAGAGAGTGGTGGTGAATGGTGCCACATCCAGCTGGCAGCCAGTCACCAGTGGTGTCCCCAAGGGATCAGTGCTGAGCCCCATCCTGTTTAATATCTTCATTGATGGTTTGAATGAAGGGATTGATTCTGTCATCAGCAAATTTGCAGGTGATACCAAGTTGGGAGCATTTATCATCTCTCTGACACCAAAACAGTCTGAACACTCTATTCTCAAAACAAGCCAACTGCCACTACCACCCTGAATACTGTATTTTGTAACACAAATCACAAACCACTATTGCATTTATAACACTTTTGTAGTGGCTGGTATTAACAATAACTTCTCTGCTCTGTCCCTCCTCCTTTTTGTGTACAGGGGGGTCGAGAGAGGAGCAGAGAGTGAAGAAAATATTAACTTCCTCTGGACTTTGTCCAAGGGGGTTCTTGTGCTGTTTATTAATTGTAAATACCTGTAAATCTTGTGAATACCATATACTTTGTGCTTGTTAATTGAATTTCATTGTAGATTGTAGCTTTGCTTGCAAATACACTTTCATTTGCTTCCAGCTGAGCTGGACTGTCAAATTTAATGTTGCGGGGGAATCTTCAACCTACCAAAAGTGGTTAATGGGGGTCATTCAGTTCAATCTTCTTCTCTGAATGGAGTCGTCATGGAACTTAGACAAAATTACTTAAGGCACTTGTCCAGTCACATCCCCAAGGAAATACATTTTAGAAGCTGCTTGTCCAGTCTGCTCCATTTCTTAATTAATTCCATAAATTTATGGAGAACCAGAAATGCTTCATCTTTTCCTAGGTTATAGCTGGTATGGATCTATGCAAAACAGTTGCCTATCCTGTGATTTCTTATGCTGTATTTTTACGAAATCAGATAAAGATTGCCAAACACTCTATTCATAGATTCTGTGGTGTGGGTTGGAGGAGACCTTAAAGATCACCTGGTTCCAAACTCCCTGCCATGGACAGGGACACCCTCCAGATTGCTCAAGACTTCATCCAGTCTCACCACCCTTATTGTAAAGAATTTATTCCTAACATCTGCTCTCCTCAAGCTTCAATCTATTCCCTCTCATTCTATCACACCAAGCTACTGTAAAAAGTCCCTTACCAGCTGTCATATAGGCCCATTTGAGGTACTGGAAGGCTGTTACAAGATCTGCCCAGAGCTGTCTTTTGTCCAAGCTGAGCAGCCCCTTGGAGCCTCTTTCTATAGCATAGTTGTTCCAGCTCTCTGATCATCTTCATGGCCCTCCAGGAGTTCAGTGTCCCTCCTATGCTGGGGCACCAGAACTGGATGCAGTACACCAGATAGGGGCTCAGAAGAGCAGAGTAGAGGGGACAAATGCAGTCACTTGTCCTGCTGGTCATACTTCTTTTGATGCAGCCCAGAACATGGTTGGTTTTCTGGGCTGCAAGTGAACACTGCCAGTTCAGGCTGAGTTTTTCATCAGCAGAAACCCCAAAGTTCTTCTACATGAGCCTGATTTCAAGCCATTCCTTGCCCAGCCTACATTTGTGCTTGGGATTGCCCCAACTCATGTGTAGGACCTTGCACTTGGCTTTATTGAACTTCATGAGGTTGTCTTGGGCTCACGCCTTGAGCCTGTTCAAATCCCTCTGGATGGCATCCCTTTCCTCCAGCATGTCAGCTAAACTGCAGTTTGGTGTCATCTGCAAAAACACTGAGACTGCACACTGATGTTGTGCAGAACAGTGTCAAATGGTTTACACAAGTCCAGGTAGGTAACATCAGTTACTTTTCCCTTATCCACTGATGATGTAGTTCCATCATAGAAAGCCAACTCCATCAGGCATGGTCTGCCCTCAGTGAAGACATATTGTTTAATACCAGTCACCTCTTCTTCATTTTCTATTTGTCTTAGCAAAGCCTTCAGGAGCATATGGTACATGACCTTGCTAAGCAGAGAGGTAAGACTGGCCTATAGTTTTCAGGGTCTTCCTTTTTTAGATTGGGGTTCTATTTCCCCTTTTCCAATCAGCAGCAACTTCACCAGATTGCCTTGACTTCAAATATGATGGACAGTGGTTTGGCAATTTCCTCCACCAGTTCCCTCAGGACCCTCACATGGATCTCACTGGGCTCCATGGCCTTGTGCATCTTCAGGCTCTTCAGATGATCTGAAATCTGATCTTCACTTACAATGAGCAGAATCTTTTCCCACTCCTCACCTTTGCCTTCTGGAGTTTTAATGGTATAGCTAGAATCCTGGATAGTGAAGACTGATGCAAAGTAATCACTGAGCCTTATCCATTTAGTCTTCTTGGTCAGGCAGCCTGTGGCAGACCTGCACTACGATGGCACTTTCCCTTGCCTTCATAGAATCACTGAATCACAGAACATTAGGGGTTGGAAAGGACTTCAAGAGATCATACAGTCCAAACCCCTGCTAGAGCAAGATCACCTAAGGTAGGTTACACAGGAACACGTCCAGGCAGGTTTTGAACATCACCAGAGAAGACTCCACAACATCTCAGGGCATCCTGTTCCAGTGTTTTGTCACTCTCATAGTGAAAAAGTTTTTCCTTATGTTCACATGGAACTTCCTATGCTCCAGCTTCACTTTAATTCTCACTCATAAACTGTCAGCTCTTCTATTACCCCTAGGCAGAGCTCCATGGAATCCAGCTGGTCTTTGATGTAGAGGGTATGCCCCCACCCCTCCTTTCCAGCCTGTCTTTCATTGTTCCAGATTAGTGATATAGAAACTAGAGATGACAGTAAGAGCAACACGCTCTCAAAGCTTACTACCAGAAACTGAAGCTAGCTTTCACGTTTGTATCTCTCTATTTGTATACCTTAGTTTTAATAGTGTTTTATTCCCAAGCAGTTTATAAAAACAAAAATGTAAGCACAAAGCCTTTGTTTTTCCCCCAATCTATTATTCTATTCTATCCAGGCTTGTGTTCAACAACATACATGTTAGTTACTGGCTTTGAAATTTGTAGTTAAGAATTGCAGTTGTCAATTTCAAGTTTCAGTGCAGTGGAAAAATGCCCTCAGCTTCCCACTTTAAATAATCAGAGGGAAAGGGAAAGGGGAACGGGAAACAGGAATGGACAAGGGGAATGGGAAAGGGAACTGGAAAGGGAATGGGAACTTGAAAGGGAAAGGGAACAGGAATGGGAAAGGGAGCAAATGGAAGGAATTAAGAAGAGAAAGACTCTATTTTATCTTAGAGTTTTCATTGAGAAGAGGTACTATCTGCCTAAATCACAAATGTCTCTTCCCTGTATAAGCTATGCCAGCTGTGATGTCTTCAAACTTTCACTTGTGTTTGTAGTCTTTAATTTCATGAGGTCATTTTCACTGACCTCTTTACTACTGACCTGTTATATTATTGGTTTTGAAAGGATTGTCTACACCAATCTTTGATATGTTACTAGATTTCTCTCCTCCTTGCTCCCATATCACCCAAGCAACTGAATTCCAGTCTCAATTCTAGTTAATGGATACATAAATTAATTTCATTTGTATTGTTATTGTTCCTACCTGAACTGGCACTGACGAGCATGGCCCCATATGTTTGCTACCAGCCGTGCATCCATGCCCAACCTCAGTGACCACTTATGCTGTGCAACGCTTGCCAACTCTGCAACCAGCCTATATGCAGAGTAGATGCCCAGCTCAACCTGACCTGGGAACAGTTGGCAGCTGCAGGCAAGTGGCAAGTTTCTGGCCAGCAGGGACTTTCTCCAGGTTTAGCAACACAGAAGACTCTAGCTCTGAGGAGGAAGTCACTTTATGGTACATTTGCATTTAGGCAGGAAGTTACCACAGCCCATAGTGGCTGCAGGACCATTAGAACACAGATTCACCCAGTTAAATGAATTGCAGAAAAAATTCTCCTGTGAGCCAAATGAAACAACTAATGACTTTCTGTACAGAGTTTTGGCCACGGGTGGCAATCTTGTTTTCCTGAGCGCTGAAGAGGCTGATACAGACTGAAGGCCACATGTATTTTTGAGTCCAACTCCTGATGGGAATTATTCCCTAACTGCCTGAATTGCTTATTGGGCTGTGGGCATAGATACCTCCAAAAGAGACAAACCCACGGTCATATAGATAGAGACCTCAGCTGAACTGTCTGCAGCAGTTAGAAATATCTTGTGACTTCAGGCCATGCATGAACAAGGGCTCCATGAGTCCCCTTTAAATGTGCCTATTAACCCGTAGAGGCTTAAACCTCTCATTTGAGGAGTGCCCAATGCCTTTAAGGGACATATAATTGACCAGATGGGGCAGATTAAACAGGCAGTTAAAAGGAATAATACATAGAATACATAGAATAAACCAGGTTGGAAGAGACGTTCAAGATCATCATGTCCAACCCATCAACCAATCCAACACACCTAAACAACTAAACCATGGCACCA
Source organism: Dryobates pubescens (assembly GCF_014839835.1). Classification (NCBI taxonomy): domain Eukaryota; kingdom Metazoa; phylum Chordata; class Aves; order Piciformes; family Picidae; genus Dryobates; species Dryobates pubescens. Next base: position 23,584,334 of record NC_071657.1, on the reverse strand, counting down.
AGCACCTCATCAAGTCTCCTCCTGAACACCTTCAATGATGGCGACTCCACCACCTCCCCAGGCAGCCCATTCCAATGGGCAATCACTCTCTCTGTATAGAACTTCTTCCTAACAGCCAACCTAAACCTCCCCTGGCACAGCCTGAGACTGTGTCCTCTTGTTCTGGTGCTGGCTGCCTGGGAGAAGAGACCACCATCCGCCTGTCTACAACCTCCCTTCAGGTAGTTGTAGAGAGTAATAAGGTCACTTGTGAGTCTCCCCTTCTCCAGGCTAAGCAACCCCAGCTCCCTCAGTCTCTCCTCATAGGGCTTGTGTTCCAAACCCCTCACCAACTTCATTGCCCTTCTCTGGACTAGTTCTAGCAAGTCAACATCCTTCCTAAACTGGGGGGCCCAGAACTGGACACAGTACTCGAGGTGTGGCCTAACCAGTGCAGTGTACAGGGGCAGAATGACCTCCCTGCTCTTGCTAGCCACACTATTCCTGATACAGGCCAGGATGCCATTGGCCCTCTTGGCTGCCTGGGCACACTGCTGGCTCATGTTCAGTCTACCATCGACCAGCACCCCCAGGTCCCTTTGTACTTGGCTGCTCTCAAGCCATTCTGACCCCAGCCTGTAGCTCTGCATGGGGTTGCTGTGGCCAATGTGCAGAACCCGGCTCTTGGATGCATTAAATCTCATGCCATTGGACTCTGCCTATCTGTCCAGCCTGTCGAGGTCCCTCTGCAGAGCCTCTCTATCCTCCAGCAGATCAACTTCTGCCCCCAGCTTGATGCCGTCAGTAAATTTACTGATGATAGACTCAATGCCCTCATCCAGATCATCAATAAAAATGTTAAAGAGCATGGGGCCCAGCACTGATCCTTGGCACACACCACTAGTGACTGGCTGCCAGCTGGATGTGCCTGCATTCATCATCACTGTCTGGGCTCGGCCCTCCAGCCAGTTCCTAACCCATCGCAGTGTGCTCCTTTCCAAGCCATGGGCTGACAGCTTGACCAGGAGTTTGCTGTGGGGGACAGTGTCAAAGGCCTTGCTGAGGTCCAGGTAGACTACATCCACAGGCCTCCCCACATCCACCAGGCGGGTCACCTGATCATAGAAGGAGATCAGGTTGGTCAGGCAGGACCTGCCCTTCCTAAATCCATACTGGCTAGGCTATCCTGTAAGAGTTGTGTGATTGCACTCAAGATGACCTGTTCCATAATCTTGCCTGGCACTGAGGTCAGGCTGACAGGCCTGTAATTCCCTGGCTCATCCAACCAGCCCTTCTTGTGGATGGGCACCACAATGGGTAGCTTCCAGTCTCCTGGGACCTCTCCAGTGAGCCAGGACTGATGAAAAATGGAGAGTGGCTTGGCCAGCTCATCTGCCAGCTCTCTCAGCACCCTAGGATGGATTCCACCTGGTCCCGTGGACTTGTGGGGATCCAAGTGGCTGAGGATAGCTCCAATCTCCTGCTCATGGAACACAGGGAAATTATGCAGCTCCCTGGCTCCTTCTGCCAGCTCTGCAGGCCAGCTGTCTGGAAGACGTTCTGTCCTGCTAGTAAAAATTGAGGCAAAGAAGGTGTTACGTACCTCTGCCTTTTCCTCATCCTTTGATACAACATTTCCCTCCATGTCAACCAAGGAGTGGAGGTTGTCCTTGCCCTTCCTCTTGCTATTAATATATTTATAGAAGGACTTTTTGTTGTCTGTGCTCTGACAACTCTTGTGTGTGAGCACATCCCAACCTGGAAAGAACTGTTAAGGGACTTAGCATACTATAGGGATCTTGTTGGTTATCCAGTTCACGCACCCTCTGGGAATGAATAGCATGCTGGTACCCACAAAGCCAGCCACAGAGTGTCACCTTGTAGTGAAAAATGAGAAGTGCACCAAACACAGGCAATTCCCCACACAATTCCAAACAGCAGCCCAAACCAGTACAGACGTCACCCCAGGAAAACTCGAGGATGTAACTCCAGCTGGAAACAAGCTTCAATGACCAGAGACTGGTTTCAGCAAGCTCTTTTCTTAGGAATACCTGAGCATGTATTAAAGAGCTTGGCCATGGGGCACATTAAGTCAATCGTCCTTAAGACCTTGAACAGAACCAGTAAATGGAAGCAGTGGAGACCAGAGTAATAGTAGCACTTTTTCCACTCCAGATTCCCCTGCTGTTGTGAAAAACCCTCACATCTCATCACCAAAGCTCCAAAAAGGTGCCAAAAAACTAAGTACTGCAATGATTGTCACAAGCCTTTCTCATCACATGGTGTATGCCTTGCAATGGTCTGATAATTTGGAACCTTTTGATTTAATTCCAACAGGACCAACCCAAACTGCCATTAAATTCTTCATTGACACGAGTGCATAAATCAGCATTTTAAACATGCAGCAGGCAAAGAGCAACCACCCCAATAGGAAAATTAAAATTAGTGGTGTCACAGGCACACCCACGATTTGCCATTTGGCTAAGGCAAGGCTATGACTCCCAGGTGACAAGCATAGCACCTTGGTAGAGTTTGCCTTGAGCCCTTACCCTGGGAACATCTAATGATTGCTAGCTGGCAAAAGATGGTATCTCCCTGATGGTTCCTTGTGGTCTTTTGGTTTCCATGGCATGGGGGTAAAAGAGGCAAAGACTTTTTAAGTTAACACTTTGCAAATTGCTCTTGCTTTACCCCAGTCTACCATCACCTGCATTAACCAGTATCCATTACCAGCAGCAGGCAGACAACGCATCTCAGAAGTGACTGTAGACCTGGAGCAGAGGCAGATCATCTGCAGGACACATTCTCCCTACAATTCTCTGATTTGGCCAGTGTGAAAGCCTGATGGACGGTGGTGACTCACAGTTGACTACTGGCAATTGAATAACAACACAGACCCTCTCACCACAGCAGTCCCAAGCTTGACCTCTGTGGCAACAGCCATTCAAGCTGCATCCCACACCTGGATGGCCACAATGGACATCAAGGACATGTATTTCATGGTCCAACTGCAAGAAGAGGACAAGGCCCAGTTTGCCTCCTCGTAACAAGGACACTCCAATCAAGATACCCTTGCTGTGAAGTGGAACCAGCAGGTGGATGACCTGGCACACATCCATGTGGTGTGTAGCAAGGGGAAAGACGAGGGAAGCTTGACTGAGTGGTTTCACATCAAAAGGGGTCACTCAGGCAAGGCTAATCTTTTCTATGAGTGCAGGTCTCGTGGATGGCCAGTTTGCATGGCAACATGTGAAACTATCATTTCAGCCTATCCCCAATGTAGGATCTGGCTGAAGGCAAATCACCCAACACCAGCCCAACATATCAGGCCAGATAAAACTCTATGGAGTACCTGGCAGATTGATTATGTTGGTCCTCTCAAACCATCACACGGAAAGAAATGCATAATGGTTGGTGTAGAAGGGGTATCTGGCTTAACCATGGCCACAGCCACCAGTAGTGCCACAGAAGTACAGACCATTGAGGTTCTAAAACATTGGTTTAGCATTTTGCCGATGCCTGAGTGCATACAGAGTGCTATCAGGTCACATTTCACCACAGCCATTGTGCAAGACTGGGCACAAGATGAAGGGGTCAAGTGGGTGTTCCATACCCCATACTATCTACGGGCAAATGGCATAGTTGAAATGATGAATGGCCTCATTAAAAGACATACCAATGTCTCTAAAGGGATTCGAGACAAGTGTTTAGCCCATGCAGTTTATACTGTAAATAACCAATGGGGAAATTATGGTAGCCTCAGGATCAAGGCATTTTGTCCAGCTGAACCAATGGTAGATGCTATTTGCATGCCAGTTGGGCTGGAGGGGAAACCACCACACTCATTACTACAATTACAGGTGGGCCAACCTGTAGTAGTGAAGCTGCCATCAACTGAAATAGTGCCCATGACATTGGCCAAACGTGAGGCTCGGGTTCCAGCTTCCACTCCATTCAGGCAGCCTTAATGGCACCTGCCTATTGGCTCCTTGACCTCAAACCTGGATGCTGTAAATGAGGAGGGAGAAGAAAAGGCAGTGGCCTAACAGGTTAACTGGCTTGTTAATGCCTCTTCCAGGACATTATGGCAGAGACGATTCCTTGTATTCTAGGTACTTCCATTCTCCAAATACTCCCCTGCTGCTAATAAACTCAAATTTCTCTCATCTGAGCAATCTTCTTAAGTATGTACAGGCACATTCTAATTCACCTAGTGAATTAACATCTCCACTATCAGCATTGAGTCCATAAAGTCTGGTGGACTTTGGGCTGTTATGCAGGGAAGAATGGCTATCAGTGTCATCAGGGCTATCAGGGCCATTGCAGGGCCCAAGAACTCAGAGAAAACCTTCTTTCAGATTTTCCCTAGTGGTAGTTTTGTGGTAAGAGAATATTACAACATGGTTATAGGCTACTTGAAAACAGTACTTTGCCTTGCATAGACAAGAGAAAGCAGCTCTCACTGATTCTGCTGAACTCTTTCTTTTTAGAAATAATTATTTGATTTGCACTTCTGCAATTTCTCACATACAAAAAGTATCGTTTATACTCTTTCTCAGATTTACAGTTTCCAATTTTTTTGTTCAAAGCCCAATTATAAACAGTGAACTTTTATCCTACATTGTGACACACATCTGAATTGGTCAAATTTCAAATATATAAAGTTCAAGTAAGGCAATCAATCTGTTTTTTGTTGGTTTTTTTTTTTTTTTAACCAGTGTTTGAAAACAACCTTGGCTTATTTGGGACTTTATAACAATTTTCAAAGAGTTTAAAAAAATGTGTATGAAGTACAGATATAATAATTTTATGGAGAATGTAGCTGAATTATAAAACTAACCAAAGTCCTGCACCAATCTGAGGCACATGCAGGGTCTTAGTCTGCCTGGGTTGGCAGCCTATGAGTCATGGTTTTGCCTATTTCATTGTAACTGGTTACAAAGTTGAAAGTTTCTTTCATTTTCAGTTCTGGTACTAGTCTCAGAAGTACTATCTATTCTAACTATAGGAAATATTTTGTACCAAACCATCAGAATCAGAGGAACTTTTTAAGCCTTCGCCTTGTAGTTTATGTTTATTCCTACTACATATAGATGCTAAATAGGAAACTGATTTACTTGACCCTTATCCATCTGTCTTTCTGTCTCTTTATGGCAAAATTTTCATGTCTTACAAGATTAATTGTTTAGTAGATCCAAAGTAGTCTATAAAGTTTAGCAAAGAAATCAACAATGTTAAGTCTTGCTAAGAATTCTAGTGACATAAAAAAGACTATCTGATTTTCAGAAAAAGTGTAGATTTCAGGGCATACTTGGATTGGCATATTCTGTCCTTGTAAGACCTCACCTGGAGTAATGTGTCCATCTCTGGAGCCCTCAGTACAGGATGTACATGGACCTGATGGAGCAGGTCCAAAGGAGGGCCATGAAAATGATCAGGGAATCGAAACACTTCTAGAAAGACCAGCTAGGGAGGTGGGGTTCTTCAATCTGGAGAAGGGAAGGCTCTAGGTAGACCTAATAGCAGCCATCCAATAGAATAGAATAGAATAGAATAGAATAGAATAGAATAGAATAGAATAGAATAGAATAGAATAGAATAGAATAGAATAGAATAGAATTAACCAGGTTGGAAAAGACCTTCAAGATCATCAAGTCCAACCTATCATCCAAAACCATCTAATCAACTAAACCATGGCACCAAGTGCCTCATCCAATCTCCTCTTAAACACTTCCAGTGATGGTGACTCCACCACCTCCCTGGGCAGCCTATTCCAATGGCCAGTCACTCTTTCCATGGAGACCTTCTTCTTAACATCCAGCCTAAACCTCCCCTTACTGCAGGGGGGATTGGACCTTTAGATGTCCCTTCCAACCCAAACTGTTCTATGACTACATGATTTTTTTGAGTCAGATCAAATTTGTACTGTGATGGTACATTTCTTTGTTTTTTCATATTTTTCAGTCTGATCACATCATGGCAAACTTTACAGACTACAGAAAGATCATAAAGAAAGTAGAAGGAAGTCACAGATTAGTCAACATAATCTATAGGTGGTATCACAGTGTTGTAAAGGTCTATAAAAGGGGCAATTAATTGAAATATTAATAATTTTATTAATCATAAAAATCCTGCAAAAAAAAGAAACAACTAATTAAAACCTATTTACAGATTCGAGGTGTTTGGTTGTGGAACAGATCCCTCATCAGTAGGAACAAGTAACAATTTAAACAATATGTACAAAAATCCAGAAACAACAAACAGCACTTTAAACTGTAAAGAAAAGGAACCTTGGCAATGAAGCTGGCGATTGCCCACAACGGGGAGGAAGGGGACTCCAGAATTCCCTAAGACAACAGACCTTCAACAGATGCTTATAAAAATCAGATACTGTAATTACTCACTGATCCTGATACCTCCTGGCACACGTTAAGATCTAGACAAACCAAAATGGTGTCAACCATGTGGAAACTGCAGGAGCACCGTTTCACTTTCTGTCGGTGTGTGCAGCTTATTACTGAGGCAGGATTTATTCCCAAAAGATTTGTAGCAGAAAGCTTTGTAGAGAGGAGGTTTCTCAGCTGCTTTTGTAGCAGCGCTCGCTCCTTTCTCCAGGCAAACGAAACTGTCCAGGGGACTCAGCTCCTCTGGGGTTTCGCCTCTCAGCCCGGCAAGACATGTGATTGTCCTCTGGGCTTTACAACGTTGAGACAGCGAGGGATCTCTGTTGTCTTGTCTGGGTAAACTGAAACACAGTTCAGCTTCCAAGCGAAGCTTGTGGTTCCTTCCAGAGCATGGACAATTGCAAGACAATGCTCTGGCTCTTTGGGCTGGTACTTGTAGATTTCCCAAGGCAATAATGGCCAGTAGCAACACAGATCTAGGGATTAAACCCTGGTATTGCAACCTATAGAAAGACTTCTTTGCAAATGTGACCAAAAGCACACCCACCTGGCTCATTTTGGCTCTGAAACATGTTCAGGCAAGCCTAAACAACCACATCTACTAACTCCTGCCTCATTGTCTGATTCAGAGCAATTTTGAGGCTTTTTTGTCCATTCAGGACACACAGTAAAGGGCTGCAAGTCTCCTATAACGTGTTCTTGGTTTCTGAGTTGTCTTGAGTATTACCATGTTCAAATACAGACATATCATTTCCATATCAATTACGAAGCTATGTGTACAGTAAGCAAGCCCACTTCTGCCCTGTACACAGGACAAGAGAAAAAAGAAGAAAGTAAGCAAGCAAGTAAGGAGTAAGTAAGCAAGAAAATAAGCAAACTATTGCATACATTAGTGTCCCCTTGTAAGATCCTTTTAAACCAAGACTAGGAAAATAAACTTCTCTTAAGGAAATGAATGCATTTTTACTAGCACAATTTTTGAGTTAAGTTTTTTTAAAACTTTTGAGCTAAAAATGGGTATTACACTATCTATCACAATTAATCTATCTAATAAGAATGTTGCAGGTTATAATGAATGACTGTTCACAAAACATTCGGAAACTTTTAGATGAGGGTTTGTTACGGTAGAGGAAGGTGCTTGAGTAATAGTCTAATTTGCATATTTTTAAAGAAATAAACAGTAGGGAAAAACTAGAACAGACAATAGATAATTGGGGAGGTTTAGGCTGTGCCTACAAAAATTTTCCACAAATTGAGTAGAAAAGTGGTAGGATGTAAATAAATCAACATTGGATGCAAAAGAAAAATAATGAAGAGTCTAAATAATCCTATTGGTCTAATATATAACATAAAGTTAGCTATGTACATTAACTCTTTCTCTTTTTTACTTCTTTGCTCTAGCAGATACTAGCAGGTGCTTTTGCTTGGCTATTGCTGATTTTGGCTGCATTCTTTGTTGTGGCTAAGTACTGAAAAGCTACTCTCTGCTTTTCTCCTTTTTTCTCTCGTCCTGTGTACAGGGCAGAAGTGGGGGAAGTGGAGGAAACTGTTGGTAACCCCTGGTTTTGTCCAGGGAGGTTCTTGTGTTGTTTATAAATTGTAAATATATGTAAATATCATATACTTTGTATGTATTCACTGCATTTCATATTTCTAGATTGTAGTGTGCTTGTAAATATAGTTTCATTTGCTTTCACTGAGCTAGTCTGGCAGTTTTATTTTGGGGGGCAATTTCAACCCACCACAATAATTTAAAGTACTTTCTTAAAGTAGTCAGCACTCTGGGAAAGAATGAATACAGTATTCAACATGACACTCAAAGCTTAGGGTTCACAAGGCATTTGAAAGGAAAAAAAATATATTTAATAAGTTTTTTAATACTATCCTCAATGCATAAAACTATGCATGATTTCACTATGCATTTGCACTTAATTTGCTTCAGAAAGTACAATGTGGACATTGGAAAGGAATCTTTTTGTACGTTTTGGGGAAGTAAAATCTTGAAAGCAAGAAAGAAATTGGTAATGATCAGTTCCATTATGTGAAAACTTACTAACATTAATTATCTTCCTCTTGACATTTGAAGACCCAGCATGTGGTTTCTATGTGCATTTTTAAAGAGTGTGCAAAGCACTAGTATCAGAAAATGTGTTCTTATGAGACTGGGGGCTGGGAGAAGAAATATCAAGGGCTATATCAGCTTCATGAGCAACCACAGCAATATGGCAAAACACAGACCTAGTTTCTGTTTAAAATACAAGACATTTTTACTATGTAAAATGGAAGACCTTTCTAATGTCAGCATCAGATGAGAGGACTGTGGCATAACTACAGGTTGTCTCTACTGTTTAAAGTATTTCACTTGTCTTTTTCCTACACAGGAGAAGGTGATACTTTGGCAAATGCAATGTGTATAAAAGACAGAATACAGTAAAAATGATGTTTGACAAAAGGCCCACTCTGTGCATACAGTGACAAAGTTTTTCTTTAAAGCAGCCTTCAGGATATCATTTTGGCCAAGCCTAAAATGTGTCTTTTCAAAGACACAGGACACTGAGTTAGATGGACGTACTATCAGTAAGTATGCCTGGGTTTGAATCCTTATTTACTCAGCACATCATGGGTATATTTGCTAAATAAATGGGAATTTAGTGCAGCATACAAAAGTCTCTGACAACTACAGAGGATGCCACAAAGCTTCCGGTCTTCTGGTGTTTCTTTTGTCTTTCACAATCTTTAACAAAACGTGTACACATGCACAGTATGTTATTGTAGGAGTTCCACTCTAGCTGGGGAGCTAGACATTATGAGGAAGGCAATGTTTCAGGTGAGTAGCAAGTAAAGACCTGAATAAATAACATGATTTAGAGGGGGAACATTATTTGTCATAACATGTACACTTGAATGAAAAGAGCACAAAGCTTAAGAAGGGAAATGCAAACTTTGATTTAGGATTTTGTTCTTTTAAATAATAAAAATAGAAATACCATCTATGTCTGGAGTAAGAATCCACTTGAAAACGAACAGTCAAAACAGAGTGTTTGTTAAGGTGTTTCATCTTGCCTTGTTTCTATTCCACTAAAGAAAAAGCTGAAATAAAGCTGGCAGCATATTTCTGGTTCACAGGAAACAGTCAAGTGGAGGCGTAATTGTCATTATCTCAATCAGTTTGCAGGCAAATAAACATGATAAACAGTGTATCAGCAAAAAAGTGGAACCAAATTATGTTGCAGATAATTCCAAGTCTGCCTAGTTAATTGAATAATACATATGTATTTACTATTTCCAGTTTATCCAGAAATCTAATTACTTTTTCACTCACTAAAAAAAAATAAAATAAAATTATTTCCTCCTATCCATAGAATATACCATGCATTTTTATACTGTTGAACAGATTTCATAAAAATATGAGTCAGATATTCCCAGCAGAACTTATGTTAATGACAAGAATGGGAGTCACTTACACAAAACTACCTGGGCAGCAAATACAGAAATATTTGTGACTGGCACAGGTGAGAAAGGCCATCTAATATTTAAACTAGCCAAGAGACTACAGGTTAAAGAGTTAAAGATGCTGAGAATTTCCCTTCACACTTTACACGTAGCACTAGCAGGTTTGTTAACCACCAGAGACCATGAAGTTATGTTCTACTACAATGTATCCTATGGACTTGTACATGATACACACAGTATGGTCAAGTCATAGGGCCTCAGATTAAATGGTGAAAAAACTTTCCTCTTTTCCCACTGACTCCTTGACTTTCTGAAGGCTTACTTTCCATATTAGACTTCTGATCCTAACATCAAACTCTCCTGTTTTTTGTATTTCAATTATTTTGGCCTATTCTTTCATCAAAGAGTAACTAATCCTCCTGCACATAATTTTCAGCTCACCTCTCAGATTTTTCTTTTGAATTTATTCAGTCAAGCCTTGCAGTTTTTCTTCATTTATCTTCCCTTATCCCAGTTAATATCACCATATTGCATTTTACATGGAAGCTCTTAGAGAGGCCCCTGCCCATTTCCATCTCTTGGTAGTTTACACACTTAAAGTCCGGGGGTAGGTTTCAAGCAAAAAGGTCTTCGTCCTTTTCTCCAGGCTTTTAGTCAAGCATATAGCTCAATTCTTCCATGACAGTTCTCTTATAGTGTCAGCTCATGAAGAGGCACCAAAATAGGAATAATTTAAATTTCTGTGTAGCTCAGTGTTCAGATAAATCACAGATCTGGGTGGACCCACTGATGTCACATTTGAATGGTCCTGGTGCAGAAAGGCAGAGGCATAATAATAGAAGTTGTTACAGATCACTAGAAATCAGAATAAAAAGAGGGATTATAGGGGAAAAGTACTTGAAATTTTATAAGTGACTAGAGCTCAGAATACTCTCCCAAAACGAGTCAAATCCCAAACATCATTATTTTTTCAGTATTTTTCTTAAAAACTCTCAGCCATGATTTCACAGGCAAAGCCAAGAAAGCAGAGACCATGTTTGACCATTGCACTCACAAGTTGTACTTCTTTTACAGCCTGGAACATGTCATGATGTGCCAATGAAAAACAGGCCATTCTTTTACAGGTTCAGAGCTTAAATATTGATCAGGTATATGTACTTATCAGCCAGATATTTTGGCTTTTTCCAACACTGTTGAACCACTTGCCATATCTTGCTCTCAAGTGGTACAGAGGTGTGTGTAGGAATCCTGTCTACCAATCCTGGAAGCAAATCACTTAGTGATTGCATCATGAATTGAGATGTGCCCCAACAAAGGATAATGATTGCTCACTGGACTGCAACCAGCCTGTCAACAATGAACCAAGGACCCCGCCATTGACAAGCTCATCTCCACCCATCAGGTACCCCAGGAAGGGAGCATGGTGAGACAATGGATTCAACACCTGGCCCCTGATATGTAATGGGTGTGTGGGCAGGTAAATGGAGAAGGAGGAGGTGGAGGCCCTTCCCTCCAGACCCCTGCCCAAACACAACTGAATACACAGAAAGATTTCCTGGGAAACTGTGGTAATGGTGGCAACAAGCAGTGTGAGCAATCTGGCAGTGTAGGCCTACAGCCTGACATGGTGGTAGGCCGTGTTCAGATGGGGGCGGAAGTGGCTAGCAGTGTAGCAGAACAGTGCTGTGCCTGCACCATATAACTAAAGCAGGACACTGGTAGCAATAAACACAGAGAGTTATCTTGGAGTAACAGGACGCACACGTGCATCAACAACCTCGTGTGTTATCACTAATTTAACCAATAATCAATAGTAGTACGGTGTGTGGTCACTCGTGAGGAACCAATAAAACTATGCCAGCAATGCTCTCCGAGTTTATATAAGTTGTAAAGGTTCCCTTAATACGCACTTCTTCTACACACTTTTTATTAGCCTGTCTGCACTACTATCCGCACTATACTGTGCTTGCACTATACTTGAACAACACTGGAACAATAAAGGAACAATACTAGATCATATTGGTCAGCTGTATTGATTCCTCTCTGTCATCATTTTTAGGGAACAATACCTGAATACTTACCTAAGGATGATTTCCTAGGGATGATTTCCTGGGACAATTTCCTGGGGAACAATATCTGGACACTTACCTAAGGACTAAAAGCTGTGTAAAAAGACTTGAGTGATACTGGCAAGACAGAAGCAAGAAGATGGCACCACATGCTGGAAACATCACAGGGCAACACAACAGATCTTGGACTTGGAAAACCCTCTCTCCACCTCTGACCACTGGTAATATAATCCCTTTCCTACTTTCTCCTTCTTCTCACTATATCTATTGCTTTCTCTCTCTCTCTCTCTCTTCTCTCTCTCTCTCTGCTTCTGATCCACACACTTTATTTGTGTAATAAATAGTCTAGCTGTTGATATTTTGGCCTCATTTGTGCCTTTAATTTCATAACATGGGAATATTCAAAAGAACTAAGTCTCTTTCCCTCTCTGGACCAAGACATTAATACTGGCGTAGTCAGCAGCATTCCTGTGTAGTGAAAGTATCAGAGCAAGACTATTGCATTTCTGAGAACCCTGAAATGTGTGTGTGTGAGATGTACTCTGAGTAGGAAGCGAATTTGGAGTCCAGATTTATGTTTTCACTCTCCCGAGAGGGAAGTGGCCAGAGAAGGACAAAGCGAAAGTTTTCAGAGAGACTGTGTGGGAGTTTTCAAAAACTTTAAATGTGTGTCCTTTCTCGGGGAATATTAACTGGGGTACAAATATTGATTTTATAATGTGACCTCCTCGAGAATCCCCTGTACCCTGTTTTGGGAAACCCAGTTTTGGTGATATTTGTAAAGTGTGTATTCTCTCGGGGAAAGTGTGGCTTCCCCAAGAAGCACAGTATTGAAGCAAACGCTGAGAGACTTTTGCAGGTGTGTGTTCTCTCAGGGAAATGGCAGAGGCATGGATGGTTGGGCTGCACCTCATCCTTCTCTCACTGGAGTTCTGACCAGAGCAAACCTCAGTTAAAACAGTTTGGATATACCTGTCACTGTTGGGCTGCATGTAACATAATTCTGGGGGTTCCACATGGGAAACAAGGCAGACTAACGGGGATCAGATGAAGGGATCAAAAGAACATTTACCAGCTAGCAAATGAAAAAACATCAGAAGGTCAGAAAGTGTTGAATTCCTCCTGCTAGGAATAAAGATGTTCTTGAAAAGCAACCCTGTGATACTTTTAACAAGCCTTAAGAACCAGACCTACTAGCTTCTGCCTCATTGTCTGATTCAGAGCAATTTTGAGGCTTTTTTGTACATTCAGGACACTAATAAGTTATTCCTTTTAAACAAAAGTACACCCCCCCCAAAAAAAAACCATCCCAACCCAAACCCAAAAACCTCTACTATTTTTTCAGAGATATTAGTTTGTACTTTATTGGGTAAGCCAAAAATCAGAATTAGGCATTTGTTTGTAAAGGAAAGTCATTAATAGTAATCTTCTATATCTTGCTTGTTTCTCTACCCAGTCTTATTTCAACTGTAACATGTCTTGACTTCGCAACATTTATGCTAATATGATATTACCATATTTTTATATACAATCATTTCTATTTACCTTTAGTTCTATCCTACATATATTCAATTTTACATAGTTTTATTCATTTCTGTTTAGTTACTCATACATCACTGCACATAAAGATAGCTTCATAGAATTTTCCTTGATGACATCTAACTTTACATTGCTGAGTAGCTGTAGTTTATTTAGAACAGATATTAGCAGGAAGAGGGTGTGTTTTTATATTTTCTTCTAATTCACTTTGTACCTCACGCATCTTGGCAGAGATGCCATTTACTGAAGTTCTCCCATTCATTGAAATTACTCTGTAATCTATTTCTAGTGGTTTTTATATTACTTGTTCCAGGGTCTTGATCACCACAACACCCAAATTACTGAATCGATTGCATAGTTGGCAACATTCCTGTATGTCACCCTCACACATATGGTTGCACATCTAAACAAGAAGTATTTCTAAACTCTCTCAAGGCTTAGTAACCTCAGAGTATCCACTTTCTTCTTGGTAGCAATCAGTTTCACAATTAAGCAATATGCATCTCACTCACCATTTTCAATTACATTATTAATACACTTTAATGAGATTTAGACCATTATTATAAACTGTTCTTTATGGAGTAACCAGGTATCCTTGTCCTGAAATCCTAAAAATTTACATATGCAGAAAAACTTTAAAACAGTATTCTACAGCATAGTAGTAAGCCTACTGTAATTTAAAATCAACTAAAAAGAAATCTTTATAACTTGTGTCTAATGTATTTGGCTCTGTGACTTTGTCTCTAAAGAAATCATCAGTCCTGTGCTAAAGTGTTAATACAGCAATATATTCCAGTATATTCCTTTGCTTGTCCAGAAGGAAGAAAATAAAACAATTTACACAGAGACAGTGAGAAAAGTGAAGGTCTCACCTCTATCTTTACTACCCATGGATCACTCTCTTAATATATGCTACAGCTTTTACAAGTGTCCAAGTGCCTTGTCTGTGTTGAACCCTTTTTTATTTTCTCTAAGCATTCAGATGTAATAAACACTGACACATTATGAAAGCTGTATTTAAACAAAAATTCTAACTATATTTCATCCTGGTATCTGGAGATGCTTTACATAACCAGGGTTTTATGGACCAGTTTGCATGGCAAGCAAATCAGGTGTAAAATGCAGCATTTCTCATCTGACATCTCTTTTGCACTAATTTCAAACAACAACAACAAAAAGTCACAACACAAGAGCAATCCCCCACTCACTCCAGTAGGGTATTTCATTGGCTGCTAATACTATCCATCTAATCTAAACCAGTATCTATAATAATGAGTAAATAAAGTTCATAGTTCATTCTGGCTATCTCAGACGTAGATGATTCATAAGCCCCAAACCAAGAAACAGGAAGACAGAAAACTCTTTGTTTCTCTGCACATGAGGTGAAGAAAAGGAACAGGGACTCTCAGGGGATTCAGGGCTCTCAGGGTTCTTAGGGTTCATGCACCACAGATTCCTCATGGATTCTTCCTTTGGGTGTGATGTTGTATCTGCACAACACTCTGAATTTAAACTCTCTCAGCTAAAGTTAAATTTCTTTGTGGAATACACTGAATTTCACCATCCTCTTGCATTACCCAGTAAGTGTGACCAGGACCTTCAGCAGAAACCACCCATCTGACAGGTTTAGCCTCTCCTGAAGGAGAAAAATACCCAAACTGTTTCTCTTTCAAGTCATGTCATACACAGGTTTCACAATCTGACTGTATTCAGGACTATGCAGTTTCAAAAATCCCACTATAGCCA
Organism: Dryobates pubescens; assembly: GCF_014839835.1. NCBI lineage: Eukaryota > Metazoa > Chordata > Aves > Piciformes > Picidae > Dryobates > Dryobates pubescens. The sequence goes on along the minus strand of NC_071657.1, from coordinate 23,569,144 downwards.
AGAATTGTAGTTTCTTCCTTGTTCATGGAATTTGCCATGGTAAAAACTCTGTTTACCACATCCACTGGAATGTGTTGGTGACCATCCTGCCACTGCACTGACAAAAAATGGATCTCTCTGGCAGGTCCTTTCACCTTGTCTTGCTTGATGGCAAAACCTGCATTCAGGAGAATGTCAATGATTTTGCTACCTTTCTTAAAGACTTCTTCAGCAGTTTTACCCCAGGTGATGATGTCATCAATTAACTGGATGTGTTCTGAAGCACCACCTTTCTCCAGAGCATCATGGATCACAGCATGACAGATGCTTGAGCTGTGAATCCAGCCCATTGGCACTCTGTTAAAAGCGTACTGAACTTTTTGCCAGGGGAAGGCAAATTAAGGCCTGCATTCCTCTGTTATGGGAATAGAGAAGAAAGCATTAGCAACATCTGTGGTAGCATACTATTTGGCATCTTTGGATTGCAGCTCACACTGGAGTTTCAATCTGTCTCCTACTGCTGAACTCATAGGTAGAATTACTTCATTCAGGGCACAGAAGTTGACTGTCAGATGCTAGTCTCCATTCTGTTTTTGCACAGGCCACACTGGACTGTTGAAAGGTGAATGAGTTTTGCTGATGACTTTCTGACTCTCCAACTGACAAATCAGATTCTGAATGGGCAACAAAGAGTCACGGCAGGTTCTGTATTGTCTGTGATGTACAGTCTGAGAACCAATCGGCAACTTTATATACATAGAATACATAGAATACATACAATAAACCAGGTTGGAAGAGACCTTCAAGATCATCGCGTCCAACCCATCAACCAATCCAACACCACCCAAACAACTAACCCACGGCACCAAGCACCCCATCAAGTCTTCTCCTGAAAACCTCCAGTGATGGCGACTCCACCACCTCCCCAGGCAGCCCATTCCAATGGGCAATCACTCTTTCTGTACAGAACTTTTTCCTAACATTCAGCCTAAACCTCCCCTGGCGCAGCCTGAGACTGTATCCTCTATTATCTCATGGTCGCTGGCCCCTAAACACCTTCTGACCACCACATCACCCACCAGCCCTTCCCTGTTGATGAAGAGGAGGTCAAGCAGAGCCTTGCCTCTGGTAGGATCACGCAGCACCTGGGATAAGAAGCTGTCCTCCATGCACTCTAAGAACCTCCTAGACTGCCTCCTCTCTGCTGTGTTGAGATCCCAGCAGATGTCAGGCAGGTTGAAGTCGCCCATGAGAACAAGGTCTGGAGATCTTGAGACAGCCTTAAGCTGCCTATAGAATGCTTCATCAACATCTTCCTCCTGGTTGGGTGGTTTATAACATACTCATAGAATACATAGAACACATAGAATAAACCAGGTTGGAAGAGACCTTCAAGATCATCGCATCCAACCCATCAAACAATCCAACACCACCCAAACAACTAACCCATGGCACCAAGCACCCCATCAAGTCTTCTCCTGAAAACCTCCAGTGATGGCGACTCCACCACCTCCCCAGGCAGCCCATTCCAATGTGCAATCACTCTTTCTGTATAGAACTTTTTCTTAACATCTAGCCTGAACCTCCCCTGGTGCAGCCTGAGACCGTGTCCTCTTGTTCTGGTACTGGCCGCCTGGGAGAAGAGACCACCATCCGCCTGTCTACAACCTCCCTTCAGGTAGTTGTAGAGAGTAATAAGGTCACCCCTGAGTCTCCTCTTCTCCAGGCTAAGCAACCCCAGCTCCCTCAGCCTCTCCTCGTAGGGCTTATGTTCCAAACCCCTCACCAACTTTGCTGCCCTTCTCTGGACTCGTTCCAGCAAGTCAACATCCTTCCTAAACTGAGGGGCCCAGAACTGGACACATTACTCGAGGTGCGGCCTAACCAGTGCAGTGTACAGGGGCAGAATGACCTCCCTGCTCCTGCTGGCCACACTGTTCCTGATGCAGGCCAGGATGCCATTGGCCCTCTTAGCTGCCTGGGCACACTGCAGGCTCATGTTCAGTCTACCGTCAACCAGCACCCCCAGGTCCCTCTCAGCCTGACTGCTCTCCAGCCACTCTGACCCCAGCTTGTAGCACTGCATAGGGTTGTTGTGGCGAAAGTGCAGAACCCGGCACTTGGATGTGTTAAATCTCATGCCGTTGGATTCTGCCCATCTGTCCAGCCTGTCGAGGTCCCTCTGCAGAGCCTCTCTACCCTCCAGCAGATCAACTCCTGCCCCCAGCTCCTGCCCCAGACATCCAACCAGGATGTCTGCTCTGCCGGTCTTCCCTCTAATTCTTACGCACAAGCATTCAACCTGATCGTCCCTAATCTCCATCTCAATGGCACCTAGTGCCTCCCTGATGTACAGGGCCACCCCTCCACCCTTTCTTCCTTGCCTATCTCTCCTGAAAAGCCTGTAACTGTCAATTACAGTGCTCCAGTCATGTGAGTCGTCCCACCACGTTTCTGTGATGGCAACTACATCATAACTTTCCTGTTGTAACAAGGCTTCCAGCTCCTCTTGTTTGTTTCCCATGCTTCATGCATTAGTGTACATGAACTGCAGCTGGGCTGCTGGTTTGACCTCTGACTCTAGCTTATCACCCCCAGACTCCTGCCTGAGGGGACTAGTTTCAGCCCCTTCCCCCTTCGAAACTAGTTTAAAGCCCTGTCAATGAGACCTGCCAATTCCCTTCCAAGAATCTTTTTACCTTTGGGGGACAGGCCATTCTCATATACTGTGACCTTTCCCCTTCTCTGGGACAGATGTACCCCATCTGTTGCCAGCTGGCCTGGTGCAGTAGAAAGTTCTCCAGGATCAAAAAACCCAAAATTCTTTTGTCTGCACCAGCCTCTAAGCCACTTGTTGACTATGGCTGCTGACCTGTTCCTTATGGTATTCCCTCCTGCAACTAAGGGTATTGATGAAAAAATTATTTGAGCACCTGACCCCTCAACCAGATCTCCCAGGGCCCTGAAGTAATTTTTGATAGCCCTGGGAGTTCTAATTACAACATCGTCATTCCCTATCTGCATAACTACCAAAGGATAATAGTCAGAGGGCTGTACCAGTCTGGGCAGCCTTCTGGTAACATCATTAACTTGGGCTCCAGGGAGACAACAGAGTTCCCTATGAGATGGGTCTGGCTGACATATGGGGCCCTCCGTTCCCCTCAGAAGTGAATCGCCAATAACAATTACCCTCCTTTTTTTTGAGGGTGCAGGTCCTGATGCCAGGGGAGGGTTGTTTAACCTTAGGCTGCTTTGCCTTAGGCTGTTTAACCTTAGGTTGTTTAACCTTAGTCTCTTTAGCCTCAGGGAGAACCCCAGATGGTGTGTCCTCTGGCATCAGGACCATCTCACCCTCGATCTCCAGTGCCCCATACCTGTTTTTCAAGAGTAGCAGGGAAGGTAAGGGGAGGCAAGGAGGTTTAACCTTGTGTCTGTTGAGAGGAACCTGCATCCATTCCACTCTGCTTTTTGGGCATCCAGCCTCTGCTGTGGGAGCCTGCAGAGCCTGCTTACCCTGGTTCATCTCTTTCCTCCTCTGGTTCATCTCTTTCCTACATTCCCTTACATTTTTAAGGCTAGCAACCTCATCCTTCACTCTGGCCACCAGATTAAGCAGATAGTCAATCTGCTCACACCTTATGCAAGAGTTGCCCCTACTACTCTGCATCTCAAGAGCCAGGCTCCAGCACTCTCTACAGCCAGATACCTGGACAGCTGCTTGTGTTCTACCTCAGTCTGGGTCAACACTGACTTTTTTAGGGAGTTTTTGCTGCGAGTTACAGCCATGCCTGTCCCTGGACACAGCACCCACTGGACAAAAAAAAATAAAAAAAAAAAATTAGCGAAAGCGGATAATACGGCTTCCCGACGAACGGACCCCTCGTGAGCAGCGGCAAAGCCCTTTTAAAATCGGCCACTGCTGACATAGCGATCATGAGCCCCAGCTGCATGAAGAGAGGATTCCCCCCAGCCTCGCAGCATGTGCAAGGAATGTTTGTGGTCCCGGCAGTTCCCGTAGCCCGAACAGGAGAGTATCGGACAGGATAATATTAGAAAGTGTTTCAGCAATGGGAGAAAGAGTTGATGAGATATATCTGAAATTTAATATACTGGCCATCAGTGAATATTATTTCACACTAGAGTCTGAAGGTGATGAGAAGACCCTTCTCAAGGAAGACGATAACTTGTCAACCAAGTAGAATTTACACGATTAAGGCAGCTTCTGCTGGAATTATCACTTACTAGTTAGTTAGCTAGCAATGCAAAATGGCTCTCATTTTCTGAAGGCTGAACTGAGTAGCAAATGCTCAAATGTTCTTCTGCTCTGAAAAAAAAAAAGCCCACCCCTCAGCTGCTTCTTCTCTGCATTTGTTCCTTCATATATACATTTAGAGTCATAATGTCTTCCTTCATTTCTAGTCTGAATACAGCTTTACTTCTATTAATATGATAGAGTCTATTTGTGTCTGGGAGGAGAGAGAGCATAAATGTAGTGAGTCTGACCTGTCATCAGCAGAACTGCACACAGTGATTCCATAGGGGAGAAAGTTCTGTCCCAAGTTACTTCTGTAGGCTCCATAAGTGAAGAAAGAACAAAGGTGACGAAGTCACCTATGTATAACTGAGAAGGCTATATGATCTGTTACTAGAAACAATATATGCGTGAGAAACAATATAGCTTGGTGTTGCAGCAAAAGACACTTCAAGCAAACTCAAATTTGAGTTATTTAGGAAAAATATATTTAGGTACAATTATCTTCACAGATTCATTAGAGATGGATTGTATTTGAGCATGGATATAAAAAACAGCTTTGGAGAAAACAAGACAGTACATTTTTTACTTACATGCTAAGCTCTCGAATATCTCAACTATTACAAGATGAACACTGTACCTTGGCTGTATCTCCTCCAGTGTGCCTTTTGAGGGGGAATGTCTCACACAAATTGCTCTGTACCTACTGCTTTTACTTCTTGAGTTATATTTTTTCTATCTATTATTAATGCAAGGCTGTAGACTAGAGAGGGGAAGAAAAGTCTAAGTCACAAGTCTCAAAAATTAGCTCTAAAATAGACCTTAAATTCCTAGAGAATAGATTCTGACATCTTTAGTAGTCTTGTTGCAAAGCAGTTCAGAAAACAGCAAAAAGTTCAGAAAACTCACAAGGTGTGTCAGTTTGCTGGAGGACCTATGGGAATGAGTTGAAGACTGGGAGACACCTTAGTTGGCTGGTAGATTTGCATTTAGAATAGAATAGAATAGAATAGAATAGAATAGAATAGAATAGAATAGAATAGAATAGAATAGAATAGGACAGAAATAACCAGGTTAGAAAAGACATTCGAGATCATCAAGTCCAACCTATCATCCAACACAATCTAATCAACTAAACCATGGCACTAAGTGCCTCATCCAGTCTCTTCTTAAACACCTTCAGTGATGGTGACCCCAATGCCTCCCTGGGCAACCGATTCCAATGGCCACTCTTTCTGTGAAGAATTTCTTCCTAACATACAGCCTAAACCTCCCCTGGTGCAGCTTGAGACTGTGTCCTCTTGTTCTAGTGCTGGTTGCCTGGGAGATGAGACCAGCCCCCACCCGGCTACAACTTCCTGTGGTGGGTTAATGGCCATCCTGAAAAAAAACCAAAACAAAACAAAAAACAAAACCAAAACCAAAACAAAACAGGGTGGAGGGCTTGTTAGTGCTTTGCCCTCCCTGCAGGGCATTTTCCCCCTGGGAAGCTGAGTCTATTCCACTCCCCACTCCCTGCCCAGGTAGGGTATAAAAAGCAGGGCATTGCAGTCATTAGGCCTCCTTTTTGACTCCTGTCTCTCCTGGACAAGAGCTACTGCAGATGCTTTCGTGCTCTTCTGCCATGTGGTTGGGCCTGATCCTTCTCCCTACTGCCTCTGTGCCTCTTCAGAGAGAGAGACTGGTTTTGTATTCTTGTTTTTTTTTCCCCCCTCCCATCCATCCTTGTTCCTTGCCCTTGTGAACCTTACCTGTTATTGTTACATATGTATTGTTTAAAGAAAACTCTTTACCTCTCTACTTCCAGGCTGACTCCAAAATTATTGCTTAGTGGATTTGCTCCTTCCCTTTCCTTCTTTTTTCCTCTCTGTTGGGAGGGAAGAGGGGGAGCAGGGGAGAGACTCTTAGCCTTGCCCCCATCTGAGCTCTTAACTCCCAGTTAAGGCTCAAACCATTACACCTCCCTTGAGGTAGTTATAGAGTGCAACAAGGTCTCCCCTGAGCCTCCTCTTCTCCAGGCTCAGCAACCCCAGCTTCCTCAGCCTCTCCTCACAGGGCTTGTGCTCCAGACCCCTCACCAGCTTTGTTGCCCTTTACTGGACACTTTTCAGCAACTCAACATCTTTCCTAAACTGAGGGGCCCAGAACTGGACAATCTGTTAAAAGTGTACTGAACTCCTCTCCAGGGGAAGGCAAATTGAGGCCTGCATTCCTCTGTTATGGGAATAGAGAAGAAAGCATTAGCAAGTCTGTGGTAGCATACCATTTGACCTCTTTGGATTCCAGCTCACATTGGAGTTCCAATGTCTCCTACTGCTGCACTCATAGGTGGAATTACTTCATTCAGGGCACAGAAGTTGACTGTCGGATGCTAGTCTCCATTCTGTTTTTGCACAGGCCACACTGGACTGTTGAAAGGTGAATGAGTTTTGCTGATGACTTTCTGACTCTCCAACTGACAAATCAGATTCTGAATGGGCAACAAAGAGTCATGGCAGGTTCTGTATTGTCTGTGATGTACAGTCTGAGAACCAATCGGCAAATTTATATCCTCTATCTCATGTTGTCCCACAACTGCAGATTCATCAGAAAGCTCAGGTCTAGTAGACAGCTTCAATTTTTCTACAGTTGGTACTCCAAAAGCCCATTTGTAACCCGTAGGGTCTTTGAAATGCCCTTCTCTCAGAAAATCAATTCCCAAAATACAAGGTGCATCAGGTCTTGTCACAACAGTATGCTTCTTCCACTGTTTACCAGTTAAACTTATGTCAACTTGTATCTTAGTCAATTCTTGAGACCCACCAGTGACTCCCAGAATAGTTATAGGCTCTGATCCCTGGTAATTTGATGGCATTATGGTGCACTGAGCTCCTGGGTCAACCAAGGCCCTGTATTTCTGTAATGTTTAAGTGCCAGGCCACTGAATGTACACATCCCAATAGATTCTGTTATCTCCAATATCCCTCTCCTCCACCTGGCAGGAGGCAGGGCACCCCTAATTATGGGGAATACATCTGCATGTACCATTAGCACAGTGTCCAGTGTTAGAATTGGAATCACTCTTGGAGCTATTAGAGTTGTTCTGGGAAACTGAGGAAGTAACAGCGACCCTTCTCGTATTGCCACCTCAGGTTCTGCCATTCTGCAGCTCCCTTAGTCTCTGAAAAATCAAAGTTGGTTGACCATCCCATCTGTTCATGTTCTCACCAATCTGATCACGCAGAGTTGTCCAAACACTCCCACGTGACTGTCTCTGTGGTCTGTTTTGGTTTGACCTGTTTTGGAATGGACTCCTTGGAGGACGTCTGTTTCTAACAGCTAAAACTTGTATCCATCTGGAGGAAGAAGAATTGGAATTATCTCCTTCTGCCAATTAGGATATGGAGTTTTAAAATTCCTCCTTCAGCTCTTTCATGCAATTCTTTATTTCTCCAGACAGAGTTTCAATGGCTGAAACCAAAGAAACATGTGTGAGACTATCCTCCAGTTGTTTCATTTGGTCAGTGAAATAGCCAACCGTAGGACATGCTCCACCATAATTTCTTGCCACAATTCTGCTTGCCAAAATGGTAGCATAATTAGGAGGGGCAAGTTTGATGATCTTTTTAACAAGACTGGTTCCTGCAGGAATTTTGTCAAGATTCAGAGTACCATGGTCTCCATACATCACCTCTCTCAAAGCAAACTCTCTCAAACACTAAATTCCCTCATCCATGGTGTTCTAAGGTTTAGGATTCCATGGAAGGTCATCTCTGGGTTGGTATCTCATAAGACCGGCCAGTAAAAGGCATGTCCACAGAGAAACCTCACCAAGACACCTGTCTAGATGTCTATCTATTCCACTATCTTTTGAGAGAGTTCCTAGCCGAGATGGTGATTTGTCTCCCACTATTAAAGCTGGTGCACCTGTATTGAAACCCCTGCCAAGTCAAATTAGAATTGGCTCTTTCTCTGCTCTGATGTAATCCTTTCTCATGTGCCCAATTTCCTGCCTGGGGGCATTCGCTTGTTGGATGTCATCTTCCTGTTCATCGTCTGTCTCATCTTCTTGAAGATGCTGTCCCCATAATACTGCTGCTACTCTCCTAAGGATTTCTTTAAGTTCAGAAGCACCTCCACTAATGCTACCCTACCAGAACCTGTATCCTGTCCTGTATATCCACTATCCAGTGATCTCAATAATTCAGCTATGCCTGTAAGAAAACCCTTCTCTTTATCCTCAGAAGGATTTTTTTTAACAGAAGGTCCCTCACCAGCAGAGGAATCTTGCTGCTCCCCTGGGTTGGATCCTGCATCTGCCTTTTGCCTACCTCTCTTATCTAAAGCTACAACTTGCTTAATCGGAGCTACATTTGAATTTACAGCAGGCTTAGAAGAAGCAGACAGGTTTTGAGACAAAGCAGCTGTTGCAGATGCCACTTCTGGTCCTGCCAATGAAGAAGGAAATGATTTTGCCTCTCTAATGGTTGCTGAGAACATTGTGGCCACCATTTTAGGTGCTGCCACTGCTGCTGGCTGATTGCCAGAATTAGCGGTGGTCCTGTTCAGAACTGCCTTACGGATAACTCCTCCCTGTCTCTCTCTTACTGCTTCCCCTATCTACTCATCACTAGAAATTGCTGGATTCAAGTTAGAACTGGTTCTCCTACATCTGGGTCTGCATTTAAAAATGAAACATGTCTTAGCTGCTTGCCTTTCCCAATGCAGTGCAATTAACAAGTACGCATTGATTATTACCAACAGCAGATTCACACAGAGCAAATAAACCACTTTAGGAACCCAGCTATTACTGAGGATTACCTTTTTAACTACTGGAATGCTTAACATGTGTATTTCGATAGAAAGCATAGTTGTTGTCATATTTCTGTATCTCTTAAGCCAGAAGAACCCCTAAAATCGATCATATAACAGCTGAATTTTATATTTAAACCAAAGGTACAATTTATACATCAAATATCTCCCCAGCTTATCAAACATTAAACCAATAATGTACTTGTAAATGATCACAGTCAGAGCAGAATATACCAAATGCCACAGAATCCAAAATAGCTTAATTTTGATTCCCTTATCTAGCAGAAATAAATCAAGCAATCTAGGCCCACGTGTGCACCAATTATTTTCTGTAATGTGGTAGTTTGGCCCACTCATCTCACTCAATTGGGGAAAGCAAATGGAAGCTGTATTTCCAAGTAATAACTACACTCTATGACACAATGCAATGAATGTATACAAATAGACAGTATTTACAACATTATGCAGGTATTCACAGGCAGAAAAAAACAAGGAAACCCCCTTGAATGGGGGAAACTGCCCTGCTTCTGCCCTAAAGTTCCATCACCCACCCAACCCCCTTTCCTCTGTTTAACTAGAAGAAAAGAGAAAGAAATTTTAGAGAGTTAGTGCTCCTATCTCAAGGTTAAGCTGATAAGGTCATCCAAGCTGAGCAGGGTGGAAAGCAGCCTCAATAGCCAGAAGAGACAGAGAGAGAGGAATGAAGAAGAATGTGAGTTTGTTAGAATACACCCCACACATCTGATCAAAGAAATTAAAACTATCTCTTGTTTAAAACAATCTCTTGTTTTCTTTTTTATACCCAACTGTGGATTTGTTTATACTTCTTCACTCTTCTGCTTGAAAATCTGCAGCTAATTGTTAAAGGCATAACCTAAATCTGCCACATGGTCATAGAAGGAGATCATGTTGGTCCTGCCCCTCCTAAATCCACATTGGCTGGGCCTGATCCCTTGGCCATCCTGTAAGTGCTGTATGATTGCACTCAAGATGACCTGCTCCATTATCTTGCCTGGCACTAAAGTCAGGCTGACAAGCCTGTAATTGGCTGGCTCCTCCTTCTGGCCCTTCTTGTTGATGGGCATCACATTGGCCAGCTTCCAGTCATCTGGGACCTCTCCAGTGAACCAGGGCTATTGAAAAATGATGGAAAGTGGCTTGGTGAGCTCATCTGCCAGCTCTCTCAGCACCCTAGGATGCATCCCATCTGGTCCCATGGACTTGTGGGGATCCAAATGGCTAAGGAGGTCTCTAACTATTTCCTCCTGGATCACAGGGAAACTATACTGCTCCCTGATTCCATTGGCCAGCTCAGGAGGCCAGTTGTCCAGAAGACAACCTATCCTGCTGGAGGTTAGAGAGGGTCTGCAGAGGGACCTCGACGGGCTGGACAGATGGGCAGGGTCCAACGGCATGAGATTTAACACATCCAAGTGCCGGGTTCTGCACATCGGCCACAACAACCCTATGCAGAGCTGCAGGCTGGGGTCAGAGTGGCTGGAGAGCAGCCAGGCAGAGAGGGACCTGGGGGTGCTGGTCGATGGTAGGCTGAACATGAGCCTGCAGTGTGCCCCGGAAGCCAAGAGGGCCAATGGCATCCTGGCCTGCATCAGGAACACTGTGGCCAGCAGGAGCAGGGAGGTCATTCTGCCCCTGTACACTGCACTGGTTAGGCCGCACCTCGAGTACTGTGTCCAGTTCTGGGCCCCTCAGTTTAGGAAGGATGTTGACTTGCTGAAGCATGTCCAGAGAAGAGCGACAAGGTTGGTGAGGGGCTTGGAGCACAAGCCCTATGAGGAGAGACTGAGGGAGCTGGGGTTGCTTAGTCTGGAGAGGAGGAGACTCAGGGGTGACCTTATTGCTCTCTACAACTACCTGAAGGGGGGTTGTAGTGAGGCAGAGATTGGTCTCTTCTCCCAGGCAACCAGTACCAGAACAAGAGGACACAGTCTCAGGCTGCATCAGGGGAGGTTTAGGCTGGAGGTTAGGAGGAAGTTCTACACAGAGAGAGTGATTGCCCATTGGAATGGGCTGCCTGGGGAGGTGGTGAGGTCGCCATCACTGGGGGTGTTCAGGGCGCGGCTTGACAGGATGCTTGGTTCCACAGTTTTGTTAATTAGGTGGTGTTGGATGATAGGTTGGACACGATGATCTTGAAGGTCTCTTCCAAGCTGGTTTATTCTATTCTATTCTATTCTATTCTATTCTGTTCTGTTCTGTTCTGTTCTATTCTGCTATTAAAAATTGAGGCAAAGAAAGCGTTAAGTACCTCTGCCTTTTCCTCATCTTTAGTTGCAATATTCACCTCCATTTCCAGTAAGGAGTGGAGGATTTCCTTGCCCCTCCTCTTGCCATTAATATATTTGTAGAAGGATTTTTTGCTGTCCTTCACATCAGTGGCCAGTCTAAGCTCTAAATGGGATTTCGCCTCTCTAATTTTTTTCCTGCATGACCTTGCAACATCCTTAAACATTTCATGAGTAACCTCTCCTTCCTTCCAAAGATTATACACCCTCTTTTTTGCCCTTAATTCACTCAGAAATTCATTGCCCATCCAGGCTGGCTGTCTACTCCAGCTGCTCATCTTCCAGCACATTGGCACAGCCTGTTCCTGTGCTTCCATGATTTCTTTCTTGATGAAGGTCCAGCCCTCCTGGACCCCTTTGTTTTCAGGGGCTGTTTCCCAATGTACCTTCTGAGGTAGTTCCTTGAATAACCTGAATTTCCTGTCTCCGTCTTACAGCACATCCATGTCACGTTTCTGGACTATAAATATTATTAAGGGGAGACCTCACGAAGTTCTCAGCTTGTAAGTCAAGCCTTTCTTTATAGAGTTTCCAGTTAAGGTAGCGTTTGGATTGCTCTGAGTGGAGGGTTGCTGATCACTGACCAACCCCTTCCCCCCCGCTGCTTTCTGAATTAGTTTCAATTCTAAGTTCTGTGAATTGTTTGATTTAATTGCCCATATTTAAACATTCTGTGAAGACAGTTTCACTAACTGGATATTGATACCTGTGAAGGGTGACTGTAAATACCCCATTACAGAGTTTGTATATATATATAAAATAATTTTAACATATATTTTCATTGGTATATCTGCCACTCATTGCTGAGGGCATATTCACAACACTAAGAAGGTTACATGGCCAGCAGCTCAGCTGAAGTGTCTACACCAATGCATGCAGCATGGGCAACAAACAGGAGGAGTTGGAAGCTGTCCTGCTACCACATAATGACAATTATGGAAACTTGGTGGGATGAATCCTATGACTGGAGTGTGGCTATCGATGGCTACAAGCTGTTCAGAAGGGACAGGAGAGGACGAACGGGTGGAGATGTTGTCCTCTATGTAAAGAAGTGGATAGACTATGAAGAGTTCTCACTAAAGAATAGCCATGAGCAGATCAGAATCTTATGGGTGGGTATTAGGGATCAGGACAACAAAAGAAGTCTACAGGCTGCCTGATGAAGCAGAGCCTATTGATGAAGCATACTTACTCCAGCTCAAAGAGCTCCAGGCTTTCAACCTTCTGGGGGATTTTAACCACCTTGACATCTGTGGGAAAAGCAACACAGCTGGCTGCCGGCAATCCAGGTGGCTCCTAGAGTGCCTAGAAGACAATTGCTTGAGACAAGAAATTAACACCACTATCTGAGATGCATTGGTGAATCTGTTGGTCACAAATGCAAGCAAAATCATCAGGGACATGAAAGTTGAAGGCAGCCTGGGCTGCAGTCATCATGCACTAGTGTGGTTCATTATCCTAAGGAATATGAAGCCCATGAGAAGCATAGTTTGGACTCTAAATTTTAAGAAAACAGACTTCCAGCTCTTCAAGAAGTTGATAAGTAGGATCCTGTGGGAAGTGGCTCTCAGAGACAATGGAGCTGAACAAAGGTGGTGGGAATTTAAGGATGCTCTCTGTAGAGCACAAAAGATCTCAATCTCCACATGTAAGAAATTGGACAAGGAGGGCAAGAGACCGCCATGGTTGAGCCATGACCTGATGGTCAAACTAAAGCAAGATGGAGCTACACAGGAAATGGAAGGAGGGACAGGCATCTTGGGAAGAGTATATGGACATTGCCTGTCTGTGTAGGGATGAGGCCAGGAAGGCCAAGGCACAGATGGAACTGAACTTGGCAAGGCCTGTAAAGAAAAACAAGATGTGGGGAAGGCTGTGAACGTAGTCTCTCTGAACTTCAGCAAGGCTGTTGACACCGTCCCCCACAGCAAACTCCTGGCCAAGCTGTCAGCCTGTGGCTTGGACAGCAGCACTCTTGTGCTGGGTTAGGAACTGGCTGGAGGGCTGAGCCCAGATAAGAGCACTACCTGTCTAACTTTTCTTTCTCTTTTCTTCTAATTAAACAGGGGGGGGAGGGGGAGGGAAGGATGAGGGAGGAAGGTTAGGGGGAAGCGGGGAAGTTCCCCCCATTCAGGGGGGTTTCCATGTTGTTTTCTGCCTGCAAATACCTGCATAATATTGTAAATACTGTCTATTTGTATATATTCATTGCATTCCATTATAGACTGTAGTTACCGCTCATAAATATAGCTTCCATTTGCTTTCCCCAACTGAGTGAACCGAGTTTTTGTATGCTGGTGTGCCAAACTACCACAGAGTAGGTGACCCACCTGGTGGATGTGGGGAAGGCTGTGGATGTATTCCACCTGGACTTCAGCAAGGCCTTTGACATCATTCGCCACAGCAAACTCCTGGCCAAGCTGTCAGCCCGTGGCTTGGACAGCAGCACTCTGTGCTGGGTTAGGAACTGGCTGGAGGGCTGAGCCCAGAGAGTGGTGGTGAATGGTGCCACATCCAGCTGGCAGCCAGTCAGTAGTGGTGTGCCCTAGGGATCAGTGCTGGGCCCCATGCTCTTTAACATCTTCATTGATGATCTGGACTGTGACTAACTGCAATCTAAGACACAAACAGACCCTGCCAACTTTCTCCCTCTGTGAGGGGCAATCACTGGAAGAATCATCATAGCTTGTTGCTTGTCTTTAAGACAGGAAATGATTTACACTCAGATCTGAAAATACTCATGTCATCATGAAGAAAACTATTTCCAGCACCCTGAATCTTCTCAATAATAAGTAATACTGTATAAAGTTTGGTCACTAGGAATTACTGGGCAAAAGATATGTCATTTTGGCCTGTAATCTTGCTTCAGAACTGTGTTTATCAAATTAAAACCGACATTCAGAAGCAAGTCAGAAAACTGTTATCTATAAATCATGTCTGAAAAAACCCACCCTTTCATTCTCAAGAAATGTACCTAAATATCATATTTTTACATCATATAACTTGCTAATTTTATTGACTAGAAAGATGTTGTGCTGAGGAAAACATGTTGATCTCTTGATGTCCCACAGCATTTCTCCATGACTGAAAACACAGCTTCCCTGTGTTTCATTCAATACAACAAGGTTTAAAAATTCATCTGTTTGGCAGAATGGAGTGCAAAACTACTTAAATACCTGGTGTTAGCAGTATTTCTTGGACAGGTTTCACCTGCACATGTGTTATGAACATAAGGAGGTTATTGAATAGGCAGAACGACTAATAAAAATATTAATAACTTTTTAAAATAAAAAATCCCACATAAAATATTAACGTAACCTATTTACTGGTTCAAAATGCTTGGTTGTGGAAGAGATACCTCATCAGCAGGAACATGTAACAATTTAAACAATATAAGCAAAAATCCAGAAACAACAAATATCAATTTAAACTGTAAAGAAAAAAAAAATAACATCAGCAACAAGCTGAAAATTGTCCACAGTGGGGTAGGGGGGACTCCGGAATTCTCTAGGGCAACAGACCTTTAACAGATGCCTATAAAAATAATATCAGATTTTGTAATTACTCACTGATCGTGGTACCACATGGCACACACTGGGATTTAAACAAAACCAAACCATCACTGACCACGTGAAAACTGCAGGAACACAGTTTCGCTTTCTGTTGGTTTCTGCAGCTTGTTGCTGTAGCACATACAGGGCTTATCTCCGAAGGCTTTGTAGCTGAAAGCTTTGTACAAAAGAGTTTGCTGCCGTGGCTTGCAGGGCTTGTCGGCTTTGTATCTTTGCCTATTTGGAGAGGTTCTTCAGCTGCAATCTTTGCTGCAGTGCTTGTTGCTTCTTCCAATAAAACGAAACTGCCCTGGGGACTCTCAGCTCCTCCTGGGGTTCATCTCTCAGTCAGGCAAGACACGTTCATTCTGCTCCTGGTCTTTAAGATGCTATACAGCCAGGCGAAATGCAGACTGGGTAAACTGAAGCACAGCTTGGATTCCAAGCAAAGCTTGTGACTTCTCCCAGAGTTTGGACAATTGCAAGGCAAGGCAGTGACTCTTTGGGCTGGTATTTAGAGATTTACTGAGATAATGATGGCCACTGACAACAAAGATTAAGAGATAAAACCCTGACATTTTAACCTATAGTATAAGTTTTCTCCAAACGTGCCCAAAGCCACACAGACCTGGTCCACTCGGACTCCAGGACATGTTCAGACAAGCCTGTGCAGTGTGGGCAATTTCCTGAAAAACTAGATCTGCTGACTTCTGCCCCATTGATTCAGAGCATTTTTGAGGCTTTTTGTCCCTTCAAGACAACATGCAAGAAATATTATAATAATTAACTGCAAATAAAAATAAAAACTTAGTCTACCCATCAACATAACACTTGAACCTCCATCATAGCTCTTCAATCATAACATAAGCAATTCATAGCATAATATCTGAGTAATTCAGTTTTTCCTTCATGAGAAATCAAATATCTTACCCATTCACAGATACCAAATGGCACTGAGGAATTGGGCAGTACACAAGTTTCTCATTAATCTCAGTCAAGCTTCTTGCTTTTGAAAACACCTGGTACAGAGATCAAATTATATTTGTTGTGGCCTTGCTGTGACCTTATTCAGTTTGAAGAATGATCTGCTACACATGCCTTGTCCAGATCTATTTCAAAATTATTGAATTTTGGGGGGGGAGAATCATAAGAAAGTACTTATCATAATTGCATAATTCTATAAATCTAGTATTTACACAGCTGTATGTCTTTAAAAATCAGTTTAATCTGAAGCTACAACTGCTATTTTTTATTAGTACTATTATGCAATCATTGACTGAAGGATAAATTTAAGGTGTCCATCTGCATTTCTATACCTCATTTTTCCTAAGTTTCTATTGGAACTCTGTGGACTTACTTTTTTTTCCTTGAAAGACATTATAGTTATAACTTTACATTACTGTTCTATAAATCAGTGATATGTTACTCCAGTTTTAGTTTCAATACATAGGATACAAATGAAAAGAGGCAGTCTAGAAAAGAAGGCAAATTGTCAAATTCCAAGAGAGACAGCAACAGTGCAATAAATAAAATTTTATCTAATATATAATAGAAGTAAATTATAAGAAGAGATGGTTGCTTTTGTATCCTAAGACTGACAGACAAGATGTTTTAAGTAAAGCTGGTCCCTAAAAGTCCCTGCTGTTTTTCCAAAAGGTAAAGAGAATTTGAAGGGTTCAAGTGTAGCCTACATTTCAATTTCAAATGCAGTCTTTTATATGTGACTAATGTTTACTGGTATGAGTAAAGATGATGTACTCTAGCCCAGTGCTGACTAGAGTACAAAGAGACACATTAGAACATTCTGCAAGTCACAAGTCCTATGAAATATTCATTGGATTCTTCAAGGGTTGTTTTATTTTTCCACATGGAAGTGCTTTGCTTGTTGTAGCTGATCTCCAGAGCCAGTAGAAAAAGTTATTTACTAAGACTTAACTTTGCCTTCTCCAGTTACCCATTGAAATGAACAAAATAATTTGCAATGTTTTTAAGGGCTGCAATTTTGGATATAGAAATATTATTGCATGATTAAGGCATAGACTAGATACTAGATGGCTGATATAACCATATATTTTTACCAATTAACAATAGACAGGATAAGACATTCAATAATCCCAAAAGTCCATCTTTTTCATGCATACCTAACTGTAAAATATGTATGTTAAATCTTTGTGAAACAGCAACTAAGTTGGCACAGAAAGCTGATAACTCTGCTATTCAGGGCTGAAAAAAAGACAATTTTGCCCCACCCCCACCCTGCCTTTTTCTCCAGAGCAACAACTGAGTGTAATTACTTTTTGCTATTATTTTACAAAAAAATGTGGCAAACCAGTGCAGCTGTATGACCCATGAGATAAATATGAAATTGTTTAAAGCCACTGTTTTCCTACTTTTTGAAGATCTCTGTATATGAATTCATTACTGGGGGTGGGGGGGAATACAACGCATGGAATGAAAACTGGATCAATATCAATTTCTATTCTGAGTAAGAATTAAAGAATCCATAGGAATAGTTAGACACGCAATCTCCATAATTTACAAACATTCACTGATTTTCTAAGCATTTGTACACAGTGTGTTTAAACTTGAGGCACAGCCAGCAGTGGGATTTTTCTAAGTAAGACATTGCTATAAATCGAAATACTTGTGTTATCAAAATGTCTTGTGTTAATAGAGTTATAGACGATATTTTACTTGAGCCAAAATAACGTTCTGTCAACATGACATGAACTGAGTTTAAATTTTGTTTGCTGAGAATACAGGGTGTTTCAAAACTTTGCTTTTGATGCTTCTTATCCTATAAAATCCAAATCAATAAAGTCACCTAGATTCATAGGAAAGTTTGTTATCTACAGAAGTCATGCAACATGGCTTGCAGCTAAGCATTAAGAGGTGGATGCTGACTGCAGCATCACTCCTTGGACAAGTACAATCACTCCATCACTGGAGCAGATCATCTTTGCAAATATAGGAGTGAGTAAAGTTTGTGGTTCACCATGAATGGCCCTACACATTGCTGGACACATCTGCCCAAGAAACCAGAAATAAAAATTCTATTTCATCTCCAATATGGTTTTCAAAATGTCAATCATCAGTACTAATGGACTGGCTAGGCCATTTGATTTCTGAATTTAATAAAAGAATAAGAGTAAATATTCCTAAGTAAAATTAATAGCAGATTAAAACCAAGTCCTGATAAAATGCCTAAGCATTTGTTTCACAGACTGATTTAACTTCAGTGTACAAGAAGTACCCTGTGAAACACATTTGGCAATAGGCATGTAAATAATATTGGACCATCTGAATTAAATGCTATTTGAAAGTCACAGAATCATAGAATCAGAAAGGTTGGAAAATACCTCAGAGATCAAGTCCAACCTGTTACTCAGCACCTCATGACTAACTAAAATATGGCTTCAAGTGCCACGTCCAATCCTTTCTTGAACACCTCCAGGGGCAATGACTCCACCACCACCCTGGGCAGCACATTCCAATGGCCAATTATTCTTTCTTGAAGAACTTTCTCCTCACCTCAAGCCTAAACTTCCCCTGGTGCAGCTTGGGACTGTGTCCTCATGTTCTGGTGCTGGTTGCCTGGGAAATGAGACCAACCCCCAGTTGGCTACAACCTCCTTTCAGGTAGTTGTAGAGAGCAAGAAGAACTCCCCTGAGCCTCCTCTTCTCTAGGCTATACAACCCCGGCTGTCTCAGCTCCTCCTCACAGGGCTTGTGCTCCAGACTTATCACAAGCCTTGTTGCCCTTCTCTGGACACATTCAAGTGTCTCAATATGCTTCTTAAATTGAGGGGCCCAGAACTGGACACAGTGCTCAAGGTGTGACCTAACCACTGATGAGTACAGGGGAAGAATGACCTCCCTGCTCCTGCTGAGACTGTCCACGATGTCATTGGCCTTCTTGGCCACCTGGGCACACTGATGGCTCATGTTCAGCCAGATGTCAACCACTACTCCCAGGTCTCTTTCTGTCTTGCTGCTCTCCAGCCAATCCGAGCCCAGCCTGTAGTGCTTCATGGGGTTGTTGTAGCCAAAGTGCAGCAGCTGACACTTGGACTTGTTGAATGCCATCATGCTGGACTCTGCCCATTTGTCCATCCTGTCAAGGTCCCTCTGGAGAGCCCTCCTGCCCTCTAACACATCAGCACCTGCTCCCAACTTGGTGTCATCTGCAAACTTACTAATGGTGGACTCAATCCCCTCATCCAGATAATCAGTGAAGATATTGAATAGGATTTGGCCCAGCACTGATTCCTGGGGGACATCACTAGTGACCGGCCGCCAGCTGGATGTGGCACCATTCACCACCACTCTCTGGGCTTGGCCCTCCAGCCAATTCCTAACCCAACACAGAGTGCTCCTGTCCAAGCCACGGGCTGACAGCTTGGCCAGGAGTTTGCTATGAGGGACGGTGTCAAAGGCCTTGCTGAAGTCCAGAGGGACAACATCCACAGGCCTCCCCACATCCACCAGGTGGGTCACCTGATCATAGAAGGAGATCAGGTTGGTGAGGCAGGACCTGCCCTTCCTAAATCCATGTTGGCTAGGCCTGATCCCTTGGCCATCCTGCAGGTGAGTAATATTTACAAAAGGAAAGATTAAAAATGGAAAGCTGATTCCACCAATAGTATTGCAGCAAAATCCATTCAAAATTCTGAATACTAACAAAAATATTATTCAGAATCATATCCAAACTGTAGTTTCTTTATTATACATAATGGACTGAATTTTGTTTCAGTATTCTCCAGATGAATATTCTTTCCAAAATTAGTAATCTGCCTATCTCCAAAGTCAACATGCTTTTCAAAAATTCTGTTGATAATATTCTAAACTACCTTTTTTCTCTATTTTTTTTTCAAAAACTATATTCTGCATTCACCAAGGAAGCTTTAATATCCTTACTAAAATCATTTCTCTGTCTTTCATATTTGCTTCCTTTTCTACGTGTGGTTGTCAGGAGACCTACCTAGAATTTAATGTAATATGCTGACAATGTAATGAGTGAAAGTGATGTTTAGGAAATTGTATGATGAAAAGATTTAGGGCTTCACATTTTTTGAATAATTCACTTATAAGGAACTTACCTAGGAAAACTCCAGCGGTGGGAAACACGTTGAGAGCACATAATATTCAGAAGATGTTTAGTTGCATGGAGCAAATTCTCCATTCTCCCTCCAAGGACCGGACCAACTGAAAAGGACAATGTATATGTTTTAATGTTCCCACAAACTGGTATGCATGGGAAGGAAAATATGTCTTAAATGTCATTTTACAAGAATTCTCTAATTTATGTCTGTGTTTCCCCTCTACTTTTCTCATACTTTTTTATTGAATTTTGGGGGTTGCATGGAACAATCATGTCAACTCTTCACATTCACATTGCAATTACTGATAGCATAATTCACTGTGTTGCAGTTTGAGCTGGGTGCCCCCTGATGTGTTCACTTCCTGTGTCCAGAAGTCCAGCCCAGAGGGGTGGACACAGGACATTGTGTATTTCTTACCATAATTCTTTGCACCACTATAAGATCCAGTGCGGGGTCTAGAACTCGCTCTCTTTCTTCCTCCTCCGTCAGCCGGTAACTGGGGGAGATGTCTCCTGGCTTTGGGCCTGCTAGGCCCAAGGCCACCGGGGGATGGGCAGTCTCAGGCCAGGCCAGCTGAGACTAGCCCAGCAGAGGGAGGGGGAAGAAGGAGCCCTTGGGTGTACCCTCAGGTGGGAATGGGATGTCTCTGGGTTTGTTTTGGGATCTTTCTTTGTCCCTGTGCTTTGGGTTTTCTGTAAACATTCACTGCTTTCTATTTAAACTTTCATCACTTTTGCAATCCGTTTGTTTGAGTGTTTATTCCTGCCCGTGGTGGGGGGAGGGGGCTGCCTCAACCCAGCACATTCTTTGTAGCAGAGGATGGTTGTAGTGGGGAGGGGGTCTGCCTCTAACCCACCACATTCATGGCTTTTGGAGTCCTCTTCTTTCCTACATCCACATAGCTGGACTATTAGCATGTGTTAAAGGCAGCTGAGTACAAATAGCAATGCCTGCCAAGTTTATAAAATGCTTTTTTCTCTACTAAAGCTTCTCTACTTGTGAAATGAGATTAATCACTCTCTCTCTCTTTTTTTTTTTTTAAATTTGTTTTTGTTTTGTTTTGTGGGTTTTGGGGTTGTTTTGCTTTGGTTTTGGTTTTAGAACAGAAAATAAAGATTAAAGATTTGGTCAGAATCTGTATGAATACATATAACTTACTACTCATCAAGTGAATATCAGAAGTAATTTGCATCTTAAAACGTAGTGAGACACTCCTTCATATCATTAGTGTCTTTTTCTGAGTTGCTGTTCCATTACTGATTGACCCTTTCGACATCTGGAATCTACAATACAGCTGTCCTGGTCCTGTTTTGCAGTTTTCTTACATAGCTGAAATTCACAGCTATCCAGGATCATGGAGGTGGGTGAAGCTCCTCTTTTGTAGTTCAGCATTTCAAAAGACTTAAGACTGACATGAGCAAACTGTCTTTGCAAAGCATTTCTAGGTGTAATAGTACTTGACAAATAAAGTACAACATCTGCACTACTAAATTTTATGTCCATTACTTTCAAGTAACTTTTCATTAGGAATCTCTGTATATCTTACTAATGTTCAGGCATGTGTTTTCTTTATTCTGTATGACACTGCATGCAGGTATCTGTCATTCATTTTAAGCTATCATGACTCAGTATCTATTATTTTACAAACTTCCTTTTTGTATCAATCTCAGCAAATGGCAGCCAGACTATAATACCAAGGCAGCACTCTTTTGGCTACTCAATTCTCCCTGTGGGTCAGACTCTGACACTCAAATTCTCACAAATTAGTTTGGTCAGTCAGGCTCTCACATGCGAAAGTTTTCCCCTCAACTTTTATATACACAATCTTACTATGCTTTCACAGTTCATTGACCAGGTTCTGCTAACATCTCATCTTTAACTTTCTTTCTGTCTTTTTCTGCATCACAGGCAAATTTTACCCAGCGAGAGCTATTATAACTATTTCTGGGAAGATCATCCCCTGAAATCACCAGCTCTTTGAAATCCCTCTCATTGAATCTATTGGCTTTTAGAATAGAATAGAACAGAATAGGATAGAATAGAATAGAATAGAATAGAATAGAATAGAATAGAATAGAATAGAATAGAATAGAATAGAATAGAATAGAATAGAATAGAATAGACCAGGTTGGAAGAGACCTTCAAGATCACCATGTCCAATCCATCAACCAATCCAACCCACTTAAACAACTAAACCATGGCACCAAGCACCCCATCAAGTCTCCTCCTAAACACCTCCAATGATGGTGACTCCATCACCTCTCCAAGCAGCCCATTCCAATGGGCAATCACTCTCTCTGTATAGAACTTCCTCCTAACCTCCAGCCTAAACCTCTCCTGCCACAGCTTGAGACTGTCCTCTTGTTCTGGTACTGGCTGCCTGGGAGAAGAGACCAACATCCGTCTGTCCACAACCTCCCTTAAGGTAGTTGTAGAGAGCAATAAGGTCACCCCTGAGTCTCCTCCAGGCTAAGCAACGCCAGCTCCCTCAGTCTCTCCTTATAGGGCTTGTTTTCCAAACCCCTCATCAACTTTGTTGCCCTTCTCTGGACACGCTCCAGTAAGTCAACATCCTTCCTAAACTGAGGGGCCCAGAACTGGACACAGTACTCGAGGGGCAGCCTAACCAGTGCAGTGTACAGGGGCAGAATGACCTCCCTGCTCCTGCTGGCCACACTGTTCCTGATGCAGGCCAGGATGCCATTGGCCCTCTTAGCTGCCTGGGCACACTGCAGGCTCATGTTTAGTCTACCGTCGATCAGCACCCCCAGGTCCCTCTCAGCCTGACTGCTCTCCAGCCACTCTGACCCCAGCCTGTAGCTCTGCATGGGGTTGCTGTGGCCAATGTGCAGAACCCAGCACTGGGATGTGTTCAATCTCATGCCGTTGGACTCTGCCCAACTGCCCAGCCTGTCGAGGTCCCTCTGCAGAGTCTCTGTACCCTCCAGCAGATCAACTCCTGCCCCAGCTTGGTGTCGTCAGCAAATTTACTGATGATGGACTCGATGACCTCGTCCAGATCATCAATAAAGATGTTAAAGAGCATGGGGCCCAGTACTGATCCCTTGGGCACACCACTGGTGACTGGCCACCAGCTGGATGTGGCACCATTCACCACCACTCTCTGGGCTCGGCCCTCCAGCCAGTTCCTAACCTATCGCAGTGTGCTCCCATCCAAGCCATGGGCTGACAGCTTGGCCAGGAGTTTGCTATGGGGAACGGTGTCAAAGGCCTTGTTGAGGTCCAGGTAGACTACATCCACAGGCCTCCCCACATCCACCAGGCGGGTCACCTGATCATAGAAGGAGATCAGGTTGGTCAGGCAGGACCTGCCCTTCCTAAACCCATGCTGGCTGGGCCTGATCCCTTGGCCATCCTCTAAGTGTTGTGTGATTGCACTCAGGATGACCTGCTCCATAATCTTTCCTGGCACTGAGGTCAGGCTGACAGGCCTGTAATTCCCTGGCTCA
Organism: Dryobates pubescens; assembly: GCF_014839835.1. NCBI lineage: Eukaryota > Metazoa > Chordata > Aves > Piciformes > Picidae > Dryobates > Dryobates pubescens. The sequence continues at coordinate 23,545,693 of NC_071657.1, read as the reverse complement.
TCCAACCGGCCCTTCTTGTGGATGGGTACCACGTTGGCCAGCTTCCAGTCATCTGGGATCTCTCCAGTGAGCCAGGACTGATGAAAAATCATGGAGAGTGGCTTGGCCAGCTCATCTGCCAGCTCTCTCAGCACCCTAGGATGGATCCCATCTGGTCCCATGGACTTGTGGGGGTCCAAGCTGCTGAGGAGAGCTCCTATCACTTGCTCATGGAACACAGGGAAACCATGCAGCTCCCTGGCTCCCTCTGCCAGCTCTGCAGGCCAGCTGTCTGGTAGGCGTTCTTTCCAGCTAGTAAAAACTGAGGTAAAGAAGGTGTTAAGTACCTCTGCCTTTTCCTCATCCTGTGATACAACATTTCCCTCCATGTCAACCAAGGAGTGGAGGTTGTCCCTGCCCTTCCTCTTGCTATTAATATATTTATAGAAGGACTTTTTGTTGTCCTTCACATCAGAGGCCAGTTTAAGTTCCAAATGTGCTTTTGCCTCCCTAATTTTCCTCCTACATGCCCTAGCAACCTCTTTAAACATTCCATGGGTTGCCTCACCTTTCTTCCAAAGATTATACACACTCTTTTTTTCCCTTAGTTCTGTTAAAAGTTCATTACACAGCCAGGCTGGCCGTCTGCCCCGGCGGCTCCTCTTCCGGCACACTGGCACAGCCTGCTCCTGAGCCTTCATCAGCTCTTTCTTGAAGCAGGTCCAGCCCTCCTGGACCCCTTTATTTTTAAGGGCTTTCTCCCAAGGAACCCTCTGAATTATTTCCTTGAGCAAGCTGAAGTCCGCCCTCCGGAAGTCCAGAGTGGAGGTCTTCTTGCTGCCCCTCTTAGTTTGACCAAATACCGAAAATTCTATTATCTCATGGTCGCTGGCCCCTAAACAGCCTCCGACCACCACATCACCCACCAGCCCTTCCCTGTTGGTGAAGAGGAGGTCAAGCAAAGCCTTGCCCCTGGTAGGCTCACGCAGCACCTGGGATAAGAAGCTGTCCTCCATGCAGTCTAAGAACCTCCTAGACTGCCTCCTCTCTGCTGTGTTGAGATCCCAGCAGATGTCAGGCAGGTTGAAGTCGCCCATAAGGACAGGAGATCTTGAGACAGCCTTAAGCTGTCTATAGAATGCTTCGTCGACATCATCCTCCTGGTTGTGTGGTCTTTAACAGACTCCAACCAGGATGTCTGCCCTACCGGTCTTCCCTCTAATTCTTGCCCACAAGCATTCAACCTGATTGTCCCTAATCTCTAGTTCAATGGCATCTAGTGCCTCCCTGATGTACAGGGCCACCCCTCCACCCCTTCTTCCTTGTCTATCTCTCCTGAAAAGCCTGTAGCCATCAATTGCAGCACTCCAGTCATGTGAGCTATCCCACCACGTCTCCGTGATGGCAACTACATCATAACTTTCCTGCTGCAACAAGGCTTCCAGCTCCTCTTGTTTGTTTCCCATGCTTCATGCATTAGTGTACATGCACCTCAGCTGGGCTGCTGGTTTGGCCTCTGACCCTAGCTTACTGCCCCCAGACTCTTGCCTGAGGGGACTAGTTTCAGCCCCTCCCCCCTTCGAAACTAGTTTAAAGCCCTGTCGATGAGAGCTGCCAGTTCCCTCCCCAGAATCTTTTTACCTTTGGGGGATAGGCCATTCTCATATACTGTGATCTTTCCCCTTCTTTGGGACAGATGTACTCCATCTGTTGCCAGGTGGCCTGGTGCAGTAGAAATTTTACCAAGATCAAAAAACCCAAAATTCTTTTGTCTGCACCAGCCTCTAAGCCACTTGTTGATTATGGCTGCTGTCCTGTTCCTTGTGGTATTCCCTCCTGCAAATAAGGGTATTGAGGAAAAAATTATTTGAGCACCTGTCCCCTCAACCAGATCTCCCAGGGCCTTGAAATCATTTTTGATAGCCCTGGGAGTTCTGACTACAACATCATCTTTCCCTATCTGCATAAGTAGCAAAGGATAATAGTCAGAAGGCTGTACCAGCCTGGGTAGCCTTCTGGTAACATCATTAATTTGGGCTCCAGGGAGACAACAGTGTTCCCTATGAGATGGGTCTGGCCGACAAATGGGGCCCTCCATTCCCCTCAGAAGTGAATCACCAATAACAATTACCCTCCTCTTTTTTTTGAGGGAGCAGGTCCTGATGCCAGGGGAGGGTTGTTTAACCTTAGGCTGCTTTGCCTTAGGCCGTTTAACCTTAGGTTGTTTACCCTTAGGCTCTTTAGTCTCAGGGAGAACCCCAGATGGTGTGTCCTCTGGTAACAGGACCCCCTCACCCTCGATCTCCAGTGCCCCATACCTGTTTTTCAAGAGCAGCGGGGAAGGTGTGGGAAGGCAAGGAGGTTTAACCTTGTGTCTTTTGAGAGGAACCTGTGTCCATTCCCCTCTGCTTTTTGGGTAACCAGCCTCTGCTGTGGGAGCCTGCAGAGCCTGCTTACTCTTGTTCATATCTTTCCCCCTCTGGTTTATCTCTTTCCTCTTCATGTTCATCTCTTCCCTACATTCCCTTACACTTTTAAGACTAGGATGGATGCCATCCAGTCCCATGGACTTTTGGGGGCCCAAACGGCTGAGGAGATCTCTAATTATCTCCTTCTGGAACAGAGGGAAACTATGCTGCTCCCTGCCTCCTTCTGCCAGCTCTGCAGGCCAGCTGATATTACTGTAGGGGTCTGCTACAGGCCACGTGACCAGCAGAACCAAGCAGATGAGGTACTCCACAGTCAAACAGAAGTGGCTTCACATTCACAGGCCCTGGTCCTTGTGGGGGATTTCAACCACCCTGACATCTGCTGGAGGGACAACACAGCTAGGTACCAGCATTCCAAGGTGTTCCTGAAATGCATAGATGACAACTTCCTCCTCCAAATGGTAGAGGAACCAACGAATAAAGTTGCTATGCTGGACCATGTTCTCACCAATAGGGAAGGACTGACGACCAGTGTGTGGGTCAGGGATAACCCTGGCTGCAATGATCATGAAGCAATAGAATTTAAGATGCTCAGGGCAACTAGGATGTATCCTGGAGCTTACAACCCTGGACTTCAGGCATAAAGACTTTGATGGCTTCATGGATCTGCTGACCAAAGTATCATGGAACAAAAGCCTAGAGGGAAGAAGGGCCCAGGGCAGCTGGGAGAAATATAACCTCCATTTTCCAGAAGGGAAACAGGGATGACCCAGGTAACTACACGTCAGTCAATCTCACCTCTGTGCCCACTACAATCATGGAACAGATCCTCCTGGGTGCACTGCTGAGGCAGAAGAATTACAAAGAGATTATTTGGTGCAATCAGCATGGCTTCACCAAGGGCAAATCCTGCCTGGTGGCCTTCTATGACAAGGTCACAGCATTAATATATGAAGGCTGAGCAATTGACATCATTTACCTGGACCTGAGCAAAACCTTCAACACTGTCCTACACTACATCCTGGTCTCCAAGCTGGTGCAGTATGGGTTTGATGGATGGACCACTCAGTGGATAAAAAACTGGCTTGACAGCCTGTGACCGTTTGACGCTGTGCCTTTAAGGAAGGGGCACACTGGGTAAATGTTTATAAAATATTTTGGTAGTATAAACGAAATTCATTGGCCAAGGAGGTGGGAGGTGAGATTGGACCCAGGGGAGCTGGGAACTTTCTCTCAGTCTTCCTTCCTTTGCTGTCCCTCTTGGCTGGATCTGCTTCTGGGATTCTGGCCAACTAAGATAAGATACTAACTCACTGTGCCAGGCCTTTCTACCTTTCCTGCCCTGTTAACCCCCCACATCTCTTTTCTACCTCTTTTGGGGGAGAAGGGAGGTAGAGGGGTGAAGGGGGCACAGGGGGAAGCCCCCTCTGTGGGGGGTCTGGTTTCTGGTTGAGTTCATTTGCTGTATATTCCTGTATATATTGTAAAATACCTGTATTTGTTGTGTTACATAGAATCTGTTTCCTTGTAAAATATACTCTCATTTCTCCGACTGGGTTTAGCCGTGGTCTCTTTCTCAGTGGGGGAGGGAAAGCAGAGCCTTTCCTTTCAAACCACCACACAGCCACACCCAAAGGGTGGCTGTCAATGAGTCCATGTCCAAGTGGAGACCAGTGACAAGTGGAGTCCCTCAGAGATCAGTACTGGGACCAGTCTTGTTTAACATCCTTGTTAGTGACAGGGACAATGGCATTGAGTGAGTCTTTATCATATTTGCTGATGACATCAAGCTGTGTGGTGCAGCTGACATGCTGGAGGGAAGGGAAGCCATCCAGATGGACCTTTACAGGTTGGAGGATGGGACCAAGCCAACCTCATGAGGTTCAACAAGACCAAATGCAAGGTCTTGCATCTGGGTCGGGGAAATCCCAAGCACATATATGGGATGAGCAGTGACTGGCTTGAGAGCGGCCATGAAGAAAAGGACTTGGGGGTTCTAGTGGATGAGAAGCTCAACATGAGCCACCAGTGTGCACTTGCAGCCCAGAAAGCAAATCACATCCTGGGCTGCATCAAGACAAGCATAGCCAGCAGGTCGAGGGAGGTGATTCTCCCCCTCTGTTCCACTCTGTTGAGACCCCACCTGGAGTACTGTGTCTAGTTCTGGATCCCCTATTACAGGAAGGATCTGGACATGCTGGAGTGTGTCCAGAAAAGGGCCACAAGGATGATCAGATGCCTGGAGCACCTCTCCTATGAGGACAGATTGAGAGAGTTGTGGCTATTCAGTCTGGAGAAGAGAAGGCTCTGAGGAGACCTAATTGCGGCCTTCCAGTATCTAAAGGGGTCCTACAAGAAAGCTGGTGAGGGACTTTTTAGGATGTCAGGTAATGATAGGACTAGGGGGAATGGAACAAAAATGGAAATGGGTGGATTCAGATTGGATGCTAGGGCAAAATTCTTCCCTGTGAGGGTGGTGAGACACTGGTACAGATTGCCCAGAAAGGTGGTGGAAAGCCCAGTCCCTGGAGATTTTTAAGGCCAGGCTGCATGTGGCTCTGAGCAACTTGATGTAGTGTGAAGTGTCCCTGCCCATGGCAGGGGGTTTGGAACCAGATGATTGCTGAGGTCCCTTTCAACCCTAACAGTTCTGTGATTCTATGATTCCATAATGAATGCGACAAATAATATCAGAAATTGATTTTTAAGGGAGCAAATTAATTTAGTTTGGGATTTGCAGATGTGTGGATTCTGCAGTTTCAAAACATGTAAAATTCATTGAACTGGAGGTGAGAAGAAGCTGAGCAGCTTCGTTTACGATGAAACATGCATCAGCATAAGGGAAGTTCATTGAGGCACTTCTGTTATGGAAAAGCCACCAAAGCTTTCTTCAATCAAATGTGTTTATGTATCATAACTCTTTGTCAGCTTCAGATGCATCACGTAAAACCAGGAAGACATTTTAATATGAAGAATAAAAAATACCATTTGCACAATTACAATGATAGTCCCAAACCAAAGCTGATAAGGTTGGTCTTCTACTGTTTGCTCTGTTAAGTCCAAAGTTCTCTAAAAATAAGAGTTGAAAGCATAGTTTCAGGCAAACTACAAGATATTACACAGGCTTTTACTCAGAGAGGCTGTTGTCCATGTTGCCACTACACAGCTGTCATTGTTTACAATGCTAAGCTGTCATAATTTGGATAGTATTCACATGCATAGTCTGTTGTATTTATGTGGCACCCTGAAGGGTTACTAATGGATTAAAATATGCCAAAAAGCCTGGGTCACTTCATTTGACCAAAATTAGGTTATTGAGGGGAATGGCTTCTTTAACAACAACCAAACATTTATTCAGCTTCCAATTACTCATCTCAGAGCTTGCTATATGCATGAGAATAGCAGGAGCAAATGCTGCTCTGGATGTTGCTTCTTTCAGACTCTATTAAAACTGCAACAGCCCACTTCCATTATACATTTTCCAGTATATTTCAATCAACATGTCACTTAGCTGGTGGTCCTGAAGTGCACTTAATATTTTCATTAAAATCAATAAAGCCAAGAAATTACAAGGGTGCAGGTGGATGCAAGCAATTAAACTTCTCCTATATGTATTGTTAAATAGCAGTTGGAAAAAAAGAAGCTTCATTCAACACCTGTCCTTTTCCTTTTGAATGGCAGCTAACAGAAATCCACTTAGCCAGCTTTCATCTGCCTATTTTGCTGACAGATGATGTGAAGAAGTAGGCAGTTATAGGGCCAGTAATTCAGAATTAATTTTCCCTTCAAAAGAGTGATGTGGACAACTTAGTATAGTAATGGTACCTGCTCAGAATTCAGGGGGTAAACAAGATAATATGAGATGATGGGACAGAAATAAAAGCTCTTTGAAGGTTTGCTCTTCACAAGACTCTCAAAGGCACATTCACTATCACTTTTTATCCACCTCAAATGGAAGTCAGAAGAGCTAATCACTGTATTATTAGCCTCATGTACTTCTGTGAACAGCAGGATTGGAAAGAAAGAAAGAAAAAAAAAAAGAAAAAAAAAAAAAGACAGAGGATTGTGCCCCACCCCAATTCAGTAATACGGATAAGGGAATTGAGTGCACCCTCATTAAGTCTGCACCCTCATTAAGTCTGCGCTTAACCCCAAATTGGGTATGAGTGTTGATCTGATTGAGGGTAGAAAGGCTCCACAGAGGGATCTAGACAGGCTGGATCTATGGGCCAAGGTCAGTTGCATAAGTTTTAACAAGGCCAACTGTCAAATTTTGAACTTTGGTCCTAACAGCCCTAGTCAACACTACAGGCTTCAAGCAGAGTGGCTGGAAAGCTGTGCAGCAGAAAAGAATCTTGGGGCTGCTTATTGACAGCTGTCTGAACACAAACCAGCAGTGTGCTCAAGTGGCCTTGAAGGTCAACAGCATCCTGGCCTGTTTGAGGAATAGTGTGGCCAGCAGGAGAAGGGAAGAGATTGTGCCCCTGTATTTGGCACTGGTAAGGCTGCACCTCAAATACTGTGTTGTTTTGGGCTCCTCACTACAAGAACATTAAGTTGGCGGAGCATGTCCAGAAAAGGGCAACAAATCTCATGAAGCAGGTCTTAGCAGAAGCAGCTGGATTGTTTAGTCTGGAGAAGAGGAGGCTGAAGGGATAATCTCCTTGTCTGTGTCTTCTCCCAGCTAGTAACAGGATGAGAGGAAATAGCCTCAAGTTGCACTAGGAGTGGTTTTGACTGGATATTGGGAAAAATTTCTTTACTCACAGAGTGATCAGGCATTGGCATAGGTTGCCCAAGGAGCTGATGGAGTCACCATCCCACGGGGTATTCAGAAAACATGTGCACATAACACTTCTGGACACAGTTTAGTGGGCATTATGGTATTGAGTTGATGATTGGACATGATGATCTTAGAAGTCTTTTACAAGATTAATGGTTCTGTGATTCTGTGTGAAATAGTTTTAGACAGCAGCATATTTACTGTATCTGATGGCCTAGGGTGTCTCCAGCTACAATGTTTCATTCATTATTCATATAGCGTTTATTTCACATTTATATTGACAGATCAGAATCTGACTCAGTCTGTGTATGAGGGTCAGGTGATATGGAGTTGCTATGGCAACAGCTTATTCCTTTTGAATAGCAGGCTAGCTACTTCAGATAAATCCTGTATCTCCTGATATCAAATTAAATCTGTTCCTGTAATGTTCCTCACTGACTTGTTGAACTTCAAAGCAGAAATGCTTATTCTGCAAAATAGACCTACTTTATTAAATCTGATCTTACTGTTGTATCTAGTAATGCTCATCTTATGCCTATGCACAGTTTTGCTTTTCTCTGTTTTTGAAGATAAGTCTGTGTACATAGACTGCAAACATGACCCAAAAGTAAATTTGGATCTCTTCAGTACCAGAAGTTTATCAGCCATGAGGATGTTTTCCTAAAGGTGGTTGAGAGAATTGATGAGAACTGAGCTGCAGTCTGACATTAGACCTTAATTCATACCTTTAGAGACAGAAAGAATGGAAAGTGAAAATTTAATTGAATATTTGATCCTGTGATGATCAAAAGAAAAAAAAAAAGGCATGTTTTTTTCACTTGTATTTGACTATGTGAGAGACCTGTTGGTAAAAGAGAGTGATAGAAAATACTTATGTTTGCAAATGTGGGTGGAAGCACGAAGTTGCATTTGGATATAGATGGTATTTCTTCATAATTTGTCTTTTATGACTTCTAGGCTTTCTTAATGTAAGAAAAATTAATCTGATCTAGAAGTTCCTGTTCACAATGGAGACAGAGGAGTCTTGTAAAACTTTATTCAAACAAAAGCAGAGTCCACAAGACAATTCTCTTTGGGGTCTCTCAAACTGCGGGAAGGTGCAGCTTCACTTTTAGCCTAAATTCCTGGACATAAATTTCCATCTCACTTTCCCCATTGGCTAAGGTACTCAGGATTTACAGTCTTTTCCAAACTGCCTATTACATGCCCCCCTTCCCCTTTTTACATACACCTAGATAAGGTGAACTGTCTGGTTCCTCCCGTGCTATTCCAACTCCCTCTTAGACAATTCTTCTTTTGTAAAGGCACTACCTCCTTTTAATCCCATCATTAATATGCAGATCAGCTAGTGTTCCTACTTCAGGCTCCCAGGCCTGAGCTAAGAAGTGGCTTCTCCTCAAGTGTTTATACAAAAAAATTTAGTACATGATTTAAAGCAAAACTATAAGCACAACTGTATACTGCCTCCATTTACTTGCTGTGCGTGGTGTGTCAGCTGTTAGTGCCTGGTTTCCACAGATAATTTATTCACATCATACACTTGCACTAAGCATTTTTTAGTAAACTTATCCCAGTCCCCATGGTTTTGTAGCAGTGAGTACTGAGTATGCTTTGAGAACATTTGTAGAATGATACTATCAATTGTATATTAAAAAAATACGAGCTGTGACAGAAAACAGATATGTGGTTCTTGTTCTTCTGAAGACAAATACTTTTTATGACAAACCATTTAAAATATATTTTTTCTACTCCTCTGCTATTTTCAGTAGTTCCTGCAGCTTAAGTCACAAAATTTAGTAATTTTTTACCTTTAATTGTTCTTGTTCTCACTAGCGTATGCTCAGGATTCAGGAGACTTACTGTTTGTCCTCATACCAGTAGTTTTCACAAAGGATTTGTTAATAAAAGATTTAAGAACACTTTTGCATTGTGGTGGTTTGAAAGGAAAGGCTCTGCTTTCCCTCCCCCACTGAGAAAGAGACCACGGCTAAACCCAGTCAGAGAAATGAGATTATATTTTACAAGGAAACAGATTCTATGTAACACAACAAATACAGGTATTTTACAATATATACAGGAATATACAGCAAATGAACTCAACCAGAAACCAGACCCCCCACAGAGGGGGCTTCCCCCTGTGCCCCCTTCACCCCCCTACCTCCCTTCTCCCCCAAAGAGGTAGAAGACGAGAAGAAAGGGGAGTTAGTACAGCAGACGGAGGCCTATGCACAGGGAGTTAGTTCTTATCTTTTGGCAAGAAGCCCAGAAGCAGATCCAGCCGAAAGGGACAGCGAAGAAAGGAAGACAGAGAGAAAGTTCCCAGCTCCCCTGGGTCCAATCTCACCACCCCCCTATACTTGGGCAATGAAATTCGTTTAGACTACCAAAATATTTTACAAACATTTAGCCAGTGTGCCCCTTTCTTAAAGGCACAGCGTCAAACGGCCACATGCATTAATTATTTTCTCTTAATGAAACATTTCTTCTCTATTTCCTTTTCACCTGAAAAAGCAATAGCTTTTTTAATTTAAGGGTTAAAAATGTCCACAAAAAAGATTCTCTTCAGTGCTGATCAGTACAGGGAAGCAACTTTCTCCTGTTCAGAATAATGAAACATTCTGTTCTGAATAAGAAACTATCCAATATGGATAATAAACATAATTAGAGCTAATTCCAAAGACTATGACAAATCATATCAAGAAAAATTAGCTTTCTGACTTGCTATTTACATTGATTGATTGTGGTGGTTTAGGCTGGGTGCTGGCCCAGATGCCACTGCACAGACCACACCTGGGAGGTCCCAAAATGGTCCAGCCCACTGGGTGGTCACAGCAAACCAGGTATTTCACCCGTAATTCTCTGCTCCTCTATAAAACATCCACGCAGGGTCCCTACTTTCTCTTTTGCCCCCCTGCTGCTGCCTAGGTAAAATGCCTCCCTTGGCCCTGCCCAGGCCCAAGGCTAGGTTTTGGGGGGAGAAAGAGCCCTGGGGGGGGTGGGTTGGGTGTAACCCCAGGTGGGGATGGGACGTTCTTGGGTATGTTCTGGGATCTCTTTTGTCACGGTGCTTGTGGTTCTCTGTAAAACTTTCATTGTTGTTTTTTTGGTTTTCCATTTAAACTTTCCACCAATTTTTTTGCAATCTGTTTGTCTGAGTCATTATTTTTGCCTGTCATGGGAGAATTGGTCTCCTAAACCATGACATTGATAAATATAACAATTTGGGGAAGGTTTCTTTGCATCTCATTTCAGAGAGACTATGTATATGTATGTATGCCAAAATAGACCAGAAGATGCCAGAACGTGATACACAGTATAAATATGTTCATCAGAATCACTTATTTCATTATAAGGAAATTCAAGTCCAAGATTGTCAGGTGAAAGTTCACTCCACACATGGCCCCAGGCTTGTGATCAAAATTATGCCAACCTTTCCTAAGAGCTAGTACTATCCTTTGAGTTCATAAAGGTTTGTTTAATCAGACTTGTTATTCCAAATATTCAGGAAATGCCCACTAATAAACCACTAATCTCCTTTCTATGGTTATACTAACAACTTCTCTTACAGCAATTTATTCTGCATTCTACAATCAAATTTTCCAGTTTGTCAATGACCCATGACAATGGAATATCAGGATCATTGTAATTGCCAGCATCTTTATGTACGAATGCTCACTAAATAGCTGTGAAATGGCTTGTCTGTGCAGAAGGATGTCAGTAAATAACAAGTCAAGGAGCTCATGATTTTCTAAGCACTATAGCAGCAGCCAGATTGTCTGCCCTCTGCTTCTACACTTCTCAGTACCCTACTAAATTTCAAGCACAGCTTCTGTGTTTCCTGAAAACAGGATGTTGGTTCTATACACTTAAGTGGATGAGCATAGATGTTTTTGCTAGTTGTTCTAAATGATTCTGATTTACTGATGCAATGTTTATTTGTGCAGGAAATGGTAATGTCAGGCAACGGACGAGGGGAAATGTACACAGATAGTGACTTGGGAGGTTTGTGTTGAGCATCAGGGGAAAATCATTTCACTTAGAGGGTAGCAGAGCACAGTAATAGCCCACTTGCAGAAGAGAGGGAACCTCAAAGGTTTTCCGCATTCAGTCATTCTGCCCCTGTACACTGCACTGGTAAGGCTGCATCTCGAGTACTGTGTCCAGTTCTGGGCCCCTCAGTTTAGGAAGGATGTTGACTTGCTGGAGTGTGTCCAGAGAAGGGCCACAAAATTGGTGAGGGGTTTGGAAAACAAGCCCTATGAGGAGAGGCTGATGGAGCTGTGGTTGCTTAGCCTGGAGAAGAGGAGACTCAGAGGTGACCTTATTGCTCTCCACAACTACCTGAAGGGGGGGTGTAGACAGACGGATGTTGGTCTCTTCTCCCAGGCAGCCAATACCAGAACAAGAGGACACAGTCTCAAGCTGAGCCAGGGGAGGTTTAGGCTGGAGGTTAGGAGGAAGTTCTATACAGAGAAAGTGATTGCCCATTGGAATGGGCTGCCTGGGGAGGTGGTGGGGTTGCCATCATTGGAGGTGTTCAGGAGGAGATTTGATAGGGTGGTTTGTTGCATGGTTTAGTTGTTTAGGTGGGTTGGATTGGTTGATGGGTTGGACATGATGATCTTGAAGGTCTCTTCCAACCTGGTCTATTCTATTCTATTCTATTCTATTCTATTCTATTCTATTCTATTCTATTCTATTCTATTCTATTCTATTCTATTCTATTCTATTCTATATAGCACCACAAAGACTTCTCTGGTCTGGTGTTAGTGAAAATCCTGCAGCAGTTTGGGCTGAAGACCCCATAGGTCTTTTCCAACCAGCATTATTGTGAGATTGAGAAAAATTATATCATGAAGAACAGCATACAGCGATTTTAGCATTAGACATTATTAGCATTAAAATACCTAATCTGAAGGGATAGCTAAAATAAATACTAAAAGAATAAGATAAATGGCTACTATTACCCATAATCCACATTAATCTGTAAAAGATGAAAAGCATTTGCCAGTCTACAGGACTGAAAGCCATAGGCAAGCTCAAAAAAAGAAATATATATAGAAAGTAGCTGAAACTACAGGAAAACACATTTTTAAAAGGTATAATAAAACATACACATGCTAGATTTTATGGTTTATGGCTAAAACCATTCTTCTGTTTGGTTAAAATAGTGACCTCCAATGGGCAATAATACTAGCTAATGGTCTTTTTCTCATCCCAGAAGGCAATTACTTCTTTCCCACTGTAAACCTCAACAAGAGTAATATGTGCATAGATATTCCCATATATAGATTAGAATTAATTTGCATCAGTACAACAAATCATACAGCTATGGAAAATACAGATAAACAAATGCATGGATATAAATAACAGATATACAATATTGCCATTAGTAACTTTCCTGAAAGAATATCAGATTATAACATACTCTTCTCAACAAAACACCAAAAAAATGTAGAAAACCATTTCAGTTTTCTGTCCAGACATCCTTCCCTTGCCCTTGGAAAAAAATTGCAGTGTGCTAGCAACATTACAGAATTATGTTGTCATCCAAAAGCATTTGGAAAAGTTGACAGGAGATCTTTTTTAAAGTCTTCTTCTTCTTAAAGTACTTTAGCAGCTGTATTCTTCATCTCTATTGTGCAGCACCTTGTTTTCTTGTTTACTGAACAAAGCAGAACTGATCATATGGGTACCATTTCAGACATGACAGTGGCATCTAGCTCTAAAAGCTGTGTCCATTGGTTTATTTTTCTCACCAGGACCAAAATCTCTTTCTGCGTTAAGTTCTGACGTGTTCTAACACATTGCATTTGTGTTTTTCATTTTCTGGATATATCCCTATAGGATTAATCACACATCCATGTTTGGATTGGTAAAGATGCTCAGATGAACTGAGATTCATATAATTGTGGGCACAAAATCAAAATGTGTCAAGGAGAGAGCAGGGAAAACAGACCTGTAAGAAATAGCATTTAATCTAAGTGAGTTGATGGTCTGTTCATGTATGAAAAACAAGGTAGTGCTGAATGTTTATGAGGATACCTTATGAATACCCGGCCTCCCCAGGTGGGTGTGGAAGAAGCTAGCCTTCCAAAACAAGTCACAGATTCTCTAGAAGATCTGGCAAAGTAGTGAAGAAAATAGCTCTTTCAAAAAAATCCCACTTCCAACGCAGCAACAGTGCAACCATATTTGCTGGAAACAGCATTTCTACTTTACGTTTTCTCACATTTTGCACTCCACATACACTTAAACTTCTAATATTTCATAACAGCCAAGCCACTAAAATGCACTGTGGCACCCCTTTTTAAATACATGTCACCTATAGAATGAAAGGTTCTGAATGTGCTCCTCAAACAGTTACATAGATTTTCCTTTCCCATAGCACAGCTCAAATTCCCTGTGGAATTTCTCAAGTGTCCAGGACCATTCCTTCCTTCCCTGTCAGAATTTAACACGACAGATAGGGCACTCACCTTGCACAATCCTCTGTTTAAAGACATATCACACTCAGACCTATCAACACTCACCAGTCATCATGACTGTTCATGACACCTGCAGTGAAGGTAAGAGCTTTCCTCTGGATATGGTCCTTACTTGGTGACACCAGTACCTCTCTCAAAACAGAACAGAAGGTTACCAAGTTAAAAATTACCTGTGTTTTTTGTGCTATATTAGTTTTTTGTCCCTGGTATGCTGAACTACAAATAAATACATCAAGTTTTCTAGGAAAATGCCTTCCAGGGTTTGCTTAATTCCAGTAGATAGTGTGAAACAACACGTTCTGGCTGGTACACATACAGGATGGTAAACAGAAAGCAAAGTGTTTCAGATGTCATAGGAAAATCAATAGTTTGTGAAGGAAAGCTTCCAGCACTATAGATTTGTTGAACTACTTACCACGATGCCAAATTCACTTTGGAATCAGCAAACAGGCACACTGTAAGATGAATATTCAGAATAGCACTATTTCTACTGTTTGCATTTAAAGGCCTAAACTTGTGTAGTTTATAATCAGCTAAGCCTTTATAATTCAATAAGAAGGGTGCTATTTAACTCTTATACTATCGATGGACAAAGTATTCATTTGAATCAGAAAATTTGAAACAGGCAGAAACACAGCAAATATTTTGGACATAACCGTATGCATTATTTATAATTTTTAGAACATCATCTTCAGTGGGAATCATTTTTGCTAGGTGACTTGTAGGAATCTGAAAGGAAAAGAAAGATCAAAAATAAATATACATTCCACATATTAAAAAAAAATCACTTATATGTGATTTCTAATTTCTTTGATTAAAATACAATTTCCTCTTTGAAAAGATATGTTCAACATAGAATCACAGGCAGGGCCTGTCCCTAGTAAAGCCATGCTGGCTGTCCTGAATTGTCTCCCTGTCCTCCATGTGCCTCAGCATGGTGTCTAGGAGGATCTGTTCCATGATCTTCCCAGGCACAGCGGTGAGGCTGGCAGGTTGGTAGTTCCCAGGGTCCTTCTTTCCAACCTTTTAAAAAAATAGGTGTGATATTTTCCTTCTTCCAGTCCACAGGGACCTCACCTGACTGCCAGGAGTCAGGTATATTCTCAAATATCATATGTTTAAACATACAGATTAGAACACAGATAGAATTCAGTGTCCGTCTTAAGTATGGTGTTGCAACAAAACCTTGAAATAACCATAAAATTTCTTGTGATTCATGGTGTAAACCAAGTGTGATGGTTTCCAGTCAATTGGTCTAATAAACCTAGGATCATTTGGACCATTTGGCAAGAGAGCTGCTCAGGAACAGCACCGGGACTGGCGTGCTCAAACTGAGGGGTGCTCTATTTTGGTTTCTTTTGGGGGCTTTTTGGGGTGGACCTTGGCAGACAGTGAGGACCAGCAAGGTCATCTTCTCAAGTGCCTGCTCAAGAGGGTGGCATCAGTCATGGGAAATCTAAATGAGGCAGAGCAAAGACACGTGGCTGCCATTTGTCAAGAGAGCTTTCTGGCTGGATTGCAGCTAGCAGCATGTGCCAGGTCAGCCAACAGAGTGCAGAAGCCTCTGTGGTAGCTTGAACAAAATATAGTAGTAAGGTAGAATATATATATATTTAACAACAAACAATAAAAACCCCAAACTGAATTTCACCTTCCTGAAGAGATCCAGCTATGGTAACGACTCAGCCAAAGGCTACTAGAAAAATGGTGGGTACCCAGACAGAGCCAGTGCGCAAGCATGCATGTGTCCAGGCTGCTAGCTGCAGAGAATGTTGGAGCCTGGCACTTGGAATGGAGGGTGAAGGAGACAACACCTGTGTGAAGTGTGACCAAGTGAATTATCTTCTCAATCTGGTGTCCAAGTTAAAGGATGAAGTATTAAGATTCAGGACTATAAAGGAATGCAAAAGGGAGTTAGATATGTGGGAGCAGGCTTCACAGAGCTCCCCTGTTGAGGGAGGCACCCCTGGAAACAGGGGGGAATGGGTACAGGTCACATGTCACCAATAATTGGCTCAGGGGATGGTGCCAGCAGTGGAATTTTGGGTTCTTTGATCAAGCAGCAACTTTTACTGCACCTGACCTGCTGGACCTAGATGGGGCGAATCTATCTAGAAAGGGCAAGAGGGCTCTAGCACTAGAGTTGGCAGGGCTCATTGGGAGGGCTTTAAACCAGGTTTGAAGGGGGTGGGTGCTGAAACCAGTCTCTCTGGAGAGGAGAGAGATGGACATAAACTACAGTTAGAGCCCAGCTGAAGTGCATGTACACCAATGCACACGGTATGGGTAACGAAGAGGAACTGGAAGTCTTGGTTCACCAGGAATACTACGATGTAGTTGCCATTACAGAAACATGGTGGGACGACTCACATGATGGGACAATTCACATGATTGGAATACTGCACTGGGTGGTTACAAGCTCTTTAGGTGAGACAGGTGAGGGAGAAAAGGAGGATGGGCAGCCCTGGCTGTTAGGGAATCTCTTGATGCCACAGAACTTAAGGTAGAGGATGAAAGGATTGAGTGCCTGTGGGTCAAAATCAGAGGGAGGCTTAACAAAACTGACATCCTGGTTGGAGTCTGTTATAGACCACCCAACCACGATGAGGAGGCAGATGAAATATTCTATGAGCAACTGGAGGCTGTCTAAAGATCATCAGATCTTGTCCTTGTGGGTGACTTTAACCTGCCAGGCATCTGCTGAGAATTTAACTCAGCAGAGAGGAGGCAGTCCAGAAGGTTCTTAGAGGGTATGGAGGACAGCTTCCTGATGCAGCTCTTAAGTGAGCCTACCAGGGGTGAGGCCCAGTTTGACCTGCTGTTCTCAAATAGTGAAGTGCTGGTAGGAGGTGTGATGGTAGGAGGCTGTCTAGGGTGCAGCAACCATGAGATAGTGGGGTTTTCAATATGCAGGGAAATAAGTAGGAGCACTAACAGAACCCTCACTTTGGACTTCTGGAGGGAAAACTTCAGCTTATTTAAGCAACTAATTTGGAGAGTACCCTGGGTAGAAGCCCTTTAGAACAAAGGGGTCCAGGATGGTTGGACCTACCTCAAACAGGAACTCTTGAAGGCACAGGAACAGGCTGTGCCCAAGTGTCGAAAGATGAGCCATTGGTGAAGATGACCGGCCTGGATGAGCAAGCAGCTCTTGAAGGAATTAAGGGAAAGAAAGAAGGTGTATCACCTTTGGAAAGGAAGGGAGGCAACTTGTGATACTTTTCAGGACGCTGTTAGGTCATGTAGGAGAAAAATCAGAGAAGCAAAAGCCCAGTTAGAACTGAAACTGGCCAATTCTGTGAAGGACAATAAAACTATTTTTATAAATATATTAATGCTAAAAAGAGGGGCAAGAAGAACCTCCACTCTATATTGGACTTGGAGGGGAATGCTGTAACTAAAGAGGAGGAAATGGCTGAGGTACTAAACACCTTCTTTGCCTCCATTTTCAACAATAAGGCAGGAGGACTTCAGGACAGCTGGCCTCCTGAACTGGTAGATGGGGTCAAGGAACAGTATAATCCCCCTGAATTCCACGAGGAAGTAGTTAGGGACTTGCTGAGCCATTTGGATATTCACAAGTCCATGGGATCAGATGGGATGCATCCTAGGGTAGTGAGAGAGATGGGAGATGAGCTGGCCGAGGGGCTCTCCATCATTTTTCAACAGTCCTGGCTCACCAGAGAGATCCCAGATGACTGGAAGCTGACCAAGATTATGCCCATCCACAAGAAGGGCTGGATGGAGGAACCTGGAAACTCCAGGCCTGTCAGCCTGACCTCAGTGCCAGGCAGGATTATGGAGCAAATCATCTTGGGGGCAATCATTGCGCCTGCAGGATGGCCAAGGGATCAGGCCCAGCCAGCATGGATTTAGGAGGGGCAGGTCCTACCTGACCAACCTGATCGCCTTCTATGATCAGGTGACCCCCCTGGTGGATGTGGGAAAGGCTGTGGATGTAGTCTATCTGGACTTCAGCAAGGCCTTTAACACTATCTCCCATAGCAAACTCCTGGCTAAGCTGTCAGCCCATGGCTTGGACAGCAGCATTCTGTGCTGGGTTAGGAACTGGCTGGAGGGCCAAGCCCAGAGAGTGGTGGTGAATGGTGCCACATCCATCTGGCAACCAGTCACTAGTGATGTCCCCCAGGGATCAGTGCTGGGCTAAATCCTATTCAATATCTTCACTGATGATTTGGACAAGGGGATTGAGTCCACTTACTGAGTTTGCAGGCGACACCAAGTTGAGAGCATGTGCTGATGTGTTAGAGGGCAGGAGGGCTCTCCAGAGGGACCATGACAGGCTGGACAGATGGGCAGAGTCCAACCTGATGGCATTTAAGAAGTCCAAGTGCCGACTGCTGCACTTTGGTCACAACAATCCCATGCAGTGCTACAGGCTGGGGTCAGAATTGTTGGAGAGCAGCAAAGCAGAAAGGGACCTGGGAAAGGGAACGAGTCCAGAGAAGGGCAACAAAGTTGGTGAGGGGTTTGGAACACAAGCCCTATGAGGAGAGACTGAGGGAGCTGGGGTTGCTTAGCCTGGAGAAGAGGAGACTCGGGGTGACCTTATTGCTCTCTACAACTACCTGAAGGGAGGTTGTAGACAGGCGGATGTTGGTCTCTTCTCCCAGGCAGCCAGTACCAGAACAAGAGGACACAGTCTCAGGCTGCACCAGGGGAGGTTTAGACTGAATGTTAGGAAGAAATTCTCTACAGAGAGAGTGATTGCCCATTGGAATGGGCTGCCCGGAGAGGTGGTGGAATCACCATCATTGAAGGTGTTCAGGAGGAGACTTGATAGGGTGCTTGGTGCCATGGGTTAGTTGTTTAGGTGGGTTGGATTTGTTGATGGGTTGGACACAATGATCTTGAAGGTCTCTTCCAACCTGGTTTATTCTATGTATTCTATATGTATTCTATGTATTCTGGGTTTACAGGTTGACAGCTGGTTGAACACGAGCTAGCAGTGTGCCCAGGCTGCCAAGAAGGCAAATGGCATCCTGGCCTGTATCAGAAAAAATGTGGCCAGCAGGAGCAGGGAAATCATTGTGCCCCTGGACTCAGCACTGGTTAGGCCACACCTTGAGTACTACTTCCAGTTCTGGGCCTCTCAATTTAAGAAGCATATTGAGACACTTTGTCGTAGTTTGGGCTGGGTGCCCTCTGCTACAGGGGTGTTTCCTGTGTCCAGAAGTCCATCCCAGTAGGTGGACTCAGGAAATTAGGTATTTCTACCATAATCCCTTGCACCACTATAAATTTTGCGGTGGGGTCTGCCACTTCCTCTTTCCTTCCCTCTCCGAGACTTTGTAACTGGGGGAGAGATCTCCCGGCCATGGGCCTGATTGGGCCCAAGGCCACAGGGGGATGGGCAGTCTCAGGCCTGGCCAGCTGAGACTAGCCCAGCAGAGGGAGGGGGAAGAAGGAGCCCTGGGGGTTTTGGATGCACCCTCAGGTGGGGATGGGATCTTTCTTTGTCACTGCTTTCTATTTAAACTTTCATCACTTTTGCAATCCGTTTGCCTGAGTCATTATTTCTGCCTGTGGTGGGGAGGGGGTCTGCCCCAACCCATTACACACTTGAATGTGTCCAGAGAAGAACAACGAGGCTGGTGAGAGGTCTGGAGCACAAGCCCTATGAGGAGAGGCTGAGGGAGCTGGGGTTTGGCCTTGAGAAGAGGAGGCTCAGGGGAGACCTTATTGCTCTCTACACCTACCTGAATGTCATGCCTCCCTTCCCTCTTGACTCCCAGCCCTCAGATATTTATGAACATTTATCAAATTCCCCCTCAGTCTTCCCTTCTCCAGACAAAACCGTCCCAGGTCTCCTTGCCTGTTCTCACACAGCACATACTCCAGTCCCTTAATCATCCTTGTAGCTCTCTGCTGAACTCTCTCCAGCAGATCCCTGTCCCTCTTGACCTGGTGAGCCCAAAATTAGATGCAATATTCCATGTGAGGTCTCAGGGAGGAGAACTTCCCTTGATCTGCTGGACACACTCCTCCTAATGCACCCCAGGATCCTATTGGCCTTCTTGGCCACAAAGGAATATTGCTGGCCCATGGATAATTTGCCATTCACCAGAACTCCCAGGGCTGTTCTCTAGCAGATTGCCTCCTTACTGTTACTGGCACAGTTCGTTATTCCTTCCCAGGTGCAGGACTCTGCACTGACCCTTGTTGACCCTTATTGGGTTCTTCTTTTCCCAGTTCTTCAGTCTTTCCAGGTATCACTGAATGGCTCCAGAGCTTCAGTGTCTCACCCAAGCCTCCCAATTTGGTGTTGTCAGCAAACTTGCTGAGCAGACACTCTGTCACTGTCCCTTCATCAATGTCATTGATGAAGATGTTGAACAGGTCTGGACACAGAACTGATCCCTGGGGGACTCCACTAGTTACAGCTCTCCAGATGGACTTGGCACCATTGATCATCACTCTTTGGACTCTATTTTGCAACCAGTTCCTAATCAATTTCACTGTTCTTCTATCCCACACTTCCTGAGCTTGCTCACAAGGATGATATGGGACACAGGGCCAAAAGCCTTGCTAAGGTCAAGATAGACTACATCCATTGCTCTCCCTGCATCTACCTATTCTGTTACAACATCATAGAAGGCTATCAGATCAGTCAAGCATGACTTCCTCTTGGTTAATCCATGCTGACTGCTCCTAATCATCATCTTCCCTTCCAAGTGTCTAGAGATGACCTCCGAAATGAGCTGCTTCATCATTTTTCCAAGGGTGGAGGTGAGACTCACTGGTCTATAGTTTCCTGGAACCTCTTTCTTGCCCTTTTTGAAGATTGGAGTGACGTTGGCTTTCCTCCAGTCCTCAGGCACCCCTTCTGTCTGCCACAATTTTGCAAAAATATTGAAGAATGGTAGAGTGACAACATCTTCCAGCTCTCTCAACACTCTTGGGTGAATCTCATCAGGATCCATGGACTTGTGAATATTCAATTTACATAACTGATCCCTAACCCAATCTTTGTTGACCAGTCTTCTTCTCCTTCATGCAGGGTCTCGACTTCATAGGGGAGTTGTGGTAGTTTTAGGAGTTCAGTCTTAGAAGTAAAGACTGAAGCAAAGAAGGCATTCAGCAGCTCTGCCTTCGCTGCATCCTCAGTTATCAAAGTTGCCTTCTCATCCAGTACTGGGCCCACACCTTCCCTATTCTTCCTTTTCCTACTGATATATTTGAAGAAGACCTTCTTATTCTCTTTTACTTCCTTTGCCAGTGTCTTGGTCCGGAAAGGGAAAGAGACTCAGTTATTTTGAATATTCCCATGTTGTGAAATGAGAGGCACAAACGAGACCAAAATATCAACAGCTATTTATTACATAAATAAAGTGGATGGATGTGATGGGTTAGCACCTTTTCCTGAAAACAAAGCTGGGTGGAGGGCTTGCGGGTACTTTACCCTCCCCTGCAGGGCGTTTTCCCCTAGGAAGCTGAGTCTGTTCCACTCCCCCCTCCCTGCCCAGCTAGGGTATAAAAAGCAGGACATCATAGCTGTTGGGGCTCTTTTTGGCTCCTGCCTCTGCTGGATGAGAGCTGCTGCATTTGCCCTCCTGCTCCTCAGCCACGTGGCCGGACTTGATCCTTCTCCCTGCTGCCTCCACACCTCCTCAGAGAAGGACTGGTTTTGTATTATTCTTTCTTGTCCCCTTTCCCATCCATCCTTGTTCCTTGCCCCTTGTGAACCTTTCCTGTTATTGTTATATATACATATATATATTGTTTAAAGAAAATTCTTCACCTCTCTACTTCCAAGCCGACTCCAGATTATTGTTTAGTGGATTTGCTCCTTACCCTTTTCTTTCCCCCTCTCTGTTTTGGGGGGAGAAGGGGAAGTGGGGGAGAGATTCTCAGCCTTTCCCCTATCTGGGCTTTTAACTCCCAGCTAAGGCTCAAATCACCACAATGGATCACAAGGGGGGAGAGAGAAAATAGAGAGAGAAGAAGGAGAGAGAGAAGAGGAATTATATTACCACACCCCTCACCCCCCAAGACAGTTTGAGTCTGTGGAGGAAAGGTGCTACAGGAGATATTGGGTCTGTAGAGAAACGGTGCTGAGGCTTTGGCTGTAGAAGCGATGTGGCCCTGTGAGCAGCTTCTTCAGCTCCATGAGTTGCAGCAGGTGAAACTTAGGACATGGAGAGAGGGTTCAGTCTGCTTCTTCCAGGCTCCCTGGCCTCTTTTCTTTGGAGCAGCATTGTCCCGGGCTTTTCCTTCTCTCATGCTTTCCTTCTCAGTGGCATTGTCCTTCTCCTGTGTTTTCCTTCATCTGTGTTTTTGGTTCTCCATTTTTCTTCTACGTTTTTTTCTTCTGCCAAGCCAGTAGTTGCTCAAGTCTTTTATACAGTTTTTAAGTCCTTAGCTGTGTGTCCAAGTATTGTCCCTCAGGAAATCAGGGGCCAGGAAATCATCCTTAGGTAAGTATCCAGGTATCGTTCCCCAGGAAATCTTTCTGTGCTCCTATGTGTTTGGACAGGGGTCTGGATGGAGGTGGGGGGGCCTCCGCCTCCTCCTTCTCCATCTACCTGCCCACACACTCATTACACCTCAGGAAACAGGTGGTGAATCCTTTGTCTCACTATCCTCCCTTTCCAGGATACCTGATGGGTGGAGATTATCTTGTTTTATGCATATTCCCGAAGGTGGCCTCGGTCCATTGTTGTGAGGCCAGCTGTGGTCCAGTGAGTGATGTTATCTTTGCAGCTTCCAAGAGTCGTTCCAGTGGCTCTGCCCAACACACCTCAGCTGTTGTCTGGGCAAGCAGCAAGTGATTTTATGTTTGTTGAGTTACACCAGGAGAGACAAGCTTTTAGTCTCTCACAGACAGTTTAATTCCAAGAGGGCTTTGGCCTTCCTTGTTGTCTTCCTACATGCCCTGGCAACTACTTTATAGTTCTCCCATGTGACAAGTCCCTTCTTCCATGAACTGTAATTATCTTTCTTTCATGAGATTTCCTTCAGAAGCCCCTTGTTTATCCATGCAGGTCTCCTCATTTTTTACTCAAGGGAGCACACCATCTTGGGCTTGGAGTAGCATTTAAAAATTGTCAGTCAAAACATCTCAGCTGGGTGATATGTAGAGTCAGACAAAAGTGATTTCAATTTTCACAGGTATGTAGGATTTTAGACACCTAACTTGGTCCCTCTTACTCACTTCAAACAATGTACTTACCTATTCAAGTAGGACTAATAGCACTTTAGTTGAGGCTTACTTATATTCAGGAAGACTTTTAACACCTCCAGATGCAAAGATTTCCTTGCTGGCCTTGTGCTTAGAGTGCTCAAGGTTTCATCACAGAAGCCAGATTCTATAGGATGCATGGTGACAGAAGTAAAACTGTATTTCCATTAAGTCTTGTTAGTGGAGTGTCAATGAATTCATTACTGTGGAACTCATGGCTGTCACAGAGACAGTTTCTATAAATGGTGGAAGGAGGAAAAGAATTTTATATGAAGTCAAAGGGTTTGGACATGAAGGTATTAAGTGTGAAGAATGTATATTTCATTTTACTCTGTCACAGGCTGTTTATAGTACAGAGCTGAGGATATGAATGTCAACTACAGAACAGGAGTACCATCATGTCTAATAAATTATAAACACACTTAGTTGCTGCAATGTTGACAGAAACAATATCTTAGCAAAACAGCAAAGGAACACTCACTAGTTTGTATGTGAATTTATTTGCTTACTTTTCTTTGTATTCTGAAGCCAATGTGTAGTGCAAGCTCACATGCACACATGCAAGCTCAAAGGAATCACAGAATCACGGTATATTAGGGGTTGGAACGTACCTACAGATTTCATCCAGTTCAAGCCCCCTGCCAAAGCAGGATCAGCTAGGGCAGGCCACACAGGCCATCTACAAAGCCAGGATGAGGTTGCAAGTAAATACCTTTGAATGGTCTCTGCAAGACTTGAACATTATTTTGAACAATTTTAAAAGGCCTATATTTAAGAAAGACAAGTTTTGAATGCTTAAAGGTTAAAATTAAACAGAAAAGGCTTTTTAAACTTCTGTATAGATTTCTTTTGTAATTTTAAAATGTTTTTAAATTGGCTTCTCCCCCAAGCTAAGGCAGCTTCAAGCAGTCTGCGAGCAAGGTGCAGAGCACTTGTTGTGAAGCATCTGATTTGATTCAAGGCAATCCATGTTTTAATAACATATCTGATCCTCTCAGAAAAAAAAAATTCAAATATAACACTTCAATAACAAATAAAATTAGCATTCTAAGTGTCCCTCAGACTAGTTTAGGTATCCATTTTACCACAAAAATCAAATTACATTATTGTTTAACTTCAAATTGTAACTTGCTGCTTGCTAACAGGACAATATCTTAGGTGGTAAAAGTGATAATTTTCTATCTATTTATATTACCTAAGTAATATATTATTACCTCATTTTCCTTTGACTATACAGATATGGTACTTGCACATCACTGTGCTATCTGCAGATACTGCTGAATGACTGTTCACACTGTATCTGAGCACCTTCAAGTAAAGTGTTATATGCTGTGACATAATCATCCTGGTTTATTTTTGTGTCATTGTATTCAATTTTGTTTAATACATTTACACTGCCTTGTGTTTATGCTACTGAAGATTAGTAAAAAGAGGTTTACTAGAAAGCAAATTATATTATTTTTTCTGGAGGATCAAAACCCAAGACAGATCCCCAGGTTGCTTCAGCTTCAGATAGGTGGTGGAGAGGTTTGCTGTAAGCGAAACTGTGGAATGTCATCATTGTTCCAGACCCAGCAACATGTTTTTCTTACTGGTGCTGAAGTTCAGGTCTCAATTCAACATGCAATTAATTAATCCAAGAGGAGATCCTTCTTGATGGATGAGTATGTTATTAAAGTTTTTTCATCTGTTATGTACCTGAATACCTAACTCCTGAGAATTTCCCTGGCATACAGATGTTTAGTAGGATTGGAAAAAAGAATATAAGTTTTTTAGACCTAATAGTGTGATAGAAGGAATTCTTGTTCTGGAATTTCATTCATCATACTAGCTCTATAATAAAATTCTGAACTGTTCAGGATGGTGTTAGCAGCTGAACTGAAGACACACAGAGAACACAACATTATCATCATTATAACAGACAGCTCTCCAGCTTAGTATAGCTTTTTTGCATTAACATGGATGTTTATTCCAGAGCAGTCTCCATATCATTGTGTGGGAAATCACATTTGTTGCATCCATAGCTAATGTGCTACATTTTACTCCTTGCATTTACCCAACACCATGAGCATCCTAGAATTTGATGATGTTGAGAAGCCAAAGCCTGATAAAATAACAGTGTTCATCTCTTTATCAGGATTGATGTTCTTGACACTGTGTCAAGGGTAAAAACCATTTTCTCAGACATGAATTCAGGAAAAAAGTTATTCCCTGCAATGTATAGCTGATGTCAGATTTCTGAAATGATTGTGACATGCTCTGTAAGAAATACGTTAGATTCATTCCACACAACAATAACTGGAAGAAACAAGTCTCTTGCTTTATATTAAATTAATTATGTTCAGAAATGTCAGTGGTCCTTCCTCTCCTATTGTTCAAGTATGAAGTACCTGAAACTCTATCCTGTGTGCTTGGTGGGAATCTGCCTTTTTGCTGAGAGTGTAAACTACTAGAATCTAGGTATGCAACTACACACCAGTAAGGTGTGGATCACTGGTAACTGCAAACCCTGGAGCAAGTAGTGGGAGTTTGAATTGTGTGCCCTCCAAAGTTCTGTGGATATCATAGCAGCACTAAAAATTTACTGACATTCACATCATTCCCAGCCTCATTATCTCACCCAGATGTTTCTATGACTGTCCCTTTAAAGAATTTATGTCGAAAATTTATTTACATTTGTTCAGCAATATTGCTGCTTAATGAATAAATGCAATATGCTGTCAATACTGGAGACTAATTATATCTGTGTGAGCCTGAGATCCTGACTGAAAAAAACTACAGTAACTAAAATGATTTTAAATAAACACTTTAGTGTAGAGCTTTAATTACACTTTAGTTTGCAATATAATTTTTGGCTGTTTAAACTATGATTTAGACTGAGCTAATTACAAATTATTTTCTACTTGGTAATTAATAATAACAAAATTGTGATTAGACAGCTGCTCTGGATCCGGGTGGCAATTTGTGTTAGCTGACTCATGATAGGCTGGCAGATACACAAGAACATCATTTGGGGCCTAGAACATTATGCACCTTTCTGTGCTTCTTGTTCAGTCAGAGGAATTATTATGGTTGTGAATACTCAAAAATACTCCACATTTTTGAGGACTAAAGTTTAATATTTGCAGTGGAAAATTCCTGTGCTTCTGCCACTGCTGAAGTTGGATCATTTTAACAGTGTCTGATAGAAATGGTGCAGGTCCATTCTCTTGCTCAACAGAAGCAAGCTAACTTCATGTTTTCCTGCACATTATATGATTGGGCCACCACAAAGCACCCTAACTCACACCAATAAGACCAGCAGCATCAGCAGCTTTTTATCCATCACCCCACCTGAAAGCTACACATTCTGCAATAAACTAGATAAGAGCCAGGGGTGATACTTAGTATTTCAGCATTTCAGCAAATGCTCCATGCTCCCGAAGTATTTGGTGACAAAACATCCTCTCTGATACCTATATCCTTCTTTACTCCAAATACTGAAAACAGAGCAAATGAGATTGGTTATATAAGACTCTAAACACTACTACTGTGTTTCTGCTGTTTTGTGAGTTCAACAGGCTGTATAAGATAATCAAATAGTGATTCTTTAAACTTAAGTCAGATAACCATCTCAACCGTTCTGTAATCACCTGGAACCCAAGCAGATGCAAGAAAAAGGCTAAGCACATACTGTTACCTCCCATCTCCATTTGGGGTTCCAGAGTTGCCAGCTTCTGACATTGACTCACTTTATTGCTCAGTTTTGTTTTGTGTTTTTTTTTTTTATCAAAACCCATAAAATTTTAACAGGTTGGCTTTAGGATACATTTTGTATCCTCTTATTCAAAGTAGGTTGTGAAGAGTAAGTTTGCCCAAAGTTGGAGAAAAATGTTTTAACAATCACTCAGTGGAGGCTCTTTAGAAAGCTATTTCTGCTAACAGTTGAATTTCATTTTCTTTTAAAACACATTTGATCAGTCCACCAATCATGTTGATGGCACCACATGAAAGATGGTAATTGAACTTTGAATGACACACTGAAAAACACCCTTCACATGCCTTAGAATCAGAATTTGCTATAAAGTACAGCATTGCATTCACATAGACAATGTAAACCTGAAATGAGACTTTGACCAAATTGTTTCTGTGTATGTTTAAACACACAGAAAATTGTCCCATTTAAATACAAACTACTACCACTTAATTACTTACAGTAAACTCCTGTCCAAATACATGTGATTTAGTAGCAAATTTGATACATCTCTAATTGAAAAATACCTTCAGGAATATTTGGACTAAATTGTAACTATAAATCTGTCATATAAATAGGAACCTTAATATAATTTTCAGTCTATAACTATGTAAGTAACTTGAATAAAACATTGTACATAGTGTTTTCTTTCCCTCTATTTAACTGTGTTGCTTCTGAAAATTGGCTAAGCTAGGGTAATCATGTATTGTGATATTAGATTAGCTAAGGTAATTATGCATTGTGCTTATGATATCTTATGTTACATTATGTAATGGGTTTAAGAATTGGGGTGTCTTAACCATAGAGTACAGTCTTCCAGAGGGACTAGAAAACCCAGGAAGTGGACACCAGAAAGTTTAATCTTTTGTTTTTTCATTCCCATCAGCCTGCATCTCCCTTCCTTGTATAAACTGGCTGCATAGTCAGTTTCCCCCCACTTTTTGTTCTCTATTCTCCCAGCACACTGAGCTGGTATCTCTTTGGTATTTACTGGGGAGTTGAGGCTTTTGGCCTTGAACAGCCTGGCTAATTGTTTTACTGTATCATTTGGGTCTGGGTAGGGAGGTATCAGGAGGGGGTTTGTAGCCTGGGGCATTGAGGCCTGGTTTGGGAGAATGTTTTGGGAAGGTTCTGGCCTAATGAGATCTTGCTAAAGGCCAGATTGGAGAGAACTGGGACAAGGCTAAATATGAATTGGTGTATTTTGTATGGTTTTGTACTGTTGTATATAGTCATGAATAGTACTTCGATTTAAACTTCCAATTCTTTCCAATCCTGTTTGGAGAATTTTCTTTACTCCTTTGGGGAGGGGTAAGGAGCTGTCCACTCCATGAAACTGCAACACATTAAACTCTTATCTCTTTCTCAGCCCTGAGTTTTGTGTGTTTCTCTTCCCTCACTTCATGTTGGGGGAGCAGAAAGTTTAGTTCTTGTGCTAAACCATTACACTATGTTTTCCGTGAAACCTGATGCATTAGAAAAGGAACTTTTGGGAGTTTGTTGGTTTCCTAAATTGTTAACGATAAAAATAAGGATGTATTAAAACAATTAAATTAATTTAAAAAAGAATAAAAAGTCTAAGAATAAAAAGCCCTCAGACCTTCATGTAGGAGTTGGTCAAGCCTTGTCAGAACACTCATTGATCTGCTGCGGAGGGGTTTGCTTGCATTCTAGATATTTATTACACAATGTATTGCAGGACATAATGCTACCTTCTCCCTGTTCTGGAATACCTCACCAGAAGGAAATCAAGCTCAAAGTGGTTATATAACCTGAAGACAAACAGATATTTTCATGGAATCGGAATCATAGGATTGTTGGTGTTGGAGGGGACCTCAAGGATTGTCCAGTTCCACCCTCATACTGACACCCTGACACTTCATACTGGGTCAGGTTGCTCAGAGCCACATCCAGCCTGGCCTTGAAGACTTCTGGGGATGTGTCTTCCCAAACCTCCCTGGGCAACCTGTGCCGGTGTCTCGCCACCCTCCTGGGGAAGAGCTTCTTCCTAGCATCCAATCTGAATCTACCCATTGCTAGTTTTGTTCCATTCCCCCTAGTCCTATCACTCCCTGACACCCTAAATAGAAGACAGCCTCAGCTCTTCCCCTATGTTTGTCACAGCCATTTTAAGGTTTCATAGTTTTAATTAAGTCAAGCCTGTGGGGTTTTTTTGAGTATTGTCATACCTTGTATACTCTTTGTTGTCTGATGAACACTGAATTGAGCTGCCTGTTGTGGTAGTTTTAAGCTGTACCTTTAACATTGTCCACAGACCTTGAACAGAAAGTAGTAGAATGTAAATAAAGGACTACTGAGTGTGAAAAGGAAAATAAGTTCTAAACAATCCCACTGGGCAGATAATAGACATAAAACTTAGAACTGTGAACTTTCCCTCTCTCTGTGTGTGTTCGGCTTCCTCGCACTGGGAGACACTAACTTGCTTCTGCTGGCTCTTTGCTGACCTTGACTGCATTGCTTTGCTTTGGCTAAGTCTAACAAAACAATTCTCTGCTCTTCCTCTTGTCCCTTGGTGCCCAGGGGGGTAAGCAGGGGAGGAGGGAAAGGGAAGCTCCCCTGGTTTTTGGCCAGGGGGGGTTCTTGTGCTGTTTATAAATTGTAAATTATAACATTTTGTCAAGTCTGCAAGTAATTGCAGATGACACCAAGCTGGGGGCAGGTGTTGATCTCTTAGAGGGTAGAAGGGCTCTCCAGGGGGACCTTGACAGGCTATCCTCTTTAACATCTTCATTGATGATATGGATGAGGGGATTGAGTCAAGTTTGCAGGTGACACCAAGTTGGGAACAGATGTTAGTCAGAGGGTAGAAAGGCGCTGCAGAGGGACCTTGACCGACTGGACAGATGGGCAGAGTCCAATGGGATGGCATTTAACAAGTCCAAGTGCCGGGTGCTGCACTTTGGCCACGGCAACCCCATGCAGAGCTACAGGCTGGGGTCAGAGTGGCTGGAGAGCTGCCAAACAGAGAGAGACCTAGGGGTGCTGATTGACACCCGCCTAAACATGAGCCAGCAGTGTGCCCAGGTGGCCAAGAGGGCCAATGCCATCCTGGCCTGTATTAGGAATAGTGTGACCAGCAGGAGCAGGGAGGTCATTGTGCCCCTGTACTCTGCATTGGTTAGGCCACACCTTGAGTACTGTGTCCAGTTCTGGGCCCCTCAGTTTAAGAAGGACATCAAGACACTTGAACGTGTCCAGAGAAGGGCAACAAGGCTGGTGAGAGGCCTTGAGCACAAGCCCTATGAGGAGAGGCTGAGGGAGCTGGGATTGTTTAGCCTGGAGAAGAGAAGGATCAGAGGTGACCTCATTGCCCACTACAACTACCTGAAAGGTGGTTGTAGACAGGAGGGGGTTGGTCTCTTCTCCCACGCAACCAGCACCAGAACAAGGGGACACAGTCTCAAGCTGTGCCAGGGGAGGTTTAGACTCGAGGTGAGGAAAAAGTTCTTCACTGAGCGAGTCATTCGTCATTTTTATGGGCTGCCCAGGGAGGTGGTGGAGTTGCCGTCCCTGGAGGTGTTCAAGGGGAGATTGGACGTGGCACTTGGTGCCATGGTCTAGTTGTGAGGTCTGTTGGGACAGGTTGGACTTGATGATCCTTGGGGTCTCTTCCAACCTTAGTTACTGTGATACTGTGATACTGTGAATCAGCAGTGCAGTTATACGCAGTTGATAAGTGCATTAAAATAGAACTTTATTTTTAAATTAAATACTATTCTTCCTGCGACATTTGCTCCTAAGTACCGCATCTAAGCTAGGTGGCACCATTCCACATGCTTTTATTAAACAAATTTCTCTGCCAGTTTCTCCATGGGAAAGCACACCCTGGAGATTTTCAGAGACCACCAAATTTTACACACACTCAACTTTGCAACAATATTTTACCACTAATTTTTATGTTCATTTACAGCACTAAAGTTTCCGTTCTCATGCCCATTGCATGATGGAATGCAACAACAAGAGCAAGTAGTAAGACCATAAAAAATTATTAATTTAAAAGTCATCCAGTTTAAAAACCAAACAAACAGACAAAAAAACCCACCAAAACCCACTTTTCATTAAGATGCTTAATGAATAAACATGGCATAGGCGTTCATTTGAAGAAAGCCAAAGTGTAATGGAGATAAATTAAACTATATACCTGCTTTGTGTTTGGTCCTATTTTTAATCATTTTTTCTGAACTGCAAATCCTAAAATTGGATTGGGTTGGTAGGAACCACAAGGATCATCCATTCCAACCTTTCTTGGCAAAAGCACTGCCTAGACAAGATGGCCAACACACTGTTCAGTCAAATTTCTGAAGTGTCCAATGCTGGGGAAACCCCAAGTAAAAAAATCTAAACTGAATTCTAGCAGCTCCTAAGTAGTAAAAAGGTCAATCATACCACAGGATTACTAAAATAAAATTACCTAAATTAAGATGGAAATCATTTAGCTTGTAGATAGATTAAGTTATTTACTAGCTTTATTGTTTTGCATTTTAGCTTAGGTGTTCTTTTTGTCAGCAGAGCTTAGAGTATCCTATGAATAAACTTGATGTCTTTATTTGTCCCCACAACATGTGACTGAATAGCTGAATTCAGCTTCAGTACTTCCTGCCTCAGTGCTGTGCTCTATAGATTCTATGGTTTAATGAGTTGCATAGTGCTAAACATGCAAAATAGCATTATAGATGAGAGGTGACCAATAGCAAAAGTATGGGCCCACTGCTGAATGAGGTGGTAGCCCTTATAACTGAGGATGCAGAAAAAGTAAAGTTGCTTCAGTCTTTACTTCTAAGACCAGCTCCTGAGAACTCCAGACCATGGGTGAAGGAGAGAAAACCTGGAGGAAGGAAAACTCTCCACTAGTCAGTGAAGACTGGATTAGGGATCAGTACATAAGTTGAATACAGACAAGTCAATGGGCCTTGATAAGATGCACCCAAGAGTGTTGAGAGAGCTGGAAGGTGTTGTTGCTCTACCATTCTCCATCATTTTTGCAAAATTATGGCAAACAGAAGGGGTACCTGAGGACTGGAGAAAAGCAAACGCCACTCCAGTCTTCAAAAAGGGCAAGAAAGAGGTTCCAGGAAACTATAGACCAGTGAGTCTCACCTCCACCCTTGGAAAAATGATGAAGCAGCTCATTCTGGAGGTCATCTCTAGACACTTGGAAGAGAAGAAGATGATTAGGAGCAGTCAGCATGGATTAACCAAGAGGAAGTCATGCTTGACTGATCTGATAACCTTCTATGATGATGTAACAGAATGGGTAGATGCAGGAAGAGCAGTGGATGTAGTCTATCTTGACCTTAGCAAGGCTTTTGGCCCTGTGTCCCATATCACCCTTGTGAGCAAGCTCAGGAAGTGTGGGATAGAAGAACAGTGAAATTGATTAGGAACTGGTTGCAAAATAGAGTCCAAAGAGTGATGATCAATGGTGCCAAGTCCATCTGGAGAGCTGTAACTAGTGGAGTCCCCCAGGGATCAGTTCTGGGTCAGATGACAGGACAGAGTGACAGAGTGTCTGCTCAGCAAGTTTCCTGACAATATGGAACTGGGAAGCTTGGCTGATACATCTGAAGGCTGTGAGGCTATTCAGTGAAACTTGGACAGACTGGAGAGCCTGGAAATCATTGTCACAGAATAAGCTGTCTAAAAAAAAGACTAAAAATGGCACCCTTAATTTATAACTTCTCATTTAGGATCCAGCTGTTCATGAATCTTCAAAATCTGCATACTTCAAGTGTATATGCACCACATTGAAGTCAATAGATACATTCAAAGGCATATGTTCAGAAGGATGCTTTACACCTTGTTGAATAATGTCCTTTGGGCAGCTTTTCCAAAATAGTCCTCAGCAGTAGAATTTTGTCTGTTGTTTCTGTGTTTACCAGTGCTTAATGAAACACAGTTTATTTGTTTGACTTAAATACCTAAACTTCATGATAAAATGACCTCTCTATCAAGTAACTCTTGTGTTTAACAAGCCCA
Organism: Dryobates pubescens; assembly: GCF_014839835.1. Classification (NCBI taxonomy): domain Eukaryota; kingdom Metazoa; phylum Chordata; class Aves; order Piciformes; family Picidae; genus Dryobates; species Dryobates pubescens. Next base: position 23,513,082 of record NC_071657.1, on the reverse strand, counting down.
GAACAGATGGTTCAGAAAAGTCTTATTATGCCTTATTTAAAGTGACAGAAAACTATGGCAGACTTTCCAAACAGGCTGGTAAAGACTCCAAAATATCAAATGTTCTAAGAGATTCTTGCCTCAGGAAGTGATTGGTTACCAACCATCAGTATTACCAGTACCTCACTTCATATGACAATATTGCTGCTGTCTGGCACCCATTATTTACAGTGACTACACAGATTTCTGGGAAAATTGCAATTTGCCATCTAAAAAAATAAAATATCTAAAGTACTGCCTGTGTTGTATGTAGGTGTCTTTGAAGACGCCTCTAGAGTACTGCGAATAAAAATCAATACAGTTTCCAATCCTAATACAAAAGGACAGAAAAAAGTATCAGTAATTTTGCACATCAGCTGCTGATGGTGAAGAATCCTAGCAGACAGACTAATGTTTTCCTTTTTAAACCATGCAGAAATGATATGAAATGGGTTGGTTAGGAAAATACACTTTTTCACAGGTGGCATGAGGAAATTCCCTCATATTCTGACATAATTCTCTTTTGTCTTTGAATAGAGGGCACATATTAGATGCACATTCATTGTGTTTACATGGCAAGATATTGGCAATGTTGTGTGTATGAAGGAGTGGTTTCTTTAGGAAAATACCAGAAACTCCCCTTATGTCTATTAGAGCCAGTGCCAGTTGGCACAGAGCTGCCATTGGCTAAGGCAGGGCCCATCAGTGATGGTGGTAACACCCCTACAATAATATATTTAAGAAGAAGTAAAAACTACTGTGCAATTGTAGCTAACAAAAGGACTGAGAATATTTGAGTAAAACAACTCTACAGACACTAAAGGGAAGGAGGTGCTCCAAGCACCAGAGTTCCTGCAGCCTGTGGTGAAGACCATGGTAAGGAAGGCTGTCCCTTTGCAGCCCATAGAGATGAACAATGGATCAAGTAGTTACCTGGAGCCCATGGAGGACCCCATGCTGGAGTAGGTGTATGTAATCAAAGGAAGCTGTGACCTCATGGAGAACCTATACAGATGTCAATTCCTGGTAGGTCCTGGAACCCTGTGGACTGAGGACCCAACACTGGAGCAGACTTTCTGGCAGGACTTGTGGGTCCTAGCCCTAACCAAGGCTTTGGGGGTGCCATACTGCATGAGTCTGTTCCTGAAGGTCTGCACCCTGTGTAAATGACCTGTGCTTTAAAAAAAATAGATCTAAACTTGTGCCTGCTTTGTAGAAAAATGTTTATTTATCTTTGGATGTGCCTCTAGAGCACTGTCAATACAAATCAGTGCAATGATTCACAAAGAACTGCAGCCCATGGAAAAGATCTATGTTGTAGAAGTTCATGGAAGACTGACTCCCATGTGAAGAGCTTCACACTGGAGCAGAGGAAGAGTGTCAGGAGGAAGAAACAGCAATTGGCAGCAGATGATGAACTGACCACAGACACCATTGTCTGTCTGCATGAATCACTTAGGGGTAGGAGTGAAGTTGAGCCTAGGAAGAAGGGAGGGGTGGGGCAAGACTTTTAATATTCTATTTTATTTTATTTTGTTTCTTATTATCCTGCTCTGATTTAGTTGTCAATAAATGGAACTGATTACCCTGAGTCAAGTCTATTTTCCCCATGATGGCAGTTTCTGAGTTATCTCTGTGTACTTATCTTGACCCACAAGCCTTTCATTAAATTTTCTCTCCCTTGTCTAGCTGAGGAGAGGGAGTGTTTTTGGTGGGCATTGGTGGTCATTCCAGAGCGATGTACAACAGCTACTATTGCTATTAATCTTCCATTTCTATTGATTCTTTACCTAGACCACCTAGTATTTGTAAGCATTCAGGCTTATGAGAGAAAAAGCAGACCTGCAAATTCTGGACTAGATTTTTTAGATTTCCAAACCTGGTTTTCTCATTGAGGTAAAGCATTTAATACCCACTACCCAGCAGGTAGTGTGTGTAACTGTAATTTTGCTGCCACCTTAGTGTACTTTCCAACAGTCTTTGACTGTTTCTTGCATTCTTTTAAGGCCCATTCTTATGGTAATTAATAGCTTTAGAGCAGATATAGAGCTCTTTTGCATCTCTGAATCTGCCACAGAAATTATCAGGTAGGGTTTGACATTTTATGTGAGACAGGAGGTACAAGTGACTACAATGTGTCCCTCCCAAAGTTAGAAATTGTGGTTCATACTGAAATACTCAAATGGGAAGGTAAAGGGAAAGAGAACATATTTGGTTCGATTTGAAAGAACAGGTGAAGGATAACTTAGAGAAAACGTTCTCTACTACAAGTTAGTGTCAAATCTCTGCTGCTGGAGATGATGTCTCCTCTTCTAAGGCACAGTTTGAACAGCTGTGTCTGTCTTTCAACCTCTGCATTTCAAAGCAGAACTGAATGTACAATAGAGCTTCCTAACACTCTGCTTTAGGATATCAATGGGTCCATGTCCCAGTGGAGGCCAGTGACAAGTGGAGTCCCCCAGGGATCAGTCCTGGGAACAGTCTTGTTCAACATCTTTGTTGGTGCCATGGACAGTGGCATTGAGTGCACCCTCAGCAAGTTTGCTGATGACACCTATCTGTGTGGTGCAGCAGACACACTGGAGGGAAGGGATGCCATCCAGAGGAACCTTGACAGGCTGGAGAGGTGGGCACAAGCCAACCTCAGGAGGTTCAACAAGACCAAGTGCAGGGTCCTGCATCTGGGTTGAGGCAATCCCAGGCACAAATCCAGGCTGCGCAGGGACTGGCTGGAAAGCAGCCCTGAGGAGAGAGACTTGGGGGGGCTGGTGGATGAGAAGCTCAACATGAGCTTTCAATGTGTACTTGCAGCCCAGAAAGCCAATCGGATCCTGGGCTTCATCAAGAGAAGTGTGGTCAGCAAGTCAAGGGAGGGGATTCTCCCCTTCTACTCAGCTCTGGTGAGACCTCACCTGGAGTACTGCCTCCAGTTCTGGAGCCCCTATTACAAGAGGGATATGGACATGCTGGAATGTATCCAGAGAAGGGCCACGAGGATGATCAGAGGGCTGGAGCACCTCTTCTATGAGGAAAGACTGAAGGAGTTGGGGCTGTTCAGTCTGAAGAAGAGAAGGCTCTGAGGTGACCTAATTGTGGCCTTCCAGTATCTGAAAGGGGGCCCACAAGAAGGTTGGGGAGGGACTTCTCAGGATATCAGGCAGTGATAGGACTAGGGGGAATGGAATGAAGTTGGAGGTGGGGAGATTCAGGCTGGACATGAGGAAGAAGTTCTTCACCATGAAAGTGGTGAAGCCCTGGAATGGGTTGTCCAGGGAGGTGGTTGAAGCCCCGTCCGTAGAGGTGTTTAAGACCAGGCTGGATGGGGCTCTGGCCAGCCTGATCTAGTGTAGGGTGTCCCTGCCCATGGCAGGGGGGTTGGAACTAGATGATTCTTGTGGTCCCTTCCAACCCTGACTGATACTATGATACTATGATAGGGAAGACCTTTTCTCTCTTATATGTTTCAGATCTTTCACAAGTATGTAAGAGAGATGGATGATTATCAGTTTGTTTCTTAGTGTTCAGGGAATTATTTAAGTGATACTAGGGTAAAAAAAATTTCCCTGTCCATCGATGATCATCTTTGTGGTCTCTTCCTACCTTGGTGATACTGTGATACTGTAAAATTATGTGTCCAAACAAGAGAACAGGTAAATGCTGCAATAAAGCAGAGTTCTATGATGTAATTTTAAGATTCTTGCCTTTCTTCTTGATAATAAATTATATCAAAATAGCTCAATAAATTCACAGATAAAATCATAGCTAAGGCACAATTTTCTAGTCAAATCTTGTTATTGCATCAAACCCAAAGTTTGGCAAACTCATTGTCATCTCAAAGCGTCTAACTCACTTTACACAGTACTCCTTAGAATAAAAGGAAGACTTCCACAAGATCACTCCTGACTTGAGCACGGAAAACAGACAGCGCAAGCCCTAAGTGCCAAATTTTCAAATTTAGTTTGATATCCATGGTTTGCATCTTCCTTAGTACTTTGAGAGGTAAACCGATATTCTGAAATTAATCCCTCTATTCAGCCACTGGCTGCACATTGTTTCATTTTTTATATATGTCAAAAAGCTTCCTTTCAGTTGATACTGACATTGAACTTCAGTTTCAGGCACTCATCTAATTGCATCAAGCCTCTCATAGAAATGCAGGGCTGTAACTGAACTTTACACAGCCTCAGACCATATCTTCAATAGCAACATTTGGTCCAATAGGCAGGAATAAATATGATCTGAAGTAAGACCTTCAATCAGCACATAATGCAGATGCCAGACTCTCAGCAAAAACTCCACCAGCCTCCTGATCAGATAATGACTCAAGTGGGAAGGATGGTCCCTAAATACAGACTCCTGACCAGATCAGTTTCAGCCACCAATTAAGACCAGAGTTTTCAGGGCTTGTCCCTGCTGAATTTGAGCCTTGAAAACATTCAAAGACAGACTCCATAGCTTTTCTGTGCTGCTTACAACAGTTTTCATCCTTTCCTATTGCACTAAATAGCTTCTTCATGTAAACACAGCCGAAGTAATAGAGAGGCATTAGACTGCTCATTATATGAAAAATTATGTAATACAAAGACTTTTTTCCATTATCTTTACCTCTCCTGTAATGTAGCAATGGATACTGCTTTTTGCAATGTATGAGTATGAGTAAATTTGGTTTTCACCTTCCTTAAATGAGGTACAGGATTGCAGAGGACTATGTAGTCCAGTTCTGCATCTGGCTGTGACAGTCATTTTTCTCTGCACAGCTTTAAAGAGGTCTATCAATAACACCACTATACCTACAGTCATTTCTATCAGTGGAGGGTAAGTTTAGGCAAATATTTAAGTGGTAGTATTCAAAACCCTCCTGGATGTGTTCCTGTGTGATTTATTTCTCCTACTCTAGAAGGAGGCTTGGACTAGATGATCTTCAGAGGTCCTTTCCAACCCCCTATCATTCTGTGGTTCTGTGAAAATGGTGTATGATTAGTGTCCTTGCCTAAGGAGAAGGAATGGTCTACATTTTTTATTGGTTTTCTCTGGGCTTTATTCTGAGTCTGTAATCATAGTATCACATGTATCATATCATGATCACAGCATCATAACATGTCACTTCAACTCAGAATTGTACCAATCTAACTGTGGTTTCACTGGAGCTATAGCATACAGAATAAAGACGTATCACATGTTTTGCAGTTTGCAATAGTCTTTGGTGATGTTGAATGTCACATTTATTTAAAGACCTTCCTCTTTAATAGCAAATGGGGTTTGGAACAGTCCCTTTCCTTCATCATGTGGAGCAGTCAGGTACACTGTTGCAAGACACACAGCTGTAATATAATATATATTCTTATATATTTTATATTTAGTATTTCCTGGAGACAGTATCTTCAAACACCACCACTACTTATTTACAAAGTATATTTACAGGTTCTATTATTTGGTTGTGAGTGATACATTCCACATATAAAGGCAGTTAAATGATTTAAACACAGATCTAAGAATTTCCAATACAGTGATTCAAATTAGAAATAAAGGTGCTGTGATCTGCAGTTTCCCACAAATGGGATTCTGTGGCAGATTAGCCAGGTACTCACAACTTGCTCCTCTGTCCAGTATCTTTGCAGATGCTGTGACTACAATTTGAGTTGCTGTTGGTTCACACAAGACTAGGGGCCTCTCTCCTCTCACGCACAGTTCATTTTCTTTCTCTTGTGTGCTCCATGGCTCTTCTGGGATTCAGTTCTCTTAGAATTTTTCCCCTGTCTGCCTTGGCCCAGGTGCAAGGCCTACATGTAGTTGGCCTGATAGGGAAGGCTCTTCAGCTTCTACTCTAGCAGCACTTGAATCTTGTTGCTGTCCAGGTAAGAACAAGGCAAACTGCCTACTTTTTCGGCTGGTTTAAATACTATCCCAAGACAATTAATGCCTGTTGGTAACAGAGAAACCTGATAACTGAAACTATAGAATGGGCCATAGCCAAATATGGAAGGAAGGTGCACAGTTCACTGGTGTGTTACAAAGTTAATCACACATGCTACATGTTTGTCAGGACCATCTGGACCCCAGGAAGTGTCCAGGTTTTCACATTCACTGGTGCTTAACCCATTATTTGGGTCAGGGTTTGACCATTCAGGACAACAGCATATCTGTACTTTTAAGTTCCTCTTTCAGCTAACATTTTAGAAGAAAAATAACAAAATAGCCCATCATGTTAAACACTCACTCAGACTTATTTCTATGTATGATTGGATTCCCACAACTGCTATGTAAAGTACCAATCAAAACTAGCAGTGTTATATATACTCCTAAAAACATGAACATTGCTAAATACTTTGAAGTGAATCATCTCCCAGTCAAGTGTTTTAACCTCCTTCCAAGTCAAGAAATAACACTTTTCTAAACTCATTGTAACTTGAGAATTAATACTGAGAGGCAGGTGTGCACTGCATACTTCGTTTGGTCTGTAAAATGTAGTAAAAGTACTCTTTCTCTGAACTGTACTTGAAGTTTTCTATTACAAATTTTGGGTGTGGCTCCCCTAACTTGTAGTCTAAATTGTATTCAGACTTGGTTTTTCTAAGGTCAGCTAGAGAGACCTTGAAGGGTCTTGAAAGCTAGAAAGAATTTGACAACAAAATGAGCAGCAAAACATGACAGAGTATGCTCGTATATATAAAACTTGGGTCCACTGCTGAAGCAGTGCAGTCTTTGTGCATTCACAAGTGTGGAGTACTTAGGAAAATGACATTGTGGGTCTAGTCAGTTAAGGGGGGTTTGTGTTGAAATGTTGTTTCTAGATGCATGACATTCAAGATGCTGTGCATATCAGAGTAACAGCACTGAAAACATGGCTCACAATGTTGACCCCATAAATCAAATTATAGGAATAGTAGTGGTTTGGTAGACTTGTGAATGGTCTGGTTGTGGAGGAAAAGTTTCCATTATAAAAAGATTTTGGATCTCAAATTTCATGTATATTAAAGCATACAGTGAAAATTCATCATCAACAACAAGTCATCAGGAAAAGAAAAAGGTCAGTTTCAAGTACTTGGAGTTCAACTACATAATAGTTTAGATCCAACCCATGACAATTATAGCTAATTTATATTTTAAAGTATTCTTCTTGTGATCATGTTATCATGCCTCTAGATAGAAGTTCTGAATTTTAACTTGCTGATTAATTTCCAAAGTATTAAAAGTAGTTTTATAGGTTAATGCACTTTAAATACTTCCTCAACATTTAGTGTTTTCCTGCTATCTGTTTAAAGCAACAATTAATTAGGACAATGTAGGTTGTATCTCCAATTGCTATAAGCATGTCTGAAAGTATTTTAGTTTACTGTTTTTCATTCCAACAAGCTATACTCAATTTTCACAAGATTTCATGTCCCACAGTCCAAATAATAAACATTAAAAGACATCAGAGGAATGAAAAGGACAAATATGCCCCATATAAATGTACTACATGATGACTGTATGTGCCATATTGTAAAGTGGATAGAATAGAATAGAATAGAATAGAATAGAATAGAATAGAATAGAATAGAATAGAATAGAATAGAATAGAATAGACCAGGTTGGAAGAGACCTTCAAGATCATCACGTCCAACCTATCATCCAACACCACCCAACCAACTAAACCATGCAACCAAGCACCCTGTCAAGTCTCCTTTTGAACACCTCCAATGATGGTGACTCCACCACTTCCTTGGGCAGCCCATTCCAATGGGCAATCACTCTCTCTGTGTAAAACTTCCTCCTAACCTCCAGCCTAAACCTCCCCTGGCGCAACCTGAGACTTTGTTCTCTATGTAAAACACTGTGACAGTGACTCATGCTGAGGAAGCTCCTCCTTATAATGACCTTTCTGATGATGAAAAGAAAAATGCTTTGTTCACAGACGGTTCCCGTTATCTTGTCAGAAACAAGCGAAGGTGGAAGTCTGCAGTGTGGAGTCCAACAGGTTGAGTTGCAGAAGCAAAGGATGGAGAAGAAGGAGAATCCAGTCAATTTGCAGAGGTAAAAGCTGTCCAGCTAGCTCTTGACATAGATGAATGTGAGAGATGGCCAAAGCTTTAAATCTACACCAACACATGGATGGTAGCCAATGCTCTGCAGGGTTGGCTAAAGGACTGGGAAAAGAATGGTTGGCAGAGGAAAGGAAAACCTATTTGGGCAGCTGATCTGTGGCAGGACATTGCTGATCAAGTCAAGAGAATTCCAGTGAAGGTAAGACACATTGATGCTCACATTCCTAAGAGCAAAGCTACCAAAGAACAACAACACAACCACCAGGCAGGTTTAGCTGCAAGAGTTTCTCAAGTAGACACAGGCTCTGATCTTGATCTCAGCTGGAAACACCAAGGTGAGATATTCTTAGCTCAGTGGGCTCACGATTCATCAGGACATCAAGGCAGAGATGCAACCTACCAATGGACTCATGACCGATCCATAGACATTTCCATGGATGCTATCACAACACTGTAAATACTGTATATTGTGTATATATTCATTGCATTTCATTCTGCTTGTAAAAGTACAGCTCGTTTCCATTTTGCTTCTCCGACTGAGTTAGCTGTGGTTTGGGGGGGGGGGGTGGGGGGGTGGGGAGAATTGAACTTTTCTCACTACCACAAACATTTATATAAATCACTAAATATTGCACAGGGAACTTGTAAACTAGGTCCATGGTTTTCTAAGGAATGTGCTTGAATCTCAACTTCTCATGACACTGGGTAGGAAATGGTCTATACCAAGGCTTTGGCTGTTTCTAGGGAAGAAAACTTATTGATACTATTTAATTGTTGGCACCTCCGTGTAGCCTCACCAATGTTCACTTCCCAAATAATTTCCAATTCCCAAACAAAATCCTGTGCAACAGGATATGGCAAGGATAGCTTCAAAATGGCAGTTCAGATGAGACACATCTGGTCCAGATTAAACAGAATCTACCCATAACAGTGGAGGCCATGCCACACGTTTGTACTTGTGGCCAATAAACACAGCATGCCTTGTCTTACAGGGGTAGGTGAGGGAACAGTGAGAGACTGGCAGACAGAACAATAAACAAACTAGTACAGAAATATTAATTTTGGAGCTCATAGAAGCAGTAAGATACCATGCTAGCTAAGGCTAACTTAGACTATATTTTAATGAAAATATTACAAAATCACCTTTATGAATCTCATATATTTCTCTGTCTACTAGGATTTTGAGACAGATTTTGATCTTACCTACAATACAGTACCCTAAACACTATACCTGAATAGACCAACACAAGTGTGAAGTGACTTCTAGTGAAATTTTTTTGTATAGCAAAGAGGGGAAAGAGATGATGAATAATCTATAATGGAATACAAAAATGGAAAATTCCAGACTCAACTTAGACCAGCACAAAAATCTGCCAGTGATAAAAAATGTAAGAGTAAGATAATATAGAACTTTTATAGGTAACCTCACTTTTAAAACAAAGTAAGTAAATACATTGTTATTCTACTATAATTTCAACAGTGAGGCCTACTGAAATAATAATGGGCCTGCTCCATTTTATCTAATCAGATCAACACTTTGTTTTGTACAAGTTATGGTAAGTGTGGTTTTCTTATATACAAGTACTGCTGACAAGAAAAAAAAAGTGTAAACATTTGATCTCACTTAAATACATGTGTATATAATTAAAAATAAATATGAAATCTCATCTCCCAGAGATTGGCTGACTTTCATTTTTTTCTGGTGTATATAGTTTCCACTCAATAGTTGAGAAAATTCTTCATTCCTAGCTTTTGGGAGGTCAGCAACTGACATTCATTGCAGATAAGAATGAAAAACTTTTTTACACAGACTGATGGAAACCTTTCTCAAGATTTGATTCTTTACAGCAATAGCAAAAATTATGAAATATTTAATGCCATGGAATGTGTGGTGGGTTGGAAATTGCCCTTTCCACCCCCACCATTTAATTTGCCAGACCAGCTCAGCTGGAAGCAAATGAAAGCTGTATTTACAAGCAAAACTACAATCTACAATGAAATGCAATGGATATGTACAAAATATACAGTATTTACAATATTTACAATTAATAAACAGCACAAGGACTCCCCTGAACAAAGAACAGGGGAAGCTAATAACTTCTCCCTCCCTGCCTCCTCTTATCCCCCTGTACATAAAAGGGACAAGAGACAGAGCAGAGAAGTTAGAACTTAGCCAAAATGATGCAGCCAAGATCAAGCAGAAGCCAGTTAGTACCTCCCAGCCTGAGGAAGCAAGAAGAGAGAGAAGTTATTTACATTACTAGCTTAAGGTTGTTATCTTTTCAATGGGGTTGTTTAGAACTATCATTTTCCTTTTTACACCCAATAGTGCTTTATTTACATTTTACTACTTTTTAAGGTATGTGAAAAAATTTGAAAGGCATATCCTAAAACTACCACAGGATGTTAGTAAGTAAAGAAAAAGAGAAGACATTTCTTTCTTATATATGCCTCTTTCTTTTATCATCAGTTTATTGATAAATGGCCCAGCTAAGACATCTAGTTCATGACAGCAGATAAGTGAATATTACCTCTTATCACTGAGTGAGGGCATGAAAAAGTGAAGATTTCCTCTTTGCTAGTCACACATTGCAGCAATTTCTCAACTCAAAACTGTTAGGGACACCACCACACCAAACTCACCACTAATTTTAAGTGGCTGTTCAAAGATTTATTTTCCAGCAATGACCTTGACATTTAAAAATGGATATCATGTAATGTAGGAGGCCATCAGAAAAGGCAATATGGTCTGTTGGAGACCAAATATATTTTCTACAGAATGATAATACCAGGCCCACTCTGGTGTTTCTGCTATGAAGGCTGCTTAGACTTCAATATCTCTGGTAACATTATGAGAAAAAGAACATGGAAATGAATACTTGACAACTTCGAGGCAATGATGGCCTTGCCCACCTTAAGCCTTAATGAGACGAGTGAGGGTCCAGCTAGAGAATCCTCATTACTACAGCAGGTTTTCTCATGGCTCTAATTTGTTGGTGAAGGAAATTGAGAACAGACAAAAGAGAAGATGTCTGGTGAAAACATATTTGGTTGAAGTTAGTAATCATTGTTGCTATGGTTATGAAAGATGTGAATGATTCTTAGAAGAAAGCCCTAAGATTGAGTTCTTCTTTGTAACAAAGAAAACCTGAAGCATTGATCTTCCATTAACAAAGGACTTCTGCTAGGTGGTGTGCTCAATGTTCATTTCCATCTTGCATTTCTGTTCTTCTGTACTGCAACAGCATCCAGGAATGCAGCACAGTAATACCCCTTGCACCCTTCTTTCAGGATACAGGAATTGCCTTTCTCACTTTGTCATTACCAATAAAGCTGCAACTATTTTATCTCCAGCATCTTTGTGAGCTCAGGGACTTCAGGGAAAAAAAATGAATCATGCAAACACTGATTTACAGCAGCACATCCTGTTATCTATACCCAAAGCATGAGGAACACAAACTTACAAATGCCTACAAGCACTGGATCAGAATGGGACTGTACTGCAACCACTGTGCAGTGCTCACGTGGCAGCAAGCTTTTCTAACATTGACTCTTGGGCTCATTTGTGTAGTGGCCTAATTTATTCTAAATAACTATGTTCCTTACTTAAACTAAATGGTACACGTAAGACATTTCAGAGTCCTTGAAAACCGTTGAAAAGTAGATTCAGGATTTTCTTTCCTGGAAAGAAAATAAAAGGAAAATATTGTGTCTGTTGTGTCTATTTTTGTCTTTAGAAATTCCACTAAGTAGTTAATTAATTTGCATATGTGTCCAGAGACAGAACATCTACTACCTGCAACTAGTGAACATATGGCATCAAACAGCTGCAGTAACAGTTATGTCATGCTTAGAGGGAATTCCCAGTGACTGAGTAACCTAAGCTAATGTTTCAGTGCAGGATGGAGAGATGCTTTGAAACAGGCAGTGAATATAGCAAGAGGAGACAAAGACCATGAAAAGCAAAGACTAGTGGAAAGACTGCACAGAATAAAGTCAATTGATTTAAATTCAATGACGGATAGCTGTATGCATAAATACCTAGGAACTAAACATGTTCACAGGAGCAGAGTGTGATGGCTTAAGTCTGGCTGGAGACCAGGTGCCCATCAAGCCACTCTAGCGCTCCCTCTCCTCAAATGAACAGTGGGGTAGAAAATATACCAAAGGTATCAAGGTAAGGACACAGAGATCACAGAATTGTAGAACAGCTTGGGTTGGAAGAGACCTCAGAGATCACCTACTTTATCAGAAATCATCTACTCTGATCTGTCTGCCATGAGTCGGGGTGCCTCTCAACTAGACTTGGTTGCCCAAAGCCTCATCCAATTTGGCCTTAAATACCTCAAGGCAGGGGGCATCCACAACCACTCCGGGCAACCTATTCAAGAATCTCACCACCATCATACTGAAAACATCTTCCTAAGATCCTGACTAAACCTACTCTTCCATAGCTTAAAACTATGTCACTAGTCACCCATACGAAAGGTCCCTCTCTAGCTTTCCTGTAGGCTCCCTTCAGGTATTGGAAGGCAGCTACAAGTTCTCCACTGCCCCCCCTCTCCTTCCCCCCACCAGAGTCTTCTCTTTTCAGACTGAACAACCCAGCTCCCCCAGCCTGTCCTCATAGCAGAGGTGATCCAGTGCTTCAGCCATGCTTGTGGCTCTGTTCTGGACTTGCTCCAACAGTTCCATGTCCTTGGCTCAGCAATTACCATCAAGAGCAAAGCAAATGTGACTCAAGGATATTAACTTAATCTATTGCCAATCAAATCAGAGCAGGAAAATGAGAAAATAAAAAATAAATCTTAAAACATCTTTCCCAAACCCCTCCCTTTTTCCCAACTTCTCTACCTCCTCCCCACAAACACTGTAGAGGAATGGGGAAAGAGAATTCTGATCTCCCTGCACATCTCCTCTGCTCCAGTGTGAGGTCCTGTAGGGGATGGTCTGTTTTCAAACACCTTTGAGGAGGCTATGTTCTGTCCTGGAGTTAGGAATATACATCTTATCAGGAACTGAGAAAGACCATTCAGAATCTGGCTGGACATGTTGAGAAGTGTTTGAATGACATGTTTGTTAGCATTAACCAATTGTGTGCATTGCTTGAGCAGATGTTAGTAGAAAGACAACCAATTAGAATGTGACAACACTGCATTAGGTTTGTGTAGAAACATGTATAAGTTATCTGTGTAACACAATATATGTCTTTGATTGAAACTGTATTGTGGAGTCAATGTCTTCATTTGGAACTGTGTTGTGCAGGCCATGCCCACGTCGCCACAGGGTTCTTCTCATGTGCAACAGTCTTTCACAAACTTCTCCAATGTGAGTCCTCCCCATGGGGTGCAGTTCTACATGAATTGCTCTAGCATAGTGCCATTCCACAGGGCATAGTCTTTCAGAAACAGACTTAATCAACATGGATCCAGAAGCCACCCCTCCAGACCTTCCCATTATCAAAATCTTGCCATGCAAACCCAGTGCAACAGTAGTGGGGTTTCAAAAGCTGAGGTACTATGAAGGGAGAGCACAAGAGATAAATATAATTAAGAAGTTTTTTTGCCAAAAGCCACTGTTAAGTTTTAACTGGAAGATTGGTGTAGTAAGAGACTGGATGATATGAATAAGAAAGAACAGGTTTCCAATTACTTTTGTGCTCTACTGCACCAGCAAACTGACAAGAATACATATATACACTAGGTCTCTGCTCATCACAAACTGCAGCCTGCAATGGCTAATCCTCTTCTATGCAACATTCCTTTTCCAGCTTTTCTGGCAATTATTAATTCACCTCTGTTTGTTAGAAAGAAATTATGATAAGTAGAATAACAGATGTTTCATATCAGATCTAAAAGGAGATGAGATACACCAAATCTCCCAGAAAAATTGACTGTCATAATTGGAAACTTTCTTACGATCCATGAAACACATGAGTAACCTGGCACATGTGCTGAACTCCAAGATACGTTTTACTGTATTTCAAACACTCATTACATATGAAGAATTCATGAGGTGACTAAGTAAAATGATTACAATGTATCCTGCCTGGTCAACAGGGCTAAAAATGAAATGCCAGGGGGATTTAATGGCTATAAAAGTCTTAGATGCAATGCAGAACTTGGTCTAATATACCTTGCCTCTTCCCATCACAGGTGAATTAACTGGTGCTGTTGTACATGGATGGTGTCTATTTCTCCCCTTCTTTACAAAATATAAGTCTGTGATGCTCTCATCAAGGGAAATTATGATAGTCACAGAGGTTTGTGAATAAATTAGCAGCAATCTGTAAATAACCTGCAGCATATTATTTCCAGATTTTGCTTTCATTTTGTAACTTGCAGTGAATGTTGACTTCCAAGTACTTTTCAGCAAAAAGAAAAAACACACAGCTGAAATGTCACAATGTGAAATCAAAAAGGGTGAGCAGAAAGTCATCGCAGGAAAACCCAGAAAATAAACTATTTTCAAACCAGTACATCTACTCTACATTTTCACCTGACTACTGCAAAACAGCTTTTGTGATGTACCTTGTCCTCTTAATAGGTCAACAAGGACAATTGTCTTGTATTTAAGAGAAAGCTGTTTTATTGAACTCAGAGTGAGGAAGCACACCAAAATGACTGTGAGTTCATGGGTAATTAGAGTCAATAAAGCCAGAGCCCTGGTATGTCTTTATATATCTTTTGACATCCATAATATGAGGAGTTGTGCACTGGGCTTTGACAAAACAGAAAGAGACTAGATTCTTCTGCACTCCTCTACTGTACCAATCTGACCTCACTGTGTCAGAGACTGAGGTGTTTAGATTAACAAGAATGTCCCAACACTGGGAACAATGCCTGTCCCAACACCTATCACAACTTTCCTGTGAAACCCTTGTTTTGAACTGAGTTCCAAGAACTGTGAGACAGACATCCTGTTTTTGTAGACCCTTGTTTATGTACCTTCCCTGAAATGAGGCCAGACCCCATGCATGAGGTTGAGCCCATGACAGTACTAAGCATGCATTACACCGATTGGACAGTGAAGGCCAGTCCTGGGGATGCAGGATGAATGTGTGGATACTGTGGTGCTGGACTTGGAGAAGCAACACGCCTAGGCCTTAAGTGATAGCATGGCTTGCAGGGACCGTGCGAGCTTTGCACCTACCACACACCATGGAGATAGAGATGATGGGTACAGAAAACCACAGGTGTAAAGTACCTGTTTGTCTTCTGCCCACCACAAGTGGAAAGCACCTTTGTTGTTTTCTTGTAAGAAGGACTATAAAGGGGTTCCAGGCAACTTCATGTTTAGGACGTTCACCCACCCACTCTGTCGAGTGGACCTTCAGAGCACTAATCCCTTTTGGATACCATGGTGGTATTTCTTTCTCCTGCCTCTTTCCTCTTTCCCCCACCCCTTATCTTACTCTCTCTCTCTCTCTCCCCTCCCTTACTCTTGTGTGTGTAAGTTGTGCAAGTCAAACAAAAGCTGACACATGCGTTTGACACTGTTTATGTCCTAATTCTGAGACCAAGAAATCTGAGTCCTGTCGCATCTGGAAATTTTCCCAGATTGTGACACACTGGAAAATTCAATAGCTATACTTCTAGGCTGCAGGGCAGCCTTGAAAACAGTGGAATAATCTAGGGACACCCTAGATGGAAGTACCTCGCAAGATCTCTCTCTAGATATATCCAGTCTAGATGGCATATTTATTGTCTGAGAATTAATCATTCTTCCCAGGACTAAAGATCTGCTTCTGCTTAGTTGAGCCTGGAATGCAGAAGTGCTTGTAGATCTTTCTCACCATCTTCTGGCAGTTTTTCATTTTCCTGGTCCTTTTGGATTTGTATTCATGGAATTTGTTGTTGTTGCTTAACTTTCCAGAAAATCATTGGGCTGAAACATCTCTTTATTTCTCTAACTCATGCGATTTGACCTAATATACAGTTTAATCCAGCCTCCACTTTTAAATGGATTTTCCTACAAGTGGCAATCCTTAACAGAGTTTCTTTGAGAGGAAACCCTATTGCATATTACCTTGCATCATGATGAAGGCAGTTTCAAAAAGTATTCAGTCAAAAGGAAGGGCGTTTTCTGCAAGTGGCTTTTGTCCCATCTGGCATTCATCTGGCATTATTTCAATATCAGAAGCTATTGAAACATCTCTATCTGTGTCTTATAATTGTGTCAGTTTTGTGTTTTGCATCAGCAGAAGTTGCATCACTACAAGGATACTCTTAGCAGCTACTGGGAATTCTACAATTTGAAGCAAGTTGAATTGCCCTTCAGGAAGGCAGGAAGATTCCCACTTTGGCAGACAAGTCTTTTCAGAAGATTTCTACTTACTTGACCTCTGACATGTGAACAGATAGGAAGAAGTGGGTAAAGAAGGAAAGAAGAGAAGCTGTACAGCCAGTCACCATGAGCAGCTGCTTCAGAACCATCCCAGGCAGTAGCAAAGAGGTGAATGTTGGTGTACAAGGGTTTTTCCAAGGGCTTGTCTGTTGAATCACCATGTGTTTTTTAGTAATTTTTAAACTCAATGAAGATCACTGGAGCTCTCTGTTCCTGTCATAATTTATTTGAGAGGTCAAACAGTTACAGAAAGTGAGCTATATTTCCTTGAGAAAGTGAACTAGAAACAGGCAGAACCAGCTAAGTACCAAATTAAAGTTCCACTTTCAAGCTTTTTTTGTTGTTTGGTTTTTTGTTTGTTTTCTGAAATTTGTGTGTGTGTGATTAGGAGTGCTAGAAAGATTTCATTTATCATTCTTTCATGTTTTAATTCAAAATAAAATTCTAATAGCATTGATAAAAAGAAAGAAATTAAACCCTGGTATGTATTCTTTGTATATAGCTGTTTCTAGTTCTCCATGGAAAATAACACAGGATTTATAAATTGAGTTTGTCATTTATGCTTATCAAATATGGCAAGAGTAATGAGAAAATAAACTGAGTTAATGATTACACAGTAGTTCTGAAGATGCACAGTTAAAACTGGGTATTTTAGAAGATCTTGTTAAGCATGTTTTTTAAAAAATGCATAAATAGAATTAACTTTGAGATAAGAAAACTAAGTGAATTTCTTCGATATCTAAGCAGTTCAACATGAAACCACCTTACTTTCAAAAGCAAAAAAAAATAAGTAATTTAATCATGATAGCAGATTCCATAAAGTTACTGAATAACATTTATTTGTTTCACTTATGCAAATGGCACGCTTTCCCAGCCACTTTGGAATGAATAGAATCATGGGATAGTTTAGGTTGGAAATAAAGTCCAACCATTAATCTAACAGTGCCAAATCACCATTAAACCATCACCACATCTATATTCTTCATCTTCCAGTGAATTTTTTTCTAATATCCACTCTAAATGTCCCTGGCCTCTCTATAGCAAGTTGCTTAAAATGCCTGTGAAATGCGTTTGGAGATACTCTAAATTAGACTCAACAACTGGAGGACTCTGAACAGACCGTGAAGTTTTTTTGCTTAAGCAGGTGATTAGACCAGATGATCTTGTATATTCCCTAGTTTTGTGACTGCAAAAGCTATGCAGCCTTGTGTATCTTGATAATGGGGGAGCACTTGGTACAGGAAAATCACTACTGTCCCACTGAAAATGTCCTTATGTTTCTGGAGTTTAAGAGCCCAGTGCATTCAAGTAAACTAACTTGTTACTTTTATTGGGTGAGGGTTTGGGGGGTTGTTGGGGTTTTTTGTTTGCATGTTTGGGTTTTTTTGTTGGTTTTGTTTGTTTGCTTGTTGGTTGGTTTTGGTTTGGTTTGGTTTTGAAACTACTATATACTTTGTAAAAAGGCACCACTTATATAATTTTTGGACTCTTACTCCAAAAGCTATGTACTGTTCTTGGTGAATGCAGTCCTATTTAACTATTGATGAGTTGATTGTGCAATGATATTTCTAGGGACTAGCATCATTCCCATTGCCATCTTAGGACTCAAAAATGAGTCTTTGTATGAAACTTTTTAGTTGATAAAAGACAAGGTCTCTTAAGTGTCAAAAGCACCTTTTCTCTTCCCTTAGCAAGGAATAAAGCAATACAGGGTGATCTCTCTTCATGTTCACTCAGTGTATGTGCTTACCTTCTTAGGAGTGTTTGCTGCTTCAGGCTAGCTCCTTGGAGCACCTGTCAGATGACATAGATGTCTGCTATGACTAAGAGTACTCTCATACCCTGAATATATGCTGTCTTGGGTATATCCAGACTACACATACTCTTCTACATTCTATTGTTAATTTTTTTGTCTGTAATTCTACTGCTTGTATTGAATTACACATCACACCAACTACTCAACTTCCTCCAGTAACTTCCTGCCTTTTTGACATCTTTAGTTCTAACTGCTCCTGGCAGAGTTTATTTATTTTCCTCCTCAATGGTGGCAGTTGGAGCAAAGGTAATTAGAAGAAATTATTTGACTTTGTTTTGTCAATGGAGAAATAACATTCTGGGTCTCCTTTTCCTGCAACCTTCTGCCCTTTTTTGTTGGAGATAATTTTCCTTCTGTGGTTAATAGAAAATAAGATAACACAATAACAGGAATAATAATAAATTTAAAAAAAAAAAAAAAGCTGTTGTCATATTTTACATTTTTATCCAAAGAAATAGCGTCTGCAACAGAAAATTAAAGTTTTACTAGTTCCTTTCATTTTTCAATCTGGTTTTGTGAGCTGCAATACACAAAATCCTGTTGCAGTGTTTAAACCCTTGTGATAGCAAAGCTAAGACCCAGTACTCTCTTGTATCTGTACACCCTGGAAAAAGTAAAGAAATAAAATTGAGTGAAAAGCCAAGTGCTGGGAAAGGCAGATACAGTTCCAGTACTATCACACACACACTAAAAAGGAGGTATTGCCAACAACAGCGGACAGTACAGGATTATTGATCCTATTTGAATGTCTGTCTCTTAACACAGCAGACACAACATTCAGATGAATGTGCTAGAAGACAGCAGGTTGATGACCATTATATGCCTAATATATTCTCATACACCTTGAAAAATTCTTGTCTTTCTGTCTTTTGTGATAGCACATGGTGGAGATATCCCACTACCTTTCATTGTTAGTGGCTTAAAATTCGCCAAACAATTAATTTGTAAGACAGGATTAATTTCGTCTATGTGAACCTGATTCACATGTTACTCCAGGACAGTTAATTGAATTAATATAGAAATCTTAGTCCATGTAGCCTCTTTTTCTACATGAGGAAGCCAGGCACTGGATAAGCTGCCCCAAAACTCTGTTTGAAAGGATGAAGTTATTTTATGAGCAAAATATGAACATGTGCACAATGAAATCCTTCACAAACAATGGTCATATTTGAAATGCATTAAGGAATCATTAAAATAGCTCAACAGTTACCTGGCATTTGAAAATAAAAAGTCAATTATATTTGCTATATTTCTAGCTTCCTCTATGGCTCCCTACTCACTGTGAAAGTACTTTGTCTTCTTTTCTGAGAAGAAACATTTTGCTTTCTTCCTTTCAAACAGCTGGCCACAAAGACACACTATTTGCAGAAGGGCTTTTATTTCACAGTGAGAGACAGAATACCTATTTTCTCTACTGCAGTGCTGAGCTGTGCCCAAACATGTAGGCACAGGTAAAGAAGTACAATTATCTTTCTGTCTCCAAGAACCAAGCTATGACTTTAAAATTTCAAAATATATTTTGAGTGAAATAGTATTTTTAATACCTTATTTCATCTTTGGAAGCAAACTATTCACAATATTTCTTGTCAAATTATGCATCTGCATAAACAGCTAATGAGGACTGGTTGAGTAGTAGTCTTGCAGCACAGACCTCCCTCCCCCAGCTTTTCTCTATAGAAATACACACAAAAGTGACTGAAAATTCAATGCCTAGAATCTAATTGCACCCTACTATTTATAATTTAATATATATTAAAATGATTCCCTGATAACCAAAAAAGTTGTAGAGCTGCCTGCAATAGTTGCTGGCAGTTCCATACCAAAAGCAGTATTACTTACTGTCTCTCCTGACTGCTGTAATGTTTAATTACATGACTTCAATTAACCAGGCCTAGAAATAAAAATATTTTCTGTCCTTTCAATACCATGTATTTTTATATTATGTATATAAACTCAGTCTTCTCCCAGGTTGCATCATAGCTATTTGATCTTCCTCTCTGTTTTCTGAATTTTACTATAATTGCCAAAAAACGTCTTTATTCATCTGTTAGATCTATGAATGCTTGCCCTCTGCAATCATCAATCTTGCCATTTTCTAAGGACTCTCTCTCACTCCCATTCTCTCTCTCTCTCCTTCTTCCTTTCTTCCCTGACCTCTCTACCTATTTCTCTTTCTCCCTCTTATTCTCCCTCTAACTCTCCCTGTATCTCTCCCTCTATCCCTCCACTTCCCAGGTTGACACAGAAACAAGATAGTAGCAAGAATTAAAGCTCTTCTCATAGCCCCTTTCTTAAGAGCATAAGTCTCTCCAGCTGAGCCCAAACACAATTCCAAGGACAAGAAAACTCCACTGATTATTTTGGTGCATATTACTGTTGTATCTTTTCCTCTGAATGTTTCCAGTGATATGTTTCTTTGTGCTCTGGACCTGTTTTCTTCAACTGGTACTTAATTCACTCTGAAAAATGTTTAAGAGCTCTGTTCTGTACTTATCTTCATCCTTTTACCCTTTTAAAAGAGGTCTTCTATTTTTCTGCCAGTGACAGAGAAACTGATTAGTGAAAATGTCTTGGCCTATCACACAGAAAAGTTAACCCAGTAAATTCAGCAAATACAGTTTGAAGACTACAGTAGCTGTAGATCTCCAAGAAAACAGGACTCAAAACTGCAACAATTTTAGCACTTAAGAACAAATTCTAACTTAGGATTCACTACAGAGGGTAATAAATATGCTTTTCATCATTCTCTGTAATAATACAGAAATGAGAAGTTGAAATACATTCCAAATTTTTTTTTATGTGTTTGGAAAAAAAAAAATTATGGTATTTTGAACACAGACAGGTAGTCTGAATTTCTTACTTTAAATTGGCATTATGTAATGAAAGCATATCTGTAAATATTCATAATTTACCTGTCAAAGGTTTTGAAGGGCACTGTTCTGATTCCAATCAAACACCCCTTTCTGCTGATGTTTAGAATGCTTTCTCCCAGTTCCAGTAATATTTTCACTAGATTTTGCACATAGGGTGAGGAATAATAATACAGTATCATTTAATTGAATTGCTATTATGACAGGCTTTATGGTTAGTCATTTAAGTTGCAATATTTTATACACTGCAATGAAATGGAATTAAATGCTTCAATTATACATCTCCACACAAATATGTATACGTACTGAAATACAAGTAGGTATGCAAGCACATACACTGTCAAACAAACCTATCTGGACAAAGGATACACAGCCATTTTGTGGCAATATCATGCTTTATGATATTGCCAGAGTTGCAGGTAGAAATGCCATTAGTTGTCATAGCTTTTTTCCTACTTTTCTGCTTCCCTAACCTTTCCTGAAGCAAGATGAAAGGGATTGTGCGATATATTGTAACCGGCACATATAGTGAAATCTGTGTCTAAAGCTCTTTGTGCAGTTACATTTTACTCTAACAGCTTGAGCCTTTTCTTTCCTCAGTCTTTCCACCTTCAGTGATTTTCTGCATGCCTCAGTTTTCTTGACTTGTGTGGTTGTTTCAAAAACCTCCAGTTATGCCTGAAAGCCAAAGAAGTAAGTTCTTCTGGTTGTGCTGGTCATAGGAGCACTGAGAGACTGGCAGATAAAACTGCTCTCATTTCACCCATGAAAACATTACAGTTAGTCAAAGCAAAGGTTTCAAAGGAAAGCAAGTTAGGATCATATATGTTCCTGTTAATGATGGGGTTGAAATCTCAACCCAGCACATTCCTCCTCTGTTGAACAGCAGCTGTAAAGACTCACCTGTGTCTCAGTTGCAATATTTTAAATACCCACATACCATTTAAATAACAAGACTTCCATCATAAGGCTTGCTTTCTGCATCACTTCTTGGTAAGTAAAGGCTATTACTTTCAGAGTTTGGATAGATGAGATCTTAAAGACACAAACACAGGCAGAGATTTCCCAGGTCCTGATAAAGATTAAATTTGCTTGGCAAATGAGCAACTGCCACTGGCTTCACACAGCCTTAACCTTCATATAAATGTTGTGCACAAGAAGCAAAAGACAGAACAGGAGAGTGAAGGCTGCAGTTCCTGTCCTCAAAGACTTGTCCCTAGCCATGACAATCCTTTCACATTTCTTTCCTCTAGAATGGGCACAAAGTCTGTATTTTTATAAGTCTTGCAGTTATAAGAACTAAAGCTGTAAGAACTGGTAAGGCTGACATAAACATACACTCCTATACCACCACTGCACTGTATTTCATACTACCCCTGCTGACTTTTATTATGCCAAACATTGTAATGCTAAAATTGCTGATACTTTAAAAAAAAAATAAAAAAATTAAAAATGCAGTAATGGTTAAAATTCTCATAAATTACAGTAAGTGTTATTTTTAATAATTTAACATAATGGCTTCAGCCTTTTCACTAAAGTAGCAATTAAGTCATCATTGTTGCCTGGCCTATACAAATTTATTGTGTCTGGTTCTATTTCTCCTATCTTCAGAACCACTTTGTCACACAATCTGACACCAAAATCAGAAAACATGCAGTGAAAATGGCTAGAAAAACAAAGGGTATTAATTGAAACTTTTTCTTTATTATGTTCCACTGATATTAACATAGTTGTAAGTGACTCTGCATCTCAAACATTAGTTTTCCCATATACTATCAATTGCTGCAGGTATATGTCTGTTCAAATACATTTCTTCTTCTGAACCAGGAATCGGAACAGGGACACATCACCAGAGTCGTATGTTTTTAAGGTGCTTCAGCTATATAGCTCACCTTTTAATTCTTAGTTGATTTTTGAGCAATATTTATACAAGATTCCCATATTTCGGGCATGCCAGTCTTGTTTGTTCACAGAAGCCAATGCATAAATAACTTTTACAATAAATGATTATTATTATTCTAGTCATGGTTGCTTGTTTGGTTGGTTGGCTGTTTCCTATTATTTCATTACTGCAGTTTCTACAGAGAGAGAGTGATTGCCCATTGGAATGGGCTGCCCGAGGAGGTGGTGGTGTCGCCATCACTGGAGGTGTTCAGGAGGAGACTTGATAGGGTGCTTTGTTGTATGGTTTAGTTGATTAGGTGGTGTTGGATGATAGGTTGGACATGATGATCTTGAAGGCCTCTTCCAACCTGGTCTATTCTATTCTATTCTATTCTATTCTAAATACTGAAGCAATGTGCTTGTCATTCCTTTACAGCAGGTCAGCAAGAAGTCATGAGGGTGCTTTTAGCACAAGCCTCATTTCACATACACAGCTGTCAAATACTTTCCTCCCAGTCTAGTTAGAAGCTTGAGGATTTCATCATTTATTTGTAGTATTCCTAAACTGATTAGGAAAGGAAGTCATTAGACCATAAGAATTTGCTTTATGACAGACATAAAGTGTGGGCTTAGGCTAAACGTTTATTTCTTCTGCATCTTTTTTTTCACTATTTGTTTTGGGCAGTAGTGATAGTAGTGACCAAGGAATTCATAACTCTGAGCACATTGACTCCTTTTCAGCAGAACACTTGGTGCCTTGGAAAGTCCTGTATAGGCCTTTCCCAGTAATCCTAAATTAAATACAGATCTGGTTTTTCCTAATCTCTCTACAAATTTTGTGTCATTTTATTATAACCACATATTTCTGATAAGGACCTCTGTCTTGGGTTAACACAGTCCCCTCTCACAAGACCTGCTGCTCTTCCCACACATTCAGTGGAAGGAAAGTAACAAAAAAAAACTTCTGGGTTGAGATAAGGAGTTTTTTCTGAGATCATACTCTGTATAGGATACTTAAACTGCTCCAAACTTTCATTAACCTTCTGTTCCATTCCATGCTTCTAATAGAATGTCTTTCACACATAGATGCTGACTCACTGCATCACTTTTTCTTTTTCCAGTTTTCCTCCTATATGTTACAAATAATTAAGCATAAAGTCACATTATTAGAACTCGAGACAGTGCATCCAGAAAACTGAATTGCCTCCTGTTTGTTAACACCTTCCCTGAAGTCTTTCTATCATCTAGAAAACATAAAAATTAAGATGCATAGTGTCCCCATACAGCATCACAAAATATAGCTGGTTGGAAGAGACCTCCAAGATCATCCAGTCCAACCTTCAACCCAGCACTGAAAGGTCAACACTGGACCACATCCCTAAGCACCAGGTCCACGTGCTGCTTAAATACCCCCAGGGAT
Organism: Dryobates pubescens; assembly: GCF_014839835.1. Classification (NCBI taxonomy): domain Eukaryota; kingdom Metazoa; phylum Chordata; class Aves; order Piciformes; family Picidae; genus Dryobates; species Dryobates pubescens. The sequence goes on along the minus strand of NC_071657.1, from coordinate 23,488,704 downwards.
AGTGACTCCACCACTGCCCTGGGCAGACCATTCCAATGTTTGAGAACCCTTTCAGTGAAGAAATATTTCTTAATATCCATTCTGAACCTCCTCTGGTGCAGCTTGGAACCGTTCCCTCTAGTCAAGTCACTTGCCACCAAGAAGAGGCTGCCCTCTTCTCACTCCAGCCTCCCTTCAGGTAGTTGTGGAGTTATGAGGTCTCCCCTTCACCTCCTCTTCTCCAGACTGAACAACTCCTGCTCCCTCAGATGCTCTTCATAGACCATATGCTCCATGCCCTTCACCAGCCTCGTTGCCCTTCTCTGGACATTCTCCAGAACCTCTATGCCCTTCTTATAGTAAGGGACCCAGAAGTGAACACTATATTTGAGGTTTCCCCAAACAATTACCAGAAGCATACAGGATAACAAGGTCCCCTCCTGTCACTCAGAAACACAGCTGAGGTGTGCTTACAGTAGTACAAGCTACAAGTCCACTGTCTCTGATGTGACAAAGTAACACACAGAAAAAGACAACTGGAAACTGGTCAAACAGATCCTCCTACCAGGCTACACATGCTGCAGGCACCTTGGCAGGGCTGGCCTGGCTTGCCTCTTTATCAGCTCTTGATCTGCACACATATCGGAGATCAGCAAAACACACTACCTAAGCCAAAGCTTTCTTTGGTATTGCTCACGACCAAACTAAATTACATAGTCCTGGTAACCTAAATTATAGAGGGTGGTGACAAACTAACAAGTGTGTTAAATGCTGAAGCAGTCTTTTGAGGAAATCCTTAAATTTTCAGTGTGTTCCCTTTATATATGTATATATAAAATGTTAACCAATAAACACACACATGACACTGTGCCATTACAGTATTTTCAAAAATCAGTGGAATGAATCTTAACTGCAGAAAGTGGACCAAGTAAGATAGAACAGCTTCCATATAGTTAAAACCAGCAGTGACAGGCCTGTGATCCATTTCTACCTTGCAGAAAGTAAAGAACAAGCAGCCAGAAAAAGATGACCCTCAATGCCACTTGTAGCCACCACCTGTAGAGGAACAGAAAAAGAACATTTTTCATGATTCCTTTGTGGATCAGACATATCCAAGGAATTTCATATTTTGCCTTAGTGAAACCAGATCCTCTTACAAGATCAACATATAATATAATTCCATTAGCAAAAGGAGCAGAAAAGACAGCAATAAAATGGCTCCCCCCACCAAGTACACAGCAACCAACCCAGCACCCCAAAACCAGAAACTAAAGGCAGCAACCAGAGCAGGAAGCCTCCCATGTTGCAATCTGAACTTCAAGCCCCATGATATTTGCTCCAAAGAGTAGTTTCATTATTGAAGTTGGCATGACAGCAGCATAGTATTGAATATATTCTTCAGCAAATTAAATTCAGTTTGTGACATTCTCCACCCGTTATTCTATACCATCTTCCTCACGCCCAGCAGCAATTAACATCAAACAACATACATCATAATTCTCACTCAAAATGTGATCTCTTTGCAGTACACAGAAGACTTCTCACTGCAGATGCTCTGGAGCTCCACTCTTTCCCAGCACAGTCTGGATCAGTCCATGATCAGTTCAAATGGTGGGGCTGTGTTTCCACCCCTGGGGCAGGTGGTTCCAATGATCCCTTCCACCCCACCACATAAAAGCAAACTGGGGCTTGCATTCCAGTGCTTTGTTTCCAATAAATCCAGCTGTTGGAATCCACCTGCCACACCAGAAATACATAGGATACATAGAAAAAACCAGGTTGGAAGAGACCTTCAAGATCATCATGTCCAACCCATCAACCAATCCAACACCACCCAAACAACTAACCCATGGCACCAAGCACCCCATCAAGTCTTCTCCTGAAAACCTCCAGTGATGGCGACTCCACCACCTCCTCAGGCAGCCCATTCCAATGGGCAATCACTCTTTCTGTATAGAACTTTTTCCCAACATCCAGCCTGAACCTCCCCTGGTGCAGCCTGAGACTGTGTCCTCTTGTTCTGGTACTGGCCGCCTGGGAGAAGAGACCAACATCCATCTGTCTACAACCTCCCTTCAGGTAGTTGTAGCGAGTAATAATACAGATAGGTTCCACCTCTCATAGTTGTGATGACCTCAGAGTACACTCTGTGCCTGTACCTACTGAAGATTTGTACTCTTGTGTGTCCACCTTGACAAGCAATTGGATCCACACAGTCCAATAAACTGAACTGCCCCTCTCCTCCATCTGGTTGGGGGCAAGGTCCCTCTAATTCTGACTGGAATTTGTTGCATTTTGTGAAGATGGTATGGGAGTCCCTTCAGGAGGATCAGAAGCAATGTCAGCTATTCTGTTCTTTCTGGGTGATTTTCCATTGGAAACTGGTGCAGCATTTTGGGGGCAAGAATTTCCTTGCAATTCACAGGCCCAAGATGCTAGGATTGAAGTGGGTTTTCCATCCCACTTCCTCAGGTCCTCCCCATGGTCACCTAAGTAAATGTACATGATACGCCATGGTGTGTACCTCCCAGATTCTCTCCCTCAGACAGTGAGGCATGTGCTCCTCATGGCTGAAACAGGGGGCCATACAGGTGGGGAATAGAACATGTTCTCTTGTATTCACTCAGTCTTCCAGGAAAATTCCTTCATAGATAGAAGCACAGGTCTGGACAGAGGAAGAGAAACTTTCTTCGCATTGCCAGAACCTGATGGTCATTTCATCCACCATTTATCCTTGGTCATCTTCCAAGGCCAGAAATAAAGACCGAGTGACCACCACTGGACCTTCCTCTTGTTCCCATGATGACCTTGATTTGTCCTCATCCTTCCCTGGACAAGCTGCTTTTCTTGCATATTTCTTCTTCTGTATAGGGGCAGCTGATACTGGCACAGGCTGGTTCTCTGGTATAGCTGCCATACTTGCTGTTGGGTTCTGAGTAGCCACAGTGCCTACCAGTCTGCCAGGTCTGACAGACTAGGTCAGACTTTCTCTTGCCCCTGAGTACTCTGAACAGTAATAAGAAGGGCTCAGTAGACATGGGTCAGGTCCCAACATACTGCAATGATTTTTATCTCTCAAGAAATTCCAGGCACAACATAGTGTTTCCAAATATTTTACCAGCTTGTCAGGATTTTGCACTTGTTCAGGGATGAAATTCCAAGTCACTGGAGGTGAACACCATTCTAGGCCCTTGCCCATAGTCTGCCACACACCCTGCCACTCATAATTATCCAACCTTAGGGCATATCTCCAGGTATTTCTCCAGATCTCGTCTTGGGAAAGACTTTCATTGCTCTGGACTAAAACTGGCCCATCAACTGTGTGAGATTACATCTAAACCAGGGGGGTAGTGGAATAACCATATTATAGTATGCCATTAACCAGCCCAGCAGCAACAGCATAGCTTTAAGCCAGTCCCCTGAGATGATGACCACCACCACAGAGAGCACATCAGCCCCAGCCACCCTTGGAAGGCAAATGAAGCAACACAGCAAGCGTACCACAGGAGGGAAAGAAAAATGCATACACACACACATATATAAAACTCTCTCAACAGTCCTCAAGCCTTAATTGAAACCCCTCATTATCTTGCTTCTCATTACCTCAACCTTTCACATGTTGCCAAAATTCAAAATTGACTGTCTTTGTTAAGATAGCTGCTTTTCAAGCTTCAGCTTGAGAGCCAAATAATGACTGTCCTGGTTAACACAGTCTGGTATCACAAGACCCCCTCATTCCCTACAGACAGTTCCCACAACCCAAGCACACAACAGACCCCAAGCACACACAAGCCTACCCAGCAGAAAAGACCAACACTCCTTAAGTGTAAACTGGAAGCTGCAACCAGAACAGGAAGCCTCTCACATTAACTGTCTGAACTTCAAGCCCTGTGATACTTTGCTCCAGCCAACAATTTTATTTTGGGGCTGTCATGATGGCAACATGGTATTGAATACATTCATCAGCAGATTCAGCTCAACCCAAATAGCCATTCTAGATTTTAAGACTGAGAACCAGATGTTCATGCATGCCTCAAATATAACTTATAGTGAGAAGACAAAGTCATGAAAGTTGAATAGTATCAATTCAGACATTTGGAGAGTGTGAGAGCCCAATCTTTGTTGTCTCAAAACAATTCATGTGGCAGGGCAGGGCTGATAGCCCTTAATTAGTCCATTATCTCAAACAAGGGGTGAAAATACCTAGTCTTCAATATACAGGGTGGTAGCCTTAATGGCTCTGGAAGACAGCTTCTGGCTGGAAGTATGGCTTAAAAATGGAAAGAGATGATTTCTGTGGAGACAGAAATTCCCTCTTTAAAACCCCTGCTACAGTGACACAGAAACACCAATGACACTTCTCTGTGCATACCTAACTCATGCAAACCTCTCTTTGTGACTTGGAGAGACCACTCCCCCTGTCAAAATAGTATGAAAGGATCACAACTTCCAGGATTCAAGTGCTGCATCTATCACAGAAGACCCTGATGGAATGTACACCCGCCACCATGGGAACCAAGGGTGGTGATATCTTTATTTCTTAACTATCTTCTTAATTTTCTCTCTCTCTTTTTCACTCTCATTTTTCTACACATTTCCTTTTGCTCTGGTCCATTACCAGTTTTCATTGGCAATAATAAACCAAAGTCATCAGCTGTTCAGGGTCAGTTTGCTTTTATTTATTCCAAGAGAGTGTTTTCAATATCAACACAACCTTCGCTGCTGAGGGTTGGCTCACGACACCAGTTCATGACAGAGGACCTACACCAGTAGCCTGTGAGCCCGAAGTGTTTCCATGTGTTTGATAAAGGAACTCTCCTCCATTCAAAAAGAAATAGCAAGAGAGACACAATCACAGAGTTGAATGGTCAAAAGCCTTGTCATGATAGTCAGCATCCTGGATACTGGAGATATGTGTGAGCATAAACATGGTTCCAGTCATGTACTGCAAGTAAGAGTATGAACACAGGCGAGGACTATGGAGTGTCCAGCATGTTAGTAGTCATCAGATGGGTTTCATGTAACTGTGATATGAGATACCATTACACTAAACCTAGTAATGAAGTATTAATATACAGCAGGTGCCTAATTCTGTCACCAATTTACAACTTGCCCTCATTTTCATGTGAAAATTTGTGATTTTGTAAATCCTACATGAAGGTTTGTGGATGCAGTATGCGGTCACATCCAAAACCAGTTGCATCAGGTATCCTGGTTCTTGGTGTTATATGAGACCCAAGGGGACTGATCAGTTTAAAACAAGAAACAAGCCTGCCACAGGCAAAAAATTAACTCAGAGCAACACTAATTCACACTACCAAATGGAATATGACAGTGACATTTTCACTCTATCTCCTTGCTCTCTCTTTAGCTACTGTCCCTCCCTACAAGTGGGAAAAAAAAAAAAAAATTAAAAAAATCTGCCACTCCAGGTACTGCAGCTTCAGGGGATTATTATTACTTCTCTAAACACCAGTTAGAACCAGGTCAGAACATTCTGGCTGCCACAAAAAAAAAAAATGCTGTATGTGTGCACTGGATAAATAGGAAGCAATAATATCCTAGTTGTATCTCGCACAGGTGTGTGCTATCCTTCATTTACAACTAAAGGAAATACTATCCCAGCAACTCTTTAAATGGATTAAATATATTGTCTTTAATTCCTGTAAGCCCAGTACAAGGAACTGCAGATATGCTCTTGTTTCATATGTCTAACAGCATCACCATTTCAGGAATCAACAAAGCTCTGTTCCTGCAATAAAAGCACAGTGATGCACAGGATGGTGGCTTTTTTCCTTCTCCCTGCACCCATTTCCCTTGCTGCAATCAACAGATAAATTGATCTGACAGTTCAACCGTACAGCAAGGTCCCCAAGGAGGAGTTACAAATGCAGTGTGTTGAGTGCACTGTGGAAGAGAGAAAAAGGGGGGCAGGAGGGATATAAAGAGTTCAAAAGTAAAGTCATCAAAAATAATGAGGCTGTTCCGCCCAGCTTGCGCTGCAGCAGAAGAGCAAAGTGCCCTTTCAAATTGGGTGTCCCATCTCCACAGCTGAAATAACTGGTCATAGAAAGCTGCAAGCAAATTGCCTTGACAAGGCTGTTAACTGTTGTAGGAGTTCAAAGGTTTTGGACACTAGGTCAGCAGCTGCCAATCAAGCAAACAGAAAAAGCTGCTCATTGAGCCTGTGATTTCTACCTGGGTTACTATTATCCCTGACTATTCCTGTACCTCAGCAGCTCTCTGATTAAACCAACCTCCCTTTTACATCTCTTTCAGAGTGCGATTCACACACTAATTAGTTGCCTGCTCTCCACTGGGATGTCAGACCCTCAGTCAATTTATCTCTATTTCAGCCTGCTCAGAGTGACTTCCCCAGTTATCAAAATTTAATCATGCCTTCAAAAATGTTGAAAAGTGGTCATTAGAGGCAAAAGGCCACAGGATACAATATTCATTTTTCTCTATCTTCCAGTCATCCAGCTGGCATCTATAATGGATATCCTGGGGGCTGTGAGAACACGTTGATTTATGCAACCTTGCTCCTGCTCTCACTGTGGTGCACCAGCCTGCTTTAAAGAACAGGTTTTAACAAGGTCTGAGATGGGAGGACATTAATCATGGTAGCATTGTATGTGAAAAAGGGTGCTGTGTAGTCAGAAGAACCCCCTACAGCAGGGCAGTTAGATTTTTTTTCTACCACCTTCTCAGAGATAAAGAGGAGTTTGACAATTGATTAGACCTTTCTGTAACCTTGCAGTCCTGTGAAATGATGAGAGAAAGAAAGGGAGGGGAAAGAACGGTGAGAGAGAGACAGAGAATGATTCTCATACTGGCGGTCTTAAATGTGCAATAACTTTATGATTCTTGACTGAAACTGGCTATCAAAATCAGACCCAACTCAATACAGTCTAAAAAGGAAGATCATTCTTGGAATAAGAGTCCTTTCAGCTGTACATGTCAGAGGCAATCATGGGCACTAGCAGCTTGCAGTGACTCCCCTGAATACTCTGTATAGCACAGTGAAACCCTGATAAAAATGGCATTGGATAACATCAATCCAAGCTGTAACATTCCAAAGCAGGTTTCAGCAAAATCAACAGTGATGAATTGAAATTTGTTGACAATAGGCCAGGAAGGGGGGCAGGGGGAAGGATGTGATTATTATACTGTCTTCTTCCTTGAAACCAGAGGAATGATTTCTGAACCTTGGTGCATGCAACTGAATGCATACATTTGCATTCAATGAGCCAATGCAGAATATCAAGGCAAAATCTGAGTGTGCAAATCAGATACTTGCCTTTGCCCATAGAAGGTTCCCTGGTGAGCAATGCATATGCAAATGAGTGTTGAAGATTGAACTCACCTAATCTGTTTAATCTACCATGACATCAGTGGTTTTACCCTTGTCCAACACAAAGGATAAGAGGGTCACAACTTAGAGTGGCTAGACCCAGGCTTAGTACACATTATGTCATGTCTCCTCCATACTGCTCTGGCAGTGTGACTTAATCCTGGACTACAATTACCTTGAAGTTTCAGTCCTGAGCTTTTCTTTACCACATGCCATAATTGTCATTTTCCATTCTCCAGTCCTGGAATCTTTCAAGCTGAGGACGTTTCCTGTGCTGTCACCCTCTGTCCTCACTACTTTAGACCCTGGGGGTAAATGTTCAGCACTGTATGCAGGAATTCAGCTGAAGAACTCACTACTGGTATAGGGAGCAGCATACAACTAATCCTCATACCATGCTGGAAATTTAACCCTGGATGTCATAAGAGACTCTTATGAGAGTCTTCACAGACAGGCTTCTTCTCCACGGACAGAATCAAAATTAGCTGTAGAAAAAGTGAAAAATAAAATAAAAATCAAGAACATTTCCAATTCTCCCTCTTTGCATTGGTGGACTGAAATTATTTTCCTAGATGTGGCCATCCTGACAGCCTACTTCTCTTTCCCTTCTCCAACAAAGGTTGCTGATAGACACTTGAGAAGGTGTGGACAGCCTATCCAGGGCAATCTTTGCCTGTGTCAGATTCTGATCTAGTTATCACAGCGCAGTAAAAGAAATAAGACAGATTTTTTTCATATGCTCTCCATAACACCTTCTCCCAGGAAAATGGGGGGATGCCTTCCAGGCTACAATCAACCATTCACTGTAGTCCCAGATAATAAAGACTTCTGCATTATATTGCTAACCTGTTTCTTGGTCTTTCCTGCTGCAGCAGGAAGGACATCAAGAATGAGCTGTACTTCAGCATTTCATCTCTTCTGGGCAAGCAATTCACTTGTCACTAGGCAGCCCACCTATGTTATGATATACCATGAGACACATTAAAAATCATTCAGGTTTCATATTTAAAGGGAGATGTTTGAAGTGTGAATATGAGAGTGCTGGTGCCTAGACACATGTATTAATTTCAAACCAAATCCTTTGAATTCAGATGTACTCTTTATACAAACAAGGCTGGGTACACGAATCAAATGTAGTCAGACATAGCATTTGCATCAGACTATAGTCTGAACGCTACTGAAAAGTTGCTCAGTTTCTGAAAGTCTTCTACCTTTTGTAACCAGCTGTCTGAGACAGAGTATGTGAAGGGGGGCACTGTGTATCCCAAGCTACCAGTACTTCTAGGTGAATTGTGAGCATCTTTCAGTCAGGCTAGTGTATTAAGACCCTGTCTTCATGCTACCCTACAAGGCACGTCAGCTCTATGCAGGTACAGTTTTGTTGAATTCTGCCTTCAGCACTTTCACAAAACCTGGCAATGATGTTCTTGAGAAGAAAACAAGCTTTTTGTCATGGTTTTTATGCTTCCAGTCAATAACATATTCTGCAGGCAGGACATAAGTGGAAAATCTCTCAGAATAGAGGGGAAAATATTTAGAGGCCTGAAGGATGAATCCCAAATGTAAACACCCAAAAGGTGTTCAGGCAGTTTTCACTCAGATTTGCAATGTTCCTTTCTTGACCTACTCAAGATCATTCAAAAAATATTAATAAGGAAAAATATCATGTATTTTCCTGGACTGTTACAAAGTTCACAGTGTGTATGAATGAAAGGAAACAAAAAATCCTGGAAAATATCAACTATAAGAGAGTTGTAGCTTGGTAGTTGCTAGGATTTTGAACAGCAAATATTTTGCATCAACGTACTCCTAAGGTGTATGCCAACCATACAGAACGAGAGGCACTAAATGTGCTCTCTGGTCACAATGAATGAGGTATGGTACTAAATACTAGGCTTGCTCCAATTTCTCTGTCTTACTGGCACTGTTGGCAAGCATGAAAGCTGTAATAGTCATTAAACAACTCATCCAGATATGTGGCTGCAATTACATGATTCTAGAGCCACTCAGCCACAAACAGACAATTAACCCATAATGCAGTGCTCATATTAGATTTATTTTAATTTTTATTGTGCATCAGTGGTATAAAGAGAGAGAAGAAACTGCAAGGATGTTTACAATTTAAAAAATAAATTAAAAAATCATGAGGCAGAAAGATAGAACAGAGTAGAGTTTAGCAGCTCTGTCTGTATTTTTTTATTTCAATAATATAACAGAATAAAATCATATTAAAAGAAACAAACAAAATATCCATTAAAGAAATAGAAGAAAACATTCAGATTACATGGAGACCCTGAAGGAACAGTAAGTGCCTTCAAATGTTGAAAAAATTCTGACTATAGCTGATGATAAAATCAAAGGAATTAAAAATTATATACATCCACCTCCCTGTGAGCGCACATATATGTTTACATACACGTGTATGTGGGCATAGGAGTGAATTTGCATCATAATGGAACTAAAAATTACCAGCTAAAAGGAAATTAAATTATCATGCACATAAATCACTTCCAAACAGTCAGAGACTCATCATCTATTTTTCCTGTTTAAGGACCCAAACTGATATCAAATAAGTACTTCAAGAGATATTATTTTTCAGCTGGAAGAATCTAATTAATGGACTATTAGTCAGATCTGATAAATAACAATAACAATTCTGTTCATGCTGTGGTAGCAGTTGAGACAGTGTACTCACCAGAAAAAGAAGGTTCGGGAAGGTTAAGAAAGGAAAAGGGAAGGGAAGGGAAGGTTAAGAAAGGAAAAGGGAAGGGAAGGGAAAGGGAAGGGAAGGGAAAGGGAAGGGAAGGGAAAGGGAAGGGAAGGGAAAGGGAAGGGAAGGGAAAGGGAAGGGAAGGGAAAGGGAAGGGAAGGGAAAGGGAAGGGAAGGGAAAGGGAAGGGAAGGGAAAGGGAAGGGAAGGGAAGGGAAAGGGAAGGGAAGGGAAGGGAAGGGAAGGGAAGGGAAGGGAAGGGAAGGGAAGGGAAGGGAAGGGAAGGGAAGGGAAGGGAAGGGAAGGGAAGGGAAGGGAAGGGAAGGGAAGGGAAGGGAAGGGAAGGGAAGGGAAGGGAAGGGAAGGGAAGGGAAGGGAAGGGAAGGGAAGGGAAGGGAAGGGAAGGGAAGGGAAGGGAAGGGAAGGGAAGGGAAGGGAAGGGAAGGGAAGGGAAGGGAAGGGAAGGGAAGGGAAGGGAAGGGAAGGGAAGGGAAGGGAAGGGAAGGGAAGGGAAGGGAAGGGAAGGGAAGGGAAGGGAAGGGAAGGGAAGGGAAGGGAAGGGAAGGGAAGGGAAGGGAAGGGAAGGGAAGGGAAGGGAAGGGAAGGGAAGGGAAGGGAAGGAAAGGGAAGGAAGGAAGGAAAGGAAAGGAAAGGAAAGGAAAGGAAAGGAAAGGAAAGGAAAGGAAAGGAAAGGAAAGGAAAGGAAAGGAAAGGAAAGGAAAGGAAAGGAAAGGAAAGGAAAGGAAAGGAAAGGAAAGGAAAGGAAAGGAAAGGAAAGGAAAGGAAAGGAAAGGAAAGGAAAGGAAAGGAAAGGAAAGGAAAGGAAAGGAAAGGAAAGGAAAGGAAAGGAAAGGAAAGGAAAGGAAAGGAAAGGAAAGGAAAGGAAAGGAAAGGAAAGGAAAGGAAAGGAAAGGAAAGGAAAGGAAAGGAAAGGAAAGGAAAGGAAAGGAAAGGAAAGGAAAGGAAAGGAAAGGAATTCCATAGAATCATAAAATTGTCAGAGTTGGAAGAAACCTCAAAGATCATCTAGTTCCAACCCCTGCTGTGGGCAGTCACACCTCACATTAGATCAGATTGCTCAGAGCCACATACAGCCTGGCCTTAAAAACTTCCAGGGATGAGGCTTCCACCATCTCCATGGGCAACCTGTTCCAGAGTCTCACCACCCTCATCATGAAAAACTTCTTCCTAACGTACTATCTGGATCTACCCACTTCTAGTTGCACTCCATTCCCCCTAGTCCTATTGCTACCCAACATCCTAAAAAGTCCTTCACCAGCTTTCTTGTAGGCCCCCTTAAGATACTGGAAGGCTACCATAAGGTCTCATCAGAGCCACCTTCTCTCCAGACTGAATAGTGCCAACTCTCTCAATCTGTCTCCACAGAACAAGTTCTCCAACCCCCTGATCATCCTTGTGACCCTTCTTTGGACGTGTTCCTGCACATCCATACCCTTCTTGTAATAGGGGCTCCAGAACTGGATGCAGTACTCCAGGTGGGGTCTCACCAGACTAGTAGAGCAGGAGAATCACCTCTCTCAATCTGCTGGCCACACTTCTCTTGATGTAATGCAAGATATGATTGGCTTTCTGGGCTGCAAGCGCACACTGGTGACTCATGCTGGGGTTCTCATCCAGCAGCACCCCTGTGGTGAAAGCACCATATGCCCAGAATGTCCCAACATGTTTGGGCACATCCCCCCCTTCACCTTCCTTTTCAGAGTGGGTACTTAGCCCAGAGGGGGACAAAGTCCCAAGGCACCAGCCAGATGGTAAAAACAACCTCCCTTGCCTTCTAAGGGGGTAAACAACATGCATACACCCATTGCAAGGGATGCTTGTGGTACTGCCTGGTAAGGGCATAATTCTAGCCTCATGCTTTCTATAGGCTAAAGCTATTTGTTGACAAGATCGTCCACTGGACAAATCCAGCCTTGAGAAACCTACAAGCATTACCCCAACTTGTAAACAAGTTACTTTCTCTTTGCCCAAGCTTCTAAACTCGTTTGCCTACATGCTATATAGCCTTTGGTATTATACTCATTGCTAGTAAGTCATCTCCCTCCACACACATGCAAACTACCGGCGTCTTCAATACAGAAGGAAGCTAGGACCCTCGAGAGCCCCAGGAAGGCCTGCGAGCCTCAGTTTACCCAAGGAATCTGCAAAGAAGGGTCCGTCGTTGAAGCCCCAGACGGCCAGCGCCATAACTGCCAGTCCCACCGGATCGGAAGAGAGCCCACCCTGTCTTAAGGAGAATTGGACCCCGAGGGTAAACCTTTAGCGCAGAGGGGGAGGACTAGCGCAAATCCCGGTAGTTCAAACGTCTGCCACAGCCGTAAGCAGCAGACAACGAGACTGGGTGTTAGCTCGGAAAGCAGGAACAGTGACTAGCCGCAGCCTGCGTGACCCCGCCATTCGCGGGAGAGAAGGGAGCTGCTTCACCACTCCGCAGCCCAGGGCAACTCAAAGCCGGGACAATCCACGAGAGAAGGAGTCTCGCTAGCTCACTTCGAGCCAAGGGGAAGCCACCATCGCAGCTGCAGCCACGTCCCCCCTTCCGCCGGAGCTGTGCGGGACCAACCCCTCTGGGACCTCCTGCGTCGCCGCTGGCAGGGACCAGCCCCCTGGCAGCCTCAGTTGCGCCGTGGGACTGCCCGCCGCCACTCCAAGGGAACTTGCCGACCAGTAGAAGTCTCGTCCCTTCCGCAGCCGCAGGAGGAGAAGGTTGCCGGCACCATCACCGTCCAGAGGCACGCCTCCCGTGGGCTCATCAGCAGCTCAGCCGCAGCCTCAGGTCCAGGAGCTCCCCCGCCCCCGCGGAACGGATGAGCCCTGGAGCCAGCCCCGGGCAGACTGCAAGCAGCCAGCAGCCGGTTCGCTGTAACCTAGCAACTTGCTTCACTATGGACAAAAGACACAGTGTATCTTTTCAGTTTCACGTGTTCCGCACCCGCTTAGATTCAGTTCAAAGTCTCCTTCGCCCACTCGCGGGACAATTTCTGGTTTAAGCCTATGACACATTGTAACCTTTCTGTATATAGTGCAGCAGCGGCGAGCATCTTGTCGCGTCGCCATCTGGGGGACAAGCAGCGGAATTGCAACTTCATTTCTTTAATCGAAATTAATTCTGTAAAGATTCTAATTGGGTCAAAATTGTACGTACTAGACCAGTTATGAGATACATCTTACAATCGTGCACTAGAATCTGTAATAACTTAGTGATCAATCGGTTATTAATAATTCTAATAATTAATAAAATATTTCCCCATATTTCATAATTAATAAATTAGTAACTCCTTCATCACAACCCCCAAGTCCTTTTCTTCAGAGCTTCTCTCAAGCCAGTCACTGTTGTAATACAGATGTTTGTTTCACCCTGAGTGTAGGTTCCAGGACAAGACGTGAGCAGGCGTAGATGTTTTTTACATCATACAGCAAAGTTATATAATATATCAGAATCATAGAATAGAATCAACAAGGTTGGACAAGACCTCAAAGATGAAAAATCCAACCTGTCACCCAAGACGTCATGCAAACTAGACCATGGCACGTGGCCACGTCCAATCCCTTTTTGAACACCTCCAGGGACAGCGACTCCACCACCTCCCTGGGCAGCCCAATCAAACAGCTAACAACTCTCTCTGAAGAACTTTCTCCTCAACTCGAGTCTCATTTTCCCCTGGCACAGCTTGAGACTGTGTCTTCTCATTCTGGTGCTGGTGGCCTGGCAGAAGAGACCAACCCCATCCTGGCTACAGTCACCCTTCAGGTAGTTGAAGACAGCAATAAGGTCTCCCCTGAGCCTCCTCTTCTCCAGGCTAAACAATCCCAGCTCCCTCAGCCTCTCCTCATAGGGCTTGTGCTCGAGGCTTCTCACCAGCCTCATTGCCCTTCTCCGGACATATTCAATAGTCTTAATGTCCTTCTTAAATTGAGGGGCTCTGACGTGGCCACAGTAGTCAAGATGCTGAGTACAGGGGCACTATGACTACCCTGCTCCTGCTGGCCACACTGTTCCTGATGCAGCCAAGGATGCTATTGGCCTTCTTGGCCACCTAGGCACACTGCTGGCTCATGTTCAGCCTACTATCAACCACTACCACCAGGTCCCTTTCAGTTTGGCAGCTCTCCAGCCACTCCAACCCCAGCCTGTCACACTGCATGGGGCTGTTGTGGCCAAAGTGCAGCACCTGGCACTTGGACTTGTTGAATGCCATCATGCTGGACTCTGCCCATTTGTCCATCCTGTCAAAGTCCCTCTGGAGAGCCCTACTGCCCTCTAACACATCAGCACCTGCTCCCAACTTGGTGTCATCTGCAAACTTACTAATGGTGGACTCAATCCCCTCATCCAGATAATCAGTGAAGATATTGAATAGGATTTGGCCCAGCACTGATCCCTGTGGGACACCACTAGTGACTGGCTGCCAGCTGGATGTGGCACCGTTCACCACCACTCTCTGGGCTCAGCCCTCCAGCCAGTTCCTAACCCAACACAGAGTGTTGCTGTCTAAGCCACAGGCTGACAGCTTGGCCAGGAGTTTGCTGTGGGGGATGGTATCAAAGGCCTTGCTGAAGTCCAGGTAGACTACATCCACAGCCTTCCCCACATCCACCAGGCAGTCACCTGATCATAGAAGGAGATCAGGTTGGAGAAGCAGGACCTGCCCTTCCTAAATCCATGTTGGCTGGACCTGATCACTTGGCCTTCCTGCAGGTGCACTGTGATTGCCCCCAAGATTATCTGTTCCATCATTTTCCCTGGCACTGAGGTCAGGCTGACAGGACGAGGTTTCGAGGTTCCTCCGTACGACCCTTCTTGTGGATGGGCACCACATTGGCCAGTTTCCAGTCATCTGGGACCTCTCCAATGAGCCAGGACTGGTGGGAAATGATGGAGAGCGGCTTGGTCAGCTCATCAGCCAGCTCTCTCAGCACCCTAGGATGGATCCCATCTGGTCCCATGGACTTGTGAATATCCAAGTGGCTGAGCAAGTCCCAGACTAATTCCTCATGGATTTCAGGGGTACTACACTGCTCCCTGACCCCATCAACCAGTTTGGGAGGCCAGTTACCCTGGAGTCCTCCTGCCTTATTGTTGAAAATTGAGGGAAAGAAAGTATTTAGAACCTCAGCCTTTTCCTCATCCTTAGTTACAATGTTCCCCTTCGGGTCCAATAAGGAGTGGAGGTTCTTCTTGCCCTTCTTTTTAGCATTAATATATTTATAAAAATGCTTTTTATTATTATCTTTCACAGAAGTGGCCGCTCAAGTTCTAACTGGGCTTTTGCCTCTCTAATTTTTCTCCTACATGTTCTAACAACATTCCTAAATGTATCTCGAGTTGCCTCCCTCCTCCTTTCCAAATGTGATAGACTCTCTTTTTCCCTTAATTCATTCAAGAACTGCTTGACCATCCAGGCCAGTCGCCTCCCCTGGTGACACATGGGAACTGCCAGTTCCTGTGCCTTCCAGAGCTCCTGTTTGAAGTAGGTCCAACCATCCTGGACCCCTTGGTTCTTAAGGGCTGCTACCCAGGGTACTTTCCAAATAAGTTGCTAGAACAAGTTGAAGTTTGCCCTCTGGAAGTCCAAAGTGAGGGTTCTGTTACTGCTCCTCCCTATTTCCCTGCATATTGAAAACTTCACTATCTCGTGGTCACTGCACCCTAGACAGCCTCCTACCATCACATCTCCCACCAGCCCCTCTCTATTGGAGAACAGCAGGTCAAGCAGAGCCTGACCCCTGGTAGGCTCACTTGACAGCTGCATCAGGAAGCTGTCCTCCATACGCTCTAAGAACGTTCTGGGCTGCTTCCTCTCTGCTGAATGAAGTTCCCAGCAGATGTCTGGCAGGTTAAAGTCACCCACAAGGACAAGAGCTGATGATCTTGAGACAGCTTCTAGTTGCCTGTAGAATATTTCATCTGCCTCCTCATCTTGGTTGGGTGGTCTGTAACAGACTCCAACCAGGATGTCAGATTTGTTAGCCCTCCCTCTGATTTTAACCCAGAGGCTCTCAATCCTTTCATCTGCAACCTCAAGTTCTGCAGCATCTAGCGATTCCCTAATATCCAGGGCCACCTCTTGTCCTTTTCTCCCTCACCTGTGTCTCCTAAAGAGCTTGTAACCCCTCGGTGCAGTACTTCAATTATGTCAATTATCCTACCATGTTTGTGTAATATCAACTATATCATAGTCATCTTGGTGGACCAAGACTTCCAGTTCTTCTTGTTTGTTACTCATGCTGCATGCATTGGTGTACATGCACTTCAGCAGGGCTGTTGATTTCTTAATTAACCCTAATTTATGTTTCACTCTCTCCTCTCTGGAAATACTGGTTTCCTCACCCACCCCTTTCAGACCTAGTTTAAAGCCATCCCAATGGCACATGTGTCACATCTTAACTGGTTACTTTCTACTGGCAGGCATTTAATTAAGGAATACAATAGATCAAAATAACAAAGCAATATTTTAACTCATCAAACCAAATTCTGCCTAATTTCTCTCCTTCAGTTACAAGATGTTTACATTCTTTTCTGAGTCAAAGACTAAACATAGCCTTCTCTAATTTGAGCAAAGATACCTGAAAAAAACCTTTCTCCTACAAGTCACTGCTCAGCCTGTATTGGTGCTTGCAATTGCCCTGACTCAGATGCAGGACCTTGCATTTGGTCTTATTGAACTTCATTAGTTGGCTTGGGTCCACCTTTCCAGCCTGTCAAGGTCCCTCTGGATGCCATCCCTTCCCTCCAGTGTGTCAGCAGCACCACGCAACTTGGTGGTGTTGGTGAACTTGCTGAGGGTGCACTCAACGCCACTCTATATGTTGCCAACAGAGATGATAAATAAGACCAGTCCCATTACTGATCCTTGGGGGACTCCACTGCAGTGGAGTCAAAAGTCTTAATTCAAAGGACCTCATCACAAGCCATGTAGTCCTGAGCCAATTCACCAGATTTTCACTACCATAACTCTGGAATTTTACTCTGAAATTATGATTCCAACAAATATGTTTAACTGAAACAGTAATTTTCAACCAGGATAAGTCCTAAAGGTTCTAGCACAAACTTTGAATGCTTTCAGGCAAATGGCTTCCTTTCTTGTAAACTGCCTACTTTTCATCTATGTTGTGAGTTACATGTTAGAGCTACACTAATATCCATTAAAAAAAAAAAAAGTTTTAAAATAAAACCTTTTAAAAGGAACTACAGCCTTTCTTTTTTTGTTTTTTTTTCTTTTTCATACATTGCAGTATTTAGGAGGAGAATGCACATTCAAGAGCCCATTTGGCATCTCTTTCACAAATACCACCAAATATTTTAAGGCAAAGTATTTTTTGTACTTTCTTGGTTCAGGGGTGTAAAATTTAAATAACCTACAGTTAAATAGCCTTTCTATATCAGGGTCTTCATTTCACATTTTTCACTCCTGCACAAGATAGCTAAGTTGTATTGTTAGAAGCCACTGCCAAATCCAGGGAAATAACCAGGTAACATGAATCTTTATTATTTGCCATAATAATACTCACACTTTCAAGATACACAGATAAAAAGAACACACATGTTTTAAAGTAACCTACATACAACCTACTCTAGAATATCCTGCTCTGGCAGGGGTGCTGGATTAGATGACCTTTGGTGGTCCTTCTAACCCCTAATGTTTTGTGGTTGTGTAATAGCAAAATTATGACTCTGCTGTATTGCACTCAGGTGCAGTTTTCATACACTGCTACAGTCTCATATTATATATTTTAAACCAGGCTGCAAAATTTGCTGCTTTCCCCTAATGCCAGCTCTAATTTAGGATGAACAACTACTCTCATAAAGAAAAACTGCTGCTGCTGTTTATTATGCTGCAGAAAGGTCTCTCTGACTAATGCCCCAGGATTAAATGAATGAGGAATAATAAGAACTGATTTATTTGTGCTCCAGTAGGATAAAGCTGCCACTGATTTTACAAGAAACTATTCATCTGAGAGTTACTACAGCTAGTAAATTGTGGCTGTTGCTGAAATTAGTCTCCAGACCTTTGTGCAATCTACAAGAGTGAAGTAGCAATGTGGCAATAAAGCTACTGTGAGTACTTGGTGTGTTTAAGGGTCCCACTTTTGTTCCTCTCTTAAGGGACTCTGTAAGTCAGCTTTCAGAGATTCCCACAAGAAACTCTAGTGGCCTTTTCCTACAATTTACATTTCTACCCTGGAAATGTATGAAGAAACAGAAAAAAATCTCGTGTTTGTGTGTGGGCTTCTGTGTTGTGGTTTGGTGGGTTTTGTTTAATCTTTTACACAGTCTGGAATAATGTTTTCATTTCAGCATTATGGTGAAAAGGTCTCTCTCCAGCTCAGAAACTTTAATAAAAAGAACATTAAAGTGAATCCTCAATAAGATATAAAAATAAAATCTTTTTTAAGGTTGGGTAAAATTTTTCTAATGTTTGCTCTCGGCTAACAATAAACCAAAAATTTATCAAATCACATCAATGGGTACAAAGTGGAATTAACTAAACAATAAGTAATTATCAGAGATCTTTAAAAAGAATAAAAGAAGAAATCATGCAAATGAAAATTTGAAAGTAAAAGCCATACTTATACAGAACCATGAGGATTTAATCTCGACCCACTAAAAGGTTGAGTAGTATTCAAAAATGGACATTTGCACATGTCCAAATGAATTGCTGAGCAATATTCACACTGAAAATAAAAGTGAAAATATTTTCTGAACATGAAAATATTATTTAACATTATTGCATTTATATTTGTAATTAATATTTCCAGACTAATGATCAGATTATATTTCTAAGAGTTAACTTACATTACCTGTTTTGTATCTACTCCCTGAATAAAATACAAACACATAACATCACTCTCTGATAATTCATAATTATTAAATCCACTTCAGTTGGAATAAATGGGCACACATATTCTACATATATGTACACACTAGAGCGTAGCAGCCCCTATTTCTTCCATGTTGATGGCAGGATACATATTTATGAGGAAATAATATCAGCAGAACCCATCACTTGAAACTCTGTCAGTAACTCTCACAACTGATTCTGAAATATAACTGTTAAGTAGAGAGTACCTGCACATGCACACTGAAAGGCATAGAACACATACAATCTTAAAACTTTACAGATGAGAGATCACACATCCTATGAAGAATTCTCTCACTTAGTTTTACCTTTTTTTCTATTTCTGTTGCCTGTTTTTGAAACAAGCATGAAAGGAAGCCAGATAATAATAATAATAAACCAGGTTGGAAGAGACCTTCAAGATCATCGCGTCCAACCCATCATCCAATCCAACCCACCTAAACAACTAAACCATGGCACCAAGCACCCCATCAAGTCTCCTCCTGAACACCTCCAATGATGGTGACTCCACCACCTCCCCAGGCAGCCCATTCCAATGGGCAATCACTCTCTCTGTATAGAACTTCTTCCTAACATCTAACCTAAACCTCCCCTGGTGCAGCCTGAGACTGTGTCCTCTTGTTCTGGTGCTGGTTGCCTGGGAGAAGAGACCAACCTCCGCCTGTCTACAACCTCCCTTCAGGTAGTTGTAGAGAGCAATAAGGTCCCCCCTTGAGTCTCCTCTCCAGGCTAAGCAACCCCAGCTCCCTCAGTCTCTCCTCATAGGGCTTGTGTTCCAAACCCCTCACCAACTTTGTTGCCCTTCTCTGGACTTGTTCCAACAAGTCAACATCTTTCCTAAACTGAGGGGCCCAGAACTGGGCACAGCACTCGAGGTGAGGCCTAACCAGTGCAGTGTACAGGGGCAGAATGACCTCCCTGCTCCTGCTGGCCACACTGTTCCTGATGCAGGCCAGGATGCCATCGGCCCTCTTGGCTTCCGGGGCACACTGCAGGCTCATGTTCAGCCTACCATCGACCAGTACCCCCAGGTCCCTCTCTACCTGGCCACTCTCCAGCCACTCTGACCCCAGCCTGTAGCACTGCATGGGGTTGCTCTGATCAATGTACAGAACCCAGCACTTGGATGTCTTTAGGCTTGGCATGAAAATTCAAACAGGGATTTCTCCAAGTGCAAAGCACTCATTAGTGAATGTTGATTCATTCCAAGGGTCTGAATAAGCTGAGAGAGTGGTCTACCTGCAGTTCAGAATTTGCTAGATAACATTATTCACCTGTATTGGACTTCATTTCTTCATATTGTAACTTTTTTATCCACAAATTTTATCTACGAAACATATTGCACTTAGTGCTCAAGCTTTTTGTTTTCAAATGAAAAGATATCATACTTTTCCCTTTTACAACACTTTATCCAAAATAGACAACATCAGCAATCATGTGGGGGTATTAGGATAACCCTACATGAACAGTTTGGTGAAAACATGAATAAGTGGGGTGGTCAACCAACTTCTACTCTTTTCAGGAGACTGCAGAAGCTTCAGAGTTGCAGAACCTAAAGTAACAATACCAGAAGGGTAGCTGTCACTTCTACAGTTCCCCAGAACAACTCTCATTGCTCCAACAGCAATTCTAACATTAACACTGGATGCTGTGTCAACTGTACATGTGGATGTAATCCCCATAACTAGGGGTGCCCTGCCTCTTGCCAGAGGGAGGAAAAAAGATAATGGAGATAACAGAATCTATTGGGATGTATTTATTCAGTGGCCTGGCACATCAAAATTCAGAAGTACAGGGCCTTGGTTGACACAGGAGCTCAGTGCACCATAATACCATCAAATTATCAAGGGTCAGAGTCTGTAACTATTTTAGGAATCACTGGTGGATCTCAAGAGTTGACTAAGATGCAGATTGGCATGTTGAACTGGGAAAGAGTGGAAGAAACATACTACTATAAGTGGACCAGATGCAGCTTTTATTTTGGGAATTGGCTTTCTAAGAGAAGGACATTTCAAAGACCCTAAGGGTTACAAATGGACTTTTGGAATAGCAACTGTAGAAACTGATGGAGGAAAATTGAGGTTGTCTGTTAGACCTGGACTTTCAGATTAATCTGTTTTAGA
The DNA here is from genome assembly GCF_014839835.1 of Dryobates pubescens. Lineage (NCBI taxonomy): Eukaryota > Metazoa > Chordata > Aves > Piciformes > Picidae > Dryobates > Dryobates pubescens. The sequence continues at coordinate 23,467,657 of NC_071657.1, read as the reverse complement.
GTTTATGATCAAATTTATAAGATGGTAATATGAAAAAATATAAATATGATTTATTTGATATAAAAAATCATTTTCCCAAGCTAATTTGATCAGGTTCATCTGCCTGGTTGATGGTAGGTTGATTACATATGATAGGATGCTAATAAGCAATGGAATAACAGTCTAGGAAAATCAGAAACTTAGAATACAGAGGAACAGACTGGAAACTATTATAACATGAAAACAAACTGCAGTGTTGGCTCAGATTGTGAGATGGACCCCTCAGCTTCACAACAGAGCTAAGCAACAGGTAAAACAGGCTACAAACTTTAGAAATAACCTGGTAAATTAGCTTAAGTTACTCACGAACTGATGGGTTGCTAATCATCAAAACCTTTGCTGGTTGAAGCGATAACCGGGAGTTGTACTATGTAGTCCAAAAGGCAGGGATAATCCAAAAGGTAAATCCCAAATTAGCGGAAGTAAGAGAGAGAGTGAGCTGCTGTCTTGAAGACCTGTGACTCAAACATGCTGCTTCTAGAACAAGAGAAGCCAATCACCCTGAAGACAAAAGCAAATTACAAGTGCTTGTCGCTGTCTGGATCCCAATAAACAAGCAGGGTGTGGGCTTTCAAATCTTCCCCTATAAATTCCTTGTTTGAAAACCAAACCACCCAGCGGCAGAGTACCTCTTCAAATCCAGCCAATCACTTCAAAATACTGTATGGCAGGCAAACTGTATGTGTCAGAGGCTATCTGAAATGTGAGGCACAGGGTTCAGCTTCCACCCCCACCCAGGCAGCCTCAACAGTACCTACCTATTGGTTCCTCAACCTCAGCCTGGACCCTGTAACAGGGAGGGAGGAGAGAGGGCAGTGGCCAAATAGGTTTTGCTGGTATGTGTCTCTCCAGGAAAATATGCAGTTGTGGGACAACATGAGATGGAGGATGTGAAACTGCCAGTTGCTTCTCAAACTGTGCATCACAGACAATACAGAACCAATTGTGACTCTTTGGTGCCCATTCAAAACATGATTCATCAATTGGAAGGTCAGAATGTCATCAGCAAAACTCACTCACCTTTCAACCATATGATTAGGCCTGTGTGAAAGCCAAATGGAGAACGGTGTTTCATAGTTGACTTCTGTGCCCTGAACAAAGCAACCCCACCCATGTGTGCAGCTGTACCAGACGTGATGGAACTCCAATATGAGCTGGAATCCAAAGAAGCCAGATGGTATGCTACCATAGACATTGCTAATTGCCTCTACCATGGGAAATCCCATCAATAAAAAGGAAACTCTACATTTTTTAGGTACAGTGGGATTTTGGAGACTGCACATTCCTGGACGGTCAGATTGTGAAACCTCTGTATGATGTGACTCAAAAGAGAAACAATTTCCAGTGGGGTCCTGAGCAACAAGCAGCCTTTGACCAGAGAAAGGGAGAAGTAGTTCATGCAATGCATTTGGGACCTGTTCAAACTGTTCCAGACATTAAGAACATTACACGTATGGCTGCAAGTGACAATGGTCCAACCTGGTAGTTATGGCAGAGCGCTCCAGGTGAGACATGTGGATGTCCACTTGGTTTCTGGAGTCATGGCTACAGAGGCTCAGAGGCAAACTATATTCTAATAGAGAAATTGATTCTAGCTGCTTATGAAGGAGTAAAAGTTGCTTCTGAAGTAATTGGAACTGAGTAACAACTTCTATTAGAATTACAGAACTAACCAGGTTGCAAGAGACCTTTGAGATCATTGAGTCCAACCCATCATCCAACACCATCTAATCAACTAAATCATGGCACTGAGTACCTCATCCAGGCTGTTCTTAAACACCTCCAGTGATGGTGACTCCACCACCTCTCTGGGCAGCACATTCCAATGGCAAATAACTCTTTCTGTGAAGAATTTCTTCCTAACATCCAGCCTAAACCTCCACTACTGCAATTTGAGACTGGCCTTTTGTTCTGTCGCTGGTTGCCTGGGAGAAGAGATCAACCCCCACCTATCTACAGCCACCCTTCAGGTAGTTGTATACAGCAATGAGGTCTCCCCTGAGCCTCCTCTTCTCCAGGCTAAGCAACCCCAGCTCCCTCAGCCTCAGTCACTGATCCCTGGGGACACCATTAATGACTGGCTGCCAGCTGGATGTGGCACCATTCACCACCACTCTCTGGGCTCATCCCTCCAGCCAGTTCCTAATGCAGCACAGAGTGCTCCTGCCCAATCTGTGGGCTGACAGTTTGGCCAGGAGCTTGCAGTGGGGGACCGTGTCAAAGGCCTTACTGAAGTCCAGATAGATTACATTCACAGCCTTCCCCACATCCACCAGGCACGTCACCTGATCATAGAAGGAGATCTGATTGGTGAGGCAGGACCTACCCCTCCTAAATCCATGCTGGCTGGGCCTGATCCCTCGGCCATCTCATAAGTACTGTGTGATTCCACTCAAGCTCACAGATTACCAGTTTTGAATTGGATGTTCAAAGGTAAAGGTTCTTCACGACATCATGCCACAGATGCCACATAGTTTATGCAGATCGCTCTGTAACACAGAGAGCTTGAATGAGAAATCTTGAAAGACTTGGTCTGATGGAGCTCATGACAAGCTGGCCTAAAGGCAGTAACTGCACAAAACCTCCAGAGAAGAGAGTAACTCATGCTGGGGAAGCTCGTTCTTACAATGACCTTTCTGATGATGAAAATAAATGTGCTTTGTTCACAGGCAGTTCCTGTTGTCATGTTGGAAACAAGCGGAGGTGGAAGTTTACAGTGTGGTTTCCAACATGCAGAGTTGCAGAGACAAAAGATGGAGAAGCAGAATCCAGCCAATTTGCAGAGGTAAAAGCTGTCCAGCCAGCTCTTAACATAGCTGAATGTGAGCGATGGCCTAAGCTTTATCTCTACACTGATTCATGGATGGTAGCCAATGCTCTGTGGGGTTGGCTAAAGGACTGGAAAAAGAATCGTTGGCAGAGGAAAGGAAAACCCATCTGGGCAGCTGACCTGTGGCAGAACGTTGCTGATCGAATTGAGAGAATTCCAGTGAAGGTGAGACACATTGATGCTCACATTCCTAAGAGCAAAGCTACTGAGGAACAACAACACAACCATCAAGCAGATTTAACTGCAAGAGTTTCTCAAGTAGACCTGGACTCTGATCTTGATCTTGACTGGAAACACTGAAGCAAACTCTTTTTAGCTCTGTGGGCTCACGATTCGTCAGGACATCAAGGCAGAGATGCAAACTACCAGTGGGCTTGTGATAGATCCATTGGCATTTCTAGGACACCATCATGCAAACCATCCATGACATTTGTGCTTCTATTAAGCAGTCAAAATGAATCAAGCCCTTGTGGTATGGTGACCAATGGTCTAAGTACAACAATGGTGAAGCCTGGCAAGTCAATGACATCATTCTACCTCGTTCTTGATCTGGTAAACAATATGTGTTCCCTATAGTAGAGGCAAGAACTAGATGGTTGGAAACTTTTCCAGTTCCACATGCAACTACATATAACACTGTTCTTAGTCTGGAAAGACAAATCCTGTGGAGACAAAGTTTTCCAGAGAAAATCAAATCAGGCAATGGAACTCATTTCAAAAACAATCTCATGAAAAACTGGACCAAAGAGCACAGCATCAAATGGATACTCCACATTCCTTACTATGAAACAGCTTCAGGAAAAATTGACCGTTACAACAGTTTGCTGAAAACCACTCTGAAAGCCATGGGGGCTGGAACTTTGAAAAACTGTGAGATAACACCTAGCACCAGCAACTTGGTTGGTAAGTAGTAGAGGTTCAGTTAATCAAGCTGGACCTGCACAAAAGGCAGAAGGTGATACAGTGCCTGTTATTCAAGAAAAGAATCTGTTAAGGAAAACTGAGTATTTTCTCTTTCAGGAGAAGCCAAATACTGCAATTGAGAGATTGAGACAAAGCTTGATGCAAGCAAAGTGTCTACTTTATTGTACAAAGTCATGTCTTTATATAGGCTAACATAATTAAAAGCTACTTGTGATTGGTAATTAGATGTGTCCTTGTGACAGTTACAGATTTGTGATTGGCTGCCGAGGAAATGCCAGGGAACACACATCCCTGAGCAAGGCTCAGACAGGTGTTAGACAAAAGGCAAATGATCAAGAATCTCTTATCTAAGTTCAGAGAGAAGACAAAAGACACTCTTGCAATGTTTACCAGCTCTTATTCTCAGGTCGTTGTGTGGCCTCCTGAGTCACAATGGCTGTTGGTAATCAGCTAAATGCTTTTTTCTCTCTACATAGCTGCAGTTTTTTCCCAAGGTTTGTGGCCCATAAGAGCTGAAACATTTCCTTCTATCAGCTGAGCATTGCTTGAGGTTCTACCTTCTAAATTCAGTCCGTCAGCCAAACCTATCTGAGGGGTGGTTTCTGCTGAAGGTCCTGGTCACACTTAATGGGTAATGCAAGCGAATAATGAAATTCAGTGTATTCCACAAAGAAAACTAATTTAGCTGAGAGAATTTAAATTCAGAGTGTGTAGTACAAGTGGCTAGGAGTTTCGGTTTCAGACATAACATCATACCCAAAAGAGGAATAAACTAGGAATCTACAGTGCATCAACCCTGAGTCACCTGAGAGTCCCTGTCCTTTTCTTCATCTCATCTATGAAGAGATCAATTGGGTTTTTTTTTTTTGTTTGTTTGTTCGTTTGTTTTAACTTTTAAACCATCTACAACTGAGATAGACGGAAAAGAAGATGAACTGAAGATATGCATCATGCAACTCATTATTGTAGATATTGTTTTAGATGGATAGTAGTAATAACCAATGGAATTGTTTCAAAGGGGTGAATTGTGGTAGTTTCAAGCTATGCCTAGAAAATTTTCTACAGACCTTGAACAGAATGTAGTAGAATACAAATAGATTAGTATTGGCTGTGAAAAGGGAAATAATTATAAGTTCTAAACAATCCCATTGGACATATAACAGACAGAAATCCTAGATCTGTAAACTATCCTTTTCTCTTTTCAGCTTCCTCACTCTGTGAGAGTCTAACTTGTACATCTTCCTGGCTTTGCTGACCTTGGCTGTGTTCTTTGTTGTGGATGAGTATCCTAACAAACAATTCTCTGCTCTTTCTCTTGTCCCTTTGTGTCCAAGGGGGTAGAGGGAAAGGGACAGGGAAGGGTAAGCTATTACCTCCCCTAGGCTTTGGCCGGAGAGGGTCTTGTGCTGTTTATAAATTGTGAATACCTGTAACTATTGTAAATACTGTGTATTTTGTACATATTCCTTGCATTTCACTGTAGGCTGTAGTTTTGCTTGTAAATGCAGCTTCATTTGCTTCCAACTGGTCTGGCCTGGCAATTTAATGTTGGGGGAAGTTTTCAACCTACTACATATAGAGCAATGGATGCATTGTGTAAGTGTTGGGGTGCTCATGTAGGACCACTGACCCTAACCCTTTTTAAAATAGTTTTGACTATGATGCCATCCATTTTTCTTTGTTTGAGTCTCTCAGACTCATTCATGAGGTCCCATCTGATTCATATGAAGAATCCATAGCAAAGCTCTTCATAAAGCAGACAACTGTCTATCATGTTCAAGACATTTGGGTCTGCACATGTTCAAAAGATTAAATAAAATTAGTTTTGAAGAAACCCTGTCCACAAGCAACTGTGGAGCAGAAAGAAATGTGTGCTAGAAATTAACCCTAGAGTGCATGAACTTCTACTGAAACATCTCAGAAGATGGCAACACTGGTAATCAGTGGGGAACCATCAAGACTTTAAACATTGTTTCTGAGATTGTTGGTAATAATATTACTTCTGTAGATTTACACAGATAAAACTCTCAACTAAGCTTCTCCTTTCTGCGATATCCTGAAAAAAATATATGAAAGATCTTTCTGAAATCCTCAAAAGGGTCTAAAAAACTACTGGGTTACTTCATCAAGTGCTGGTGATGTATCGACTTTCAATAAAATATCCCAGTAACAGTTTTGAAAAGGACATTTTTATTGTGCAAGATAACACATTTTGCAACTTTTTTTTGTGACCATAAAGTAGACTGCTTTCTTCCACATTTATAGCCACTGTATGGGTCAAATTATGTTCACACAATACCTTTGAGAGGATTTTTTTTTTAATAGTAAGAATATACTATCTTGTTAACAGTAAGTCAGAAGCCATTCATCTTAAGTGAAATTCAGGATATACTGAACTCAAGAGAAAATCCTCTATAGAGAAGGATTCTCATCTCAAGTGCGTATAGTGCTGTGGAATAAAGTAAGAATGAGAAAATACGTCATCAAAAAAAAAACCACTGACAGCAATTTTCTGGAAATATATGTACAAGCTTTTAAAGGAATTTTCTTCCAATCATATTATGAATTAAATTTTTGTTTTGCCGTTCTCTAATATTCTGGCGAAGTTCTAGACAACAGTGATTGTAAAAGGCATCTGCAACTAATTTGTGATAGAACACTGAATAATTTCTTTTTAACTTAAAAAAGCTACAGATATCAGCATATTTTGTTGACTGCTGTTTCAGTCAGTATGACAGTATTGCTAAATGCAAACTGGATATTGATTTCAGTCTAAAAAGAAAGAAAACAAAAATAATGAATTTTCAGTTATAGAGGCCACAACAGGTCAAAGAAAATGCTGGTTTTTAAAAGACGTGAAGATCAAGAAGGTGATGAAAGAAGATACACTGAAAGGCTGTGCAACCGTCCAAAGAGATCTGGACAGGCTGGAGAGCTGGGTGAAAGCAAACCTCATGAATTTCAATAAGGACAAGTGCAGCGTCCTGCATCTGGAGAGGAATAACACCAGGCACCAACAGACTAGCGCCTGTCCTGCTGAAAGCAGCCCCTTGGAGTCCTAGCGCACACCAAGTTCTCCATGGGACAGCAGTGTGTCCTTGTGGCCAGGAGGATTAATGGCATACTGGAGTGCCATAAGAAAAGTGTGCCCAGCAGGTTTAGGGAGATTCTCCTCGCCCTTTACTCTGCCCTGATGAGGCCACACCCAGAATACTGTTTCCATTTTTGGGCTTCCCAATTCAAGAGAGACAGGGATCTGCTGGAGACAGTCCAATGGAGAGCTACAAGGACTTGAACATCTCTCCTACAAAGACAGACTGAGAGAACTGGGGCTGTTTAATCTTGAGACATGAAGGCTGAGAGGGGGTCTTATCAACATCCATAAATATCTGAGAGGTGGGTGTCAAAATTGATAGTCTCTTTTTGTTTGTGCCCAGTGATAGAGCAATGAATGATGGGTATAAGCTAGGACACAGGACATTCCACCTCAACACAGGAGAAACTTCTGTACAGTGAGGGTGCTGGAGCCCTGGAACAGCCTGCCCAGAGAAGTTGTGGCGTCTCCTTCCCTGGAGCCTTTCAAAAACAGCTGGGATATGTTCCTATGCAGCCTGCCCTAAGTGGTCCTCCTTTGGCAGCAAGTTGATTGATGATCTCAGAAGGTCCCTTCCAAACACTAACATTCTATGGCACTCTGAAACTGCAGTAGTATTAAACATTTTTTTTTTAACACAAATAGAATATCTTCTAGCTGACATTTTACTGTGCAAAGTTTTTAGATGTTCTTGGAAGGTCTGATGAAATTTTCTTCCCCTGTATAACAAACTTTTATGCCTTCTCTTATTAGTATGGACATGCAACCTGCAAGTCTTAAACATTAAGCCTCTGCATAACAAAACTATGAAAATGGATTTCTATTAAATTTCACACATTTTTAATCTGTCAAGGAAGATGTTAATTTTCATGTCTGGATTTTCAACCTTTCTGATCTTAAAAATCATCTCTAAAATCAAGATTGGTCAGAAGCTAAGAATAACTAGTTTCGTTCTTATTGGTGTTAATATTTCAATTTGCTATTTAGTTTAAAAAATAGTGATAAATATTTGGGTTCAAATGAAACATATACAATGTAGCTACACCATGTAGAACTCACATTAGGCACTTATATGCTCAGCGTTATCCAACTATGACAAGTGTTAATTAACAAAAAGTACATCATAGCTCCTACTTGATTAGCATCACACCTTCTGGCATTTCTTTACATTTGTACAAATCTAGCAGTTTAGAGATAAGAACTAATTGGATCTACACATTGTGGTGGGTTGAAATTTCCCCTCCATCTTTAATTTTGTCAGACAGCTCAGGTGGAAGAAAATAAAAGCTGTACTTACAGGCAAAACTACAATCTGCAATGGATTGCAATGAATATGTACAAAATATACAATAATTACAATATTTACAGATATTAACAATTAACAAACAGCACAAGAATCCCCCTGGTCAGAGACTAGGGGAAGCTGCTAGCTTCTCCTTTTCTGCCACCCCACCCCCTGTCCAAAAGGGAGACAGAAGCAGAGAAAGTTGCTGTTAGACTTAACCAAAACAATGCAGCCAAGGTCAAACAGAGCACATCAGTATCTTTCCTGAGCAAAGAGGCAAGAAGAGAAGACAAGAAGAAGAAAGAATTGTTTTGGTACAAACAGTCTTATGGTAGATACCTCTCCAATGGAACTGTTTATCTTAACTGTTATCTTATTTTCTTTTTCACACACAGTAGTGGTTTATTTACATTTTACTACTTTTCTGTTCAAGATCTGTGAAAAAAAATTAAAGGCATAACCTAAAACTACCACACACATGACCAGTGTTTAAAACAGTTGTGGAAGTGGTCCCAAAATTGTAAGGCTTACACTTGCAACAGAAATGTCATGGGGGAATGTCATTGAGTTAAATTGTTTAATTTTGTGAACCAAAGTGTTTTAAACATCTTGTAGCAGACTTTCCTCATAGGTGGACATGTCCTGGTGAAATTGTGGTTAGATGCAGTGAAGGCGATGATACTTGTCTGTCTTCTGAGGGCATTATCCAGTGCCAAAGCAAAGCATAAGACCCATGCCTGACAGAAGCTTTTAGCTTCAGCAAACATTTTCCATGAGTCAAAGGACAATTCCAGATATTCAGCAGAAACTGTCAGTGCAGAGAAGTGCACTTCAAATATTTTTATCACCAGCACTCTTTTCCAGTGCTAGAAAAGAGCTGGAAGCCTTGGTACAAGATGAAAACTATGGTCTGGTCACCACAACAGAAACGTGGTGGGATGATTCGCAGAACTGGAGCACTGTAATCAATGGCTACAGACACTTCAGGGGAGACAGACAAGAGAGAAGGGGTGGAGGAGTGACCCTGTATATTAGAGAGGCTCTGGATGTAATGGAAGTAGAGATTAAGGATGATCAAGTTGAGTACCTACGGGTAATAATTAGGGGGAAGGCCAACAATGCTGACATCCTGGTTGGAGTCTATTATAGACCACCCAACCAGGAGGAAAAGGTTGATTCATTATTCTTTAAGCAGCTGGAGGCTGCCTCAAGATCACTTGCCACTTCTTGTGGGTGTCTTTAACCTGCCAGACATCTTCTAGGAATTTAACACTGCAGAGAAGAGGCAGTGTAGAAGGTTCCTAGAGTGTGTGTGGAGGATAGCTTCTTGTCCCATCTGTTATGTGAGCCTACCAGGGATGCAGCCCTGCTCGACCTGCTGTTTACAAATAGAGAAGGGCTAGTGGTGGTCAGAGGCCATCTGGGGTCCAGTGACCATGAAATAATTGAGTTTTCAATATACAGTGAAAACAGAAAGGGCATCAACAAACCTCCACACTGGACTTCCAAAGGGCATAGTTCAGCTTATTTAAGGAAGCAACTTGGAAAGTTCCTTGGAAAACAGCCCTTAAAAACAAAGGGGTCCAGGAGGGCTGGACCTACTTCAAGAAAGAAATCTTGAAGGCTCAGGAACAAGCTGTCCCAATGTGCTGGAAGATGAGACAATGAGGAAGACAGACAAAATGGGAGTTTCTAAAGGAATTAAGCAAAAAAAAGAGGGTGTACCACCTTTATAATAAAAGGGGAATAAAAGGGGACATATTCAAGGAAGAGTTTAAGGACATTGCTAGGTCATGCAGGAAAAAAATTAGAGGCAAAAGCCCATTTAGAGCTTAGACTGGACACTGCTGTGAAGGACAACAAAAAATGTTTCTACAAATACATTAATGGCAAAAGGAGGGGCAAGGACAACCTCCAATTTTATTGGATGCAAAGGGGAATATAGTAACAAAATATTAGGAAAAGGCAGAGGTACTTAATACCTTCTTTGTCTCAATCTTCAAAGGTGGGACAGGTTGTCTTCAGGACAAGTGGCCTCCTGAACTGGCAGATGGAGCCAGGGATCAGTATAGTCCCCCTGTAATCCACGAGGAAGCAGCAAGGGACCTGCTGAGACAGTTGGATCCTCACCAGTCCATGGGACCAGATAGGATCTATCCTAGGGTACTGAGCGAGCTGGCAGATGAGCTGGCCAAGCCACTCTCCTTCATTTATCAACAGTCCTGGCTCACTGGAGAGGCCCCAGATGACTGGAAGCTGGCCAACATGATGCCCAAGAAGGGCTGGAAGGAAGAACTGCAAAATTCCAGAGCTGTCAGCCTGACCTCAGTGCCAGGCAAGGTTATGGAAGAGGCCATTTTGAGTGCAATCACACAGCACTTACAGGATGACCAAGGGATCAGGCACAGCCAGCACTGATTTAGGAGGGGCAGGTCCTGCCTCACCAATCAGATGCCCTTTTAAGATCAGGTTACCCACATAGTGAATGTAGGGAAGGTTGTGGATGTAGTCTACCTGGACTTCAGCAAAGCCTTTGATACTGTCTATCACAGCAAAATCCTGACAAAGCAGGCAGCTCGTGGCTTGGACAGATTCACTCTGAAATGGGTCAACAACTGGCTGGAGGACCAAGCCCAGAGAGTGGTGGTGAATGGTGCCACATCCAGTTGGCAGTCACTAGTGGTGTCCCGCAGGGATCAGTGCTGGGCCCAATCCTGTTCAGTATCTTTATTGATGATATGGACAAGGGGATTGTATCCACCATCAGTAAGTATGCAGATGACACCAAGTTAGGAGCAGATGTTGCTCTGTTAGAGAGTAGGAGGGCCCTGCAGAGTGAACTTGACAGTCTGGATGGTTGGGCAGAGGCCAGTGGGATGAGATTTAATAAGCCTAAGTGCAGGGTTCTACACTTTGGCCACAACAACCCCAAGTTATAGGCTGGGGACAGAATGGCTGGAGAGTGGCCAGGAGGAGAGGAATCTAGGGGTGTCTGTTGACAGCCAGGTAAACATGAGCCATCAGTGTGCCCAGGTGGCCAAGAAGGTCAATGGCATCCTGGCCAGTATCAGGAACAGAGTGGCCAGCAGGAGCAGGGAAGTCATTGTGCCCCTGTACTCAGCACTGTTTAGGCCAGACCTTGAGTACTGTGTCCAGTTCTGGGCCCCTCAATTCAAGAGAGATGTTGAGTTGCTGGAATGTGTCCAAAGAACGGTGACAAAAACTGGTGAGGGTCCTGGAACACAAGTCCTATGAATAGAGGCTGAGGGAGCTGGGGTTGCTTAGCCTGGAGAAGAGAAGGCTCAGGGGAGACCTCATTGCTGTCTACAACTACCTGAAGGGAGGATGTAGCCAGGTGGGGATCAGTCTATTCTCCAAGGCAACCAGTGACAGAACAAGAGGATACAGTCTCAAGTTGTGCAAGGGGAGGTTCAGGCAGAATATTAGGAAGAAGTTCTTCACAGAGGGAGTGATTGGAATGGGCTGCCCAGGGTGGTGGTGGAGTCGTCGTCCCTGGAGATCTTCAAGAAAAGACTGAATGAGGCATTTAGTGCCATGGTCTAGTTGATTGGATAGGGCTGGGTGATAGGTTGGACCGGATGATCTTGGAGGTCTCTTCCAACCTGGTTGATTCTATGATTCTGAGATTCAAAAGCAAAGTCATTGTGTTTAACATATCTAAGGGAAATGGGGATTTTAGAGCATAATATTAGCATAGATACATCAACATTTTGTCTAGCTGGGCTTTAAGTACTTCTAATCATTTATACACGGTTACCTAATATTGGCACACAGTCCCAGTGCATTATAAATGCAAACATAGACAAGCATCTTATTAGTTCCTGAGTGAATTTGGAAGTGTCAGTCCTGCAATGCATTCCTTGAGGGAGATTGCTGGCGTCACAAATTACTTCAGAAGTCTGTAAAGTAGAGCAAATAAAAGTAGAACTTTACAAATGTCTAACAAAGAACAGGTATAAGTAAGCATACAAGTGGTGTAACAAACACAATTAAAACAAATAGACTAACCCAGCAAATGGTGTTAGGCAATTAACCTACCTTTTTTCTCATTCTGAGAGTAGGAGAGATGAATGACCAAGAACTGCATTTTCTCAAGATTCAATGTCAGTCATAGCTCCCATTCATAATGCTGTTGCTCACTTCTTAGCAATGTTTAAATAGGCACTTTAAAACCAATATTAAGTTTTTAATGTTTCAAAAGCAGCAAAAAGATCCCTTCTCCTTGATAAAGAGTATTAAAAGCAGCCACTAGTTATGCACACCACTGTGAGGTAATGTTGGCTAAGGCCTGTGGAGTCCATTGCACTTTAAAGTTTCAGATGAGACACTAATCTTACTTTGGATGGCACTTAACTCTCATTTATAGCTAAGGCATTTAGGATACAGCAGGTCTCAAAACACAAACTGTTCCTCAGGCATCAAAGCTGAAGAGATCCTAATTAAAAAAAAAAAAAAGGAAAAGAAAAGAATTAAGATATATAGAAGATGAAAAGGATTCAAACATCACATAAAGAGACAAGTTTGAGGACATATACAAATATCTTTCTTTGTTCATAATTCTGCAAATTAAAACTCCTTACTTACTATTCTTCATTCTCTCTGTAATCATTTAACACATCCTGATTTGTTCCCACATTTCCTGTTCTGTATTTTCATGTGAGTTTGAGCTCACTCACTCTCCATCTATGTACTTATTTCCTTCCCTTCTTATATATTTAAAATTAACAGTAGGATCTAAAATAAATAGATAATTTTGCTAGTTAGTTTCTCCTCAATAACAAAAAAAAAAGGTTATTTGATGGAGAGTTTACTGAACAGCCTTGTGATCCAACCTAAGTAGGAAGAAAATGTCAAAGAGAAAACTGGCAGGAAAGCTATTGAAACATGTTGGACAAAATAAGAAAACTGACTGAAAAATTAAGGTAAATAAGATCAGAATTAGGCCTTGTGTGTTAAGAGATCTTCATTTAAGACCTACATTCATCATTTAGTGGACTGCAAAGGAACAGGAATGTAGCAACACCTGTCTGCTAACCTGAGGAACTGCCAATGATTTAATTAATTTAATAAATATAGTAAGAAACAGAGACACTGGCATATTCCAGTACTGGAGGATCAAATGGCATTTATTTCCAAGGGAAAGCATCTAAATGGGTCAATTTCCTAATTTTGGATTCAAGACACAATATGCAATTTCAAAAAATTTCATTCTCCGTGTTCCCTCACCTCTGTGACATATTAGGGAACTTGAGATTGTCACAGAGGAGTCATAAGTGTATCACTTACATGAGTCCTGTAATGAAATGCATGGATAGGTATCAGAGGAGAAACTTCCTACTAACAGCATGATATAAAATGTCAGACACTAGATTTGCCATGGCTTTGAATATATTTATAAAATTGCCCTGCTTAGAGCATAACTATAGATGGTTAGCCAATATACATAGAATATACATAGAATAAACCAGGTTGGAAGAGACCTTCAAGATCATCGCATCCAATGCCAGTGTTGGAAGCAAGAGAAAATTTTGCTGTTTCAGTTAGAAAATCAAATACAAACCTGACAGATACAATGCAGCATTAAAGTGATATTATATTGTGATATATTAATTATATTGGTAGTTGCAGTTCAGAATGATGCCAGGGGGAAACAAAAAAACCCCAAACAAAACACACCAAAACACACCCCCCACACACCCAACCAAAACAAAACAAAAAACCCAAGCAAACAACAGCCAAAAAAACCTCAAACCTTAGCACTTACATGACTACAACAAGTCATATAAAAAGATACCAATATTGAGCTAATGAACGAATTTGAGCTCATATTTATTTAGAAGAATTTTTCATTAAAACATAGGTGCCAAGGAATGTGTTTGTGTTAGGGGACAGTTTCTCCAAAGACAGATAATGAAACTCTCCAAAGCACATTTGTAAAGATTTGGGGGTTTCACAAAGAGAAATATTTGGGCACATCAAGCCAAGATTTGGAACACTATCAAGATGATAGAAATGCCTATATGCTCTAATTGCTGGATGCCAAAGTATTTCCAAATTTCTGAGGTCTGTATACCTCATAAAATATCCATAGCATACACCCAGATCTCAATCCAGAAACATACTTGCATACATTATAAGGAATACAACTCCTCTTGACTTCTAGTTAACAGAGACACTACTTAGGCAGCTGTTACAAACTGGGTGATTAAATGTGGTTGAAGACACTGAGCTGCCCCTGAAAACACTCAGTCATTTACACAGCATTACAAAGAGCCAGCCAGAGCATTTGCTGGCACACCAGAAGCAGGACAGCATTTTTAATTAAAAAAAATAAGTAGTGGCAGAATTAGCTTCTTAATTAACCAATTAATTAATTAATTAACCCAGTGCAAATACTTATGGACTACTTTGGGATCCAAAGCTTCTACTGGCCTCTATGGCATCATGCAGGAGTACAGTACAGGCTACTGTAAATCTCATCTACAGGTGTAAAAGTCTTGATTGTTTTTGAAGTTTGCCTTCTTCAAAACAAAAAGTTCTGCAGTGCATTTCATTAGACTAAAAAGAGAAATCTGACATACAAATAATAGACCCAACAAAGACCTTTCACTTCAGCATATTGCAGTTCACTGAGATATCTCCCTCAAAAATGCTGTTCCTAATGGACCTTTTTTCCATAAATACTCAAATGTCTGGGTGAATATCATTCTTATAAGAACTATTCAGTACATTTATATGATGTCAATAGAGAGATATGACCAATTATAGTAGCCAAGAACCTGTCCCACCATAATGTATTAGTTTTCATATCACTGGAAATTGAGAGCTTTGTTTTTATGATCAGTGTTTGCACAGTAACTCAACATCCAAAATTGCCCAGTTTCTGCCGTTAGCCTTATTAGTTACACAGCAAAGTGAGCTGTGTAGCTCTCTGGCTTCAAATGGCAGGTAGGATCTTCTCACACTGAATTAAACACTACCTTAGAAGTCTAACCCTTGTTTATGATAAGATCCTTTTCACCTCTGTTCATAAAAGATGTGGTCATTTAAACGTCCCTTTACTCCCTGTCAGAGTATATAGGAGTCTTAACCCAAATGAAAATCTCTTCCTAAATACACAGAGATTAGATGACTGGGTAATGTATTGAAATAATTTCCTGAGCACTGCAGAGGGTATGTTTAAGTCTGTTACTACATGTATGTGAACGTATATTTGAATGCTGTTCTTTAAAGCGCTTCCTGTACACCTATCATGCAGATCACAAATAATAGGTGTAGAAACCACTAGCATGGTTTGTTCTCATAGAGCAATATTTAAAAAAAGAAAAAAAAAAAAAAGGCAATAGTGAAAAATTGGCAATGTTGCTAAGTCAAGGGAATGTGGTAAGAGAGAGCCAAAAACTCTCTTGCATGACTTTATACAGAGTGACTGGGGAGGAAGGGGAAGAGATCTCTGGTTATGTGAAAATCATGAGTCTTAGTGACTGAAAGTTTATTCTTATTTCTATCATCAGATTTCTTCTCTCAATATGTTTAAACCATGAAGTTATTTGCTGCCAATTTGGATATTATGGGAGGAATGTGACCTGTGAGTATGTTTTGTGTAGCTAAACATTTTGTGCACATTATGCCAATGCAAGACATGGAGACAGGTATTAGGAATGAAGGTTACCAAAGCTGGACGAGCAGGTTTATTTTCCATAAGTATTTCATAACCTTCCAAACTGAAGGGAAATGTCTGTCAAGATAAACAGAGAATATGAGGTTTGCAGAATCAGTTGTAAAATGTTCCCCACCTGTAAAAAACACACTTTTAAAATTACAAAGGTAAATAACACAAAACTTCTACATTATTAGACCTCTGTTCAGTATTGCCAAGGAGGCAGAACAAGGAGAGAAGTATTTTAAGTACAGGTCTCAATATCCTGTAGACACCCAGATTGCTATTGCAAACATTTTTCCAAAACATGTGTTGAATGCAGAGGGCAAGCACCCTTTTTGTCATGTTGCCACAGACTGACAAGCAAGGACCATAAGGACCACAGTCCACTCCGGCATCTCCTAGATATTTCCTAGACCACTGCTTCTCAGATACAGGATCCTCTGTATATTCATGTTCTTATATATCCGTGCTTCTCTACTGGATTTCATGTAAGGATAAATACTCAAAATTTAAATCCTGTGCTCAAGGGATGCATCCAACCCACCCAGAACAGTTCATCCTTCAGCTAATACTGTTAAACTGGGTAGACTACATACATGTTGAGTGATGTCATTATCAGAGATTCCCAAGATGCCAAAGACAGTCTATGTTCACATGGGTTTTGATTCAAGCTTCAATTCTGCTCAGAAAGCCACAGGAACAGGTAGGTCAATGAACAGTACCTATTCTTCCTATTTTGCATGAGATTTAACTAACTATTAACCAATTAATTATTTTGACGCTGAGTGGAAAAGGTAATTGAGGACTTAAGATACTTTCTCTCACTAATGTTGGTCAAGAGCTGAAAGACTTTATTTTTCCTAATTCATTGATCTTTATTCTTTAATCATACCATTGCACATATTGTTGCAGCTGCCATACTAGGCTCAATATCATTCTTGTTCAGAGATGCACATGTGATTTACAGGACTTAAAGAGATTTATGTTGTTGCTTTTATTCTTTTATTAGGTCTCATGAATACCACTGCAGCTAAAAGTCTGTCAGTATTTCCATTTAAACAAATTAATTTCCAGCAGTTTATATCTCAGCTATAAACTCTGAAGGTTCCTTGGAAAACAGCTCTTAAAAATGAAGGGGTCCAGGAGGGCTGGGCCTACTTCAAGAAAGAACTCTTGAAGGCACAGGAACAGGCTGTGCCAATGTGCCACAAGATGAGTCGCTGGGGCAGACAGTCTGCTAAGTAAGGGAAAAAAAGAGGGTATACCATCTTTGGAAGAATGGTGAGGCCACCCATGGAATGTTGAAGGATGTTGCTAGGTCTTGGAGGAAAAAAATTAAGGAGGCAAAAGTGAATTTAGAGCTTAGACTGGTCTCTGCTGTGAAGGACAACAAAAAATCCTTCTATAAATATATTAATAGCAAGAGGAGGAGCAAGGACAACCTCCACTCCTCGGTGGACACAGAGGGAAACATAGTAACAAAAGATGAAGAAAAGGCAAAGGTACTTAACACCTTCTTTGCCACAAATTTTAATAGCAAGACGGATTATCTTTCAGAAAACTGGCCTCCTGAGCTGGCAGATGGAGCCAGGGAGCAGTATAGTTCCCCTGCAATCCAGGAGGAAGTAGTTAGAGATCTCCTTAGCTGCTTAGATCCCCACAAGTCCATGGGACCAGATAGGATCCATCCTAGGGTGCCGAGAGAGCTGGCAGATGAGCTGGCCAAGCCAATCTCCATCATTTTCAACAGTCCTGCCTCACTGGAGACATCCCAGAAGACTGGAAGCTGGCCAACATGATGCGCATCCACAAGAAGGGCCAGTTGGACGAGCCAGGGAATTATAGGCCTATCAGCCTGACCTCTTTGCCAGGGAAGATTATGAAACAGGTCATCTTGAGTGCAATCACACAGCACTTACAGGATGGCCAAGGGATCAGGCCCAGCCAGCATGGATTTAGGAAGGGCAGGTCCTGCCTGACCAACCTGATCTCTGACTATGATCAGGTGACATGCCTGGTGGATGTGGGGAAGGCTGTGGATGTAGTCTCTCTGGACTTCAGCAAGGCCTTTGACTCTGTCCCTCACAGCAAACTCCTGGCCAAGCTGTCAGCCTGTGGCTTGGACAGGAGCACACTGTGATGGGTTAGGAAATAGCTGAAGTGCCAAGCCCAGAGAGTGGTGGTGAATGGCGCCACATCCAGTTGGCAGCCAATCACTGGTGGTGTCCCCCAAGGATCAGTGCTGGGCCCCATGTTCTTTAATATCTTCACTGATGATCTGGATGAGGGGATTGAGTCCACCATTAGTAAATTTGCAGAACACACCAAGCTGGGGGCAGATGTTGATCTGCTAGAGGGTAGAGGGGCTCTGCAGATGACAGGCTGGACAGATGGGCAGAATCCAAGGGCATGAGATTTAACACATCCAAGTGCCGGGTTCTGAACATTGGTCACGACAACCCCATGCAGAGCTACAGGCTGGGGTCAGAGTGACTGGAGAGTGGCCAGGCAGAGAGGGACCTGGGGTACTGGTTGATGGTAGGCTGAACATGAACCTGCAGTGTGCCCAGGTGGCCAAGAGGGTCAATGGCACCCTGGCCTGCATCAGGAATGGTGTGGCCAGCTGGATCAGGGAGGTCTTTCTGCCCCTGTGCACTGCACTGGTTAGGACACACCTCGAGTTCTGTGTCCAGTTCTGGGCCCCTCAGTTTAGGAAACACATTGACTTGATGGAACATGTCCAGAGAAGGGCAACAAGTTGGTGAGGGGTTTGGAACACAAGCACTATGAGGAGAGTCTGAGAGAGCTGGGGCTGCTTAGCCTGGAAAAGAGGAGGCTTAGGGGAGACCTTATTGCTCTCTATAACTACCTGAAAGGGAGATTGTAGACAGGCTGGTCTCTTCTCCCAGGCAGCCTGCACCAGAACAAGAGGACACAGTCTCAAGCTGCACCATGGGAGGTTTAGGCTGGATGTTAGGAAGAAATTCTTCATAGAGAGAGCTATTGCCTATGGTGTTGTATGATAGGTTGGACACGATGATCTTGAAGGTCTCTTCCAACCTGATCTATTCTATTCTATTCTATTCTATTGGAATCGGCTGCCCAGGGAGGTGGTGGAGTCGCCATCATTAGAGGTGTTTAGAAGGAGACTTGATGAGGTGCTTGGTTGCATGGTTTAGTTGATTAGGTGGTGTTGGATGATGGGTTGGATGTGATGATCTCAAAGGTCTCTTCCAACCTGGTTTATTCTATTGTATTCTATTGTATTCTGTTCTATTCTATCCTATCCTATCCTATCCTATCCTATCCTATCCTATCCTATCCTATCCTATCCTATCCTATCCTATCCTATCCTAAAAATTTGCTCCAGCCTGCAAGTGGGCAAACAAATTCTGAACTGTGTAGTAAATTAGGACCTTTTTGGGGATTTGATTGATTTTTCTCTTTGTTTCATTTTTTGTTGATGTTCTATTAATTTCATGCATTTAAAAGGAATTTTGGCTATTTGAAAGTTAAGTAGCTACAACTCTATAAATGAAGAGGTAAGCAATTTAAGCTTACAAAACTGCTTCCATTTCTAAATAAATTTTTGCAAATAATAGCGATAACATATATAACTTGACACATCAAAAACATGATAATTATTCGCTTATAAGCATTTAAACATCAAAGTTCTATAAACACATTTCTACATCAAGGTGCACAATTGAAAAAGTATATAATTACCTCCTCATACCATGTGCCTAGATTACATATTCATGTCTTGAATAAACACAATGATTTAGGTCAGCTCGCAAATTTCTTCATCCTATCTTCTATCTTGCTTAAAAAGACGTTATCTATCTAGGAATCTCATCAAGAATACAAGAAGATGCAAGTGTCTAGTTGAACAGAAAATGACATCTAGAGTGTTCAAAAGGATACAATTCTTACATACCATTCTTATTTACAACACATCACGCATGAAGCAGTTGCAGGCCAACCTTCCAGCCATCTATGGTCATTGGGTGGTTGCATGCAATTGCAATTCAACTTTTCTCTTAAATATACTTTGGGGAACAGATAGGCAGACTGACCGTATAACAAACATGACCTTAAGGAGCATAGGTTTAACTCAGACAAGTGTGGGAACCAGAGAAAATGCTACAAAGCTGAAGACTGAAAGAGTGTTTAAAAAACACTCAGACAAAAAAAGGTGCACAAGTGGCAAAAGTCTGCAGATGATAGCAAGCTGGTTAAGGGGAAATAGTATGGAAGACAAGTCTTCAGGTTAGTACAAGAGAAGCCCATCACTGCTTGCCTTTGCAGACATCTCTTGTGTTGAGAGACATGGTTTAGTGGTGACCTGGCAGTGCTGGATTAGTGGTTGGACTTGATGATCTTAAAGATCTCTTCCAATCAAAACAATTCTGTGATTCTGAAAGAATTTCTCATGTTTAGTCATTATTTTTTTAGGACTGAGGTAAAACATGGGATAACTTTGTGTTTAATTCACTGAATGCAAAGTAGTTTTTTGAACTTTTCTTTAGCGAGTGTGCTATCTATTTTGTCTTTATTGATAATCTGGATGTGGGGATTGAGTCCACAATTAGTAAGGTGTGACCGTTTGAGGCTGTGCCTTTAAGGAGGGGGCACTCTGGCTAAATGTTTATAAATATTCTATTCTAAATGAATTTCATTGGTGAATTATGGGGGAGTGAGATCGTAAGACCCAGAGTATCTGGAACTTTCATTTAGTGTCACTTCCTTTCGCCTTCCTTCTAGCTGACTGCTTCTGGGCTTCTGGCCAAATAACAGTTTGCCTTGCTAACTACCCCTTTTTCTCTTTCTACTCCTTTTTGGGGAAGAAGGGAGGTAGGGGGGTGAAGGGGGCACAGGGGGAAGCCCCCTCTGTCAGGGGTCTGGTTTCTGTTTTTGTTTCTTTGCTGTATATTTCTGTAAATACTGTAAATTCTGTATATTTGTGTACATAGATTCCCTGCTGAGCATTGCTTTGTAAATACAGCATCCCCTTCGCTTTTTACCGGCTGGGCTAGTTGTGGTTTTTTCCCTTTACTTCTTCTTAGTGGGGGAGGGAGAGCTGGGCCTTTCCTTTCAACCCACCACATTCATTTTTTTTTGGTTCATCAACGTGGGGCCTGGTAATTAAGTTGATTTATTGCTTGTTTCAGCCAGGGGAGCGAAATGAAGGTGTTGTGGGTTTTTAAGCAATTGCTCTTTTCAGTGTGTTCTATATTGATCTACAAGTATTGTATCGGATTGATGTCAGACCACCTAGGTAAATATTTAATGCGTAAAATCCATTTATGGTTTATGCATAGGATCCAGCTGCTATATGACCGCTGTTTGGGTTTTTTTTTCGGCTCACTAATTATGGCAATATAACGCCATCCACTTTGCTGATTGAGATAAGGGAGTTTAAGGTTCCAGGAGGTCAAAGAGTAACTTTTAGTGGTGGCTGGGATCCAAAGGTGATTTATTTGACGTGTGTAATCCTGCTGTCGGTGATAATTAATGTGTATCTGTTGTGGACTCTGTGTCGGGAGAAAAAGGTCTCCAGGCCATATTTTGTCATTAGGCATAGGTCCAGGAAGCGGAGGCATGCCTCTGGGTCTGCCCCAGACACATCCAGTGATGAAGAGGGGGGAGAATCTGTGTCAGTTAAGGATAAAACAAAGTCTATTGGAAAGGCTGCTTTAAATGCTACTGTTGCTGACTCTGGCAAGCAGCCAGGGGCTACTCCCATTCCCAACATGGCGACTCCCCTGTCGTCAGCCACCAGTAACAAGGCGAGGTCATTTCCGTCTGCCATGACAGGACCGGAAGGGGCCCCCACAGCAGCTGATCTAGCTCAAGACCTGTCAGCTTCTATTAAGGTGGTTGTGAATTCAAACACAGCTCAAATTAAGCAAGTAGCAGTTTTAAAGACCAGAGGTGGAAAGGCCAAAGCTGATCCAGGAGCTAATGGGGGAGAAGAGCAGGAGGCTGGTCCTGGTGAGGGAACCTCTGCTAAAAAAGAGCCTACTGGAGAGGAAGAGAAGGTTTGTCTTAAAGATATAGTTGAGTTATTGAGATCATCACAGGATGGAGATGCAGCTAAGACAGCAGCTGGCAGTGGTGCTTCTCAGCTTAAAGAGATCCTTAGGAGAGTGACAACAGGATTATGGGGACAAAAACTTGAGGAAGAGGTGATAGATGAAGCAGAAGATGACCTGCAGAGCTGCTCGTCACCAAGGGAGGAGCTTCAAAACATGCATAAGGATTACCTCAGAGCAGATAAGGAACCAATCCTAGCTTGGCTTGGTAGATGTTATGATACAGGTGCTCCAGCTCTAATAGTTGGAGACAAGTCAGCAGCTCAGCTAGGAACTCTCTCAAAGGATAATGGAATAGATAGCCATCTAGGCAAGGCTCTCAGTAAGGTTAATCTGTGGATACGCCTTTTAATGGTGGTTTCCCTGAGATACCCTTCCCGAGATGACCTTCCATGGAATCCTAAACCCTGGACTACCATAGATGAGGGAATTAAGCGTCTGAGAGAATTCGCTGTCAGAGAGATACTCTATGGTGAACATGAAACTCTGAATCCTGACGATGTTCCTGTGGCAGCTGGTCTTGCTAAAAAGCTCATCACACTTGCTCCTTCCAATTATGTGAACATTTTGGCAAGTAGAATTGTGGCAAGAAATTATGGTGGAGATCCTCCTACGGTTGGCCAATTCACTGATCAACTAAGACAACTGGATGATAGCATGACACGTGTTTCTTTGTTTTCAGCCATTAAAACTCTGTCTAGTGAGATAAAGGATTGCATGAAAGAGCTGAAGGATGAAATTAAAGATTCCATATCCCAATTGGCACAAAGAGATAATTCCATTTCTTCCTCCAGGTGGGTGCAAGTTTCAGCTGTGAGGAATAGACTTCCTCCAAGGAGGTCATTCCAAAACAGACCAAACCAAAACAGACCACCAAGGCAATCACGTAGGACTATTTGGATAACTCTGCGTGATCAGTTTGGTGAGAACTTGACCAGATGGGATGGTCAACCAACTTCTAATCTTTTCAGAAGACTGAGGCAACTGCAAAGTGGCAGAACCCGGGGTAGCAATACCAGAAGGGTAGCTGTTACTTCCACAGTTCCCTAGGACAATGATGACAGCTCCAACAGTGGCTCCGGTTCTAACACTGCACAGTGTGTTTGTTGCACCTGTGGAAATGTTCCCCATAATTAGGTGTGCCCTGCCTCCCGCCAGGGGGAGGAGAGGGATAATGGAGATAACAGAATCTATTGGGATGTGTACATCCAGTGGCCTGGCACTTCACACTTTCGGAAGTACAGGGCCTTGGTTGACACAGGAGCTCAGTGCACCATAATGCCATCAAATTATCAGGGATCAGAGCCTATTCTGGGAGTCACTGGTGGATCTCAAGAGTTAACTCAGGTGGACATGGATATAAATTTAACTGGTAAACAGTGGAAGAAGCATACAGTTGTGACCGGACCTGATGCACCTTGTATTTTGGGAACTCATTTTCTGAGAGAAGGGCGTTTCAAAGACCCTAAAGGTCACAAATGGGCTTTTGGAGTAGCCTCTGTAGAAATTGATGGACAAAAGCTGAAGCTGCTAGACCTGAACTTTCTGATGAATCTGCAGTTGTGGGACAACACAAGATTCAGGACATTAAATTGCCAGTTGCTTCTCAGACTGTGCATCACAGACAATATAGAACCAACCGTGACTCTTTGTTGCCCATTCAGAATCTGATTCGTCAGTTGGAGAGTCAGAAAGTCATCAGCAAAACTCATTCACCTTTCAACAGTCCAATGTGGCCTGTGCAAAAGCAGAATGGAGACTGGCGTCTGACAGTGGACTACCGAGCCTTGAATGAAGTAACACCACCTATGAGTGCAGCAGTACCAGACATGATGGAACTCCAGTATGAGCTGGAATCCAAAGAGGCCAAATGGTATGCTACCATAGACATTGCTAATGCATTTTTCTCTTATCCCATAGCAGAAGAATGCAGGCCTCAGTTTGCTTTCACCTGGAGAGGAGTCCAGTACACTTTCAACAGATTGCTGATGGGCTAGATCCACAGCCCAAGTATCTGTCATGCAGTAATCCATGATGCTCTGGAGGAAGGTGGTGCTCCAGAACATAAGTTTGCAGATGATACCAAGTTTGGGACAAGTGTTGACCTGTTAGAGGGCAGAAGGGTTCTGCAGAGGGACCATAACTGGCTGGACAGATGTGCAAAGTCCAACATGATGGCTTTTAACAAGTCCAAGTGCCAGGTGCTGCACTTTGGCCACAACAACACCATGCAGTGCTACAGGCTGGGGTCGGAGTGGCTGGAGAATAGCCAGGCAGAAAGGGACCTGGGAGCAGTGGTTGACAGCTGGCTAAACATGAGCCAGCAGTGTGCCCAGGTGGCAAAGAAGGCCAATGGCATCCTGATCTGCATCAGAAAGAGTGTGGCCAGCAGGATCAGGGAAGTCATTGTACCTCTGTACTCAGCACTGGTTAGGCCACACCTTGAGTACTGTGTCCAGTTCTGGGCTCCTCAGTTTAAGAAGGACATTGAGATGCTGGAACATGTCCAGAGAAGGGCAACAAGGCTGGTAAGAGGTCTCAAGCACAAGCCCTATGAGGAGAGGCTGGGGGAGGTGGGGTTGTTTAGCCTGGAGAAGAGGGTGCTCATGGGAGAGCTTCTTGCTCTCTACAACTACCTGAGAGGAGGTTGTAGACACGTGGGTGTTGGTCTCAGGCAACCAGCATCAGAACAAGAAGACACAGTCTCAAGCTGTGCCAGGGGAGGTTTAGGCTCAAGGTGAGAAGAAAGATCTTCCCAGAAAGTAATTGGCCATTGGAATGGGCTGCCCAGGGAGGTGGTGGAGTCACTGGCACTTGTCCATTTGGACTTGCAGAGTTCACAAGGTTAGATCATTTCTCCTGCAGAAGAGAAAATGTTAGTACAATTGAAAAAAACCAAAACACAGAAAAACCCAAACCAAGCCAAAAAAAACCACAAAAAAACCCCCCAACCCAAAACCAAAAAACAGGAACTGAATGTGTAGACAGTGACATTGTTACCCTCTCCTACAAGACAGTTAATCTGTTAGATATCTGATATCTACCAGTATCATGTGATGAAACACAAATTACATGATGAGGCATAGCAGGTTCTGGTTTAAAGAAACATTTCACAATGAATGTACTGAACAAACCTGTGACCAGCATACAACTTTAGGGCAGCAACACTGGGAATAGAAGCAATAGAGGAGTTTACTCTCATTCTTACCATGTGCAGCAGTTTAGGCTGGGTACCTTCTGTTACTGCCACATAAGTTACACCTCAACAGCGTATTTCTACCCATAAATCCTTTGCCATATAAATTTGCCTGCAAAATCATTATCTTCCTCTTTCTTTCCTCTCTGCTCCCATGGGAGATGCTCCCTATTGGGTAACAGTGGGGGAGTATCTCAATGCCTCTTAGGCCTGTCTAGACCTAATGCCAGGAGGAGAAGGGGGGTGGTAGGCTCAGACCTGGCCAGCCTGAGACTAGCCTAGCAGTGGGCGGGGGGGAAGAAAGAGTCCTGGGGGTTTGGGGTACACCCTTAGGTGGGGAGAAGAGAAGTGTTTGGGGCCTATGCTTTGTAGTTTTGTAAAACACCAGTTGATTTTCCATTTAAGATTTCCATCACTTTCCAATCCATTTGTGTGAGTGTCATTGTTTTGCCCCTTTCAGGGTCAATAGAGAATCTGTCCAGCCTTAAACCAGGACAGATTATGAGCTGCCATCACCTCTACCACACCTACTGTGGTGGTTTGGCCCTAGCCTGGTGGCCAGATACTTGCCAAAGCCACCCTATCACTCCCCCTCTTAAATGGACAGGGGAAGTGGGGAAAAAATATAACAAAAGCCAGTAATTATATAAAAGCCATTTTAATAACGATAAGAAGCAAAAAGCAATAGACCACATGGAAGCAAATGCAGAGAGAAAGATGTTAGTCTCTGCTTCCCAGCAACAGGATGACGGTCGGTCTTGAGAAGCAGGGATCTCTAAGGTTGGTGGTTATTGAAGAAAACAGATGGCATGGACGAATCCCTCACTTCTTTCACTTCATTCTTATATCTGTGCTGATGCCATATGGCATGGAACACTTCTTTTGACATTATGGGTCAGCTGGCTCAGCCATGTCCCCTCCCAAGATCTTGCCCACCCCTCAGTGTACTCTTGGGGCAGGGAAATGTTGAAAGGACACAGGCTGGATACTTATTCAACAGTAGCCAAAACACTGCTGTATTATCAACTACTGCTGCAAAACACAGCACTAGAAAGATGTTGTGAAGAGAATTAACTCCAGCTCAGCCAAACCAAATACACCATGCAATGTCAAGAGCATGCAAAACCTCTGCTGACCTTTCACAGGCAATAAGTTTCTTTGATTATTAACCTTGCAAATTAAGTATGACAACTTTCCAAAGGCAGACAGTGATATGTTAAAATTGAAATAACTGTTTTCCAACACAGTGAGTGGATCCCTATAAATATATGTTGAAAACAAAACAAAGACAAAACAAGAATTTCATTAAACTGCAACTACACACACAACCTGAAAATTCCATACTTCAGAAAGACAAAATCATCTGTTTGTCAATTCCTCTGCAAAGGTCACCAAGGTTTTAGACTAGAAACACTAGGCTTTCACTCATTGGAAATAGAAATGCAGTCACAATTCATCAGGATGAAGCAAATACTCTTGTTCTTTGTCATCCTGACGGGACTGATCTGAGATCACCCATAATATTTCAAATGTATTCTGGCTAATGCTGTGATACAGTTTAAGGTTCAAGGCAAAACACATTGTTTCATTCTTTGGGAAGTTTCAGGGCTATGTTGTACCTCACTTCTTAGTGAGTAAGCAAAAAAATGAGGGTGAAGGCTGGGAGACACTTTAGACTGTCCCACCTGGTGCCACATGAATTTCAGCCCTTCCTGCTGCTGCTGCCAAACATTGAAGGAACTCTGGGAGGTACTGGGCTTTCCCTGTCCCTCCTTCCTTCTCTATCCTCAGTGTCTTCTCACCCTTTGTCATCCTCAATCGCTACCTATATTGCTCTTTCCCACCCCCATCTCTCCAGAGAGGCCCCCTGCATAAGAGGGGAGTGGACAGTTGTGCCTAAAGAGTAGAAAAGACACTTATAAAGACAAAGGCATGTTGGACACTCAAACTGCTACTGACTATTAATTTATCTTTGGGTTTTCCAGGCCCAAGCAGGAATGTGATCAAATCCTTTGTTCAAGACAGTTTGTCTTCCAATTCATCATGCTGTGCAGAGAAGATCATCAGCTTTCTGCTGGCATTATCATTGACCTCATTCCCCTCCTTAGTCAGAAACAGACACAAGTTGCACTTTTGTTTTAACATAGGTATATGGAACACGAGCATTTTCCAATGGTCTTCCATTACCAATGGAAGAAGGAAGCAGCAACATGTCATCTTCAATCAGAGGGTGCTGCTTCCTTTCTCATTGGTCAGCATAGCCCATGCTGAGTGTACAGTGAATGACATGGAGATACAGATGGAACCTGAGCCCTTGAAAAAGGACCATCCTCACTCCTAGCCATTTACTGCCTGAAGGTCTCTCTCCTGCTCTTCCATCTCATGTCCCTAATGGTAGTGTTCTCCAGCTCCACATTCAATGCAATAGATGGGCTGAGGTTGCTGCTAATGTTATTACATATCCAGTGTGGGAATAACATGTTGTATAGTGGCAACTTTCAAGCACTCCTCAAATATTTTAAAATAATAATAATTTTAAAATATATGTTTGGGTTTAAATTTTTCATCTAAAATACAAAATTACTATGACAAACAATGAAAGAGAGAAACAGTTTATAAACACAATTACCAATTGCTGCCTAACAATGAAAGCATTTTAAGAATGTTTCTCTAACAGTTTTCTTTGTTATCTGATCCAGAGCTTAGTGTATTGGGATTTAATTTTTAGTGCTACCATGAAATGCAGTGTACAGCACCTGAAATGTAAATGTAATGCATAAATGTGCAGTTCAAAAAAACAAGGTGATGTAAACAAACAGGTTTTGAATCAGTGAAATTTCATTTGCAAGTGCTATTAGGAACAAAAATAATGGATTATTTCACTCATTCAAACTTTAATTTAATCCCGCTTTTTGCCTTTCTTTTAACTTCTGGACTGAAGTGGTCACTCTGAACTGAGAGGACACAAATGTTCATTAATCCAGACTAAGTATTGCACTGATTTGTGGAGAGGGCACTGGACCTTCTGTACTTGTGAACCAGTCTAACTCCAACACTATCAGTGAAGCCAACAAGCCCTAACACCAGCTGAAGCTTAGCTTCCTAGGGCAGGAAATACCAATTAGTGGCAGGCTACAGAGGCAGCTAGAACTGTCAAACAATGTTTTACTTCTTCACAGAGTATGAAACTTAAGGAGCTGTTTTATTTGAGATTCAACACACTCTCATCTGCATCTTTTCCACAACATTCTTTGCCCTTAGATTAGGGTGATTGAAATAACCTCATCATGCAGTAACTCCTTTTATACATAAACCCTGTATTTTGCAAAATTTCAAGACTTCAAAAACCCATTTTCTCCTTCAGTGAAATGATGAGGACAATATTTTCCTGCCTCATAATGCTGTTATGAGGGTAGGTAGTCCAGGTGTACAGATATTAAGTAACATGGTCATTCAAATACCTATGCTTTAAGACAGTGGTATGAATGGAGTTCAAAATGACTTTGTAGTGTAATAAGTAAATAAAACAAGTATTTCCATGGGATGGTTAAAACCAAGTGTTTACAGTACATTTGTGTTGTCTACAGTTACAGACTTTAATTAAAGCAGTTTATCAGCATAAAAAAACTGATCAAATACACAACAAAACTTTTTTCCTAGTTATAATTAAATAACAATGACAAACATTAAATATTGATCTTCACACGGCATGGAATATCCCTCTATCAGTTGAACTCTGCTTCTCCATCTGTGTCCCCTCCCAAATTCCTGTGGACTCCCAGTCTACTCACTGATGGGATGGTTTGAGAAGCAAAAAATGGCTTGACTTTGTGTAAGAACTGGTCTACAACTGTTAAAACATCCCTGCACTGTCTACAGTGTTTTCATTACAAATCCTAAAATCATATATAAGCCTCTGAAGAAAATTAACATGATCCTGAGCCAAAACTAGTACAAAAAGTCAGAAAAACAGAGCCCATTCATGTCTCTTTCTGGTCTTAGAATCATAGAATCAATAAGGTAGGAAGAGACCTCAAGGATCATCAAGTCCAACCTGTCACCTAACAGCTCATGACTACTAAACCACGGCACCAAGTGTCACGTCCAATCCCCTCTTGAACATGTAACATTCTTGTATATGAATATATGAAAAATGCAGAATCTAGGACACAAGACAAGAGTCTTAGGTAATTTCACATCCTTAAATCTAAAATTAATTTATATTTCTCCTTCGTTTACCTGTTTAAAAATACTTGAGTTGAGCAGTAAATTGTAGTTACTTTTTGTAGCAAGAAGTGACAGAAAATACCTTTGAAACAATGGCCAGTCTACATTGGCTGTTTCAGTGTGCAGGTTGTACTAATGGTTCATTTATCTTCAAAACCAGTAAAAATATCTTAGTCATCACAATTAAGTACAAAGACATGAAATCTTTTTATTTGCTTCTCTGTTGTCCATTTATTTCAAGAAAGTCATAAAAAAAATAAAATTAAAATATTAGCTTTGTATTACACACTTGTGATAGATTCATATCTTTACTTCATTCCAGAGTGCTTAAATTTGACTTCTTCTTTTAATAGATTAATATGATTGTCTTAAATGTAAATATCTACATAACTTTTAAAGAGATCTATGCCAATGTGCTTGAAGCTTGAGTTGAAGTCATGGGGCCAATATATTTTTTTAATTAATATTTTTTTTATCCAATATTTTAGAGTTTAAAAAAAAAGGAAAAGAGAAAAAGGCAAAGGAGCTTTGCAGTCAGACCCAGCCTGAAGCCTCTCACAGATTATACCATGTAATTCCCACAAATGCAAAGCTGTCAGCAAAACTTAATATCTGACATACTGTAGGAGAGAGCCTTTCTAATCAGTGATGGGCAGGCCAACAAGTGTGAGCAGAGATGATTAGCACCCACAGAGATGAGGACACCTGAGGTTACTCTTGAAGAACCAGTTTTGCAGTGCCAGAGGTGAAACAAGAGGCAGGCAAGAAAATTTGTGACTATTAGTGTTAAGTACCTCAAACCCAATAACTGCCTGTTCAAGTGAGCTGTCCACTTTGCTTGAACTTAGTGTTAATCTCATACCCAGAACAAATTTGTTCTTCAGATCCAGATATTTCTTCCTGTACTGTTGCATAGAAACTTTTACAGGAATTATTCCACTACAAAAGTTTACATCTATGACAAACCAATAATTTTTTTATCTATAATATTAGTATCAGCAACAGTAGCTGTGTTAACAGTATTCAATAACTCAACTTAGTATCTCCAAATTCCAGAGCCTTGGCAGTACACACAGGAACAGAAAACATCCCAGCTGATCCTGTGAGAGTACTTCAGCTTTAAGCAATACAGTATATAGCCTTAGAGATTTCAGGTAGCCCAGAGTGAAATGTTGATGCAACTTCACTGGTAGCTTGAAAGGGTTTTTTTGACATTCTTCCATTTAATTCTTAAGAAAACTCAATAGGTTTAGTTTTAGCTGCTGCTTTCTCCCCTGAGCTGTCTTTGGTAACTGTCCAGAAATGGAGTATTAAACTCAGTTCTCATTTGCAGTTACAAATCTCAGTGAAAGCCATTTCACAAGATCGTATTTTGTGATATTTATGCTGTGCAACCTTCATCTTGCAACACAAGTTGCACAGATGGCACTGATTTCAGACATTTTGTCTTAGATGTTTATGGGAGCGTACTTTATCCAGCAGTATATTATGCAAGAGACCAACAAAGCTAAGACCTGTCAGCTGAAGGAGTCAGTTTATCATAAGGTCAGTCTGGATTATCAGCTGGATTCCGAAACTTCCCAAACATGCTTCTTCAGTAACAGCTTGATGCAGAAGGAACATTATTTTTCTTACATGCAAGTTATGTTCTACATTGCATGATGCTTTCTCCTTAGATCCTTCCTCTTAGAAGGACAAAGTGGACTTCCAAAAAAACTCTGCAGAATGACATTTTCATTTAAAATAAATAATATTTATAAGGGAATAATGATTTCAGAATTTCAGAATAATGATTTCAGAATTTAGTTTAAATATAATATTATCAAGTCAGACAGCCTTGGGTCAGAGCAATTTCTGTTCTGAGACTAATTTATGTAAATGGAAGAAGTGGTGTTGAAGAATTGTAAGACATTTTTGAGATTATGGGTATGTTTTACTTTTTTTTTTTCCAGCTCACTTCTGTGTTTTTCTGCCAAGGATTTAAGCAGAAATTCTCAACTACACTGATGTTCACTGTAAACACTAACCTCTGTTTTCTTCGGTTTTTTTTCTGTTGTCTTTTGTGGAATCATTCTCCATCATCTGTTCCACTGCCCATTTAATTCAAGGTCATGGAGCAAGTACATCATCTTCAGTGCCATTACATAGCAGGTGAAAGGCAATCAAATGATCAGGCCCAGCTGGGATGGACTCATGAAGGACAGCTCCTGCTTGATGAAACTGATCTCCTTCTACAACAAGGTGACCTGCTTAGTGGATGAGGGAAAGGCTGTAGATGTTGTCTATCTGGACTTCACTAAAGTCTTTGACACTGTTTCCCACAGCACCCTCCTGGACAAGCTGGCAGCTCTTGGCTTAGACAGATGTTGTCTTTGCTGAGTGAAACTGTCTGGATGTTCAAGCCCAGAGACTGATGGTTTAGTATCTTTATCAGCAACCTGGACGAGGGTACTGAATGCACCCTCAGTAAGTTTGCTGATGACAACAAATTGGTTGGGAGTGTTGATCTGCTTGAAGATAGGAAAGCTTCGCAAAGAGATCTGGACATGCAGGATCAATGGGCCAAGGTCAATAGTATGAGGCTTAGCAGGTCCAAATGCTGAGTCCTGCACTTGGATCACAACATGTAACACTTCATGTTAGGGCAGAGTAGGCTGCAAATCTCAGCAGAAAAGGACCTGGGAGTGCTGGTTGACAGCCAGCTGAACACAAGCCAGCAGAGTGCTCAAGTAGCCAAGAAAGCCA
The DNA here is from genome assembly GCF_014839835.1 of Dryobates pubescens. Lineage (NCBI taxonomy): Eukaryota > Metazoa > Chordata > Aves > Piciformes > Picidae > Dryobates > Dryobates pubescens. The sequence continues at coordinate 23,435,538 of NC_071657.1, read as the reverse complement.
ATAGCATCCTGGCCTGTATCAGGAATAATGTGGCAAGCAGGAGGAGGGAACTGATCATGCCACTGTGCATGGCACTGGTGAAGCTGCACCTTGAAGACAGTGTTCAGTTTTGGGCTCATCACTACAAGAAGGACAATGAGGTGCTGGAGCATATACAAAGAGCAATGAAGCTGGTGAAGGGCCTGGAAAACAAGTCTTATGAGGAACAGCTGAGGGAACTGGGATTCTTTAGTCTGGAGAAGAGGAGGCTAAGGAGAGACCTCATTGCTTTCTACAGATACCTGTGAGCATGTTGTAATGATGTGGGTGTTGGTTTCTTCTTCCAAGTAACAAGTTTTAGCACAAAAGGACTCAGCCTTAAGTTATGCCAGGGGAAGTTTAGATTCAATATCAGAAAAAAATCTTTATTGAAAGAGTAGTGAGGCATTGGAATAGGTTGCCCAGGGTGATGGTGATATGGATTTGATGGGTGGACTGTTCAGTGGATAAGGATGGTCAAATCCAGAGGGTGGTGCTCAATGGCTTGAAGTCCAGATGGAGAGCAGTGACAAGTGGTGTCCCTCAGGTGTCTGTACTGGGACCTGTGCTGTTTAATACTTTGATCAATGATACAGACAGTGGGATTGAGCACTGTCTCGGTCCAGAGAGGGAAAGAGACTCAGTTCTTTTGAATATTCCTGTGCTGTGAAATTAGAGGCACAAACAAGGCCAAAATATCAACAGCTAGACTATTTATTACATAAATAATGTGGATGGATCAGAAGGGGAGAGAGAGAAAATAGAGAGGGAGAGAGAGAAGAGAGAGAGAAGAGGAAAGGAATTATATTACCACCCCTCACCCCCCCACCCCCCCCACCCCAAGACAGTTTGAGTCTGTGGAAGAAAGGTGCTGCAGGAGATGTTGGATCTGTAGAAAAACGGTGCTGAGGCTTGAGGCTTTGGCTGTAGAAGCAATGTGGTCCTCTGAGCAGCCTCTTCAGCTCCATGAGTTGCAGCAGGCAGAACTTAGGACACGGAGAGAGGGTTCAGTCTGCTTCTTCCAGGCTTCATGGCCTCCTTTCTTTGGAGCAACATTGTCCCGGGCTTTTCCATCTCTCGTGCTTTCTTTCTCAGCGGCATTGTCCTCCTGTGCTTTTCTTCATCTGTGTTTTCCTTCTGTGTTTTTGGCTCTCTGTTTTTCTTCTGCTTTTTTGGTTCTCTGTTTTTCTTCTTCTGTGTTTTTGGTTCCCTGTTTTTCTTCTGCTGAGCCAGTAGTTGCTCAAGTCTTTTATACAGTTTTTTAGTCCTTAGCTATGTGTCCAAGTATTGTCCCTCAAGAAATCAGGGGCCAGGAAATCATCCTTAGGTAAATATCCAGGTATCATTCCCCAGGAAATCTTTCTGTGTATTCCTGTGTGTTTGGGCAGGAGTCTGGATGGAGGGGAGAGGCCTCCGTCTCCTCCTTCTCCATCTACCGGCCCACACACTCATTACACATCAGGAAACAGGTGGTGAATCCTTTGTCTCACTATCCTCCCTTTCCAGGGTAGTTGATGGGTGGAGATTATCTTGTCTTATGCATATTCCTGAAGGTGGCCTCAGTCCATTGTTGTCAGGCCAGCTGGGGTACAGTGAGCAATGTTATCTTTGCACCTTCCAAGAGTCATTCCAGTGGCTCTGCCCAACACATATCAGCTACTATCTGGGCAAGCAGCAAGTGATTTTATCTTTGTTGAGTCACACCAGGAGAGACAAACACACAATCAGCAAGTTTGCAAATGACACCAAGATGAGTGGTATTGTCAATATACCAGAAGGATGGAATGTCATCCAGAGGGACCTGGACAAGCTGGAGAGGTGGGCCCAGGTGAACCTCATGAGGTTCAACATGAGCAAGTGTAGAGTGCTGTATTTGGGCTGAACCAATCATCACTATTGATACAGGATGGGGTATGAGGTGATAAAAAGCAGCCCTGTGGAAAAGGACTTGGGGATGCTGGTGATCAAGAAAATAATTCAGAGGGTTCCTTGGGAGAAAGCCCTTAAAAATAAAGGGGTCCAGGAGGGCTGGACCTGCTTCAAGAAAGAACTGATGAAGGCTCAGGAGCAGGCTGTGCCAATGTGCCGGAAGAGGAGACGCCGGGGCAGACGGCCAGCCTGGTTGTGTCATGAACTTTTAATAGAACTAAGGGAAAAAAAGAGGGTGTATCACCTTTGGAAGAAAGGAGAGGCAACCCATGGAATGTTTAAAGATGTTGCTAGGGCATGTAGGAAGAAAATTAGGGAGGAAAAAGCACATTTGGAACTTTAACTGGCCTCTGATGTGAAGGACAACAAAAAGTCCTTCTATAAACATATTAATAGCAAGAGGAAGGGCAGGGACAACCTCCACTCCTTGGTTGACATGGAGGGAAATGTTGTATCACAGGAAGAGGAAAAGGCAGAGGTACTTAACACCTTCTTTACCTCAATTTTTACTAGCGGGAAAGAACGTCTACCAGACAGCTGGCCTGCAGAGCTGGCAGAAGGAGCCAGGGAGCTGCATAGTTTCCCTGTGTTCCAAGAGCAAGTGATAGGAGCTCTCCTCAGCAGCTTAGACCCCCACAAGTCCATGGGACCAGATGGGATCCATCCTAGGGTGCTGAGAGAGCTGGCAGATGAGCTGGCCAAGCCACTCTCCATGATTTTTCATCAGTCCTGGCTCACTGGAGAGATCCCAGATGACTGGAAGCTGGCCAACATGGTACCCATCCACAAGAAGGGCCGGTTGGATGAACCAGGGAATTCCAGGCCTGTCAGCCTGACCTCAGTGCCAGGAAAGATTATGGAGCAGGTCATCCTGAGTGCAATCACACAACACTTAGAGGATGGCCAAGGGATCAGGCCCAGCCAGCATGGGTTTAGGAAAGGGAGGTCCTGCCTGACCAACCTGATTTCCTTCTATGATCAGGTGACCTGCCTGGTGGATGTGGGGAGGCCTGTGGATGTAGTCTACCTGGACCTCAGCAAGGCCTTTGACACCGTTCCCCACAGCAAACTCCTGGCCAAGATGTCAGCCCATGGCTTGGATGGGAGCACACTGCAATGGGTTAGGAAGTGGCTGGAGGGCCGAGCCCAGAGAGTGGTGGTGAATGGTGCCACATCCAGCTGGTGGGCAGTCACTAGTGGTGTGCCCCAGGGATCAGTACTGGGCCCCATGCTCTTTAACATCTTTATTGATGATCTGGATGAGGGCATTGAGTCCATCATCAGTAAATTTGCTGACGACACCAAGCTGGGGGCAGGAGTTGATCTGCAGGGTAGAGCCTCTCAGGGTAGAGATGCTCTGCAGAGGGACCTCGACAGGCTGGACAGATGGGCAGAGTCCAATGGCATGAGATTTAACACATCCAAGTGCCGGGTTCTGCACATTGGCCACGACAACCCCATGCAGAGCTACAGGCTGGGGTCAGAGTGGCTGGAGAGCAGTCAGGCTGAGAGGGACCTGGGGGTGCTGGTTGATGGTAGACTGAACATGAGCCTGCAGTGTGCCCAGGCAGCTAAGAGGGCCAATGGCATCCTGGCCTGCATCAGGAACAGTGTGGCCAGCAGGAGCAGGGAGGTCATTCTGCCCCTGTACACTGCACTGGTTAGGCCGCACCTCGAGTACTGTGTCCAGTTCTGGGCCCCTCAGTTTAGGAAGGATGTTGACTTGCTGGAATGAGTCCAGAGAAGAGCAACAAAGTTGGTGAGGGGTTTGGAACATAAGCCCTACGAGGAGAGGCTGAGGGAGCTGGGGTTGCTTAGCCTGGAGAAGAGGAGACTCAGGGGTGACCTTATTACTCTCTACAACTACCTGAAGGGAGGTTGTAGACAGACGGATGTTGGTCTCTTCTCCCAGGCGGCCAGTACCAGAACAAGAGGACACAGTCTCAGGCTGCACCAGGGGAGGTTCAGGCTGGATGTTAGGAAAAAGTTCTATACAGAAAGAGTGATTGCCCATTGGAATGGGCTGCCTGGGGAGGTGGTGGAGTCGCCATCACTGGAGGTTTTCAGGAGAAGACTTGATGGGGTGCTTGGTGCCGTGGGTTAGTTGTTTGGGTGGTGTTGGATTGGTTGATGGGTTGGACACGATGATCTTGAAAGTCTCTTCCAACCTGGTTTATTCTATGTATATTCTATGTGTTCTATGTAAGAAGCCGGACATGAGCAGACAGTGTTTGCTTGCAGCCCAGAAGGTCAATCACATCCTGGGCTGCATTATAGGTGTGTTACCAGCAGACCAAGTGAGGTGATTCTGCTACTTTACTCTGTTATGGTGAGCCCTCACCTGGAGTAGTGCATCCGGCTCTGGAGCCCTCAATATAGGAAGGACGTGGACCTGATGGAGTGGGTCCAGAGGAGGTCCACAAAAATGGAGCACTTCATCTACAAGGACAGGCTCAGTGAAGTGGGGTTGCTCAGCCTGGAGAAGAGAAGGCTCAGGAGAGACCTAATAGCAGCCTTCCGGTACCTGAAGGGGGCCTACAAGAAGGATGGAGACTGTTTACGGAGGCCTGCAGTGATAGGGTGAGGGGCAATGGCTTCAAACTAGAAAGGAATAGATTTAGATTGGATGTTAGGAACAGGTTCTTTACTATGAGGGTGGTGGAACACTAGAACATGTTGCCCAGGGAGGTGGCTGGGGGCCCATCCCTGAAGATATTCAACATGAGGTTCAACAGGGCTCTGGGCAGCCTGATCTAGCTGAGAATACCCCTGCTTTCTGCAGGGGGGTTGGACTAGATGGCCTTCAGAGGTCCCTTCCAACCCAGACCATTCTATGATTCTATGGTGGAGTCACTGACACTTCTAAACTAATGTGTGGACATGGCACTTCTGGACATGGTTTAATGGCCATGGTGATCTTGGGTTTATGGTTGGACTCGATGATCTTGGAGGTCTTCCCCATCTGAAACAATTCTATGATTCCATGAGAAAGAACCCCCTGTGAAAGCACCATAAGTTATTTCTGCTCCTTGTTAAAACTACTTTTCCCTAGAGAACTGAAATTTGCCTTTCCAACATAAAGGGTAAGCAACTGTATGCAAAATAGCATGTTTCTTTTTCTGCAGCTTTACCACAGTATAGTGAACCAGCACTTAAAAAGGATGCTGTTAAGAAATCATAGTGGTCAAGATATTTCCAGCACAAAGCCTTTCATTCAAACCTTCTTCTTCACCATAAAATTTCACATTTCTCAGACTCTTAGCAAAAGTTAGGTTTCCACCAGAACTTTCCCATCCTCCCAGCATTTCACCAGAGACCTATAGATTACCCACAATATCAGACATGGTTCATCCCAGGGCTGCTGACCCCATAGCCTTCAGGAAATGGGGTAAAGCCCTGATGTGAATGAGAATTAATAACATGTCTAGATTCCCTCCAGTGTCAGACCTGATAGGTCAAAAATACCATAAAGGATGAGAGACCTATAGCAGATCACCATGACTCCAGGATGCAGGGGGTGTTATTGGTTTGGACAAATGATATTTAGATGGTGTCTTGCAGACTGTGCCTTGACCCTTCATGCAGTCTGCAGGTTATCTGAGCCACTAATTTCTGACTAGGAGCCACAAAATTTTACAAGGAGTGGAACAATGGCATGAGAGATTATTGCAGTTTGAAATTAAAATTTAGTTATAAACAGGTTTTCCCAAAGTTTTGGACAGCCTGAGAGAGGTGGACTCCTCACAGTTTGCATTATAATAATGAGAAGTCCATCTTATTCAATTGATCTGAAGAATAACAATAACAGATAGGTTAAAATCATTTTAATTGGAGTGTTGGAAATCTTGTATCTTGCAGCAGAGTTTAGTTGCTCTTTCTTCTTTTTGGCTGCTCATTCTGGGCTGCTCACTCTGCTTTGGCTTTTGGGCTATACCTGACCTTGGGCTTTCTCTGTATTACTTCTCTAAAGGTACAGGAGGGGCGTGTGATTTGTATAGCTGTCTTGGGGCACTTTGTACCCCAGAGAGGACAAAAAGCTGAATCAAAGGTACATGGGAGTATTGTGCTGTTCTTAAACTGTGTATACATATGTAAATACACTCTATACATGTTTGTTGCTTTTTATATTGTTAGATTTAGTTCCTTTTATAAATACAATTTCATTTTTACATCCAAATTCTGAGTGTGTTGAGGTTTGCTTTCTAGAGCAGATTTCTGAATAAGTTATTGGGGGGAATCTAACTCAACCCATAACAGAGATGCTCTGTCTCAAAACTTGTGGTACTAGCTGACTCCTTTTCATTGAAAAATATTTACCACAGCACTGAAAATCTCTAAATGCTTCCACATTATGGCTCAAGAGTTTTATTCAAATGAAACACCCCATTCAAAAGCATTTTTGTACAACAGACTCCTGTTTTATTTATTTGAAAAGTCTAGAGCGCACTTTATGTGGTGCTCTCCAGCAATCTGCTGTGGCAGTTTAGGCTGGGTGCTTCCTGTTACTCCCACATAAATTACACCTCTGGTGTCCCGAGTGTCCAGCCCAGTGAGGTGGACACAGGAAACAGCATTATTTCTACCCATAAATCCTGTGCCCCACAACTTCTTCAAAGTTATTCTCTTCCTTTCTTCTCGCTCTGCTCCAGTGGGAGATGCTCCCTATGCCTAATGCCAGGAGGAGAAGGGGGATGGTAGGCTCTGACCTGGCCAGCCTGAGACTAGCCTAGCGGGGGGGTGGGGGGGATGTGAAAGAAAGAGCCCTGGTGGTTTGGGGTACATCCTCAGGTGGGGAGAAGGGAAGTGTTGGGGGCCTTTGGGTGTGGAGTAAGGTACTCTGTGCACTTTGGGATGTCTTTGCCGCTATGTTTTGTAGTTTCTTTTGTTTTCCATTTAAATTTTCCAACACTATCCAATCAGTTTGTGTGAGTGCCATTCTTTTGTCCCTCTCGATGCAAGAGAGGATCTGTCCAGCTCTAAACCACTATCTGCCTACAACATTTTTAAATTACTCAAGAAGCAATGGGCCTACGCTGCATCCCAAACAAATCCACAAAGCAGAAGACTTTCAGAAGAAAGACATCCTAAAATTCTCCTGCTAAAATGCTTCTGCCAAGGTAATCTTTCACTCTGCCATACCCTCTCAGCGTTCTTGTGGCATTACCATGGAGGCAGGTGAAAATCTGGGAGGTGCTGTCAGCTCCACAACATTTATAACATTTCTTGTGGTGAGAAGTGCTTCTGTAATTGCTATGCACTGAAGCTAAACTATGGGTTGCAGGGAAGAGAGGACAAATGCACTTAGATTTTGTGTCCAGATTTAGAAGAGCTATTTTTAAACCAAGGAGAGAGAGAAACAACACAAACCTTAACAATTGTAGGCATAAGTTTAAACACCTAAGAAACAAGTAGGAATATTTAGCCCACTAGAAAGAAAGGATTAAGCAGGAGCCAGTCCAGAAGGGCTGGAACTTTGAATTTGATTTGGGATTCCTAACCAGAAATACTATAGAGATATTTACAGATAAAATGATAGTAGCAAAGTGGAAAACAATATGGAGAGAAATGAGAGGTATCTGAAAGCAACCAGATAATACTGCCTATGTATATCCCCAGCAAGCACTGAACATCTGCAAGAACTACTTATGTGAATGGATTAGGTCCCTGGAAAAGTTAGCAAATTCTGTGTCTCACTGTTGTGTATACAACAGATAAACAAATAGTGGGCATATGTGATATATATTTAGATCATGCATTAGACTTTAAAATCTCTGTCTAACTGAATGCATTAGCCTGTATTTTTTGTTTATGTCTCTAGGATGCCATGGAAACACAGAAAGGAATCCTAATGGGTCTCTCCTGGCAATAAATAAACAGAGTCTTCATCTGTTCATGTTTCAATTTCTTTTTTTTCTTTTCTTTTATTTATGTAATTTAGAATTTCAGAGGGAAAACAGATTTACCTCCCCCCATGCTTTCTGGCTGCCACCTATGCTGAAAATAAATGCAAAATTGCACCTCCTAGTGGCTACTGTGGCTTTCTATAGAGCTGCTACTAATACCAGTTGAGCCAATGTTGCCTGTTTGTCTTGAACTTCCTTATAAGGAAAAAAGGTGGCCTATATAATTAAACCTTGTGTGTAGCTTCTTTTAGTAAATTGCAGCCTAACCTAAAGAGCACTTAATATACTTGTTGGAATTGAAAGCTGACATATGAAAAAGCAGACATAAAATCTGTTCTTTTCCTTACAAGTCTAAGAGGCTACAGCCAGTCCCTTTTTCTATATACAGTTTCAATGTGCATTGCCTTTACACTGCTCCTCCACAGCAATGACACACTATGATTTCCCATGCTCCAGAGCTTATTAGAGCAAACCAAAGCACTCATCCCCCTCAGGCTATGCACGGAAGCAAGGTGAAACTCTAAGCACCAAGCAATAGAAATACGGAGTATCACACAGCATCGGTTTGCCATCTGGCACCCGCTGTCCCTGTCTAAAATTAATAAAGTCACTGAGAGGGGATGTGGTGCTGTAACACAAGTAATAGAAAGACTGATAATTACCTGTGTGGAGAAGTGGGCAGCTTTAATTAGACTACTCAAACCTGAAGAGTCAACTGAATCCAAAGGCAGTAACCTCGGCTGTGGAGGATGACCATATGGTTGCTCTCAAGCTCTTAGGTTAGACTGAAACTCAGCTGGGACCTTTATAACTAATTTAGAAGTGCAACACCACGTGCTTGACTCCACATCTGTCAGGCACTTCTTGGGCAAGAATGACAGCAATGCTCTGTATTTATGCTTGGTGAGATTCACAAAACAGTCCCTGTTGCACCATGTCTGAGTAACATGCTGGTTCCCATGTGCCTTTCCAACCAACCCAGCAGAGGCAACAGGTCAGCCTTGGAAGGGGAAGCAGCCAGAAGGGGCAATGTACATAGTGCCCTTCAGTTATGTGACCTTGCAGTATAAGGGTGAAACTTAGATTCTTTATAGCAGCCTTGAGTCTTCAAAATGCACAAGGGCTGCTGAGAAATGGACCAGATCATGTGGGTGGTGCAAGAGAATGCTAGTATGAGTCCAATTCATACACTGATCAATTTCCCTGTGTAGGACCAGACAGTAAAGAAGCAGACTTGGAAACGACAGGTTCAACATCTGAGTCTTGAAAATCTTCTCTCTCCCCCTCCTCCCAAAATGAGTGTACACACACAAACTAAAATTCATGGTTTGCTGTTTATTTCTGCCTTTGATTTTTGTGTTTCCAGAGGAATGGAGACAGTTATTTGATTAATACTCAGATATATATTTTTTTTTTTAATCTGACCAGCAAGACAGTAAAATAAACATTTCAAAGTTAAGAAATAGCAGTAGGAAAAAAAAATATTAAAAAGTATATAAAAATTTTCAGAACCCACATAGTGCATAAGGGAACAGGCAGACTATCACAATATATACTGCAGCGTGAGATGGTAACAAAGGAACTGGTCATGATAACTGGGCAAAAAAATTAAGTAGTAAGTGGACATAATTCCGTCTCTGGCTCTAGCATTCATAAAATCTGTAAGGCCTTGACTGTACTTCTCCATTGGACATGATATTAAAAAAGAAGGCAAAAAGCTGTGAAGAATCTCTCATGCAAGGAATGACCATTCTTATCAACTGTCTTCTTCCTCCTGTGTTGTGCACAGTGATTGCACAATGGTGTCCCTGACTCCTGAGCAGCAAAGAGAAGGAACCAGATACTTCTCCAGAAACTAACTTGCTACTTGATGAGGAGGCAGCAACAACTTAGGACCAAAAGAGAAGCTGGATGCAAGAGAATTTTAAACTTTGCAGTTGGGGTCAAGACAGAGCTGGAAAGAAGGGACACAATGAGCAACAATGTGAACTAGTTTGAGTCCAGAAAGCTACTAAATCCAGTTTACCACTAACAGACAGCTCAATTAATCAGAGCTTCCCACACCTTAGTCATCTGGGAGAGTCATAAAAACCATGGAGCAAATAGAATTGATTAATACTAAATTTTAACCTGTAACTGGTTAATATATGATATTTGGCTACCGCCACTCTGGTTCAATACAAATGTAACAATAACAACGTATGAAAGTAGTGGGGTCAAAAGGCACTGCTGTCTAAGGCACTTGCTTTCAACTAGTGAAGGTCTGGCAAAAATTGCCAGTATAATAGCAATCTTTCAAAAATCCCTCAAGTACATGTCAGAGTTTGCTTCTTTCAGTGTCTGTATGGTAGTAGATTATGTAACTCTATGTATGACCCAGAAGTCAGTTCTATTCTCTTGCCAGGTCTCTTTTAAATGTGTAATTCTTCACACTTTGTACAAGCAGCAAACTCTAACATAAAACAGTGTGGTGGTTTAAGCCTTAACTGGGGCTTAAAAGCTCAGATGGGGCAAGGCTGAGAATCCCCTTCCCCAATAGAGAGAGAGAAGAAAGGGAGGGGAGCAAATCCACCAAGAAATAATTTGGGTTCAGCTTGGAATTAGAGAGGCAAAGAATTTTTTTTTCTTTAAACAATGTGTATATATATATATATATATATATATATTTATGTAACAATGACAGGCAGGGTTCACAAGGGGAAGGAACAAGGATGAATGGGAGAAGAAAAGAAAGGAAAAAAGTATTATAAGATACAGAACCAGTCCTTTGCAGAGTGTGGAAGCAGCAGGGAAAGAGAGCAATGGCCACAATTCTCCTCCCTCTTATACCCCTGCTGGACAAGGAGGGAGGGAAGTGGAACAGACCAAGTCAGTTTCCCAGGGGAGGACACACCCCCCACCCCCAGGATGGGCATATCCCACCACAATCCATCCCTCTTCCACTTCCTCTCTCTGGTCACAGCACCCTTTATCCAATTTTGACACATGGCATTCAAATCCTCAATGCAAGTCTCTCGTCATCCCGGCTCACTCTCTCTCAGAGCAGTCTCTCCCACTCTGGTGCTGGTCAGTGTAGGTGGTGCTTGAACTGGGCAGGAATGTGTAGAAGAATCAGGAATCAGTCTGTCTTTAAAAGGAAGCAAAAGAAAAAATTGGAAACAGTCCGTTGTTATAGGGACATCAGGAACAGGTGCAGGTGAGATGATGCAGGAGCTCTCTGGGTATGTGTGCGGTGTGTTCATGTTGAGTGCTGGATGCCAGGCTGGTTTTAAGCTGGGAGAGAGAAAACCTAGAACAACTTACGTTATACAGTGATTATAATACATTGATCTGTTCTGCCCCCTCTGAGTTCATCCCCTCTCAGCCAGAGTCACATTCCGCTGTGGGATACGCTGAATGTCTCCAGTCTCTAACATGACCCAGTAGGTGTGACCAGGTCCCTCAGCCGAGACCACCCCTCAGGTTGGTTTGCCCCCACCAGCAGCAGGAAAAACCCACACTGACTTCCCCAGCAGGTTCTTCTCAGCAATCACAGGAACTCCATCTCCATCTACTGTTTGCAGCAGGTCGAACTGGGCAGGACCAGCTCAGTTCACAGATCCTCTGCTGTTCACTAACCAAGTGGCTTGAGTTAGGTGCTTTTCCCAGTTCCTAAAGGTTCCACCCCCCATGGCTTTTAGGGTGGTCTTTAGCAAGCCATTGTAGTGCTCCACCTTCCCCACAGCTGGTCCATGGTATGGGATGTGGAAAATCCACTCAGTGCATGGTCTCTTCTCCCAGGCAGCCAGTACCAGAACAAGAGGACACAGTCTCAGGCTGTGCCAAGGGAGGTTTAGGTTGGATGTGAGGAAGAAGTTCTATACAGAGACAGTGATTGCCCATTGGAATGGGCTGCCCGGGGAGGTGGTGGAGTTGCCATCATTGGTGGTTTTCAGGAAGAGACTTGATGGGGTGCTTGGTGCCAAGGGTTAGTTGTTTAGGTGGCTTGGATTGGATGATGGGTTGGACGCGATGATCTTGAAGGTCTCTTCCAACCTGGTTTGTTTATCCTATTCTATATTCTATTTATTCTATTTTAGCAGCCAGGTCTGCTTGGTGGTTGTGCTTGTGCTCCTCTGTGGCTCTGCTCTTGGGTATATGTGCATCGATGTGCCGTACCTTTGTTGGCAGCCTGTCCAGGTGGGCAGTGATGTCTTGGCACAGGTCAGCGGCCCAAACAGGCTTCCCTTTTCTCTGCCACTTGTTCCTCTTCCATTCCTTCAGCCACCCCCACAAGACATTGGCTACCATCCAGGAGTCAGTGTAGAGTAACAGCACTGGCCAGTTCTCTCATTCTGCTATATCCAGGGCCAGCTGGACAGTTTTTACCTCTGTGTACTGACTAGATTCACCTTCTCCATCCCTTGCTTCCACCACTTGCCTTGTTGGGCTCCAGACAGCTGCCTTCCATCTCTGCTTGCTTCCTAGAAGCCGTCAGGACCCATCTGTAAATAGAGCATAGCCCTTCTCATTGTCAGGGAGATCATTATATGGGGGAGCCTCCTCAGCACGGGTCGCTGTCTGCTCTGGTGGCATTCCAAAGTCAGCACCCTCTGGCTAGTTGGTGATCACTTCCACTATGCCAGGGTGTTTGAAGCTCCCCATCTGAGCTCGCTGAGTTATCAGGGCCATCCACTTACTCCAGGTGGCATCTGTGGCATGATGTGGGGTTGAAAATCTCCCTTTGAACATCCAGGTCAGGACCGAAAGCCTTGGAGCTAGAAATAGAGGTGACTCAGTCCCAATTACCTCAGAGGCAGCCCGGACACCCTCATAAGCAGCTAGGATTTCCTTCTCTGTCATGGTGTAGTTGGCCTCGGAGCCTTTGTACCCCTTACTCCAGAAACCTAGGGGCCTGCCCCTGGCTTCACCAGGAGCCTTCTCCCAAAAGCTCCACATAGGACCATTCTCACCATCCACAGTGTACAGCACACTCTTGATCTCTGGTCCAGTTCAAACAGGTCCCAGAGCCATAGCATGGACCACCTCTCGTTTTATCTGGTCGAATGCTACCTGCTGCTCGGGTCCCCACACAAAATAATTTTTCTTCCTTGTTACATGGAAGAGAGGTTTCAAGATTTGACTGTACCTGGGAATGTGCATTTTCCAGAAGCCCACAAGCTCCCAAAAGGACTGTGTCTCTTTCTTGTTTGTGGGTTACACCACAGTGGCTACCCTGTTCACCAACTCCTGAGGGATGTGACAACGGCCATCCTGCCATTGAACACCCAGGAACTGGGTGTCCCTGGCAGGTCCTTTTACCTTGCTTCTCTTGATGGCAAAGCCAGCCTCCAGCAGGATATTGATTATCCTCTTACCCTTCTGGTAAACTTCCTCTGCTGTCTCACCCCATACAATGATGTCATCAATGAACTGCAGATGCTCAGGGGCTCCACCTTTCTCTAAGGCAGTCTGGATCACCTCATGGCAGATGGTGGAGCTATGGACCCAGCCCTGAGGCAACTGATTCCACTGGTACTGTACTCCCCTGAGGTGAAAGCAAACTGTGGCCTGCATTCTTCTGCAATAGGAATGGAGAAAAAGGCATTAGCAATGTCAATTGTGGCATACCACTTGGCCACCTTTGATTCCAGCTCATACTGGAGCTCCAGCATGTCCAACACGGCAGCACTGATCAGAGGAGTCACTTCATTCAGGCCACGGTAGGCCACGGTCAGCCTCCATTCCCCATTTGCCTTCCTCACTGGCCATATCAGGCTGTTGAAGGGGGAGTGAGCCTTGCTGATCACCTTCTGGCTCTCCAGTCATTGAGTCAGTTGGTGTATGGGGTGCAGAGAGTATCTGTTGGTCCTGTATTGCCTCCAATGTACTACGCAAAAGGCAATAGGTAACTTCAAATCCTGCACCTTATGGCTGCCCACTATGGAGGGGTCAACCGACAGCTCGGGCATGGTGGACAGCTGTTCTTTGCCTGCATTTTCTACAGCTGCTACCCCCAATGCCCACTTGTGCTCCCTAGGGTCCTTGAAGCGTCCCTCCCGCAGAAAGTCAATGCTAAGAATGCAAGGTGCATCTGGACCAGTCACTATGTCGTGCTTTCCCCATTCATTCCCAGTCAGGCTTATCTCAGCCTGCAGTACAGACAGGTCTTGTGAGCCCCCTGTGACTCCCTGAATGCTTATGGGCTCAGCCCTTTTGTAGCTCGATGGTATCAGGGTGCATTGGGCCCCTGTATCCACCAGAACTCGGTACTTCAGGGCTTCTGAAGCACTAGGCCATTTCACATAGACGTCCCAGTACACTCTGTTTTCCCTGGCCTCCACCTGGCTGGAGATAGGGCACCTCTAAAGCTGGCGGCGATGCTCACATGTGTCACAGGGTCCTGTGTTACTAGGAGAAGGGTCTCTTGAGCAAGAGGAACCACTGCGGTAAATCGGGGCAGCCCTCCTGGATGAGTTATCCCTGTTACAGCATCACAGTAGTATCACTATATCACCAAGTTTGGAAGAGACCTTAAAGATCATCGAGTCCAACATGTCACCACAGACCTCATGACTAGACCATGGCACCAAGCGCCACGCCCAATCTCCTCTTGAACACCTCCAGGGACAGTGACTCCAATACTTCCCTCCAGTCACAACTGTATGCTTCTTCCACTGTTTACCAGTTAAACTTATATTAACGTCCACCTTAGTTAACTCTTGAGATCCACCAGTGACTCCCAGAATAGGCTCTGATCCCTGATGATTTGATGGCATTATGGTGCACTGAGCTTCTGTGTCAACCAAGGCCCTGTACTTCCAAAAGTGTGAAGTGCCAGGCCACTGGATGTACACATCCCAATAGATTCTGTTAACTCTATTATCCCTTTCCTCCCCCTGGCAGGAGACAGGGCACCCCTAATTGGGGGGAACATGCCTACATGTGCAATGAGCACAGTGTGCAGTGTTAAAACTGGAGCCACTGTTGGAGCTATTATAGTTGTTCTGGGAAACTGTGGAAGTAACAGCTACCCTTCTGGTATTGCTACCCCGGGTTCTGCCACTTTGCAGTTGCCTCAGTCTCCTGAAAAGATTAGAAGTTGGTTGACCATCCCATCTGGTCATGTTCTCACCAAACTGATCATGCAGAGTTATCCAAATAGTCCTACGTGATTGCCTTGGTGATCTGTTTTGGTTTGATCTGTTTTGGAATGACCTCCTTGGAGGATGTCTATTCCTCACAGATGAAACTTGTATCCATCTGGAAGAAGAATTGATATTATCTCTTTGTGCCAATTGGGATATGGTATTTTTAAATTCATCCTTCAGCTCTTTCATGCAATTCTCAATTTTTCCAGACAGAGTTTCAATGGCTGAAAACAAAGAAACATGTGTCATGCTATCCTCCAGCTGTCTCAGTTGATCAGTGAATTGGCCAACCGTAGGAGGATCTCCACCATAATTCCTTGCCACAATTCTGCTTGCCAAAATGTTCACATAATTGGAAGATGCAAGTGTGATGAGCTTTTTAGCAAGACCAGTTCCTACAGGAATTTCATCAGGATTCAGAGTTTCATGTTCACCATAGAGTATCTCTCTAACGGCAAATTCTCTCAGATGCTTAATTCCCTCATCTATGTGTCTCGGTCCAGAGAGGGAAGGAGACTAAGTTCTTTTTATTATTCCCGTGTTGTGAAATTAAACGCACAAGCGAGGCCAAAATATCAACAGCTAGACTGTTTATTACATAAATAAAATGGAAATAAGAAGGGGAGAGGGAGAAGATAGGGAGAGAGAGAAGAGAGAGAGAAGAGGAAAGGCGTTATATTACCACAACCCTCACCCCCCCAAGACAGTTTGAGTCTGTGGAGGAAAGGTGCTGCAGGAGATGCTGGGTTTGTAGAGAAATGGTGCTGAGGTCCACTGGGCAGCTTGGGTCAGCTCCATGAGTTGCAGCAAGCGGGACTTAGGACATGGAGAGAGGGTTCAGTCTGCTTCTCCCAGGCTCCACGGCCTCTTTTCTCTGACGCAGCCTTGGCCCGGGCTTTTCCTTCCTCCTCAGCCGCATGGTCCTTCTTCTGTGTTTTTTCTCCCCTTAAGCCAGTAGTGTAGTGGTCAAGTCTTTTATACAGTTTTTAGTCCTTAGGTATGTGTCCAAGCATTGCCCCTCAGGAAATCTTTCTGTGTATTCCTGTGTGTTTAGGCAGGGGTCTAGATGGATGGGGGGGAGGGCCTCCACCTTCCCCTTCTCCATCTAACCTGCCCACACACCCATTACACTCATTGTCTCGCCATTCTCCCTTCCTGGAAATGATCTTGTCCTGAAGGTGTGATGGCTGGGTCCTTGGGCCATTGTTGTAGGCCAGCTGCAGTCTAGTGTTATCACGATGCAATTGCAAGGTGATTTGCATCCAGGATTGGTATTGTCTGGGCAAGCAGCAAGTGATTTTATCTTTGTTGAGTCATACAAGGAATTTAGACTCTCACACTATGGTAGTCCAGGGTTTAGGATGCCATGGAAGATCATATTGGGAAGGGTATCTCAGGAAAACTGCCAATAAAAGGCATATCCACAGACTAACCTTACCAAGAGCCTTGCCTAGATGTCTATCTATTCCATTATCCTTCAAGGGAGTTCCTAGCTGAGCTGCTGACTTGTCTCCAACCATTAGAGCTGGAGCACCTGTATCAAAATATCTACCAAGCCAAGCTAGAACTGGCTTATTCTCTGTTCTGATGTAATCCTTTGGCACATGTCTAAGCTCTTCATGTGGGGCTGAACAGTGCTGAATATCATCTGCCTCCTCCTCTGTCTCCTCTTCCTGAACTTCTTGTCTCAATAATCCTACTGTCACTCTCCTAAGGATCTCTTTAAGCTGAGAAGCACCACCACTAGCTGCTGCCCTACCAGGACCTGCAATTTGTCCTGCATCTCCATCCAGTGACGGTCTCAATAACTCAGCTATAGCCTTAAGACAAACCTTCTCTTCCTCCTCAGCAGGCTCTCTTTTAGCAGAAGTTCCCTCAACAGCAGCAGTATCTTGCTGTTCTCCCCCATCAGCTCCTGGATCAGCTTTGTGCTTTCCACTTCTCGTATTTAAAACTGCTACTTGCTTAATTGGAGCTGTATTTGAATTTACAGCTGCTTTAACAGAAGCTGACAGGTTTTGAGACGGATCAGCTGCTGTGGAGGACACATGTGGTCCTGCCTAAGAAGAAGGAACTGGCTTTGCCTCTCTAATGGCTGCCGAGGACGTGGGAGCTGCCACGTTATGAGCAGCTGCTGCCACTGGCTGATTGCCAGAATCACCACCAACACCATTCAAAGCAGCCTTTCCAATAGCCTTTTTAGCTTTACCTTTAACTGTGACCGTTTGAGGCTGTGCCTTTAAGGAAGGGATACTCTGGCTAAATGTTTGTAAATATATTGTATTCTAAATGAATTTCATTGGTTAATAGGTGGGAGTAAGGTCTTAAGATTCGGTGCGGCTGGAACTTTCGGTCAGTTTCACTTCTTTTGCTCGCCCTTCTAGCTGACTGCTTCTGGGCTTCTGGCCAAATAACAGATAAGATACTAACCCTCCTGTACTTAGTCCTCTTCTGCCTTGCTAACTCCCCTTTTTCTCTTTTCTAACCCTCTTTGGGGAAGAAGGGAGGTAGGGGGGTGAAGGGGGTACAGGGGGAAGCCCCCTCTGCTAGGGGGTCCTATTCCTGTTTTGTTTCTTTGCTGTATATTTCTGTATATATTGTAAATTCTATATATTTGTGTACATAAATTCCCTGTGATCATTGCTTTGTAAATATAGCATTTTCCCTTTTGCTCCACCAGTTGAGTTGGCTGTGGTTATTTTCTTCTTAGTGGGGGAGGGAAAGCTGGGCCTTTCCTTTCAACCCACCATATTAACTGATACAGATTCTCCATTCTCCTCATCACTAGAAACCTCTGGAGTCAAGTTAGAGCTATGCTTTCTTCTCTTTGGTCTACGCTTAATAATGAAACAAGCCTTAGAGACCTTCTTCTCCTGGTACAGTGCATATAGCAAATACATAATCACTATCACCAGCAGCCCAATTACACACATCAAATAAATCACCTTTGGATCCCAGCCATCACTTAAAATTACTCTTTCACCTGCTGGAATCTTAAACTGCCTTATCTCGATTGGAAGAGTGGTAGATGTTACATTTCTGTATTGATTAATCCAAAAGAATCCCAGACACTGGTCATAGAGAAGCTGAATCTTATACTTAAACCATAAATATAATTTATACATTAAGTATCTGCCTAAGCGATCACAAATCAATCCTAGAAAATACTTATAGATCAATACACTACAAATTGAAAAGATTAGACGCTCTAAAATCCAAAACACTTTCACATTTGCAACTCCGACTCGAGCAGACAATAAATCAAGCAAATTTTGCCCTGCTTCTGGACAGCAATAATCCACAAGCCCCACGTTGGGTGCCAATAAATTATGTGGTGGTGAGAGAAAGTTCAGTTCTCACACACACACAAAGAAACCACAGCCAACTCAGTCAGAGAAGGAGAAACGAATATAAGCTATATTTACAAGCAGGATGAGATGCAGTGGATATATACACAGTATTTACAATATATACAGAAAAATACAGCAAAGAACATAATAGAGAAGATGACTTTCCCTCGTCCAGCCAGGAGGGTCCCCCCAGCCGTACCCCCCTCTTCCCCTATCTCCCTTTTTTCCCAAAAAGGGTTAGAGAGAGAAAGGTAATTATTAAGGAGGAAATTCTGTTAGCTCAAAGTATATGCAAGAATTAGTTTCTTACCTGTTAGTTCAGTTAATTCAAGGTTAACTCTGTCCCGCACAGCTGTTGCTCAGAGAGAGACTGAAACAGACTGAAAAAGACAGGCAGACTCATTGAGATTCAAACAGAACTAAAATTTAAAGTTGCATTCTACCTATCTACCAATAATCTAAATTCATTTAGAATATCTTGTTTTCATTTTAATACCAAAACTTTCAGCCAGAACGTTCCAGCAACTGTCCCTTTCTTAAAGGCACAGTCTAAAACTGTCACAATAAATTATATCTATGAAAATGGGAGTATTCCCACACTGGAGTGGCAAGAAGGAAGAATTACTAGTGTTATTACTTTCACAACAACTTGCAACAAAGGCATAAAATGTGTGGAAATATGATTTTTTTTTTTTTTTTGGTGCAGAATAGATCTCACTAAATAGAACAACTGAGACAATCGTTGTATTTATTCAAATAGGTACAGTAAATCCTAGATCAGTTTTTTAAAATCCAACAAGTAGAGGAGGAAAGGTTTCTTCAAGTCTGGATTTTTTTTTCATGTAGTTATTCTTTGATACAGAGAAAGAAAGAAACAAAACAGCCTAAAATGTCATGAACCTTCTGGATAAATAGCACTTTCTAAAAGCTAAGCTGCTTTATCAGTTCTTAAAATTTTATTTTTATGAAGTTTTACAACATTTAAAACAAAAAAATGACAATGTTTTTATTGGAGTCTTAGAATAAGAATATTGTGAATGTCCCTGTACCACATCACAGAACTAAGTTTTCTATGCAAATTAACAAAAAAGAAAAGTCCTAATATGAAACTCAAAAATATTTAAATAGGTTTTGTTCAAATACAGAAGCCATAATAAATAATGTTAACTGCAGAACATGCACAGAAAAAGTTTTCAAAGCAATCATTTTATGAATGTTAACAGCAAATAAACAATGATTGCTGGAAAAGAAATTGAATTCCAGTCTTCCTCATAGAAACCACAGCAACAACTTGAGCTTTTAGCTCCCTAAGAAGTTTTTGAAAAATAATAATGAGAAATACTATGTTGTCTTTTCTTGACCTCTTTCTACCAAACTAAGTAGCTCAGATTTTGAATATTCATATTCAATAAATGGAATAGAGGGCAGAGGATTTGTGTCACACTGTCTAATAATAGATGCATTTGAGGGAACTGTACAGTCTGAGGGGAAAAAGAGCCTAAATTTCACAAATCATTCCCCAGAGATCACTCACTTTTTTCCTGATAAGAGCTGGAAAATGTGACAGCATGAACAAAGTTTATGAGCTCATTCATGTCAGCTGAGCATAGTTTTATGGCAAAAAGAAAGATGATAAAAACAACAAAGCAGAATATTAAATAAATACTTTCAAGAGAAAATAACAGCAAAGACTACAACAGAGAGAAAAGACATCATAGATAGATCCTCTTCTGAAAGTACAGAAAAGAATTCATCACTTTACATTCCTGATTAAGAGAAACAGAGGAAAGACACAGAAACACTCACCACTCTTTCTGTAAAGAATTTTTTCCTAATACCCAATTTAAAGCTCCCCTTGGACAACTTACACCCATTTCATCTCATCCTGTCGCTAGTTACCTGGGAGAAGAGGCCAACACCAGCCTCACTACAACCCCCTTTCACGTAGCTGTAAAGAGCAGTAAGATCTCACCTAAGTCTTCTCTTCTCCAGAATAAACAACACCAGTTCTGTCAACTGCAAACTGTACGCCATGACCTCCAAACCCCTCCAAACTCCTCACCAGCCTTGTTACCCTTCTCTGGACACCCTGCACGACCTCAATGTCTTTCTTATACTGTGATGCCCAGAACTGAACACATGAGATGATAAGGTGCACAATTACCATAGCCTATTAGCAGAAGAGCACAGCAAAATGCAGAAGCAGCAGCAGAAGTCAGCAACTTCATCACAGTCTTGTCCTGCAGAAAGACCAACACCCTAAACTCAGAAAACACAAACAGCAACCAGAACAGGAAGCTTCTTATGCTGAAATCTGAACTTCAGGGCCCATATTACTTTGCTCCAGAGAGCAATTCCATTTTAAAGCTGGCATGACATTAGTGTGGTATTGAATGACAGCACCATGGTATTGAATATCAGCAACGGATTCAACTCAAACCATGCCAATGGCTTTAGCCACTGTTTTTATCCGGTCAGAGAAGCCAGAGAATAAGTGAACACACCATAAGTACCTTACTCCATGAAGAGCACTATGCCTGATTTTCCTCTGGAGAGCAGTTAGACCTCTGAAATTTAACACTCATTCTCTTCATTGATTCAGAGGTGATGCAGAGCACTCCTCACCATGAGTAGACAATTTACATTTTGCTTCTGGTCTTTTTCTACTCTACCATTTGTTCAATTCACACCTAAGCCTAAACTCTGACTGGTAATGCATGGATGCACAGAAAGAAAATTATTTTAAGGCTCCAGCTTCCTTTCTCCAGGTTATAAGCATGCCCAGGAACAAAAGACAAGACAAATTCCACCCCAGCAGTAAACCAACATGGTTAGTAGACAAGATCAACAAGGTTCAACAAGGGTTATTCAGCCATTAGGGAGTGAATCCTGGCAATTCAGTGCTGTGCTCATACTCTTCCAGGACAATATTGCATGGGGTTGAGGGTCAGGTTGCTCATTCCTTTGGGGCAGCAGTACACTGCATCATGAAGTTCCTTCCCTGTGGATTCTTCTTGTCATTCTGTCCCATTCTGGCTGTTCCCTTCCCACTAGAAAACATATTTCATCTTAATCCATTCTCAAATTATTGCAAGTATTTGCTATCTACTGGAATAATTAAGCTTTCCATCACAGAAAAATAAGTTGTTAGCAATGGGTGAAGCAGGCTGGATAAATCAAGACTGATTGTGCCTGTCCTGGTTTAGGCTAGAAGAGAACCAATTCTATTTAGTGATTTTTACTTTCTAGGTCATTCTCTTCTAAGTGCCTGTGCTTTCTGAATTTAAGAGCATATTTTTTCAGTGTCCACTTCTAGAAGTGATAACACTTGATGCTCATGGTGTGGTAGTTGTAGGCTATGACTTTAAAATTTTGTTGCAGATTTCAAGCAGAAAAGTAGAAAAATATAAATAAATCAATATTGGGTGCAAAAAGGAAAACTAAAGATACTTCTAAATGATTCCATTGGAAAGATATAGGCTATTAGAGTGGCTGGACCAAAACAACCTTCCATCTTCTTCTGATCTCTTCTCTGCTCTGCTATCTTTGTGCTCTGAAGGGAAACTAATCTACTGCTTGACCTTGGCTGCATTGTTTTGATGAAGTCTAACTGCTACATTTTCCTCTTCTCCTTTCTCCCTTTTGGACAGGGGGTGGGGAGGCAGAGGGACAGCTCTCCTGGTCTTTTACCAGGGGGGTTCTCATGTTTTTTGTTAATTGTAAATATCTGTAAATATTATAAATACTGTATATCTTGTACATAGTCATTGCATTCCATTGTAGATTCTAGTTTTGACTGTAAATACAGCTACCATTTGCTTCCAACTGAGCTAGTCTGGCAAAGTAAATGTTGGGGGGAAATTTCAACCCACCACATTACATAGTTACAACCAAAACCTGTTATGCAGAAAGGTCCTTGTTTATACTTGCTCCTTTAGAAACCAAGGTCACTGCTAAATATTGTTTACCAAATTGAGTGTACCATAAAGTAAAATGTTATGCCTGTGAGGAGGAGCAAACAGGACAGGTGATCCAAAGATGACCAAAAAGGTATTCCATTCAATATACATCACATTGTCACTTTCAGCTGAGGGATTACAAGTATTAAGCCTCTTCTTCAATAGCCAAAATCTGAGGAGGACTCCCATCAGTTCTTCTGACTTAGATCCTGATCTGTGCCTTCCTGAATCCAGCTGCTGAGTATGGTTTCCATCTGCTATTGAGTACAGTCTGGCACTTCCCCAGTGCTGACCCTCAGAACTACTGGTGATAGTGACATGATTGTCACTGGGGAGTAGGGTTCAAGATTTGCTTTGTATAGGTTTGCATGTATTTCATTTTGTTGTTATTATTTTCATTAAAGCTGCTTTCATTTTATTATCAAATCTGTGAGTCTCTCCCCCATATTTACTTTTGCTTCCCCTTTGGCAAGGGAGAAGGATTACTAGCGAGCAGCTGTCATTGATCTAGTGGCCAGCCCAGATCCAACCCTTGACATAAAAACTCAGACTGCAGAAATTCTTTGTTGACTTTCTTCTGAAAGATTGGGTTAATTTCTAAGTTTTTTGGTAGTTTTCAAAATATGTATTGTTGACTTCTGTCAACATTATTAGAGGTAATACCCAAGTTAGACAGACTTGAACAACTCATCAAGTTTAAAAGTTCATTTTCTAGACCAGAACAAAAACTTGGTTAATGTAGACTCAAACAAATGGAATACCTTAACCTCTATCTTCTTCTCTGAATCTTTAAAGCCTTCAAGACTTTCCTATTGTGAATTATGATAATACTTTCAAGTAATTATGTACTCTATCTATGGCAACTTCTGTTGTGGTTTAAGCTTTCCCAGAATCCCAAAGCCAAAGAAGAACAGGTTTAGATTGTCCCCCCTCTCCCTTTTTTCCCAGTAAGGGAAAGCAAATTAGACAGGAGAAAAGAGAGGTAAAACTAGAAAAGAAACAGCCTTGAATCAATTTGGAAGTAAAAAGGTAAGTTTAACACAATATAAAAAACATTTGACTAAAAGGAAGGTTGAAAAGGTATAAGGGAAAAGGGTAAATAAAAATATACACACAACCAGGTACAGCTGGCAAAGGATTCTCTAGATGCAATGTGAATTCCCTGTAGATGAGGTCCTTAGGAGTCTGGAGCAGCACAGAACAGGCCCCACCATGTGGTTACAGGAACAGCATGGAACAGTGTCTTGGACAGAAGAAAAGGAGCAAGAGAGAAAGACAGGTGATGTCTCCCCCTTAAATGGCTTGGTGGACAGGAAGTGGGAGTGGAATAGGCTTTGGCCCAGGAACCCCTCCCTCTGGGTTCCAGTGCCTCACCACCCCCAAGGAGAAAAACTTCTTCCTAACATCCAATCTGAATCTACCCATTTCTATACTTGCTCCATTCCCCCTAGTCCTATCATTACCTGACACCCTAAAAAATCCCTCACCAGATTTCATGTAGGCCCCCTCCAGATACTGGAAGGGCCCACAATAAGGTCTCCTCAGAGCCTTCTCTTCTCCAGACTGAACAGCCCCAACTCTCTGTCTGTCTGTCTTCATAGCAGGGGTGTTCCAGCCCTCTAATCATCCTCATGGCCCTTCTCTGGATATGCTCCAGCACCTCCAGATCCTTCGTGTAATAGGGGATTGGAAACGAGACACAGTACTCCAGGTGGGGTCTCAACAGAGCGGTGTAGAGAGAATCACCTCCCTTGACCTGCTGGCTGTGCTTCTCTTGATGCAGCTCATGATGCGATTTGCTTTCTGGGCTGCAAGTGCACACTGGTGGCTCATGTTGAGCTGCTCATCAACCTGCACACCCAAGTCCTTTTCTTCAGGGCTGCTCTCATGCCAGTCACTGCTCAGCCTATGGTGGTTCTTGGGATTGCCCCAACCCAGATGCAGGACTTTGCATTTGTTCTTGTTGAACCTCATGAGGTTGGCTTGTGCACACCTCTCCAGCCTGTCAAGGTCCTTCTGGATGGCCTTCCTTCCTGCCAGCATGTCTGCTGCACCACACAGCTTGGTATTGTCAGCAAACCTGCTGAGGATGCACTCAATGACACTGTCCATGTCACCAGCAAAGATGTTAAATAAGACTGGTCCCAGTACTGATCCCTGAGGGACTCCACTTGTCACTGGCCTCCACTTAGGCATGGACCCATTGACAGCCACCCTTTGGGTCTTCTCCTGAAAACCTCCAGTGATGGCGACTCCACCACCTCCCCAGGCAGCCCATTCCAATGGGCAATCACTCTTTCTGTATAGAACTTTTTCCTAACATCCAGCCTGAACCTCCCCTGGCGCAGCCTGAGACTGTGTCCTCTTGTTCCGGTACTGGCCGCCTGGGAGAAGAGACCAACATCCGTCTGTCTACAACCTCCCTTCAGGTAGTTGTAGAGAGTAATAAGGTCACCCCTGAGTCTCCTCTTCTCCAGGCTAAGCAACCCCAGCTCCCTCAGCCTCTCCTCGTAGGGCTTATGTTCCAAACCCCTCACCAACTTCGTTGCTCTTCTCTGGACTCGTTCCAGCAAGTCAACATCCTTCCTAAACTGAGGGGCCCAGAACTGGACACAGTACTCAAGGTGCGGCCTAACCAGTGCAGTGTACAGGGGCAGAATGACCTCCCTGCTCCTGCTGGCCACACTGTTCCTGATGCAGGCCAGGATGCCATTGGCCCTCTTAGCTGCCTGGGCACACTGCAGGCTCATGTTCAGTCTACCATCAACCAGCACCCCCAGGTCCCTCTCAGCCTGACTGCTCTCCAGCCACTCTGACCCCAGCCTGTAGCTCTGCATGGGGTTGTCGTGGCCAATGTGCAGAACCCGGCACTTGGATGTGTTAAATCTCATGCCGTTGGACTCTGCCCATCTGTCCAGCCTGTCGAGGTCCCTCTGCAGAGCATCTCTACCCTGAGAGGCTCTACCCTGCAGATCAACTCCTGCCCCCAGCTTGATGTCGTCAGCAAATTTACTGATGATGGACTCAATGCCCTCATCCAGATCATCAATAAAGATGTTAAAGAGCATGGGGCCCAGTACTGATCCCTGGGGCACACCACTAGTGACTGCCCACCAGCTGGATGTGGCACCATTCACCACCACTCTCTGGGCTCGGCCCTCCAGCCACTTCCTAACCCATTGCAGTGTGCTCCCATCCAAGCCATGGGCTGACATCTTGGCCAGGAGTTTGCTGTGGGGAACGGTGTCAAAGGCCTTGCTGAGGTCCAGGTAGACTACATCCACAGGCCTCCCCACATCCACCAGGCAGGTCACCTGATCATAGAAGGAAATCAGGTTGGTCAGGCAGGACCTCCCTTTCCTAAACCCATGCTGGCTGGGCCTGATCCCTTGGCCATCCTCTAAGTGTTGTGTGATTGCACTCAGGATGACCTGTTCCATAATCTTTCCTGGCACTGAAGTCAGGCTGACAGGCCTGTAATTCCCTGGCTCATCCAACCGGCCCTTCTTGTGGATGGGTACCTCGTTGGCCAGCTTCCAGTCATCTGGGATCTCTCCAGTGAGCCAGGACTGATGAAAAATCATGGAGAGTGGCTTGGCCAGCTCATCTGCCAGCTCTCTCAGCACCCTAGGATGGATCCCATCTGGTCCCATGGACTTGTGGGGGTCTAAGCTGCTGAGGAGAGCTCCTATCACTTGCTCTTGGAACACAGGGAAACTATGCAGCTCCCTGGCTCCTTCTGCCAGCTCTGCAGGCCAGCTGTCTGGTAGACGTTCTTTCCCGCTAGTAAAAATTGAGGTAAAGAAGGTGTTAAGTACCTCTGCCTTTTCCTCTTCCTGTGATACAACATTTCCCTCCATGTCAACCAAGGAGTGGAGGTTGTCCCTGCCCTTCCTCTTGCTATTAATATGTTTATAGAAGGACTTTTTGTTGTCCTTCACATCAGAGGCCAGTTAAAGTTCCAAATGTGCTTTTTCCTCCCTAATTTTCTTCCTACATGCCCTAGCAACATCTTTAAACATTCCATGGGTTGCCTCTCCTTTCTTCCAAAGGTGATACACCCTCTTTTTTTCCCTTAGTTCTATTAAAAGTTCATGACACAGCCAGGCTGGCCGTCTGCCCCGGCGTCTCCTCTTCCGGCACATTGGCACAGCCTGCTCCTGAGCCTTCATCAGTTCTTTCTTGAAGCAGGTCCAGCCCTCCTGGACCCCTTTATTTTTAAGGGCTTTCTCCCAAGGAACCCTCTGAATTGTTTCCTTGAGCAACCTGAAGTCCGCCCTCCAGAAGTCCAGAGTGGAGGTCTTCTTGCTGCCCCTCTTAGTTTGACCAAATACCAAAAATTCAATTATTTCATGGTCACTGGCCCCTAAACAGCCTCCGACCACCACATCACCCACCAGCTCTTCCCTGTTGATGAAGAGGAGGCCAAGCATAGCCTTGCCCCTGGTAGGCTCACACAGCACCTGGGATAAGAAGCTGTCCTCCATGCACTCTAAGAACCTCCTAGACTGTCTCTTCTCTGCTGTGTTGAGATCCCAGCAGATGTCAGGCAGGTTGAAGTTGCCCATAAGGACAAGGTCAGGAGATCTTGAGACAGCCTCAAGCTCTCTATAGAATGCTTCGTCAACATCATCCTCCTGGTTGGGTGGTCTATAACAGACTCCAACCAGGATGTCTGCCCTACCGGTCTTCCCTCTAATTCTTGCCCACAAGTGGCTGAATTGAAGGAGGAAGTCACTAGACTTAGGACTACAAGGGAATGTGAAAGGGGTTGAACTTGAGCAACCAGGCTCTGCAGGCTCCCCTAGCAGAGGCAGGTGACCCAAAAAGCAGAGGGGAATGGGTACAGGTCCCTCTTAGGAGACGTAAAGTAAAACCTCCATGTGTCCCCTCACCTGCCCCGCTGTCCTTACAAAACTAATAGGGGGCACTGGAAGTTGAGGGTGAGGTGTTTCTGATGGCAGAAGACACACCATCTGATGTGTTGCCTAAGGCAAAACAGCCTAAGGCAAAACAGTCTGCCCCCAGCATCAGGACTTGTTCCCTGAAAAAAAAGAGGAGGGTAATTGTTATTGGTGATTCCCTCCAGAGGGGAACAGAAGGCCCCATATGTTGGCTGGATCCTTCCCAAAGGGAGGGCTGCTGCCTCCCTGGGGCCCAGGCTACAGAGATGTTACCAGAAGGCAGCCCTCTGATTACTGTCCCTTAATAGTTATGCAGTTAGTGAATAATGATGTTGCAACCAGAGCTCCCAAGGCAATCAAAAAGGACTTCAAGGCTCTGGGAGAACTGGTTGAGGGGTCAGGGGCACAGGTAATATTTTCATCAATTCCCTTAGTTGCAGGAAGGAATACTGAAAGGAACAGGTCAGCAGCTGTAATTAACAAGTGGCTCAGAGGCTGGTGCTACCAAAAGAATTTTGGGTTTTTTGCTCTTGGGGAACTTTCTATGGCACCAGGTCAGCTAGCAACAGATGGAGTACATCTGACCCAGAGGAGGAGAAAGATCTTAGCACATGAGAATGGTCTATACCTCAGTGGGGAAAAGGTTCTAGGAAAGGAGTTGGCAGGCCTCATTGACAGGGCTTTAGACTAGATTTGAAGGGGGAAGTGGCTGAAACCAGTCCCCCCAGAGAGAAGTCTGGGGGTGGTAAGCTGGAGTGAGGGGTGAAACCAGCAGCCCAGCTAAGGTGCATGTACACTAATGCACACAGTATGGGTAACAAACAAGAAGAGCTGGAAGCCTTGTTATGGCAGGAAAATTATGATGTAGTTACCATCCCAGAAACGTGGAGGGATGAGTCACATGACTGGAGCACTGCAATTGATGGCTACAGGCTCTTCAAGAGAGACAGGTGAGGGAGAAGGGGTGGAGGGATGGCCTTGTACATCAGGGAGGCTCTAGATGCCATGGAATGAGAGATCAAGGATGATCAGGTTGAGAGCCTGTGGGTGAGAATTAGAGGGAAGACCAACAAGGCAGACATCCTGGTTGGAGTCTGTTATAGACCACCCAGCCAGGATGAAGAAGTTGATGAATTATTCTATAGGCACCTAGAGGCTGTCTCAAGATCATCAGACCTTGTTCTTATGGGAGATTTTAACCTGACAGATATCTGCTGGGAACTTAGCAGAGAGGAGGCAGTCTAGAAGGTTCTTCGAGTGTATGGAGGACAGCTTCTTATCGCAGTTGCTGCATGAGCCTACCACAGGTGATGCTTTTCTTGACCTTCTTTTTACCAATAGAGAAGGGCTGGTGGGAGATGTGGTGGCTGGAGACTGTGTGGGGTCCAGTGACCATGAAATAATTGAATTGTCAACATGCAGTCAAGCTAAGAGGGGCATCAACAAAACCTCCACTCTGGACTTCTGGAGGGTGGACTTCAGGTTACTCAAGGAACAAACTCAGAAGATACCTTGGGAAAAAGCCCTTAAAAACAAAGAGGTCCAGGAGGGTTGGACCTACTTCAAGAAAGAAATCTGAAAGGTGCAGGACCAGGCTGTGCCAATGTGCCAGAAGATGAGTCACTGGGTAGACAGCCAGCATGGATGGGAAATGAACTTCTGGGCAAATTAAGGGAAAAAAGAGAGTGCATCATCTTTGGAAGAAAGTTGAAGTAACCCATGGAATGTTTAAGGATGTTGTTAGGTCATGTAGGAAAAAAATTAGAGAGGCAAAAGCACATTTAGAGCTTAGACTGGCCACTGTTGTGATGAAGAAAAAAAATCCTTCAATAAATATATTAATAGCAAGAGAAGGGACAAGGACAGGCTCCACTCCTTGGTGGACATGGAGGGGAACATAGTAACTAAAGATGAGGAAAAGACAAAGGTAATTAACACCTCTTTGCCTCTTTTAATAGCAGGATAGCTTGTCTTCCAGACAACTGGTCTCCTGAGCTGGCAGATGGAGGCAGGGAGCAGTATACTTCCCCTGTGATCCAGGAGGAAGTAGTTAGAGATCTCCTTAGCCGCTTGGATCCCCACAAGTCCATGGGACCAGATGGGATCCATCCTAGGGTGCTGAGAGAGCTGGCAATTGAGCTGGCCAAGCCACTCTCCATTATTTTTCAACAGTCCTGCCTCACTGGAGAGGTCCCAGGTGACTGGAAGCTGGCCAACATGATGCCTATCCACAAGAAGGGCTTGTAAGAGTCTACTCCTGGTAGACTTTATCAACAAAGATAAAATCAGTTGCTGCTTGCCCAGACAGTACCAATCCTGGATGCAAATCACCTTGCGATTGCATCGTGATAACACTGGACTGCAGCTGGCCTATAACAATGACCCAAGGACCCAGCCATCACAAGATCATTCCTAGCTATCAGATACCCCCAGGAAGGGAAGGTGATGAGTCAATGGACTCTCCACCTGTCTCCTGATGTGTGATAAGTGGGTAGGCAGGGAGATGGAGAGGAAGGAGGCGGAGGCCCCACCCCCCTCCATCCAGACCACTGTCCAAACTCACATGAATACACAGAAAGACTTCCTGGGGAACGATATCTGGATACTTATGATTTCCTGGCTCCTGAATTCCTGAGGCACAATGCTTGGACACATACCTAAGGACTAAAAACTGTATAAAAGACTTGACCACTACTGGCTCAGTGGGAAGAAAACCGCAATGGAGGGAAGAAAAATGCAGAGAGAAAAATGCTGAAGGAGGACCATGCCGCTGAGAAGGAAGGAAGCAGACTGAACCCTCTCTCTGTGTCCTAAGTCCCGCTTGCTGCCACTCATGGAGCTGACCCACACTGCCCAGAGGGACCTCATCTATTCTCCAGCCAAAGCCTCAGCACAAACCCAGCACCTCATGCAGCACCTTTCCTCCACAGACTCAAACTGTCTTGGGGTGGGTGAGGGGTGTGGTAATATAACTCCTTTCCTCTTCTCTCTCTCTCTTCTCTCTCTCCCTCTCTATCTTCTCCCTCTCCCCTTCTTATTTCCGTTTTATTTATGTAATAAATAGTCTAGCTGTTGATATTTTGGCCTCATTTGTGCCTATTAATTTCACAACATGGGAGTATTCAAAAGAACTAGTCTCTTTCCCTTTCCAGACCGAGACAGGGCTGGATGGATGAAGCAGGGAATTCCAGTCCTGTCAGCCTGACCTCAGTGCCAGGCAAGATTACGGAACAGGTCATCTTGAGTGCAGTCACACAGCACCTACAAGATGGCCAAGGGAGAATCAGGCCCAGACAACATGGGTTTAGGAAGGGCAGGTCCTGCCTGACCATCCTGATCTCCTTCTACAATCTGGTGAGCTGCCTGGTGGATGTGGGGAAGGCTGTGGATGTAGTCTACCTGGACTTCAACAAGGCCTTTGACACCGTCCCCCACAACAAACTCCTGGCCGAGCTGTCAGCCCATGGCTTGGACAGCAGCACTGTGCACTGGGTTAGGAACTGTCTGGAGGGCTGAGCCCAGGGAGTGGTGGTGAATGGTGCCACATCCAGCTGGCGGCCAGTCCCTAGTGGTGTCCCCCAGGGATAAGTGCTGGGCCTCATGCTCTTTAATATCTTTATCGATGATCTGGATTAGGGCATTGAGTCCATAATCAGTAAGTTTGCAGATGACACCAAGTTGGGGGCATATGTTGATGTGTTAGAGGATTGGAGAACTCTGCAGATGGACCTTGACAGGCTGGACAGATGGGCAGAGTCCAAGGGCACGAGATTTAACACATCTAAGTGCTGGGTTCTACACAATGGCCACAACAATCCCATGCAGTGCTACAGGCTGGGGACTGAGTGGCTGGAGAGTGGCCAGGCAGAGAGGGACCTGGAGGCAACCACATACGCCAGTTTCCTCAGCACCCATGGGTGTATCTCATCAGGTCCCATGGACTTGAACACTTTCAGGTTCTTCAGATGGTCACTAACCTGGTCTTCTCTCACAATGGGCAGTTCCTTCTTCCAGGCCCTGCCATTATCTTCCATTATTCTGGGAGTGTGGATGGAACCCTTGCCAGTGAAGACTGAGGTGAAGAAGTCATTGAGAACCTCAGCCTTCTCCATGTCACTTGTCACCAGTTCTCCTGTTTCCTTTCTGAGGGTGCCCACAGCTTCCCTAGACTTCTTTTTACCACTAATATACCTATAGAAGTTTTTACTGTTCCCCTTGATCTCCCTGGCTAGATTTAGTTCTAACTGAGCTTCAGCTTTTCTAACCAGGTCTCTTGCTGCCAGGACAGCTTCCTTATATGCCTCCATTTCAGCTATCCTTTCTTCCATTCCTTGTACACTTTCTTTTTGTTTGACGGTGTGTCCAGGAGCTCCTTGCTCATCCAGGCAGGTCACCTAGCATTCTTTCCTGCTTTCCTCTTTGTGGGTATACTTTGCCTAGCTGTGTTGTCCCTCCAGCAGATCTCAGGGTGGTTGAAATCCCCCACAAGGACCAGGGCCTGTGAACATGAAGCTACTTCTGTTTACCTGTGGAGTACCTCATCTGCTTGGTTCTGCTGGTCAGTAACACCACTTTCCCCTGTCTTCCCTTTAATATTCACCCATATGCTTTCAACCAGCTCATCATCTTTGCCCAAGTGAAGCCCCACTGATTCCAGCTGGTTACTGATACAGAGAGCAACACCTCCTCCCCTCCTCCCCTGCCTGTGCTTCCTAAAAAGCTTGCACCCATCTATCCCTACATTCCAGTCATGGGAATCATCCCACCAAGTTTCAGTAATAGCCACTATGTCATAGCATTCCAGCAGCACAATGGTCCTTAATTCATCCTGTTTGTTGCCCAAGCTACATGCATTTGCATAGAGGCAATTCAGCTGTGCTGGATGTGCCACCCTCTTAGATGAATCCCCCTTGATTCCTTTGGGGTGTCCCAGTGTTTCATCATTGGCTTACCTCAGGGCAACAAGTTGAGAGACCTTGTTAGCACTCCGCCCCTCTGCCTCTGGTGAGCTGCCCCAATGTTTGTCACAGGTAAGCATGAAATTAACAACCCCTTCAAATCTAGTTTAAAGCCCTGTCAATGAGCCCTGCCAATTTCTGCCCTAGAATCCTTTTCCCTCTCTGGGACAGGTGCATCACATTGGTTGCTTGCAGCTCTGGTTCCCTGTAAACTGAGCTGTGATCTCAGAATCCAAACTCCGGTCAATGACACCAGTCCCAGAGTCATGAATTGACCTCTTGGCTCTTCCTAAATGTTCTCTTGTCTGTCACCAATATCAGAGGGATGGAGGAGAGCATAACTGGTCTCCTGATCCCTTCAGCAGTTGCCCCAAGGTCCTGAAGTCTCTTTTAATTGATTGCGAGCCTCTCACTTAGTTTAATGTCATCATTGTCTTCAACCAAACGAAAGGTTTGAGTTCACCAAATGGGTACAACATGGCAAATTTCCCCATGATCATCACTATTCTATGCATTAATGTCTGCTGCAAATAAATTGTGGATTAAATCACACTGAACCCTTCACATATGGGATACTCAGCCTTTGTGGGCTGAACTGCTTTACTCTGCACTTCACTCCTGTCCTTTTAAAGGCATAATATGCACATTTATCTGAGAGGACTGTATATTGTAAACTCCATGACAAAAGGCTTTTTCTTCCCTTTAATTTAAAACACAGAACTGAAGCACTGTATTTACTGACAGTCTGAGGTTTGTAATCTGTTCCTTAAGGTAACAGAGCTGTGTACTTCCAGTTGAACATATCTTGAGTTATGGCAAAGTGCAATTACAGTTTAAAGGGAATATTTATGTACATTAGTTAAGAACATCATTGCAACTTAGTGCTCACACATCAACATTTAATTACTGTAAGCATAAGTGACATAATTGCTACAAGGCGTGCATTACCCATAATGTGAGGTAATTTCATGCACTATGAACATTTAAATACCTACTCTGTATTTTGCCAGCCTGGATTTTTAAATCAATAGCAGATGTTTGCATATGAAAACACCTCAACCACTTTTCCATTTATCTTGAATACAGAATGTAGTCCAGCAATAGAGCAGAAACCTTTTTTTTTCCCTTCCCAAGGAAACTAACCAACTTTTAATCTTCAAACTTGCAGGTTCAAAAATGTTTGATTTCAAAAAAGCACAGCTATCTAAGTGAATAGTATGGTAAATGTTCTATTAAATAAGCAATTCTGGGGGGGGGTCTGTGGTGGTGAGAGAAAATTCAGTTCTCCCCCACACACAAAGAAACCACAGCTAACTCAGTCAGAGAAGCAAAAATATGGATAAGCTATATTTACAAGCAGGATGAAATGCAGATGAATATATGCACAATATACAGTATTTACAATATATACAGAAATACACAGCAAAGAACGTAACACAGAAACCCTCTCCCTCCTCCAGCCAGGAGGGTCCCCCCAACCATATCCCCCTCTTCCCCTACCTCCCTTTTTTCCCAAAAAGGGGTTAGAGAGAGAAAAGGTAATTATTAAGGAGGAAATTCTGTTAGCTCAAAGCGTATGCAAGAATTAGTTTCTTATCTGGTTAGCTCAGTTAGTTCAAGGTCAACTCCGTCCAGCACAGACAGAACACAGCTGTTGCTCAGAGAGACTGAAACAGACAGACTGAACTGACTGAGATTCAAACTGAACTAAAGCTAAAAATTTAAAGTTGCATTCTACCAATCTACCAATGAAATTCATTTAGACTTATCTTTGTTTTCATTCTTCCACCAAAACATTCAGCCAGAGTTCTCCAGTAACTGTCCCTTTCTTAAAGGCACAGCCTAAAACTGTCACAGGGGTCCTTTTTCCACAGAGTTGACATCCTTGATATGCTGATGCTATCTTTCCGTAAAGCCGAGCTATGGTTTTGTCCCGTCCTCCTCTTCTCATGAAATGCCTTTGTTTGCTGATGAGCAAAACCAATGGCCTCTTCAAAATTCAATATGCCCTGTAGAAATCCAGCTGTTACAATAGCTACAAGAAACTAGAGAGCTAATGAGTAGACAGGGCATCTGGGACTACATTATGTATGCATGAGTAAGTAGGTTTGTATGTACAAATAAAAATGGAACCATTACATCCCTGCTTTATTTTGTTTTCTACTTTGTAAGAGGATTGTTCCTCAGATTTTATTTTGTATTTGAGAGGGAATGACTCCACCATATTCTATTAAATACAAATGTATTTCATATGCTGCTACATCTTAAGAAAAAAAGAAAACTAATTTTATAATCTAAAGACAGGAAATAGGAAAATATATGTCTTCCTTTGAGATAATTCACAGACGTTACGTACAATCAAATAGAGGCAAGAAGGAAACAGGCAGTTTTTATAAGTTTTAATATTCTCTTGTCATCAGACACAAAGGACTAGAAATCTTCAATGAGATTGCTGCTTCCTGCCTAAAACCTAGTATCACATGCTGCAATTAGTGCCTAATATTCCTGTTGAAGGGATAATCTAAACTTAAACTATCCTTTTGTTATCTCCATCTTGTTGTAAATAAGGTCTGAGGCTTAACTGTCTGGAAGAGATTACCATCAGATTTTTCTTTCTGCTTTTTTGGGGAAGAAAAGGCGTGTATAGTTAGCAGAGTTGAAATTTTCTTGTATTCATTTCACTGCTGCTTTTCCGTAGCCCATTAACAAACTTCTAAAGTTGGAAGAAATTTCACCAAGGGAATATCTTCTGCTAGAAAACGTTCCTTCTTACCATAGGAAGTCTTCTGCAACAATACATCAATCTTGAAATGTTTCTTTAAAAATAAAATAAAACAAAATAAAATAGAGAGACATAAAATAATTGTTGTACTGACTGGTGGCAATTTTTTTCTGTGTTAGAGCTGACAGTTAAAATTTTTATTACAAAAAGATTTTCATTGCTGATTTTAAAAATGTTTGTTAATATAAGCTGAACTGATCTTTTAAGGCTAATTAAAAAATACTAATATCATTGCAATTTGAAACAATTAAATCACAAGAAAAAAAAAATCACCTAATGCCTCTAATACCCAAGATTAGAATATACATTGATATTTTCAAGAAAGCTTATATATATTCTTACATGAATAGGAATATAAATATGCATATCTACATATTATACATATTCTAGCATGTAAAACTAGTTTTACAGTTCATCAATAATGTTATTATTATTTATGCAATTAAATGCATCCTTCATACAGCTTCTCTCTCTAACAAACAATTTATTCCTGCAAACTCAGATCTCCTGCTTGACAAGATAATATATTGCTGTCATCACACTGAATATTAGTATAATTCTGATTTTAGTCTACTAAAATGACATGTGTGGCTACTTTACAGCTGCCCTAGACCATAAAACATTTTGAAAGTTATTTTGCCATTGACTCTGCACTGGAGCAGATATGCATGAAGATTTGGTATTTAATGTGTGAGGTGGTTTTACCCCTTTTCTATTGTGGGAAATTTGGTTATAAATTTTTCATGACATAGTTCTTTTGTCTGTCAGCACCTTTTACTCTGGGAAAAAATCTACTTGACAGCCACTTTGAGCCTGCTCCTCCAGAGCTTTTACTCATCATATAAAAAAGCTTAGGAATAAGAAAAAGAAGGAGGGGAAATGAAGGGGAAAAAAATAAGAGAGAGAAGGAGAAGAAGAAGATATATGAACAAAAAGAGAAATTAAAAAAAAAAGAAACAAACTTCCTTTTTCATTGTGTTTATTTGTTTGCTTGCTTATTTTTCCTAAATACTGGACGTAAGATAGCTGTTATCAGCTAAGACAAGGAAATGTTTTATATTCAGAAGAAATTAGAAGAATACATGTTAAGATGCAGACCAAAGTCTGCAGATTTTATATGTTCCACATTGCATCCAGCCTAAAACCTTCACTTTGGAGGCATCAAACTGAGAAACAGAAAGGTCCTACCCCATCAAAGACTGATAACTGTGCTTCATTTTATGAACTATGACAACTTCCACCCACGTAGTGGTGTTTGTTAGGATGAAGATAATGTTAGTTGTATACACATATAGTCACAGACCTAAACAAATCTTGGGCTTCAGTATTAAATTATTTATATTGTGCTACAATCATTAGAAATAAAAGAAATGTAGCTTGTGTCTGTATATAAACAACAAATGTGGTATACAAGTAATTACAACATGCAAAAGGGGAAAGCAATATATGTTAAGTGCTCTGGTGAAAAAATATAAGAATCATATAACTACAAATACAGATGTACAGAAGCAGTCAGCTACGTTGGTCTTCAGGCTATCAGTATATTTCCTCAGAAAACACTTCAAAAGTTTTAGCTTTCAGTGTTAGAAGGTGAAGAAAAGAGAAAGATTGTTAATTAAGACATCTTAGATATAGGTAGAAAGGACATAAATTAAGTGCACGAATGTTCCAAGATGGATAGTGCCTCATGAGAAAACATTGTTTTCCTTTAGTAGATAGTCCATAACTACTTCTTCTGTTTAATGTAGGGTTCATGGTTATTGACTGTCATCTCTCGACAACTTGCCTGACTGCCATTCCAAGGAAAAGACTACCCCTGTCCTCCTGAGGACATCAAGGCAAGGCGAACATGACAGCCTGCGTATAGATCAATGCCACAGACAAAGCTTCTCTCTTTTCTCCAGAGCAGTGCCATCAGCACTGCTGTCACTTTTTTCAACCCAAAATTTTCCAGTTTCAGAGTTAATTTGAGAAAGATTTCTTTTCCAATAAAAAAACCCAACAAACCACACTCTAATACTTACATCAAAAAAGCCACACATGTAAAACAACACCACCAACTCAAATCCACTCATTTTTCAAAATTCTGCATGTAAGTCACATGCAACAATAACTAAGTCCCCATCTTACTAACTATATAGTACATCCCCTGTAGACATTTTCCATTTACCTCATTAGCAGCTTTAAAAAAAAAAAGGCAGCAACATAAAAACCAAACCAACAACCAATTAGTTCTCAGTATGGCTATGTAACAGTCCATAAATCACTACAAAGTGTTAAAATACAGATAGTCAATGTGTAATGCCAAAAGGAAATAATATAGCATTAAACCTTGTGAGAAAGGTACTAGTTCTCCTCTTCCTCAGAACTTGGGCTGCATGAAATCAGTTCTGATGCCCAAGGAGTGTAGATTTTCCTGTGTGAATTGATTTCTGTTTTTATCAATCTATTGCTTACAGTCCATCCTTCAGCATCAGAGTCCTTGAGAGTTGTATCATCAATGTGATCAATCACATCTCTCCAAAATCACTTCCAATTTCTAAAATAATTTACTTGCCGTATAACTCATTGTTACACAAAAATGTGTATAAAGACAAAGAATTGACAGGAAAACACCATAGTTTTAGGTTTACCCTGTGCACTCACTTTCATGAAACAAATATGGCTGCGTAAAGCAAACTGAGGGAATCACAAGTCCTAGCAACTCTGAGTAAATTAAATGGACATCCAAACTATAGTTAGCTTAACAACAGCTGTACATAATTCAGTGTCTTCTGTAGTCTGAAGTGATTATCAGCAGCAGCCAGATGTCAGTGCTTAAGGAATGGGGTTTTTCAGGCTAAAAATTGTTCCTGCACATGTGAAAGTACAACTTAACAGTTGAGGTGAGTTTCATGGAAATTTCTGTTACATTTGAGGGGCTGCGATAGAATAGAATAGAATAGAATAGAATAGAATAGAATAGAATAGAATAGAATAGAATAGAATAGAATAGACCAGGTTGGAAGAGACCTTGAAGATCATTGTGTCCAACCCATCATCCAATGCCATCTAATCAACTAAACCATGACACCAAGCATCCCATCAAGTCTCCTCCTAAACTCCTCCAGTGATGGCAACTCCACCACCTCCCCAGGCAGCCCATTCCAATGGGCAATCGCTCTCTCTATGAAGAATTTCTTCCTATCATCCAGTCTAAACCTCACCTGGTGCAACTTGAGACTGTGTCCTCTTGTTCTGGTGCTGGCTGCCTGGGAGAAGAGACCAGCCCCCACCTGGCTACAACCTCCCTTCAGGTAGTTGTAGACAGCAATAAGGTCTCCCCTGAGCCTCCTCTTCTCCAGGTTAAGCAACCCCAGTTCCCTCAGCCTCTCCTCATGGGGCTTGTGCTCCAAACCCCTCACCAGCTTTGTTGCCCTTCTCTGAACACATACCAGCAAGTCAACATGTTTCCTAAACTGAGGGGCCCAGTACTGGACACAGGACTCAAGATGTGGCCTGACCAGTGCTGAGTACAGAGGCACAATGACCTCCCTGTTCTTGCTGGCCACACTGTTCCTGATGCAGGCAGGATGCCATTGGCCTTCTTGGCCACCTGGGCCACACTACTGGCTCATGCTCAGCCTACTATCAACGAGTACCCCCAGGTCCCTTTCTGCCTGGCTGCTCTCCAGCCACTCTGACCCCATCCTGTAGTGCTGCATCAGGTTGTTGTGACCAATGTGTGGAACCCCACACTTGGATGTGTTAAATCTCATGCCCTTGGATTCTGCCCATTTGTCCAGCCTGTCAAGGTCCCTCTGCTGAGCTTTCTTACCCTCTAACTGATCAACACCTGCCCTTAGCTTCATGTCATCTGCAAATTTACTGATGATGGACTCAAGTCCCTCATCCAGATCACCAATGTAGATATTAAAGAGTATGGGGCCCAGATGATCTGAGAAGAAGAACAAGCCCAAGGAAATGCAAAAGTTCATACAAAATTATGATAACTACCTGGGCCTGGTGGATAAGAATACCGTTTGACAACATCAGCACATTATTTTCTACCTTTGGAGCGTCAGTTTAAATTACAAAACAAGTAATTTGAAGCAAAAGAATTCAATCAAAACTCAAAATGTTCCATTGCCAAAAATGCCAGATTTTGAGATTTTTATTCTTTGTGCATTGTAATAAAGATTTTTCCTAAGAAGTTTGATGAGAAATTTCTTCAAGCAGCTATAGTTACCATGCAGTTAGATAAAAAAATTCTTAAAAATTTATATTAGTTCACTCAAAAGGAAATATTCCCATTTCCATGAGCCAAGAGAGAGAGAAGAATGATTCATCTGCAAGACTATGTTGGCTGCTTCCTCTCTCCAAAAGGATTCTGAAGTAACATGCTAAACTT
The DNA here is from genome assembly GCF_014839835.1 of Dryobates pubescens. NCBI lineage: Eukaryota > Metazoa > Chordata > Aves > Piciformes > Picidae > Dryobates > Dryobates pubescens. Next base: position 23,396,215 of record NC_071657.1, on the reverse strand, counting down.
GAATACCTGCATATGACAGAAACTCTTGTCTTTCTCTGACTATTTTCACTATGTCATCTTCATGACATCTTGTATGCTATCTTCAGCAGAATGAATATAACATTCTACAAATTCTTTATTGTAGAACTGGAATGTAAGTTGACAGTAACTAAGAATACATCTAATTAGTTGATACTAATCAGGAATACAGAGTGTATGGATTCTTACAGCTTTATGTAGGCAATTTTTTTCTTTTTGTCTAATAACACAATAACATTAGTAGTTATTATTTTGCAGTTTTCTTTACCTTTTGCTACCCTACTCCCTTCTTATCTCAGTTGGTAGATAAAAATTAACACGTGCCTAGAGAAAAGTGCCAGAGTGCCTTCAGATGTCCAAATTGGTTTCTATCACTTTGAAGAGAATGTTAGAGTAAGGAAGAGGACATTATTTTCTTTCTTGGGTTCAGCATTATGTTCTCTAGATGTGCTTCTAGCACAATATTGGCCTTTAATGTGTTTTTGTTACTATCAAATGTAAGCAGAATGATTTCTTAAACGTAACTCCTCTTGAACACCTACTGGGCCCAACATAAGGGCGTAAGTTTTTATCACAATTACATTTAAATTATAATGCTGACATCACCATGCATGCAATAAGAAAGCTATGAGATATGCATGGTGTGGCTCAGTTGGTAGCACATAAGACCTTTAATGGGGAAGGTCATGAGTTCAAGCCTGCAGTGGGCACTAGTGTCCTCCCTACTCTAGTCATGAGGTCTGTGGTGACAGGTTGGACTCGATAATCTTTGAGGTCTCTTCCAACCTTAGTGATACTGAATACTGAATATCTTCTGCTTGCACATAGAAATTTCTTTTGCTGGCATTTCAATCATATAAACATAAACTTTGGCCACGGCAACCCCATGCAGAGCTACAGGCTGGGGTCAGAGTGGCTGGAGAGCTGCCAAACAGAGAGGGACCTGAGGGTGCTGATTGACACCCGCCTAAACATGAGCCAGCAGTGTGCCCAGGTGGCCAAGAAGGCCAATGGCATCCTGGCCTGTATTAGGAATAGTGTGGCCAGCAGGAGCAGGGAGGTCATTGTGCCCCTGTACTCTGCATTGGTTAGGCCGCACCTTGAGTACAGTGTCCAGTTCTGGGCCCCTCAGTTTAAGAAGGACATCGAGACACTTGAACGTGTCCAGAGAAGGGCAACAAGGCTGGTGAGAGGCCTTGAGCACAAGCCCTATGAGGAGAGGCTGAGGGAGCTGGGATTGTTTAGCCTGGAGAAGAGAAGGATCAGAGGTGACCTCATTGCCCTCTACAACTACCTGAAAGGTGGTTGTAGACAGGAGGGGGTTGGTCTCTTCTCCCAGGCAACCAGCACCAGAACAAGGGGACACAGTCTCAAGCTGTGCCAGGGGAGGTTTAGACTCGAGGTGAGGAAAAAGTTCTTCACTGAGCGAGTCATTTGTCATTGGAATGGGCTGCCCAGGGAGGTGGTGGAGTCGCCGTCCCTGGAGGTGTTCAAGGGGAGATTGGACGTGGCACTTGGTGCCATGGTCTAGTTGTGAGGTCTGTTGGAACAGGTTGGACTTGATGATCCTTGGGGTCTCTTCCAACCTTAGTTACTGTGATACTGTGTGATATTGTGAAAAGAAAATAATAATTCCCAATTATATCAAATGCATCCATGTTGTCATCTTGTTATGAACTGAATTCATATTAAATATTAAGTGAATTACATTTCCTCTTATTCAGTCTGTCACCATATTACTGAACCCTTCAGCTAAAGCTACAGTGGAATAATTTCATATGCCGAAACAGAGAAATAAGAGCCAGGAATAACCAGCAGGTTTTGCTACTACTGGAATAAGAAGAGATCCCTTGGTCAAAATCAAAATTTAGTATATAAGGCAACTAATTATTTTCGCAAAAAATGTTATGCGTTTCCAGGATTGACTTTGTTTCCCTGCCTAAATACCAGGAAAGGACTAACTCTTTGCAGTTACAACTCCACAAACATATCTAGCAACTCACCACCATGTCTCCCTAGCACAAAGCAGCCCTCAATCACAGTTACAAACAAACTCCTACATGCATTTTTCTCTGTCATGAGACCATTCTGTTCTCTCCCCATCCCAGTTACTTGTATAGGTAACTATTAACAGCTCTAACAACTCTTGCCTTGTTCATCTATTTTCCTTTTCATCCCTGGACTGTGTTATTTTTGAAGTTGCAAATAATGCATATGGTAGCTTATTAGGCCTGTCTAGAAATTTGGACTGATGTAGAAAGTCAACAGATAACAACAAAGATATTTGTCAAAAACAGAGAGATGAAAAATTAAACAGATACCTGAATTGTTCTTATTTTTTTTTACCTTTAGTAGCCCCTGCTAAAGCATATTTTCCCTCTGCTATGCACAACAAGCAACCCTGAATTCAATTCATGGAAAAAAGAAACAGGAGTTTAAGGATAAAAGTCTGCTGAAAATAATAATTTCATTCTGTCAAAGTTTTGTTTAATTATTGCAGGCTGTACTAACAAGAAAACAGGTGTAGTTCAGCAGTTGTAGCAGATATAAAATTGCAGCCATCTTTGCTTTTCTCAGAATCTTCCTAGCTTCCATTTTTGGGAGGATATGTTCCAAAAAAGACAGTGCCTTTCCACATTAGCTGTTTCAAGGGACTTGAGAGATTTCTGCATATCCAGCACAACTTTTATTTTAGAAAAGACAACATTAGGTGCAGAAAGTTCTACCCCCTATGTGAAATTATAGCTGTGTCTTTAAATTATTTTTAAAAAAGTAAAAAAAAAATCTACCTATTCCTGGTGCAGCGTGATTTTTTTAATGGGTTGCTCAGGACAGTATAATTCATCTAAACAAGAAAATCTAAACAAGAAACCTAGAAGGAAGACCACCAGGGAAGGCTTGTTAGCAAACTGAGTTCCTCTGGAGTTAAAATAATTCCTTCTTCTTCAACTTCCTCTGGTTTTGGAACATTTATGTTCCATAACTTTTGTCATAAGCCTTCAAATAAATCCGTAGATATTTCCTTTCCTTGTCAAACTGTTGGTTTTTTTGGTTGGTTGTTGTTGTGTTGTTTTGTTTTGTTTTTAATTAAATACACACATTCAGTATGGGTTGCAAGATTTTTTCCCCCCTGAAGACGCAGTCATGCACACACACACCTGTGCAGGCACCCACACACAAGACAGCATCTTGCTTACTAGACAGGGATAAATTCCTCACCAGTGTGATCATCAGACACTAAGCCAAAATCATCTTATTTTCCTTCCTCACGCCCCCCTCCCCCCCCTTTCTGTTATTCATAGAGACCACAGGTGAATGAGGAGAAAATTATTACAGTGCGATTACTGTTGCAATGATAGAACGTAAAGAAGATGGATTATCACAGTGCTGACATGATTTGTATGGATTTCCAGAATTAAGCTGTTCGCTTAAAGTGACCGACTTCTTTGCACCCACGATATTGCAGCTGCCCTGGTAATAACCTTCATCTGCACTTGTGAGCCAAGTGAGCAGAGCACGTTTCCCATTACCTGTCAAGCGAGTATGTAGAGTTCTTCTGGCCCTGCAGTAATAGCAGGGCTGCTGGTGAACAGAGTAATAAACACCTACTGAGAGGGATGTAGCGTGAAAAGATCTCATCACCTGCCATTAGCACGCTGATGAATAATGCAGCATTTTCAGTGGCAGATGTCAGAGGTGGGAGGAAGAATCACTTCTGTAAATGCTCTGGTGAGCACTTCAGTACAAAGTGAGAGGTGATAGCAACAGATGCATGTGACAAAATTACACTCGCTATTGTATTTTAAAAGAAATGGGAACATTTACTTCACGAATAGCTGGCAGGCTTTCTCTCTCTCCCTCCCCCTCCCTCCTTTTTTTTTTTCCATGAGAGTCAAAGGATGCTGCAAACTACCAAAGCAATTCACATACTGCTAAGCATTTACAGCTCATAACTTAAACGCTGTGTAAGGGGCACTGTGGCTTGGCTGTCCAACCAGTTAAAAGCTTTTTCCTCCAGAGTTAAACTGGCAAATTGATTGAATAGGAAAGATTTAATAAATAATTTTTTAAAAATCTTATTTATCTTATTTAACTGCCCCCCCCCCCCCCCACACACACACACTTTACATTTCATTTCTCTCTTTCAAATAATATATAAGCCACTGGTTAAGTGAAGTGACAATTCTCGGATTTTCTGCCGTTAAACCTCTTGGAGATTCTGGCAATAGGAAAAACATCTTGCTAATATTAAAGTTAACAAGAAGCTTCCTATTACTGCCCCTATTCTACTCATACATTTTATTGCTGCAAATGATGCAAAGAAAGGATACAGCTGTAACACAAGGTTTGGAGCTGTAATTTTAAGTGTGGCTGTCCCTCTTGGCTATCATAAATTGATGCAGGTATTATTCATTGTTGACTTTTTTTTCACTTGAGAGAAATCACAGATCTCAACCAATTCTTTTTTAGTGATGAAAAGCATTGCATGAAGGGTGTGTTTAAGATTTTCCAGCTGCCACAGCAACTATATTCCCTGTACCTGTATGGAGCAGCTCTCAGAAAGAGCCCAGTTAAATTCTCCTTAAGTTTTATGCCATTGCTCTCTTGCAGAGTTTCTTAGTGCTAGTTATGAATAAGGCCCAAAATACATATACTGGTGGGCCAGGGAATGGGGAAGAATTAATTTGCAATCAGTAAGAGTATTATGCGATTGAAACATCATGCATGGCTTATGCTATCATCTTGTCTGGGGAATCATAGATTCAGATGATATAAAGCAACAGGTCTCAAAGTGAAAGTCTTTTCACTTCCTTCACTCTAGCAGATACTAGCTTTTGTCTTCTGCTGGCTTTGCTGACTTGGCTGCATAGCTTTGTGGTGGCTAAGTATCAACAGCTCTCTCTGGTTTTCTCCTTTCTTCTCGTGTCCTGTGTACAGGAGGGAGGGAAGGGAGCAGGGAGTGGGGAATCTATCAGTAGCCCTCTGGTTTGTCCAGGAGAGTTGTTGTGCTTTTTATATATGTAAATACTGTATATTGTATATTTTTTACATATCCATTACATTTCATATTCTAAAGACAGCTCCATTTGCTTCTGCCAAGCTGGTCTGGCAATCACAAGATGGCACACAGGCTGTCATTGCTTGGAATGGTCTTGTTCATATTTGCATGCACTGCACAAGCCACAAAATAAAAGTTATGTTACAAGTCTTTGTTTCTGTTCCTGTGCAAGCCATGATCACATTTAGATTTTCATACCTGTCTGACTATAGAAGTCTACTGGTGAATAATGGATTGAAATTAAAGAGCTCTGAATAGATTAAAAAATCCATCATCAAGCAGGATCCTGGAAAATTTATTTCAGGGCAGAAACTATCTTCTGATTACCATTTGGGTACAGCTGGTATTGCCTGTTCCTCCTGCACTGCCTTGTTCATGCACATTTTAAAGGTCAGTACCATCCTGTTAGCTCAGGCTGTGTCAGAAGGAGACAGTAAGACTTAGAGAAGGATGCATCGCTTCAGCAAGAACTGTGTGATGAGAAATATAATGGGTTTGGGAGATATCCGAATAGCTACAACAAAATGAAAAAAAGGAGATGAATGAACTGTATGGCAGAGAAGGAAAATAAAAGGTTAGGAAAGAAGTCAATTTTTTATTCCCTTCAAATGATAAGTGCCATTATTAGAAGCAAAGGAGGCAGAGCACATATCCCAAAAGAAAGAAAGAAGGTTCTTTAAAAAGAAAAGTATATAATCAACATGTAGCAGGGATAATCAAGACAAGGAAAATACTCATAATAATCCCATATCCACTCAGTTCTTATTAGAAGAGGGTTGCTTTGAACTATGATTTGAGCACAGGGTAGAATTGAAAGAAAAAGAGACATAGTTACCAGTAAACCTAACACACTGAATCTGTGCCTCAAAACACTGAAAATTCAAAGGATATGTATAAATAATGCCAGTCTTTCCTGCATGAAAGTCAAGAATAAACTGGGGAAATGATCACCATTTCTTCCCCCTCTCCACCCAGTTCATTTCTCTGAATGGCATTTCTTCAAAAATCAGTTGTGCCAAACCTGAGATGAAAATACACTTTGGCTTGTTTGTTGCTGCTCTTTGCAGTATGCCATGTTAGTGTAGAGGCAAGCTGTAAAAAATTTTCATGTAAGTGCTGTGGATCAAATCAGAGAATTGCTGAAATAGATTGAAAAGACACATCTCTTCAATATTTGGGCTCAAATCTCCTGGAAATACTCTTTGGATTAACCAAGATATTACATGCCAAAGTTAAAGGAAAACAAAACAAAACAAAACAGTCAAACAAACAAACCCCCATAAATTGGAAAATAAATGCTCCTGTAAAAAGAACAAGTAGTTGTTTCATATGGTCTCTTTTTCCATAGAGAAATAGGCTGAGATTCTTTAAAAATTGGGGTTTAGCTGGTTTTTGAAGTATACACATACCTGGAAACTTGGTGTAATATAGTATTTCTTTCTAACTCATAACTTCATAGCTTTTAGGGGAAAAAATATACTTTGCCTCCTTTTAAACATGTAATTCTTGACTTGCATTTATAGATTGATATGCTTATCAACAAGTAGTGTTCATAGATGTTGCATAAATCATTTTAATCCAGAAGTCAGTCATGCAATTATTTTTTTTTTTTCATAAAATACAACATTTGCCACATGTTTTGTGCTCTAATATTATTCCTACTGATGTGTAAGGCTAAAAAGGGCCACCTATTACTGTAGAGATGTATCTAAAAAATCTCTCAAGCTGCCTGTAATAATCTCCATTATGTATAATGACCATTTCGATAATAGTCTTTAGAAGAGGTAATGGCCCTGCTGAATGGTTATTACCTGTCTGTTCACACTGGAAGCAAGATGCAGAAGCCAAAGGGGACAGTGAAATGGTCCTTGTAGTGCAGTCTGAAGGAATAAGAAATATTTAACAGACTGCAAGAAACAGAGAAGCAAACACCTTCAATTGTAAAACTGTCTGCAGCAGTGCAGTGAACTGTAGTGAATTTTGTGAAATAATAAAACACAAAATAGTAATTAATTATAATAATATTCAGACTATCACTGTGAAAACTATGTTCATTTTAAGTGCCACAACATCTGTTAGAAAATAAAAGATATCTGAATGTAAAATAGTTAGTTGTATTATAGAATATTAAATGTTGTTCCAATTCAGGAATAATATCACTTTATTCCAGAGAGACCTCTTTACAAATCAAAGATTGAAAGAGTTTACATCTTCCACATAACTACTGCAGGAGCATTTCTTTGTACAAAAATAGACAACTGTAAAAACAGAAGTCAGGTCAGTGCTATGAGGACGTAGACTGGCTTTTGAAACAGGCTGAATAGTCTTGTAAATTAAGCCTGAGCATAGAGACACCACTGCTACAAAAACATGAGAAACTCTGCAGTTTATGTCATCTCTGCTTGGGCTAGATGACCAGGTCTAGAAATTTACCTTTAATTCTCATCCATTAAAATGTCCTTCTAAGCAAAGATTACCTTTAAAATCTGAACCATGTTTAATAAAATTCATCCCTGAATTCAGTTGTGACCTGTGGGATTTATGATACAATAGAACTGCATGTAATTAACAATTCCTGAATTATAGAAAAGTACAATAATGAAATACCTTATTCCAGCTTCATGCTTAGAAGTGCATTGGGAAATTATTTCACTCAATAAAACAGAGGGAAAATGTACAACTGAAAAAGCAAGACCTGTCTTCAAACCTAGAAGAAAAAGACAGTCCAAAGGATCTCCACTTAAAAAAAAAAGAAAAAAAAAAAAAGAAAATAAAAGAGTGAGAGAGAGGGACATAAAGGCCTGCTTCAACATGCACAGTACCATGAATCTGGAGCAGTCTATTTTCTGTATCTTGAGTTATGCTACTGAGCAGTGGCATTTCAAGAACACAATACAAGCATACGTGTTTGGGTCTGGAGATGCATTACACTTTCATTGAAAACTGTGTTGTTTCCATTGTTCAACAGGTCCATGTCAAAAAAGAAAGTGTGAGTATTCAGGGGGGAAAAAGGATCTCAGCCAGATCTGTCATTATTTGAAATAGAGAATGCCTTCAGTGGAGATTTTTCATCAATCTCTTGGGTTCAGGGAAACTAGCAAAACCAGTAAAGTCAGACCCTGTAAAAGGGCTCACACACCTTTAATCCTCCAGGGTCATGAGAAATGGGTGATAATATGTCAGTTGTATAGACTCTTCTGATGCCTTGTTTCTGTTTATGCCCCTCATGGAGATGCTCCATTGCTTGAGAAGAAAGGGTGGCTGGGACAAACTAGACACTTATAGTCCCAGATCCAGCTTTCTGGACTTCAAATGAAGTGATTAGTCTGCCTTGATAGTGATGGTATCTCTTGCATGACTCATGACATCTTAAAAGAGCCAATGAATTGAAAGGGTTGGAACAGATTCTGCAAATACTGTTGGAACCTTGTGTCATGAGGGTTGTGTGAGGAAGTAACAATAATAAAAATACAAATAATATAATAATGGCTTATACCCCATAAGACATTCCAGAATAAGGTATTACTTCAGAAAGAGCCATACTGACTGACAGAAAGAGGCAATAGCATGCACCACCAGTAGCGAAAAAAGGGCTACCCTGGTGTTTCTTCAATTTGCACTTGCTGATCAGTTCATCTGAATTTAGTCATAGAGAGTATGCCACTGATCTCAGTAAGGCCCAATAAAACAAATGACTCAGTAACATCTGAAAATGCTAGAGGTGAAGAACACAGAGAAATTCATTCAGTTACAACACATGAAAATTACAGTGTTGAAACCCGGTTTGAAATTGTACAGTCTTGGTACATAATTAATGCTACTAAATAGAAAATGAAATCCCTTTTATTAGTACCACCACGCCAAAAAAAAATAAAATTGTTCTTACAGAATAAATACCATGGAAATATGTAAGTAAGATGAAATGTGGAACTGGAAATGCTGTAGCAATTTCCTGGTGGCCTGTATCTCATGAGGAAAAGGGTTTTTATAGGAATAGTGGACAGTCTTTCAGGGCAAAATACAAGACTATGAAAAATGCAGTTAGAGGAGACTGTCTTTCTACCTCATTATTACAGTTGGTGAACTGCCCAGGAGTTTTCTAGTGAAATATGGTAACATATGACTTGCATATCAAAATAAATTTGTTGAATGAATGGTGGATTTTGACATGTCTAAATTTTCTTAACACCTCTAAAATCATTGCCTTCATACATAATAGCCTTCAGAATTTATTTCTACTGGACAATTAGGTATGTTCTGAAGGAAAGCAAAACAAAACAAAAACCATCATTCCTATACCATTTATAAATACAGCAATTCTTTGCCTATAATTCAATTCCCCATTTGATACTGACACTCAGACCATCTGAGATATCCCATCAAAAGAAGATATCCTTGCAGAGAATACAAAACACCTGCTCATGTCCTTTCAGACATCCATCTAATCTGAAAGAAAAAAACAAATCTGTAATAAACTGGAAAAGATAAGGCTATGAATACAAATTAATAGTTTTACATTACAAAACAGTGAAATTTAAAGAATTTTCCTTTTATTTTTAGTTTAAACTCTTTATTTATGTATTAAAGCTGTAAGTCCCAAGTGTTTAAAAATTGTGCTTAGAAATGTTATTTACCAAGTAGACTAAAATGGCTTTCTTTTGTTACTCTTTAATTAAAATTTTGTTTATTTAAAAAATTTGCATTTTTTTTTTTAACAGAACTTCCTACTTAGATTGTGACAGAATTTCCCATGTACATTGAAAGCTTTGTTTCCTATTCTTGCATGGCCACATGTGTCTTTAGGTTGCACTTAGCTTTATGGTTCAGCCAAATGTAACACTGTACTTTGTTGTTTTGTGGACTTCTGTCCTTGAGGTTTTCCTGCATACCGTGCTTCATCTTACTTGCTTTAGTGCCTCCATTCATAGTCCATCACATCAACTAAAAGCAGGGCATAGTTAGCAGCTTGGTGCTTGGAAAACCCTGCACTTACCACAACTCCTGATTTTTTGCAGGTGAAAACATTATTATCAGGTGGCAAAGAACTGAATGTTCCAGAAAGGTGTTTGTCTCTCACACACAGTCATATTCAAGCTGGCAGGATAGCATGCTTCAATATCTGTCCCTCCACTGTTGTCACCACTTGCTATTTATTTATTTTCACATTTATGGAAGATTTCCACTAACAGTCTTTGAGGAACTGTTACAATAAAGAAGCAATAAAAGCACAGAATCACAGAATAGTTGAGATTGTGAGGAACATCTAGAGGTCAGTTGGTCCAGCCTCTTGCTCAAGAAGGACCATGTTGGTTCTGGATGTTTTTGTCCATGACCAGTTACCCAGGGCTCTGGACAGATGACTTCTGAATCACTCAAGAAAACCTCAAAAGTAATAAAATATGCAGACTTTGTAGTAAATTCTTGTAAAACATTTGTGCCCTAGAGGATACAGGCAAGAACAGCATGGGGATTTTTGTATGGCTATAATATACATGGCTATAATATACATATGCTACTGCATGTAAAAAACATCACTGAAGTGCAAAAATTTAAGGTTGCTATGCAGGTAATCAAACAAGCCAACAAACCTCCAAGCCAAGCGTTGGAGTTTTTAAAAACATAGAAATAGCAACACTGAAGTGAGCAGGTATACTACCAGGTAAGCATAAAAACATTTCAATTTTGGTGGTTTGATTACTGCTTTGGAATTCAGGCTTTATCTAGCAGTGTATTATGTGATGTCTGTAAACGTTGCCTGGAACAGAGGACATGAAGTATGCACCAAAGAATGATAATAAGTTCAGGAATTTTATAAAAGGTGTTCTTAGGTGAAGAGAACAGGAAAGGGGCCAAAACACTATCTATTGGCATACAGAATCAGCTTTCTAAATCTAAGTAAATACATTTGGACAGATTGTATGGCAAGTTATAAATTCCTTTTTTTTTTTTTTTAATTTGTAGACATATGGATTTTGCATCATATTTGAAGCACATAGAGAGTAGAAAGAATGCACATTGGTAAAGTCAGAGAAAATTGTGGACTCAAGGTTAATTCTTACAGAAAAGTGTTAGAAGATTGTTCTGCTTTGTTTCATATTCTTGCGTGGCCAAATGTGTCTTTAGACCAGACAGCAACAAGAGCCAAATGCTGCCCAAGTAGCAGCTGAAGAGCTTGTCCTAACAAGCAACAGCTATACCCAGGCCTTGCACCTGGACCAAGGCAGAAAGAGGAAAATCTCCAAGATAAGTGAATCCCAGAAGAGCCATAGAAAGGCCACCGCCTAGCAATGGACCACACAAGATAGAGGCCTCCTAGCCCTCTCCAAGCCAAGGACAAGCTCCAGACTGTGAACTGGGCATGAGAGGAGAGAGGGCCTAACACACTCTGAGGGTTACAGCATCTGGGAAGATACCAGACAGAGGAGAAAGTCCTGATACGATGTCACTATAACTGACTTCCTGTAAGAGACTAATCTTGCCTCTCTGCATGTGAATCAACAAAGATAAAATCGCCTTTCCTCCTCACCCAGACAACAGCTGCCCAGGGAGCAGATGGTGAAAAGACCCTCTGGAATGTCCAACAAAAGAGACAACTGTTGTGAATGACTTGTGCCTGTAGGGGGCCTACAAAAAGACTGGAATGGGACTACTTACAAAGGCCTGTAGTAATAGGACAATGGTTTCAGACTAGAGAAGTGTAGATTTAGGCTGGATATTAGGAGAAAGTTCTTTACCATGGGGGTAAAGGAACACAGGAACAGGTTGCCTAGGTTGGTAGTTGAATCCCCATCCTTGCAGATATTCAAGGTCAGGCTTGACAGGACAACCTGGTCTAATGGAGAATATCCCTGCTCACTGCAGGGGAAGTTGGACTAGATGACCTTTGGAGGTCCCTTCCAATCCAAACTGTTCTATGATTCTATGAAAATACATTATCTATTGTCTCAGTTATACATATAAATTAATTTCTGACACTGATACAAAGGTTACAAAGCATCTGTGAGATCAGAAGACCAATATTAATAGGAAAACCTACAAAATGTTAGTTCTGTATTCTTAGACTATCATTTTTATTATATGGGGTTTTTTCTTTTGTTTTTTAAATCCTGTAAGATTTTAATTCAGTCTGATCAATATAATACAAGAATTTCTCTCTCATCTACTTTTTCCTCTCTTTTGGCAGCAACAAAGAATTACCGTAATGAAATAATTTCTGTCTGGCATGGTGCCCAGTAATCTTGGGGAGCCATTGAGATTGGTTTACTTTCATTTCTCACAATCTGAATGCAAAGTTCTATGACAATAATTTATCTCCCCTGCAGCTTTATGTCATTTAAATGGCCTGAAATACCCTACTTGATGGCAATTTGCGTCATTTTGAGCCTACCATAAATGATGTAAATTGCCACAAAACTTTGAGAAAATCCTACTTCACATCTTTATCTAGATTTCTTAGTGATGACATCTGGGTTTGCTTCAAATTTTTTTTTTCATTTAGTTGCAGAAAAACATCCCTCTCTTACCATGTATTACTGGACAACACATTTGGGATTTCTGATTACTATTAAATGGGACAAATAAATAGATTGATTTTTTTCAGGGCACTAAGCAACAGCTCAGGAATACAGAAAAATACATCAGGTTTTATGGTTGGTGTTTTGTTTTGGTGTTTTGGTTTTTTTTTTTAACTACCAGCTAAAATTAACCACCTACTTTTTCTTTTTTTTTTTTTGGCTTGTTTTGTTTGTTTGTTTCTTTCTTTTTACAACTCTGATACCTATCCATGTTACTAGTACTAGCAAAAGTGCTTACATCTTTAGGAAAGGGATTCGCCTCAGTCTAAATCTTGCTACAGAAGGTTGTTTATCTCATTTACTACCTAACTATTTACTGTTGAAATAAGCTTAGGAGAAGCAAAATATAGAAATGTCATAAACAGTAACTGCGTTTCTGTTTGGCGATATATTTGCTGTGAGAAAAGGCAGTCTACCACGTGGATGCAGGGACTTGCCTTTTTTCCAGCTGTCACAAGGCATTCCCAAAGACTTCATTGGTTTCATGTAGTCTATGTTCATCTTCATTATCATGAACCTCTGTTAATAGTTATTTTAATATTAATTAACTCTGTTAATTAATTTGGCTAAGTGTAGGAAATCACTGATATCACATGCAGATTTGAGGCAATGCTAAGTCCAGTACAAAAGCAATGTTCTGAGAGAATCCCCACTGAACCTGAGACCAAAACTGGAAAAAATGTGGCTGCCTAGCACAGCACCATTAATGAAGCCAGTCTTCATCAGTAAGAATTCTAACTAGGAGAACACATGTGTTGTGACTTACAATAGGAAAATGATAGAGCCTAGTGATGTCACTTGTATCTTTATTGAACACTATTCATCTCAGCAGAGTTCTGACATTCTGAGCTATGCACCCTAGCGTGAACCTGCAGTAACTTCTTTGAAATCAGTGGGATAACAGCGGATTTGTCAGTGTAGTGGAGAAAGGATCTGACCCGGCATTTTTGCAGAACCTAAAATATTCACTCTGAGATCACTCCTGGACAACAAAAATGTATCCCACACAGAAAACTTTCATCAAGGCTTTTCAAAACAGGTGTGGAAACCAGATAAAACAACCAGAATATGTATAAATCACCAGAAGCCATGATTCTGGTATCCCACACCTGCTCACAACTCAGTTGCCTCCAAATAATTCAGTACTGGGGCACAATCCCAATTTCTCTTTTATTAGATAAAACTGACTTTCTAGATTCCATTCTGAGAGGGCAAAAAGGAGTCAACCACTTTCTGAGCCCACTGCTCATAAGCACTCTGATGCAAAGAGGCTTACCCAGTTCTGTGAACAATCTCATGACCTACACACTTTTGTTCTTTCAACTGAAGAGGGAGAGTAAAATTATTATTCATGTAATTGCACAATTTAAAGATCCTTACATAGCTGGAAGACTGTGTATGCATGAAAGAAAGAAGCAGGAAAGTCTGGAATTTGGGGCTTTATTTTCAATGAGAAAATAACAATTTCTGAACTGACTGTAGCAATGTACATCTGTAAGAGCTACTAATTATCAATTTTACCTGCAGTTAAAGCCTAAGTGTGGTAAAAATTTAGACCTGATCTGAGTAGTCAGAAGCTTGCCGGAACAGGCTACCATTCACTGTAGTTCTCAGATTCCTCATTTACTTCCCTATGGCTCTGCTGCCTATATTCATAGATTTATAGAATGGCTTGGACTAGAAGGGACCTTTAAAATCATCCAGTTCAAACCACCTGCCATGGGCAGGAACACCCTCCACTAGACCAAATTACTTAAGGCCTCATCCAACCTGGCCTTGAATACCTCCAGGGAGGGGGCATCCACAACCTCCCTGGGGAAACTGTTCCAGTGTCTCACCACCCCTACTGTAAACAATTTCTTTCTAATATCAAGTCTAAATCTAACCTCCTCAAGCTTCAGTGCATTCCCTCTCACCCTGTCACAACATCCCCTTGTAAAAAGTCCCTTCCTGGCTTTCTTGTAGGCCCCCTTCCAGTTCTGGAAGGTTACTATAGGTCATCCCCAGAGCCTTCTCTTCTCCAGGCTTAACAGCCCCAACTCTCATAGCCTGTCCCCATAGCAGAGGTGCTCCAGCCACCTAATTATGCTCATGGTCCTCCTCGGGACCTGTTCCAGCAGTTCAATATATTCCCTGCTTCAACACTAGCACAGATCCGTTTTGCTGAAGGCTTCACTCAGAAGTAGCATAGATGCATCTGTTCTAGCTTATGTTCGAAAGAAAATCTGCCTGGGTTTCAAACTGGAAATTTTTATCACTACACAAATTCCACTTCAGATCTGAATGCTCTTTAATGTCCTGCCTCTTCTTTTCACAGAGGCTAAACTCCAATTCTCAACTGTCTGTAGTTGTTTCAGGGCTTCCAAATAATTTACTAGGATCTGTGTTTTATCTCCATATATAATAATAGCCTGGACATGTTTACAATCTTAATTTAATGTCTGTCAATGCCATAATTGTCTGCAGTCTGAATAACTTTGTCAGTTGGTTTACAGTGCAATTAAAACTAATATCCAATGGAACAGTTATTTGAGAAATCCAAAGTCCTGAATTAATATTGATTAACAGACAGTTAAGTCTATCTACATATCTAGATACTTCAACAGTAATTCTCTGTTCTTTGCCCGATCAGGCATTAATACGGGATTGCACTAGGCCATCTTAGCATACTTCTTACATCATTTTTCATAGCATTGTTAACATCCCCCTGACGAGTAGATATGTTCAGGCTGTTTCATCAGTTGTTAACTAATTTGCCAAAATGTCTAATTTTGTGAGTCATCAGCTTTATTCACTGTAATGATCTGAGTAGCATTTCATTAAAATCCCCAATTGTTAAATCAATGTTAACTTCTGTACAGCAAATTTATTACTTGCAAAGAATATCGTATTTACATCCAGCCTGCAGATCAAGTGGAGTATGATAGTAGTAGCAGAAGGAATAGAAGACTCACAGTCAAACACCAGGCTGACAGAGAATGAGAGACCTCCCATTTCCCAGCGGAGAACATATTTGATAATCCATAAATAGCAAAAGTTCTTGGTGGTGTCCTCCATGTCTTTTGTGTACAGGTCAGCTGGCATACGTATGCTGTAAAATGCTGGCATATAGATATGCTGCAAAATTTTGATTACAGATTTGTAATAATTCATTAAGTTTTATCTTCTTGACATCAGCTTCTGTTACTAAGCAATTACCAGGAAGAAACCCTTTTTTTTTCAATCCTTTCTGCTACAGACATCAGACAATATATCCAGAAAGCATTTCAGTGAAAGAACCCAGGTGAATTGCTGTGAGCAATGTTCCCCAGGCTGTTATTGTACCTTCAAGTTCAGAAGTAAATGTAGCAGTGAGTATAAGTCCTGGCACTTCTTAAATATTCTAAGACAAAAGTAATCAGAACCAAGAGGGACCAAGGAAACTAACTCCTCATTCTTTGCAGTGGTTTTGTTTCAAAATATCTTCAGCTCTAAAAATACTATTCAAGGAAGTGTTACTAAAATATAAGAGGAAATATTCTTGTCAGTGACGGTGATAGAGACATAAGCAGAAAAGTGCTGAATAATTGTCCTAATATAAAATAACTCTACATATATATTTAGGTGAGAACTGCCCACAAAGCTGTCTTGTAAAATTAGCAAAAGACACTGGTCAACATCAGCCCTTCTGAAGGTTTAGCAAGGAGACCAAGGGGAACATTGTAGAGATTCATACTTGTAAAGTGTAATCATTTTCTGTTTGGAGAAAGTTTGTCCATGATGCAAAGAGAAAAACCCAGGGAAACTAAAGAATAAGCTATTTGGGATGAAGTTTTCTTGTCCTTCTAATATCATTCTCTGAGGGGCTTTTAAAAGCTGAAAATCTGATGAGAGTTCACGGAGACTAAAGTCTTGTCCCAACATCACTTGCCAATGAGATGAAGGGAAGAAATACATACTGATATCATTGACTGCTCTGGAGGAGGATTCCAGGAGAGTAGAAATGGATTTACTCAATACCAAAGAAACCAAGTGCAGGGAAGACAAGGTGGCAAGTATGTAATTGCAATGTATGCACACTTCTTTCTCTATGGGCAACAATCTTCAGTCATGGTCCTCAGATAAACAGAGTATGATTTACCAGTTACTGAAGTGAGTTGCTTCTACAAACCTTGTCAATGTACCATCAACAGGATGCAAATAGTCATTAATCTTTACTTGTTATTGTATTCAGACAATAATTGGATAACACAACACTCACATCTATCCAAAATAATGAGCAAATGAGCATACACCGTTTGCATACTCTTTACAAAGATAAAGATTTTTTTTTCTCATGTTTACAAGAACAGTGGTTCAATGGAACTAGATGAAATATTTTTCAGAGTCCCAACCATCATTTCTTCTTATTTTCTGACTGCTATGATGTTTTGCAATGGGTTGAGGCAGACCCCCTACCCCACCATGGGCAAAAATAATGACTCAGACAAAGGGATTGCAAAAGTGGTGGAAAGTTTAAATGGAAAGTGGTAAATGTTTACAGAGAGCCAGAAATGCAGTGACAAAAGAGATCCCAAAGCAGACCCAGAAACATCCCATCCCCACAAGAGGGTACACCCAAGACCCCCAGAGCTCCTTCTTCCCTCCACCCCCCACTCCACTGCTAGGCTAGTCTCAGCTGGCCAGATCTGAGACTGCCCATCCCCCTGGCCTTGAGCCTAGCCAGGCCCACAGCCAGGAGACATCTCCCCTAGTTACCAGGTGACAGAGGAGAAAGAGGAAGTGCCAGACCCCGCACTGGATCTTATAGTGGTGCAGAGAATTATGGTAGGAAATACCTGGTTTCCAGTGCCCACCCACTGGGCTGGACTTCTGGACACAGGAAGCATCCCTCATAGCAGAGGGTACCCAGCCCAAACTGCTACATGTTTGAAGAATACGAGGAGAACGGTACTCTTAAAAATCAGATTAATTTAGGACATTTGCAGGAGTTTAAATAAGCGATTAATTAAAAATCTGAAAATGGCTTGTCTGTCTGATCTGCATATAAAGTAGCTGTTTGGTTATAGCATCCGTCTAACTTTATGTTATACACCACACCAATGACCTCATTTCTGATAAACAAGTAATAAATAACCATAATGTTGTTTAATGCTTTAAGTTAAGAACTGTAATAATTACATGAGGACCAGATTCAAATATTAATAGTAAATTACTATGCCATTATGAAGTCAGGAAAGAAATACAAGAAATAGGATACTTGAAAGTAAGGCATAGAGAGATGATCTTTGCACAAAACCTTTTCTGATGCTTGCTATTTATTTAGTTTTCTTTAGCTGACTGAAGATGAGCCAGACAGGAAGAATAAAATACTTACTCAAGAGAGAGAAAAAAAATTAAATTGTCAATGTGCATCGATGGGTAGGTTGTATGTGTATGCCAGTGCGTGTGTTTGTATAACTGAGGCTTCATTCCAGTCAGCAGAACCTGAATTTCAGCCTAAACCTTGGGTATCAAATGATTGTCATAATGATTCCTGCTGCCACTTTGTTCTCCATGGCATAGCATGCGAAGCATCTGCAGCTAAGCTGAAATTAGCCTTATCTTGATGTCCCTCTCTAAATGTTTCCCCGTTATCTCCCACTTGTCTTGATAGCTAATACAGTTCCTACAGCTGCTATATCATATTAGGTCAGAGCAATGAAAACGAATGCCATTTTCTTGATGGCTTATGCAGAATTGTTGTAATTTGAATCAAGTCCCCCTAGCCTTTCTTTCTTGTCTGTTTTTTCTGCCCCTCATATGGAATATATTGGGGCCTTGGCGAGCTGCCATTCTCACTGCACATTAGAAATGGTAGAGTTTTCCTCAATCTGATTCTCGAAAATGAGTTCACTAAAAGGTGCAGACCCAGCACATTTGTGGTTTTTCCTATAAATTACTTTAACACTGTGTCCAATCATATATATAATTTCAGATTTTCAATTTCAACTCACTGCTGTGTCAGCACAGACTCCACTGATATGTCTAACGTATTTAGCTTAAAATGAAATGGATGGCATTTCATTACCAGGAAGATAATATTTTTGAATATGTTTGCTGCATGGAAGGATCCATCATTATTCTGCCATTTTATGTTCTGTGTAATAGCTTTTTAATGCTTTGATGTATTTTATTTATATATATAACATTTTTCTAATATCATGGGGTGGTTTAACTCATTGGACACATTATAAAATATTAATTGAATGCTTTTAAATATCAGTGAGGGGGGAAAGCCTTAACAAATTGCCAATATTTTGTTTGAAATTCAGTAGAGAGTAGTTAAAACACTGAAATACTACTTCATTCTCACTTCTTCCCATTGCTCCTCAGTTCCCCCTGACACTCAAAACATTTTGAAAAGAAAAAAAAAAAATGGAAGAAGAAGAAAGAAAATCCCACAGTCCCTGGAGACACTCAAACTGTCAGCATGAAGGTAAGTAACACAGGAAATCTTGAATGTGCCCAACTGTGAATGACAGAAACCTTCTTATTGGGAGAAGATTTTGACATGCCTGAAATCCTTAATACCTGCTTTCTCAGTCCTTGGACCAAAGTCATGGAATTTTAAACTACTAAGATTTTGGAAGGTTGGGGTTTTATTGCTTGCAAGGAAATTATAGTGGACAGGTAAGTATTAAAGAGCATTTATTGGTATTAGCAATGAATGTTAAAATGAGTTGTGCTAACTGGTTCTTGCACTGGATTGGTCTCATTGTTGTGCTCTGCATGCAATTGAGTAAGAATGCTCTGCTTAAATGAAAGTTGTTGCTTGACAGTGTATAATGTTAGCTATGACCTCCTTTGACCAATTTTGTTTAATCCTCATGGGGCTTTTTTGCCTTTTCGTTTTAAAACAGCTACAGCCACTCATTTTTCCAATAGTTTCTGTTTATTCACAGAACAGACCCGTTACCCAGTATTATATTGCAGAGAGCATTATTTTCCCTGAGCTATTTCAACTGTGTTCTTCAAAGAGGAGGAAATGCATTATTATCCTTCTTACAGCAGAGACAAGGTACAAGTAAGTTAAAGTAAACATTCTCAAGAAGGGCTGCTTAAAATTAAGTATTTAAACTTCATATGATTTTATGTTTTTCATAGGTAATAAGCATCTTTAAATGCTTCTGAAGCTGGCTATACAGTCCTAAAATTCAGGTTATCTTTTAGATGTCCAACTATGAAGCTAGGAAACTGTCCTTGCGTCTTATGGCCTAAAGAACTAGCCATCAAGTAGCAGTCAGGCATTTAAGTTGTGTCAAAACATGAAAGCATCTGAGACCCCAAAATTTTGCATAATCTGGTCTTGGCCACGAAGTGATTAACAGCAGAGATTAAGGGGCAACCTTTTATTTTACCTCATTTTACTGACTGCTCAGGCAGATAGAATATTTTTAGGGAAAGTGGCAATTTTTTAACTGATTTTAAATAATTAGCATAAATACCTAAGATGAAAGGAAATAATTGAAAAATATGCATAATTAATAATGCCCAGGGAGAAAATCAGGAAAATTGTAATAAAATGTTGTTTGCTGTTCCAGCAGGAATTTGTTAAGAAAAATGAGACTAACAAAGGAGCTCTATGTTTATTTAGCAAAAGACATTAGAAAATAAAACATTTTCTGGGAAAATCCTACTTAGGGTTTTGTTTCTTACAGAATACAGAATTAACCAGGTTAGAAAAGACCTTTGAGATCATCAAGACCAAGCTAACACCCAACACCATCTAAGCAACTAAACCATGGCACCATGTGCCTCATCCAGCTTCCTGTTAAACACCTCCAGTGATGGTGACTCCACCACCTCCCCGGGAAGCCCATTCCAATGGTCAACAACTATTTCTATGACGAATTTCTTCCTAACATCCAGCCTAAACTTTCCCTGGCACAGCTTGAGACTGTGTCCTCTTGTTCTGGTACTGGTTGCCTGGGAGAAGAGACCAAACCTCACCTGACTACAACCTCCCTTCAGGTAGTTGTAGACAGCACTACCATTTCCCTTGAACCGCCTATTCTCCAGGCTAAGCAATTCCAGCTTCCTCAGCCTCTCCTCATAGGGCTTCTGCTCCAAGCCCCTCATCAGCTTTGTTGCCCTTCTCTGGACACCTTCCAGCAAGTCAACATCTTACCTAAATCGAGGGACCGAGAACTGGACACAGTGCTCAAGGTGTGGCCTGACCAGTGCTGAGTACAGGGTCACAGTGACCTCCCTGCTTCTGCTGGCCACACTATTCCTGTTACAGGACAGGATGCCATTGGTCTTCTTGGCCACCTGGGCACACTGCTGGCTCATGCTTAGCCTACTATCAACCAGTACTCCTAGGTCCCTTTCTGCCTGGCTGCTCTCCAGGCACTCTGACCCCAGCCTGTAGCACTGCATGGGGCTCTTGTGGCCAATGTGGAACCCAGAACTTGGATGTGTTAAATCTCATGCCCTTGGACTCTGCCCATCTGTCCAGCCTGTCAATATCCCTCTGCAGAGCTTCCCTACTCTCTGATAGATCCACATCCGACCCCAGATTGGTGTCATCTGTAAATTTACTGATGACTGACTCAATCCCCTCATCCAGATCATCAATAAAGATATTGAAAAGGATGGAGCCCAGCACTGATCCCTGGGGGACACCACCAGTGACTGGCTGTCAGCTGGATGTGGCACCATTCACCACCACTCTCTGGGCTCAGCCTTCCAGCCACTTCCTAACCCAGCACAGAGAGCTGAAGTCCAAGCCATTAGCTGACAGCTTAGCCAGGAGTTTGCTGTGGGGGACAGTGTCAAAGGCCTTGCTGAAGTCCAGGTAGACTACATCCCCAGTCTTCCCCACATCCACCAGGTGGGTCACCTGATCATAGAAGGAGATCAGGTTGGTGAGGCAGGACCTGCCCTTCCTAAATCCATGCTGGCTGGGCCTGATCCTCCCTTGGCCATCCTGTAAGTGCTGCATGATTGCACTCAAGATGACCTGTTCCATAGTCTTGCCTGTCACTAAGGTCAGGCTGACAGGTCTGGAATTCCCTGGTTCATCCATCCAGCCCTTCTTGTGGATGGGCATCATGGTGGCCAGCTTCCAGTCATCTAGGATCTCTCCGGTGAGCCAGGACTGCTGAAAAATGATGGAGAGTGGCTTGGCCAGCTCATCTGCCAGCTCTCTCAGCACCCTAGGATGGATCCCATCTGGTCCCATGGACTTGTGGGGATCCAAGCGGCTAAGCAGGTCTCTACCTGCTTCCTCCTGGATTACAGGGGAAGTATACTGCTCCCTGACTCCATCTGCCAGCTCAGGAGGCTAGTTGTCTGGAAGACAACCTATCCTATTTAGGCAAAGAAGGTAACAATATTCCCCTCTGTGTCCACTAAAGAGTGGAGGCTGTCCTTGCCCCTCCTCTTGCTATTAATATATTTGTAGAAGGACTTTTTTGTTGTCCTCCACAGCAGACACCAGTCTAAACTCCAAATGGGCTTTTGCCTCTCCAGCTTTTTTCCTGCATAACCTAGCAACATCCTTCAACATTCCATGGGTTACGTCTCCTTCCTTCCAAAGATGATACACCCTCTTTTTTCCCCTTAATTTGTTCAGAAGTTCACTGCCCATCCAGGCTGGCTGGCTGTCCCAGCAACTCATCTTCTGGCACATTGGCACAGCCTGTTCGTGTGCCTTCAAGAGTTCTTTCTTGAAGTAGGCCTAGCCCTTCTGGACCCCTTTGTTTTTATGGGCTGTTTCCCAAGGTATCTTCTGAGTTAGTTACTTATGTAACCTGAAGTCTTCCCTCCAGAAGTCCAGTGGAGGTTTTGTTGCTTCCCCTCTTAGCTTGACTGCATATTGAAAACTCAATTATTTCATGGTCACTGGACCCCAGACAGCCTCCAGCCACTTTATCTCCCACCAGCTCTTCTTTACATGTAAAAAGGAGGTCATGCAAGCCTGGTAGGCTCACACACCACCTGGGATAAGAAGCTACCCTCCATACACTCTAAGAACTTTCTAGACTGCCTCCTCTCTGCTGTGTTAAGTTCCCAGCAGATATCAGGCAGGTTAAAGTTGCCCATAAGAACAAGGTCTGATGATCTTGAGACAGCCTTTAGCTGCCTATACCTCTTCGTCCTGCCTGGGTGGTCTATAACTGACTCCAACCAGGATGTCAGACTTGTTGGCCTTCCCTGTAATTCTCACCCACAGGCACTCAACCTGATCATCCTTAATCTCTAGTTCCATGGTGTATAGAGCCACTCCTTGTAATGTTTTCCCTCTATCATAGATCACAGCAATAATTCAGATCTAAAATGTGATGCATATCTTCATAACAGCTCCTTATATCTTCTCAAATAGTTGAATATCAAAGTACCAGGTGCAACCCTTATTCCCCACCATTCACTGTATGCTTTCTTCTTCTTACTGTTTTATGCAGATCACTTCTCCATCATCCCGTACAACATTTATAAATACATTTATTTTGGTAATCTTCCATGTACTGGCCTTCAATGATATACTAGGAAATAGATCCAGGGATGTGCGAAGAAATCGTTCTCCTGTATTGTTTACCTGCATGCAGTTTCTAAGTATAATTCTATGAATTCCCTGCTGATGGTTCTTTTGAGGTTTCATTATGCCTGAATACTGATGCAACTGTGGTGTTTTCTACTATCTGGTGCATATTTTCTTTAAGAAATCAGTCACATCATGGATCTGTACCCAACCCTCTCCATTGAAAGTTAAAGGTAAAAGTGATTACTCACAGGAATGTGACTCTTGCAAACTGAAAGACTGACACTCTTCAAGTCAGGTAACCCCAAAGCACATCCACCTCTGAACGCAAGACAGTACTTCACTGAAGTAACCCAACCCTGAAGCTGAATGTATTCAACTACATGTGTGTTTGTTTAGATGCTACCCTCAAACAGAAGTTCCTTTTCTTTAGTAGCTGTACCCTCCAAGCCTCCAGGGAAACTGATAAAAATTAGTAGAAGCTGCACTGCTTTTAAATTTGCAGAGAAAAATAATTAAATATGGTAGGAACACTGGACTTGACATAAAGATGTGTGGCTGTGGTGGGTTGAGAGAGGGCCTAGCTCTCCCTCCCCCACAGAGTAAGAAACCACGGCTAAACTCAGTCAGAGAAAGCAGACTATATTTACAAGCATATATAGGAAGCAGATTATATATAACACAATATATACAGGTATTTACAATATATACAGAAATATACAGCAAATAAACACAATCAGAAACCAGACCCCCAACAGAGGGGGCTTCCCCCTGTGCCCCCTTCACCCCCCTACCTCCCTTCTTCCCCAAAGAAGGTTAGAAAAGAGAAAAGGGTAGTTAACAAGGCAGACAGAGGTCTAGGTACAAGGTGATTAGTATCTCTTATCTGTTAGTTGCCCAGAAGCCCAGAAGCAGTCCAGCTGAAAGAGAGCAAAGGGAGGAAACACTGCCAGAAAGTTCCAGCTGCTCTGGGTCTAACAATCTCACGTCCCCCTTAATTCGCCAATGAAATTCGTTTAGAATACAGAATATTTATAAACATTTAGCCAGAGTACCCCTTCCTTAAAGGCACAGCCTCAAACGGTCACAATGGCAAATGTAAATCAATCCACACATCCCAGCACATTTCTCAAGCAATTTTAACCCATCTGTAGAGTGTTGTCTTATGTACAAGCACAATGTGCTAACACTGGAAGACATTAAATGTATCCCAGAAAACTGTTGTAAAAATTTTGCAAATTCTGTTATTGTTCACACTGGAACGATTTAAACAGGCAAAATGTTAAGCTGAGTCATCAAAAAGAAACTGTTTTTCATATTATGTAGAGCATACAGTTTCTCCCACATTCTGGAGCAGATTTGGCAGAAATTACAGCCTGCAGTTACTTGGACACTCTGGGTCTGTGCTTATCCATCACAAGGAGGTTGCTTATATAA
This sequence comes from Dryobates pubescens, assembly GCF_014839835.1. Classification (NCBI taxonomy): domain Eukaryota; kingdom Metazoa; phylum Chordata; class Aves; order Piciformes; family Picidae; genus Dryobates; species Dryobates pubescens. The sequence continues at coordinate 23,371,623 of NC_071657.1, read as the reverse complement.
TCTCTGTTTATGTATCTTAGTTCAGAGACTTCCTCAGCATTTGAGGAGATGTGGGACCAGGTGTGCAGAAAAAAAAAACAACTCATAATGATTTAAGAGTACATTTTCTAAGATGATTGTCTTACAGATAGCACAAAGTGATGATTATGCACATGGGTAAGAATTCTGATATAAATAGTGGCATGCATTCTTCATGCAATTTCAGGACAGGACTGAGCTGATTTAGTGAGAAAAACAGCACAGGATAATAGACCGATTGGTCAAAATATCATTTCCAAGCACTGAGTTACTGAAAATATAATGTGATTTCTTTACACATGTGAAACACAACACAACAGAAAGAACAGAATAGAATAGTTCAGCTGAATCATCCAGGCAAACAGTGAATAGGTGAATATTCTTGTGAATAGGTGAATATTCTTGTGAAGAGGTGAATACTCTTGTGAATAATAGAAATTCCAGTCCTACATCTAGCCAGGGTGTCACTGATACTTTTGTTGTAGACTAAGGTCACCATATTAAGAGTTAGTCAAACTAGACCATGAATACTCCAGGAGTTAGAAAAGTATAAAAGCTGCTAAGTAAATTTTTTCAAATTGTGTGCTAAGAAATGTCTTGCAAGTGGCGTCAATGTGACAACACGCTGACCAGTTCCAATTTTGTGGGTGACTTGGGCTTTTTTCACTTTCATACTTACTTTACTGGTAAAGGTAAGAGTCATTATAGCATTATATAGTTGGCATTACAGAAACGTGGTGGGATGAGTCACATGATTGTAGTACTGCACTGGATGGTTACAAGCTCTTTAGGTGACACAGGCAAGGGAGAAGAGGAGGACAGGTGGCTCTGGATATTAGGGAATCTCTTGATGCCACAGAACATGAAGTAGAGGATGAAAGGATTGAGTGCCTGTCAGTTAAAATCAGAGGGAGGGCTAACAAAACTGACATCCAGTTTGGAGACTGTTAAAGAGCACCCAACCAGGATGAAAAGGTAGATGAAATATTCTATAAGCAGCTGGAGGTCGTATTAAGATTGCCAGCCCTTATTCTTGAGGGTGACTTTAACCTGATAGATACCTGCTGGGAACTTAGCACAGAAGAGAGGAGGCAGTCTAGAAGGTTCCTAGAGTGTATGGAAGACAGCTTCTTGACACAGCTGTTATGTGATCCTACCAGGGGTGAGGCTCTGCTTGACCTGCTCTTCTCAAATAGAGAAGGGCGGTGGGAGATGTGATGGTAGGAGGCTGTCTAAAGTGCAGCGATCATGAGATAGTGGAGTTTTCAAAATTCAGGGAAACAAGGAGCAATAACAAAACCCTTACCTTGGATTTCAGGAGGGCAAACTTCAGCTTATTTAAGCAACTAATTTGAAGAATACCTGGGGTATCACAGTATTGCCAAGGTTGGAAAAGACCTCAAGGATCATTGAGTCCAACCTGACACCGCAAACCCCATGACTAGACCATGGCACCAAGTGCCATGTCCAGTCTCCTCTTGAAGACCTTGAGGGATGGTGACTCCACCACCTCCCCGGGCAGCCCATTCCAATGAGTAATGACTCTCTCGGTGAAGCACTTTCTCCTCACCTCGAGCCTAAACTTCCCCATAGCAGCATTTAAGAACAAAAGGGTCCAGGAGAGCTGGACCTACTTCAAACAGGAACTCTTGGAGGAAGAGGAACAGGCTGTGAATGTACCAAAAGATGAGCCGCTGGGGAAGATGAACAGACTGGATGGGCAAGCATCTTTTGGAGGAATTAAGGGAAAAAACCAAGGCATATTGCCTTTGGAAAGGGAGGGAGGCAAACTCATGATATATTTAAGGATGTTGTTAGATCATGTCAGAGAAAAATTAGAAAGGCAAAAGCCCAGTTGGAAGTTAAGCTGGTCACTTCCATGAAAGACAATAAAAATAATTTTTATAAATATATTAATGTTAAAAAGAGGGGCAAGAAGAACCTCCACTCCTTATTTGGCTCGGAGGGGAGCATTGTAACCAAAGATGAGGGAAAGGCCTCATCTTTGGTTACAAAGTACCTTCTTTGCCTCCATATTTAACAGTAAGGCAGGAGGACTTTAGGATAACTGGCCTCCTGAACTGGTAGATGGGGTCAGGGAGCAGTATAGTCCCCCTGAAATCCAGGAGGAGGTAATTAGGGACTTGCTGAGCCACTTGGATACTTACATGTCCATGGGACCAGAGGGGATCCATCCCAGGGTGCTGAGCGAGCTGGCAGATGAGCTGGCCAAGCCATTCTCCATCATTTTTCAGCAGTCCTGGCTTACTGGAGATGTCATAGATGACTGGAAGTGGCCAACATGATGCCTGTCTACAAGAAGAGTTGGTTGGATGAGCCAGGGAATTACAGACCTGTCAGCCTGACCTCAGTGCCAGGCAAGATTATGGAACAGGTCATCTTGCACGCAATCACACAGCACCTACAGGATGGCCAAGGGATCAGGCCCAGCCAGCATGGGTTTAGGAAGGGCAGGACCTACCTGACCAACCCGATCTCCTTCTATGTTCAGGTGACCCGCCTGGTGGATGTGGGGAGGCCTGTGGATGTAGTCTACCTGGACTTCAGCAAGGCCTTTGGCACCGTCCCCCACAGCAAACTCCTGGCCAAGCTGTCAGCCCATGGCTTAGATAGGAGCGCTCTGTGCTGGGTTAGGAACTGGCTGGAGGGCTGAGCTCAGAGAGTGGTGGTGAATGGTGCCACTTCCAGCTGGCAGCCAGTCACTGGTGGTGACCCCAGGGATCAGTGTTAGACCCAATCCTATTCAATATCTTTATTGATGATCTGGACAAGGGGATTGAGTCCACCATTAGAAAGTTTGCAGATGACACCAAGTTGGGGGCAGGTGTTGATGTGTTGAGGATAGGAGCGCTCTGGAGAGGAAACTTGACAGACTGGACAGATGAGTCCATGGGTCCAAAATAATGGCATTTTTGCAAGTCCAAGTGCCAGGTGCTGCACTTTGGCCACAACAACCCCATGCAGCGCTACAGGCCAGGGACAGAGTGCCTGGAGAGCAGCCAGGCAGAAAGGGACCTGGGGGAGCAGTGGCTTACAGCAGTGTGCCCAGGTGTCCAAGAAGGCCAACAGCATCCTGACCTGCATCAGAAATAGTGTGGCTAGCAGGAGCAGGGAAGTCATTCTGCCCCTGTGCTCAGTACTGGTTAGGCCACACCTTGAGTCCTGTGTCCAGTTCTGGGCCCCTCAATTTAGGAAGGATATTGAGATGCTGGAACGTGTCCACAGAAGGGCAACAAAGCTGAGGAGGGGTTTGGAACACAAGCCCTGTGAGGAGAGGCTGAGGGAGCTGGGGCTGTTCAGCCTGGAAAGGAGGAGGCTCATGAGGGGAGACCTTATTGCTCTCTTCAACTCCCTGAAGGGTGGTTGTAGCCTGGTGGGTGTTGGTCTCTTCTCCCAGGCAACCAGCAACAGAACTAGAGAACACAGTCTCAAGCTGCACCCAGGGAAGTTCAGGCTGGATGTGAGGAGAAAGTTCTTCACAGAAAGAGTAATTGTCCTTTGGAATGTGCTGCCCAGGGAGGTGGTGGAGTCACCATCCCTGAAGGTGTTCAAAAGATATTGGATGTGGCACTTGGAACCATGGCTCTTTGGTTGTCATGAGGTGTTAGGTATTAGGTAATAGGTTGGACTTGATGATTTCTGAGGTCTTTTCCAAACTGGTTGATTCTATGAGTCTAAGTGTTTTTATCCTTGGCCTCCTGAAGTCCTTGAGAAAAGGGCCACTGTGTAACCTGTGTATGGCCTATGTAACTATGTTTTCAATTATGAGAATGTTGGTCACCAGAAGTGGAAAGGGAAGAAGGCATCAGACAAGCAGGGGGAAGGAGGCAATAGAAACCTGTTTTTACTGACTCCTTAATTTCAGTAAAGCATTTGACACCATCTCCCACTGCATCCTTGCAGCAAAACTGAGGAAATGTGTTCTAGATTATCATGCAGTGAGGTGGATTGTGAACTGGTTGAAGGAAAGAAGTCAGAGAGTTGTGATCAATGGGATGGAATCTAGTTGGAGGTCTGTATCTAGTAGAGTACCTCGAGGTCAGAACTGGGACAGGTACTATTCAATATATTCATGAACAACCTGGATGAGGGCACAGAGCTCACTGTCACCAGGTTTGCTGATGAGACAAAACTGGGTGGAGTGGCTGACACACCAGAGGGTTGTGCTACCGTTCAGTGAGAATTAGGCTGGAGACTTGGACAGCAAGAAACTTAAGGAAACTCAACAAGGGCAAGTGTAGAGTTTTGCACCTGGGAAAGAACAACCTCATGTGTCAGTATAGGTCAGGGACTGACCTGCTGGAGAACAATGAAGGGGAAAAGGACCTGGAGATCCTAGTGGATGGAAGGTTGCCCATGAGCCAGAAATGTGCTCTTATGGCCAAGATGGCAAATGCCATTCTGGGGTGTATTAGAAGGGGGGTGGTTAGTAGGCCAAGAGAGGTTCTCCTCCCCGCTCTATTATGCCCTGGTGAGGCCACATCTGGAATATTGTGTTCAGTTCTGGGCTCCCCAGTTCAAGAGGGACAGGGAACTGCTTGAAAGAGTCCAGCACAGAACCACGAAAATGATTAAGGAAGTGGAACATCTTCCTTGTGAGGAGAGACCAAAGGAGCTGGGGCTCTTTAGCTTGGAGAAGAGGAGACTGAGGCGTGACCACATTAATGTTTATAAATATGCAAAGGGTGAGTGCCAAGAGGATGGAGCCAGGCTTTTCTTGTTAATGCCCAATGACAGAACAAGGGGCAATGGGTGGCAGTTCAGGCATAGGAAGTTCCATGGAAACATGAGGAAAAAGTTTTTCACTGTGAGGGTGACAGAACACTGGAACAGGCTGCCCACAGGAGTTGCAGATATTCTTTATATATTCAAGACCCATCTGGATGCGTTCCAGTGTGATCTGGTATAAGTGATCCTTCTCTTCGGGGGGGAGGTTGGACTGGATGATCTTTCAAGGTTCCTTCCAGCCCTTAACATTCTGTGATTCTGTGAACTGTTTTAAAACAGCTTTGTAATCGTGCAAGTTGAAGCACCGTAGGGGTTTCATATTGTAGGATTGGGCCAATCACCCATGACTAAATTAATTCACATTGACCATACCCTAAGCCATTTCCCTTTTAGACAACTTCAAAACAAAACACATTGGTCTTACCAAATGTACGCTCTGATTTCTGACTTGTACAAAGAATGAGGGCTTGTATGAAGAATGCAAAGCAGAGAAAATAATCTAGCAGGAACTTTCCATGCTTCTAAGAAATTTGGGTGAGGGGTGGGGACTGGGTTTTGAAAAACAGAGTGAAATTATTCAGGAAACTATACATAGAGTTGTATGCTTCTTTGTTGTCTTTTTGCCCACAGATAGGATTCTGGTGCCCGAACTAATGAGCAGGTCAGTGTTGTGCTAGTTTGTAGCAAAGTAACAACTGGTTAAACTGAAGTCCACCAGAAGCCATCCTAAAACAGATTCCTAAGGGACAGCCCCATCTGTGAAACAAAATCCCACAAAAACCAAAGGTCATTCCAAACCTCTGTATTTTCCACTCTAAATGAAGAACATATTTAATCTGCCTTCTTCTATGCAAATGCATAGCTCAATGCACTTAAAAAAACCAACCACACAACAACAATAAAACCAATGCACTACACTGTCTTAACAGTTTTCCTCCTAGAGGGAGGTTAGACTTAATTAAACAACACAGCCAAGGTCAGCCAAAAAGCAGGTTAATCTCTCCTGAGCAAAGCAAGCAGAGAAGAGATCAGAAAAGGGATAGAATTGTTTTGGTACATCTAGTCTTATAGCAGATATTCCTCCAATTAATTTGTTTAGAATAATCTTTCATTTTATTTTTTACACTCAGTAGTGATTTATTTACATTTTTCTACTTTTCTGCTCAAAATCTGTAAATTTTAAAGGCATAGCCTAAAACCAACACAAGCCACCCCTTCTAAACAATTACATTGGCTGCTAATACTATCCATCTAACCTAAAACTGTCTTAACAGTTCTCCTCCTAAAGGTACTGAGACCAAGAGATACAGCATGAGATACAGCATGTGTTAGTTATAAAATACCATATGCTTCGTATGTTCATCAACATTTAAAACAGTAGAAGAATTATACCTATCATCTTTGAAAGACATTTTGCTATGTTTTTCTTAATAAACAGATGTATTTTTTGGATCTCATGTTGGTGGTTATCAGCCCAAATTTTTTTAATCTCTTAGCAGTTTACCACTGCGTAATTCAGATGACTTCATTCAATATTTGTTTTATAATAAAGCAGTTTTTTGAAAATGGGCCCATAAATTTAACTTATTTTTTACCTGTGAAAAGTTTGTTCTCTGAATGCGCAATGTTTTCATATGACTTAAGCACATCACTTGCTCCTGTGCTATTATAACATTTTAGGTATTCATAAACTCTGAAGAGAACCTTATTACCCAGACCAAATACTTTACCTCTGTTCAACTATTAACTCTAACTAGTCTCCAAGATTCTTATTTTAAATCAAATTCTATAATAAAGACAATAATATTTCCACAATAAAGTGTAAATGTATCCATAGCATCCTTTTCTGACATTTATACCTTAATACAAAGATGGCATATATTTGGAGCACACTCTAAGATGCAAGTATCAATCCAGTTTATTAAAAAATATCTTTCTCTTTGTAAGACTATATGAGGGGACCTGAAATTAGTAAACACTCTAGGCTGCTTCTTACTGTACTAATAGTGAAGTCTACTTCTTTGACAAATGTGTGTGAGGTTTCTATGTCCTTTAACAAAAAGGAACTAATCAGATTGTGATGTATTAAACTGTGGATGAGTCTGACGAAATACCTTTAAAACTGGTTCTTTAACATCTTAGTTATGAGCTACAGCAGTAATGATGGTTTTTATTATTGTGCTACAACAGCCAAAGTGCAAATGCATTACTGTATTGTTGCAAATTTCATAATTTAGTCATTCATGGCTTTTCTATGAAATTCATACACTTTTAGCTGGAATTTTATCCTGAATTATATGTCTGGAAGTCACTAACTTTGAAATTACTTCAACCAGAGGCAGTTTTTCATACTGCTTCACTCATACCAGCTATTACCAAAGGTGGAATAATCTCCTCTCCTGCTTGAATCCACTGTTGGATCTGCTTAAGGTTATAGTACTAGCTACACCCTTCCAGGTACACTCTGTCTCCAGAGACCACTACTGTGAACCTGTGTACCAATATATTAACAAGAGTATTTTCTTTTATATGATGAAAGATTTTGATATTTTACAGTGGATTACCTGCAGTACCTACTGTTGTTCTTTTTAGACTTCTATAGTGGGAAATACATAAAATTCAAATCTATCACCTGCTCTTTCCATATCTTGCCCTACTATCAAAATAAATTAACTAACTAACTAAACAAATAAATAAACAAGTCTTTCTCTATGGCTAGCTAAAATGCTGTGCTTGTTCCTATACAGTCAGATAACAACCAGTCCACACATTTATGACTTCCTTTTTTGATTACCTCATTTGAAACAGGAGAAGCCTTGAAAATCTCTACCCAATTGGAGCATAACAGCTTCATGCCAAGCAGGAAGGAGTGATTTGTGTCACTTAATGCCCTTAGACTACAAGAATTAAAAAGCTTCCTGCACATGGAGGCTCAACCCCAAATTTCTACTAATAATTTTAAGTGTTTCGTTCCTTAAGTCCTGAGCTACTTCCAGAGATGTTTCTTCACCCTCAGTCACGAGTTTTCCAAAGCTATTCTGTCTTCAGGACAACAAATGGGATTAATGAAGATGGGTATGCAGACCTCTCTGTAATAATTAATGCAGACAGCATGGCTATCTGCAGAAAATATTAAATCATCATAATTTTCACATAGGGAGGGACAGTTGTGCTAAGAACATTGTAACACTCTCTTCTGTACTAATATCTTTACTCTTGGATGCCATCATATCCTATCAATAAATGTTTCTTTCCATCACAAGAAACACAATTAAACATGTCCTATGACATTACCACTTATATCTAACTTTCTGGCTGGTTAACCAGTTTTAACTTACAGCTCTGATAGATGAGATATACACAAGTGTTCAAAGAACATTGACTTAAGAAGACTTCAGTCAAAACTCGTATCCAAAGGTCAGATGAATCACAAAGGAGAATTGCCCATAGCAATAGAAAACAAACCATGGTATGGGTCTGCAGAGCAGAGGTGAGAACCAGGTAGTCAGAGCAACCTGACTGAATGATCAGTTGTGGTGCACAAGAAGTAGAATAAATACTGACAGATTTTTCTGAGATTTCATGTGATGCTTACTGCATATTTTAAAAAATTTGTGAAAGAATGGGAGTTCCAGAAAAACACATTCAGAGAAATGATTCATCAGTACTGCAAAAAATGTGTTAGGCATTCATTCAAAGTGCTGTCAAATCACAAATACAAAAATTACTGCTTAATATGTTTGATTTTTTAACACCCCAATTCCCCTGCTTTTAAGTTCCTTGTTGTAGTTACACAAAAGTAAGCAGAAGGCACATGTTTTGTAAACAGAATTCATTGATTTACCTCCTATAGGTTTAGCCCGTGTATATCATTGACTGCTTCTGCACAAAGCAAGTTGTGAGAGACTTGACCTCACTAGGAGGACTTCTTGCATTTGAAGAGCTTTTCCACTATCAACTTGCATTTGCTTGCCAGCACCTTTTCATGAATTGTGATGAATGTGTTGCAGAAATGGAAAGCCATGTAAAGCCAAATAAACAAGAAGGTTTATTTAGAACTAATAGTCTGCATAGTCCTGTGTAGTTCTACATTTTCCTCTGGTGTAAATCTGTCCAAGAATAATGGGCAGTGGGGAGGAGGGGGGATGAAACCAACCAACCAACCAACCAAATGAAACACAAAAAACAAAACCCACAAGATCTCTTTCAAAAGCTTTCTGCTTCTGGACACCATCAGTGTTTTGAAGCATGGTCATACCACAATCTGTCACAAACAAACTGCTGTATAGAGTTTAGAGCAATTTGCCCAGCTGATACTGCAGAATTTGTCACATACATTGCCATAGATGTGCTATTGCATTGATTAGTCATTGTATTAAATGATCTGAAATAAAGTTCCTGTGCATGTTGGCATGTAACAATGTCACCTATTTGGTTCCAATGTTTAGCCCATTCTAAATCATGTGTAATAATGGCATTTACTTTACCTTTGCTGACTTTGCTGTTTTCTTCCAAGGTGAATAAGGAATTTGAAAGTCTTACTCATGTTGTACACAGCTTGTTAAGGTCTGAAAAAAGCCACAGTACCTGACTGAAACACTCTTTTCATCATTCTCTGACCACACTAGATGCTTGCTATTGTATCATTTAGCAAGCAGACTGTCATCTTTCTTTTCTCTATGAGCAATCAAGCAGCTGTAGCAATAAGTCATTTTATGAGCAGTGAGAACCTGGACAAAATGGACCATTTGTGAAAGAGGACAAACACTCACAACAATCAATTCACAACCTTGACATTATTTTGCCTATTTGAACATTTCCCAGCAGGAAAGGGGTCATTTGGGCTGTACAAGATATTGTTGCTTTTAGTATGAGAAATTTGCTTAATTTTTGTACTAACATAGATGAAGATAAAGTAAGAAGAAAAAGAAAATGAAAGGAAAAAGATAAGAACAAAAGAAAAGAAAGGTTCAGAAAGGTTTGGAAAGGAAAGAAAAGAAAATAAAAGAAAGGAAAAGAAAGGAAAAGAAAAGAGAAAAGAAGAGAAAAGAAAAGAGAAAAGAAGAGAAAAGAAAAGAAAAGAAAAAGAAAAGAAAAAAGAAAAGAAAAGAAAAGAAAAGAAAAGAAAAGAAAAGAAAAGAAAAGAAAAGAAAAGAAAAGAAAAGAAAAGAAAAGAAAAGAAAAGAAAAGAAAAGAAAAGAAAAGAAAAGAAAAGAAAAGAAAAGAAAAGAAAAAGCACATGTACGTAACTGCCTTGGAATAGGAAATAGTACCGCTAAAATCTGAGTCTAGACTGGGATAGCATATTGTCATTCACCCACTTTCTGAATCACAAAATTATCTTCAGTTTAAATTTTCCCTTAGAATTTTCCCATTGATTGCTTTGACCAACAAGCTATTTGTAATTCTGGAAATTGTCCTCCCTCAAACACGGGTATAAAATATGAATTAAATACATTGTGTGAATCCTTTTTCATTGTCTTGGATGGATGAAGAAGTGAAATGAAGCAAGTGGGGCAAGGAGATAGCACTAAATTTTGCTTAGTCAGCTGGCATGTAGTGTTGCATTACTAAACCCCTTGGGGGGTGGAGGGGAAAGCTGCAGAGCAATAGAGAGATCATTGTGTCTTAACAGATAATAGCTGTCTTTTCAGAACTTTGTCAGAGGTATAGCAGGCATACCAGCTCTTTCTTCAACATGGCAAAGAAATAGAGGCTACAACTAACCCTGATGGCTGGGAGAACACAAGATCTATCAAAGGGAAAGGTTTTGAAAGATTCTTGACCTGCAAGTTACATTTCTCTTTCACAGCTTACTAACAATTTGTACCTTGTCTAGCTGTTACAAAAACATACTTCATTTAATTGAAACATTGTAAAGCTCAATCACAAAACAGCTGATCAATACCCTAAGAATGTTTCAAAATGTACCAACAGGAAAGGATTTTTCTAACAGTTTCAGAATAACAGGGTACCTCTCTATTTGTATCAGCAATAGTTTATATATAGAATCATAAAGATTGGAAAAGACTTCTAAGACCATCATGTCCAACCATCAAGCCCAATCATCAAGCCCAACCATCAAGCCAACACCCCCACCCCCACATCATGTCCTGAAGTGATATGCCTACATGTCTTTTGAACACCTTGAGAGGCAGTAACTCCACCACCTCCTTGGGCATCCCATTCCAATGCCTGACCACTCTGTCAGTACAGAAATTTTTCCCAATATCCAATTTAAACCTCTCCTGGTGCAACTAGAGGACATTTCTTCTTGTCCTATCACTAGTTACATGAGAGAAGAGACTGATGCCCACCTTACTGCAACCTCCTTTCAGATAGTTGTAGAGAGCAATAAGGTTCCCCCTCAGCCTCCCCTTCTCCATATTCAACAATCGCAGTTCCTCATAAGACATTCTGTAGGCCCTTCATCATCTTCATTACCCTTCTCTGGGCATGCTCCAGCAACTCAATGTCTTTCTTGCACTTCCCTGCACCTGCTGGCCACACTATTCCTGATGCATGCCAGGGTGCTGTTGGCCTCCTTGGCTGCCTGAGCATACAGCTGGTTCTTTTTCAGGAAGCATCCCCAGGTCCAGCACCCCCAGGTCCTTTACCATCAGGCAACTTTCCAACCACTCTGCCCCAATGTGGTATCATTTCCTAGCATTGTTGCTACCCAAGTGCAGGACTTGGCACTTAGCCTTGTCAAACCTCATATGATTGACCTTGGCCCTCATCAGCTATATCCAGCTACGCATTCTGGGACTTTAAGACAAATGTGCCTGCATTCACTTCATACCACAGATGATGAGTGAAAACACGATACAAACTTCACCACACCATGCAAGTCCAGCCTGCAATTTCTCATGCTGGACCTCTTCCGTCTCCTCTTATCATCCTCACTTCTCAAAGTGGCAGAAGATTTATTTGCCCCAGGGTAGTTGTAAGAAACTAAATCTTGTCTCTCTTGATGTGAATCAATAAAGATAAACCCACCTTTGCTTCTTGCCCAGACAATAGCTGATGTGTATTGGGCAGACACCACTGGATAACAACTCTCTGGAATGTGCATAGACAAGATCATCTCTATTCATCAGCTACCTAGGAAAGGGAGGATGGTGAAAAGGACAATGGTTGCACCATCTGGACACATACCTAAAAAACTGTTTAAAAGCCCTGAGTGACTACTGGCTCAGAAGAAGGAAAAGACATGGGCAATGCCTCTCTGAAGAAAAACAAAGAAAATACCAGGAGAGAAAAGGACAGAGACATCACCATGTAGCCTGGAAGAAACAGACCCAGAGGACCCCCCTCTCCATGTCCTAAGTTCTGCCTGCTGCAACTTATGGAGCTGAAGTGGCTGAGAGAAGGACTTGGACTTGAACTTTGGGATCTCTTCCTCCCCTCCTCCAGTGGATGACAGTACAGCCAACAAGGCAGCAACCTTCCTCCACAGACCCAAACCATCTTGGGGGGTGGGAGGTGGTAATATCATAGAAGCATAGAATCAGTCAGGGTTGGAAGGGACCACAAGGATCATCTAGTTCCAACCCTCCTGCCATGGGCAGGGACACCCCACACTAGATCAGGCTGTCCAGAGCCTCATCCAGCCTGGTATCACAGTATCACAGTATCACAGTATAACCAAGGTTGGAAGAGACCCCAAGGATCATCAAGTCCAACCTGTCCCAACAGACCTCACAACTAGACCATGGCACCAAGTGCCATGTCCAATCTCCCCTTGAACACCTCCAGGGACGGTGACCCTTTCCAGGTCCCTCTCTGTTTGGCAGTATCACAGTATCACAGTATAACTAAGGTTGGAAGAAACCCCAAGGATCATCGAGTCCAACCTGTCTCAGTAGACCTCACGACTAGACCATGGCACCAAGTGCCATGTCCAATCTCCTCTTGAACACCTCCAGGGACGGTGACTCCACCACCTCCCTGGGCAGCCCATTCCAATGACAAACGACTCGCTCAGTGAAGAACTTTCTCCTCACTTCAAGTCTAAACCTCCCCTGGCACAGCTTGAGACTGTGTCCCCTTGTTCTGGTGCTGGTTGTCTGGGAGAAGAGACCAACCCCTTCCTGGCTACAACCACCTTTCAGGGTGGCTATAAACACCTCCAGGGATGGGGCCTCAACCACCTCCCTGGACAAGCCATTCCAGGGCTTCACCACTCTCATGGTGAAGAACTTCTTCGTCTCCTTTCCTGTTCTCTCTCCCTCTTCTCTCTCTCTGTCTCTCTATTTTCTCTCTCTCCTTCTCCTTCTGATCCATTCACTTTATTCTGTTAATAAATAGCCTTGCTGTTGATATTTTGGCCTCCTTTGTGTCTTTAATGTCATAACACGGGAATATTCAAAATAACTGAGTCTCTTACCCTCTCTGGACTGAGACAGTAGTGTTGTCCATTTTTTACTGGAGATTCAACTACCTGCTTTCTGCTTTCAGACTAGGAGGAGCTGAGTAATTCATGCAATCTATATGGTCTAGCAGTTCACTGTGTAAGCTGTGCCTTATTGATTTCTGCCATAGTTTCCGTAGCTGACTGAAGGATCAGGGATTCTAACAATGGCTAACAAGTTTAAACCATTAGTCCCATTTGTAGCAATGTAGTGAAAAGCTTGTCAATCTCAACATACCTTATACAGCAGCTTTTAGTGGATTTCTAGTCCCATTCATTTTGCCACAATGACCTCTGTAGTTAATGGGTGTTATTGGAAAGTTGTTGTTTGGGTTTTTTTCTTCAAAAGCTTTTCTTTCTTGTCTTTCCTTTTTTCTTTCTTTTTCTTTTTTCTTTCTTTCTTTGTTTTTTCCCCCAGAACATGAAAGCCATTTAGGTTGTGATGTTACAAAACACCAATGCAGTCAAATAACCTGTTGCTCTCCAGTTAGAAAATACACATCCTTGTGTACTGTATGTTGTGTCTGATACTAAAAAGCATCTTTGTCAGTCAGGTGCCAGCAAAGTAGTTCATTTTGAATAGAACGATTTTCTGAGAGCAGTATTATTCCTTTAAATGATCATATTAAAAATTCTAACCGTCTTCAAGGTTGAGGATGTGCTATTAGTAAAATTCTACCATATTAAAACCTTTCTTTTTCCCTTTCTACCATTCTTAGAGTAGTACTTTGAAGTTTTATTATATACACAGTAAAATGGCTTCCTTTAGATCAAACCATGTGAGATTTCAACCACTGAATGGGCATTATGATGCTGATTTTTCAGAAGTATTAAAATTATACTCTAGAAACAAGCCCTATTATCTTTGTCTATGCTGTTCCCTTAGGTCACTCTCAAAGGCTGCTCCAAAACTGGCCTGATGTTCTCCATCCTTGTCTTTACTGCAGGCCTAGAACTCTCAGGACTTTTACAGCATTCATTACCTGGAGTAGCCTTAGGCCAGAAATGTATTTAAAAACAATGTTCTGCTGAACCAACTGCACTTCCATAATCTTTGGTTTCTGTGCCAGCAAAACAAAAGAGATTGTAACTTTCAAGGTTTTGAGGATGGATCATCACATTCCAGAACAAACCTGCTGGGCTACAGACATCTCTCTATCTCAGTGCTAAGAGCTAGGTAGCTCATCTCAAGGATAACTGCTTAAATCTCATGAAGGCAAACACCTTAGCCACTCTCAGATTTGCTAATAGAAGCCTGAGACATCTGAAGCTTGAACGCTACAGAGGTTGATCTGCGCATGCATTGCAAGCACTTACTAGCAGACCATGCCACCGGCCAGACAAAATGTCAACCAGGTACCTAACTTCTAGATAAAAAAATCTGCAGCTCCAAACTGACAATGTATGTGTTTCTAAATTCCCATTTTACTCTGTGGGTCCATTTTTACCTGTTTTGATTATCAAACCATTTGTACCATTTCTCTACTTCACCCATTCAAATGGAATAAACATTCAGTTCCTTGTACCTTTCTTCTTTACAAGAGTCTGTGGGGCTACAAGTCCTCCAGATTATCTTGTCCTAAGGATAACTTTAATCCCAAAAGTGCAGCTAAACAAGGTGCATTCAAATGTTTCCTGAAGAGGGCCTACACTTGCCGTGATTATGTGCACAGACATTAATCCCTCCTGTTCCAGGGTCTCAGAGGCCATCATGGGCCACCAATAGTAGCTTAATCCGCTGTCTGCATCAAGTCTTTTTGATTTTGTGTTCTGATGTACATCTCCTGGAGTCCTAGATTTATGTGCCTAGGCGTTGCCATTTGCCAAATGACTGACAAATCAAGAAGGATATGAGTTCAACTGTACCTTCTGACCCTGACAAATATTCATCAAGTGTTTTTTTTAGTAGCTCAGAATATGTTGACACTGTCTATCCTTGGCATCAACATGAAAAGTAGCACTAAGAAAGCATCAGGTTCCCTCACCAGCTGGGTAATGCACATAGCTCATCTGTTGCTGGTAGGTGCAAGAAGGCTTCCAGCAGGGGTGTCTGACATCAACCATGCATAAATGACAAACTACATTCCTTTCATTTGAAAGAAAATGTGTGTCCTTCTTTTGAAGTTCATTACAACCTGCATAAACAGGAGGAAGGCTTACAGAAGGCAAGGATAAGGCCTCTCTACTGTCTCACAAGAAATACTCATTATCCTCAGCACACTAATCCAAAAGTCCAAAAAGACATTTCCACTCTGTACTTGAGGCTGTAGCACTCCTGCATGCCCTTATCACACTCAGACATTGCTATAAGTATCTTTTGATCTCTCTTGCTTCTCCCAATATCTGTGCTGCAGATGAAAATTTAGTTATGAAGTTGTTGCCCTTGCCAGTGCCGATATATGCAGTGGCCCCAGATGCCAGCTAAGTCCCATGTGTGAAAACCATAGAATCACAGAACGTATTGGGTTGGAAGGGATCTTAAAGATCATCTAGGTCCAAGACCCCTGCCATGGGACACTTCTTACTAGATCAGTTTGGTCTAGCCCCCATCCAACATAGCTTTGGACATTTTCACACCTGGAGCCTCTACAGTTTCTCTGGGCAGCCTGTCCCACTTCCTCACCATCCTCATGGTGAAAAATTTCCTCCTAATATCAAATCTAAATTTAGCTTCTTCCAGTTTGAAGCAAACACCACTCATCCTGTCATTACATGCCTTTGTAAAAAGTCCTTCTCTAGCTGTCCTGCAGACACCCTTCAAATACTGAAAGGTCTCCCTGGCACCAGGCAAACAACCCAAACTCTCTTGGCCTGTCTTCACTGGGGGAAATGACAGTATTTCTTTCCTTTCCTTCTCCATCCTTATGGGCCTTCAGTGATGCAGCTCTTCCTTGACCCTCTTTATTCTGAAGGACAGTTAGCTTTTCAATGTCATCTCCTCCTGGGATAGGGTATGCGATGCTTGATAAGCTGGGGAGGTACTTGGCATATAAGATATTTCTTTGGTTTAAATACAAGCTAAAAATGCTGTATGACCACTGCTTTGGAATTTTTTTGCTAAAAAAATATAATAATGTGACTGTAATTCTTCCTGCAGAAGTTTATGTATTTAGTATTCCAGTTACAGAGGCTTATGTGAGCAGCTGGGACCCCCAAATCATTTGCTATGTGTGATTCTGCTTTTGGTGATAATAAGTGTATACCTGTTAATAGCACTGTATCGAGAGAGATGTGCAGCGAATAGGTGTTCTACTTTTAGATGCAGCAGAAGGAGGCATCGGAGGTCTAGTTCTAATTTGAATGCAGAAATTTCTAGTATTGAGGAGGACACAGAAATAGGGCAAACAGCTGGAAACAGGCAGGCAGGAATTAATGGGAAAGCAGCTCTGAGTGAGATCGGCAGTAGTACTGGCGTTCAGCCTTCAGGGGGGCAGACACAGCCTACAGCAGTAGCACCAGTACCTAAGATGGCATCCGTGGCTTCACTGGCAGCCATGAGCTAGGCAGATGCTGGGTCCCAAAGTCCATTCACTGACGCTGTTTTTGTGCAAAGCCCTTCTTCTGCGAAGTCTGCTGTGAATTTAAATGCAGCTCCAGTAAAATGAATTGTGGCTTTGCATAAAAAGGGCAGGTGGAAGGGAGATGTAAAGGCAGAACAGCAAGATACCTCTGCTGATCAGGGACCTTCTGTTAAAAAGGATCCTTCTCAAGATGGGGAGAAAGTCTGCCTTAGAAATATAGCTGAATTACTGAGGCCATCAGTAGATAGTGGAGATGCAGGTCAAGATATGGGTTCTGGTAAGTCAGGAGCTAATGGAGGTGCTTCTGTACTTAAAGAGGTCCTATGGAGTGTATCAGCAGGATCATGGGACAGCAGCTACAACAAGTGAGGATGATGAGGATGAGGACGAGGATGACACATAGTCAGCTAATGCACCCGGACAGGAAATTAGGCATGTAAGAAAGGATTACATTAGAGGAGAGAATGAGCTAATTCTGACATGGTTAGGGAGGTACTATGATACAAGTGCCCCTGATTTAGTGGTGGGGGACAAGTGTGCATCCCAGATTGGAACCCTCTTGAAGGATACTGGAATAGATAGACATCTAGGCAGGAGTCTTAGCAAGGTTTCTCTGTGGACCCACCCTCTACTGGCAGGTCTTATGAGGTACCCACTCATGGATGACCTTCCATGGAACCCTAAGTCTTGGAACACCATAGATGAAAGAATTAAGAATTTGAGAGAGTTGGCTGTGGGAGAAGTGATGTATGGAGACCATGGTACTCTGAATCCTGATGAAATTCCTGTGGGAACAGGTCTTGCCAAAAAGCTCATCAAACTTATTCCTCCTAATTATGGTACTATTATGGCCAGTAGAATTGTGGCAAGAAATTATGGTGGAGTGCCTCCCACCATGGGCCATTTCACTGACCAGCTGAGACAACTGGAGAAGTCTCACAGGTGTTTCTTTGGTTTCAGCCATTAAAACTCTGTTTGGTGAGATAAAGAATTGAATGAAAGACCTGAAGGAGGAACTTAAAATCTACATATCCAAATTGGCACAAGGAGATAATTCTGATTCTTCTGCCTCCAGATGGATAGAAGTTTCAGCTGTTAGAAACAGACATCCTCCAAGAAGGCCATTCCAAAACAGGTCAAACCAAAACAGACAGCAGGGGCAATCATGTGGGAGTGTTTGGATAACTCTGTGTGATCAGTTTGGTGAGAACATGAAGAGATGGGATGGTCAACCAACTTCTAATCTTTTCAGGAGACTAA
This sequence comes from Dryobates pubescens, assembly GCF_014839835.1. Classification (NCBI taxonomy): domain Eukaryota; kingdom Metazoa; phylum Chordata; class Aves; order Piciformes; family Picidae; genus Dryobates; species Dryobates pubescens. Next base: position 23,353,662 of record NC_071657.1, on the reverse strand, counting down.
GGGAACTGCAAAGTAGCAGACTCTGAGGTAGCAATACCAGAAGGGTAGCTGTTACTTCCTCAGTTTTGCAGAATAACTCAAATAGCTCCAATAGTGATTCCACCCCTGACACTAGATGCTGAGCCAACCACACATGTGGATGCAATCCCCACAATTAGGGGTTCCCTGCCTCCTGCCCAGGGGGAGGAGAGGGATAATGGAGAATACATAGAATACATAGAATACATAGAATAAACCAGATTGGAAGAGACCTTCAAGATCATCATGTCCAACCCATCAACCAATCCAACACCACCTAAACAACTAACCCATGGCACCAAGCACCCCATCAAGTCTTCTCCTGAAAACCTCCAATGATGGCGACTCCACCACCTCCCCAGGCAGCCCATTCCAATGGGCAATCACTCTTTCTGTATAGAACTTCTTCCTAACATCTAGCCTAAACCTCCTCTGGTACAGCCTGAGACTGTGTCCTCTTGTTCTGGTACTGGCTGCCTGGGAGAAGAGACCAACATCCGTCTGTCTACAACCTCCCTTCAGGTAGTTGTAGAGAGTAAGGTCACCCCTGAGTCTCCTCTTCTCCAGGCTAAGCAACCCCAGCTCCCTCAGCCTCTCTTTGTAGGGCTTGTGTTTCAAACCCCTCACCAACTTTGTTGCTCTTCTCTGGACTCATTCCAGCAAGTCAACATCCTTCCTAAACTGAGTGGCCCAGAACTAGACACAGTACTCGAGGTGCGGCCTAACCAGTGCAGTGTACAGGGGCAGAATGACCTCCCTGCTCCTGCTGGCCACACTGTTCCTGATGCAGGCCAGGAGGCCATTGGCCCTTTTGGCTGCCTGGGCACACTTCAGGCTCATGTTCAGTCTACCATCGACCAGTGTTGCACTGAATTTAGGGAATAATCTCAAGCAATGGTCAGCTGATAGAAGGGAAGGTTTTTGCTCTTGTGGGCCACAAACCCTGTGAGCAAACTGCAATTATGTAGAAGAGAAAAAAGTATTTAGCTAATTACCGACGGCCATTGTGACTCAGGAAAGCACACAACTACCTGTTAATGAGTGCAGGTAAACATTGCAAGAAAGCCTTTTGTCTCATCTCTGAACTTAGATAAGAGATGCTTGACCATTTGTCTTTGGTCTAACACCTGTCTGAGCCTTGCTCAGGGATGTGTGTTCCCTGTCATTTCCTTGGCAGCCAACCACGATTCTGTAACTGTCGCACGGACACATCTAATTACCAATCACAAGTAGCCTTCTGAACATGTTAGCCTATGTAAAGAAATGACTTTGTACAATAAAGTAGACACTTTGCTTGCATCAAGCTTTGTCTCCATCTCTCAATCACGGTAGACCAGCACCCCACGGTCCATCTCTGCCTGGCTGCTCTCCAGTCACTCTGACCCAGCCTGTAGCTCTGCATGGGGTTGCTGTGGCCAATGTGCAGAACCCGGCACTTGGATGTGTTAAATCTCATGCCGTTGGACTCTGCCCATCTGCCCAGCCTGTCGAGGTCCCTCTGCAGAGCCTCTCTACCCTCCAGCAGATCAACTCCTGCCCCCAGCTTGGTGTCGTCAGCAAATTTACTGATGATGGACTCAATGTCCTCATCCAGATCATCAATAAAGATGTTAAAGAGCATGGGGCCCAGTACTGATCCCTGGGGCACACCACTAGGGACTGGCTGCCAGCTGGATGTGGCACCATTCACTACCACTCTCTGGGCTCGGCCCTCCAGCCGGTTCCTAACCCATCGCAGTGTGCTCCCATCCAAGCCATGGACTGACAGCTTGGCCAGGAGTTTGCTATGTGGAACGGTGTCAAAGGCCTTGCTGAGGTCCAGGTAGACTACATCCACAGGCCTCCCCACATCCACCAGGTGGGTCACCTGATCATAGAAGGAGATCAGGTTGGTCAGACAGGACCTGCCCTTCCTAAACCCATGCTGGCTGGGCCTGATCCCTTGGCCATCCTCTAAGTGCTGTGTGATTGCACTCAGGATGACTTGTTCCATAATCTTTCCTGGCACTGAGGTCAGGCTGACAGGCCTGGAATTCCCTGGCTCATCCAACCGGCCCTTCTTGTGGATGGGTACCACGTTGGCCAGCTTCCAGTCATCTGGGATCTCTCCAGTGAGCCAGGACTGATGAAAAATCATGGAGAGTGGCTTGGCCAGCTCATCTGCCAGCTCTCTCAGCACCCTAGGATGGATCCCATCTGGTCCCATGGACTTGTGGGGGTCCAAGCTACTGAGGAGAGCTCCTATCACTTGCTCATGGAACACAGGGAAACTATGCAGCTCCCTGGCTCCTTCTGCCAGTTCTGCAGGCCAGCTGTCTGGTAGACGTTCTTTCCTGCTAGTAAAAATTGAGGCAAAGAAGGTGTTAAGTACCTCTGCCTTTTCCTCATCCTGTGATACAACATTTCCCTCCATGTCAACCAAAAAATAAAACAGACTCTATTGGGTTGTGTACATCCAGTGGCCTGGCACTTCACAGTTTCAGAAGTACAGCTCAGTGCACCATAATGCTATCAAATTATCAGGGATCAGAGTCTATAACTATTCTGGGAGTCACTGGTGGATCTCAAGAGTTAAGTAAAGTGGAGGTTAATATAAGTTTAACTGGTAAACAGTAGAGGAAGCATACAGTTGTGGCTGGACCTGATGCACCTTGTATTTTGGGAATTCATTTTCTGAGAGAAGGGCGTTTCAAAGACCCTAAGGGTTACAAATGGGCTTTTGGAATAGCAACTGCAGAAACTGATGGAGGAAAACTGAAGTTGTCTGTTAGACCTGAGCTTTCTCATGAATCTGCAGCTGTGGGACAACACAAGATAGAGGATGTGAAGCTGCCAGTTGCTTCTCAAATTGTGCATTAGAGAAAATACAGAACCAACTGTGACCCTTTGGTGCCCATTCAAAACTTGATTCATCCATTGCAAGGTCAGAATGTTGTCAGCAAAATTTATTCAACAGTCCAGTGTGGCCTGTGCAAAAGCAGAATGGAGGCTGGTGTTTGACAGTTGACTTCTGTGCCCTGAATGAAGTAACTCCACCTATGAGTGCAGCAGTACCAGACATGATGGAACTCCAATATGAGTTGGAATCCGAAGAGGCCAAATGCTGTACTACCATAGACATTGGTAATATTTTCTTCTCTATTCCCATAGCAGAGGAATTTAGGCCTCAATTTGCCTTTACCTGGAAAGGAGTTCATTACACTTTTAACAGATTGCCAGTAGGCTGGGTTCACAGTTCAAGCATCTGTCATGCAGTGATCCATGCCACCAGGGCAGATGGCCAGCCTGGTTGGACAATGAATTTCTGAAAGAATTAAGGGTTAAAAAGAGGGTGTATCATCTTTGGGAGGAAGGAGAGGTAAATCACAAGATGTTTCAGGATGTTGCTAGGTCATGCAGGAAAAAATTAGAGAGGCTAAAGCTCATTTAGAGCTTAGACTGGTCACTGCTGTGATGGACAACAAAAAATCCTTCCATAAATAATTTAATGGCAAGAGGAGGGGCAAGGACAACCTCCACTCCTTAGTAGACATGGAGGGAAATACTGTAACTAAAGATGAGGAAACGGCAGAGGTACTTAACACCTTCTTTACCTCAATTTCTAATAGCATTACTGGTTGTCTTCCAGACAACTGGCCTCCTGAGCTGGCAGATGGAGTCAGGGAGCAGTATAGTTTCCCTGTAATCCAGGAAGAAGTAGATAGAGACCTGCTCAGCTTCTTGGATCCCCAAAAGTCCATGGGACCGGATAAGATCCATCCTAGGGCACTGAGAGAGCTAGCAGATGAGCTGGCCAAGCTGCTCACCAATCATTTACCACCAGTCTTGGCTCACCAGACAGGTCCCAGATGACTGGAAGCTTGCCAACATGATGCCTGTTGTGGTAGGTTGAGAGAGGGCTTAGCTCTCCCTCCTCCACAGAGTAAGAAACCACAACTAGCCCAGTCGAAAGAGCAAGCTATATATTTACAAGCATATACGGAAAGCAGGTTATATATAACACAATATATACAGGTATTTACAATATACACACAGAAATACACAGCAAAGAGAGATAACACAACAAAAATCCCTCCCCGAGGGATCCCCTCCTTGGAACCCTCTCTCTCCCCCCTTACATCCCTTTTTCCCCAAAAAGGGGTTAGAGAGAGAGAAAGGCAAGTTACTAAGGAAAAGAGTTGTTAGTAAGCTTCAAAAGCCCATGCAGGATTAGTTTTTGCTTATCTGAAGGCCAACTCCAGCAGTTCGCAGAGAAGCAGGCAGGGAGAACAGGCTGAAAACTCCAACTCCCCCAACTCCCAAACGAAACTGAACTGAGGAAAAAAAAAATTCTGACTGCTTCACAATCTAAAGATGCATTTTTTTTTTCTATTAACCAATAAAATTCGTTTAGAATATCAGAATGTTTTGGTTCTAGTACCGAAAACATTTAGCCAGTGTCTCAGCACTGTTTGTCCTTAAAGGCACAGTGTCAAACGGTCACACCTGTCCACAAGAAGCATCAGTTAGATGAACCAGGGGATTACAGACCTGTCAGCCTGACCTCAGTGCCAGGCAAGATTATGGAACTGGTCATCTTGACTGCAATCACACAGCACTTACAGGATGGCCAAGGGATCAGGCCCAGCCAGCATGGATTTAGGAAGGGGAGGTCCTGCCTCTCCAACCTAATCTCCTTCTATGATCAGGTGACCCTCCTGGTGGATGTGGGGAAGGCTGGGGTTGTAGTCTACTTGGACTTCAGCAAGGCCTTTCATACCGTACCCCACAGCAAACTCCTGGCCAAGCTGTCAGTCCGTGGCTTGGATAGCAGCACTCTGTGCTGGGTTAGGAACTGGCTGGAGGGCTGAGCCCAGAGAGTGCTGGTGAATGGTGCCACATCCAGTCACTAGTGGTGTCCCCCAGTGCCCCATCCTCTTTAATATCTTCATTGATGATCTGGATGAGGGGATTGAATCCATCATCAGTGAATTTGCAAATGACACCAAGCTGGGGGCAGATGTGGATCTATTAGAGAGTACGAGGGCTCTGCAGAAGGACCTTGACAGGCTGGACAGATGGGCAGAGTCCAAGGTCATGAGATTTAACACATGTAAGTGCTGGGTTCTACATATTGGCCACAACAACCCCATGCAGTGCTACAGGCTGAGGTCAGAGTGCCTGGAGAGCAGCCAGGCAGAAAGGGACCTGGGGGCGCTGGTTGATAGTAGGCTGAGCATGAGCCAGCAGTGTGCCCAGGTGGCCAAGAAGACCAATGGCATCCTGTCCTTCATCAGGAATAGTGTGGCCAGCAGGAGCAGGGAGGTCATTCTGCCCCTGTACTCAGCACTGGTTAGGCCACACCTTGACTCCTGTGTCCAGTTCTAGGGCCCGCAGACTTGCTGGAACATGTCCAGAGAAGGCCAATAAAGCTGATGAAGGGCTTGGAGCAGAAGCCCTATGAGGAGAGGCTGAGGGAGATGGAGCTGCTTAGCTTGCAGAAGAGGAGGCCCTGGGGAGACCTTATTGACCTCTACAACTCCCTGAAGAGAGGTTGTAGCCAGGTGGCTGGTCTCTTCCCCCAGGCAACCAGCACCAGAACAAGAGGACACAGTCTCAAGCTCCACCAGGGGAGGTTTTGGCTGGATGTTAGGGAGAAATTCTTCACAGAAAGAGTGACCATTGGAATGGGCTGCCCAGGGAGATGGTGGAGTCACCATCAGTGGAGGTGTTTAGGAAGAGACTTGATGGGGTGCTTGGTGGTTTATTTGATTGGACAGTGTTTGATGATAGGTTGGACTCGATGATCTCAAAGGTCTTTTCCAACCTGGTTAATTCAATTCAATTCAATTCAATTCAATTCAATTCAATTCAATTCAATTCAATTCAATTCAATTCAATTCATAGAAATACATAGAATAAACCAGGTTGGAAGAGACCTTCAAGATCATCACGTCCAACCCATCAACCAATCCAACACCGCCCAAGCAACTAACCCACGGCACCAAGCACCCCATCAAGTCTTCTCCTAAAAACCTCCAATGATGGCGACTCCACCACCTCCCCAGGCAGCCCATTCCAATGTGCAATCACTCTTTCTGTATAGAACTTTTTTCTAACATCCAGCCTGAACCTCCCCTGGCGCAGCCTGAGACTGTGTCCTCTTGTTCTGGTACTGCTTGCCTGGGAGAAGAGACCAACATCCGTCTGTCTACAACCTCCCTTCAGGTAGTTGTAGAGAGTAATAAGGTCACCCCTGAATCTCCTCTTCTCCAGGCTAAGCAACCCCAGCTCCCTCAGCCTCTCCTCGTAGGGCTTATGTTCCAAACCCCTCACCAACTTTGTTGCTCTTCTCTGGACTCGTTCCAGCAAGTCAACATCCTTCCTAAACTGAGGGGCCCAGAACTGGACACAGTACTCAAGGTGCGGCCTAACCAGTGCAGTGTACAGGGGCAGAATGACCTCCCTGCTCCTGCTGGCCACACTGTTCCTGATGCAGGCCAGGATGCCATTGGCCCTCTTAGCTGCCTGGGCACACTGCAGGCTCATGTTCAGTCTACCGTCGACTAGCACCCCCAGGTCCCTCTCAGCCTGACTGCTCTCCAGCCACTCTGACCCCAGCCTGTAGCTCTCCATGGGGTTGCTGTGGCCAATGTGCAGAACCCGGCACTTGGATGTGTTAAATCTCATGCCGTTGGACTCTGCCCATCTGCCCAGCCTGTCGAGGTCCCTCTGCAGAGCCTCTCTACCCTCCAGCAGATCAACTCCTGCCCCCAGCTTGGTGTCGTCAGCAAATTTACTGATGATGGACTCAATGTCCTCATCCAGATCATCAATAAAGATGTTAAAGAGCATGGGGCCCAGTACTGATCCCTGGGGCACACCACTGGTGACTGGCTGCCAGCTGGATGTGGCACCATTCACCACCACACTCTGGGCTCGGCCCTCCAGCCGGTTCCTAACCCATCGCAGTGTGCTCCCATCCAAGCCATGGGCTGACAGCTTGGCCAGGAGTTTGCTATGGGGAACGGTGTCAAAGGCCTTGCTGAGGTCCAGGTAGACTACATCCACAGGCCTCCCCACATCCACCAGGAGGGTCACCTGATCATAGAAGGAGATCAGGTTGGTCAGACAGGACCTGCCCTTCCTAAACCCATGCTGACTGGGCCTGATCCCTTGGCCATCCTCTAAGTGTTGTGTGATTGCACTCAGGATGACCTGCTCCATAATCTTTCCTGACACTGAGGTCAGGCTGACAGGCCTGGAATTCCCTGGCTCATCCAACCGGCTCTTCTTGTGGATGGGTACCACGTTGGCCAGCTTCCAGTCATCTGGGATCTCTCCAGTGAGCCAGGACTGCTGAAAAATCATGGAGAGTGGCTTGGCCAGCTCATCTGCCAGCTCTCTCAGCACCCTAGGATGGATCCCATCTGGTCCCATGGACTTATGGGGGTCTAAGCTGCTGAGGAGAGCTCCTATCACTTGCTCATGGAACACAGGGAAACCATGCATCTCCCTGGCTCCCTCTGCCAGCTCTGCAGGCCAGCTGTCTGGTAGACGTTCTTTCCAGCTAGTAAAAACTGAGGTAAAGAAGGTGTTAAGTACCTCTGCCTTTTCCTCATCCTGTGTTACAACATTTCCTTCCATGTCAACCAAGGAGTGGAGGTTGTCCCTGCCCTTCCTTTTGCTATTAATATATTTATAGAAGGACATGCCCTAGCAACCTCTTTAAACATTCCATGGGTTGCCTCACCTTTCTTCCAAAGATGATACACCCTCTTTTTTTCCCTTAATTCTATTAAAAGTTCATTACACAGCCAGGCTGGCCGTCTGCCCCGGCGTCTCCTCTTCCGGCACATTGGCACAGCCTGCTCCTGAGCCTTCATCAGTTCTTTCTTGAAGCAGGTCCAGCCCTCCTGGACCCCTTTATTTTTAAGGGCTTTCTCCCAAGGAACCCTCTGAATTATTTCCTTGAGCAACCTGAAGTCCGCCCTCCAGAAGTCCAGAGTGGAGGTCTTCTTGCTGCCCCTCTTAGTTTGACCAAATACCGAAAATTCTATTATTTCATGGTCACTGGCCCCTAAACAGCCTCCGACCACCACATCACCCACCAGCCCTTCCCTGTTGGTGAAGAGGAGGTCAAGCAAAGCCTTGCCCCTGGTAGGCTCACGCAGCACCTGGGATAAGAAGCTGTCCTCCATGCAGTCTAAGAACCTCCTAGACTGCCTCCTCTCTGCTGTGTTGAGATCCCAGCAGATGTCAGGCAGGTTGAAGTCGCCCATAAGGACAAGGTCAGGAGATCTTGAGACAGCCTTAAGCTGTCTATAGAATGCTTCATCGACATCATCCTCCTGGTTGGGTGGTCTATAACAGACTCCAACCAGGATGTCTGCCCTACCGGTCTTTCCTCTAATTCTTGCCCACAAGCATTCAACCTGATTGTCCCTAATCTCTAGCTCAATGGCATCTAGTGCCTCCCTGATGTACATGGCCACCCCTCCACCCCTTCTTCCTTGTCTATCTCTCCTGAAAAGCCTGTAGCCATCAATTGCAGCACTCCAGTATTGTGAGCTATCCCACCACGTCTCCGTGATGGCAACTATGTCATAACTTTCCTGCTGCAACAAGGCTTCCAGCTCCTCTTGTTTGTTTCCCATGCTTCGTGCATTAGCGTACATGCACCTCAGCTGGGCTGCTGGTTTGGCCTCTGACCCTAGCTTACTGCCCCCAGACTCTTGCCTGAGGGGACTAGTTTCAGCCCCTCCCCCCCTTCGAAACTAGTTTAAAGCCCTGTCGATGAGAGCTGCCAGTTCCCTCCCCAGAATCTTTTTACCTTTGGGGGACAGGCCATTCTCATATACTGTGACCTTTCCCCTTCTTTGGAAATTCAGTTCTATTCTATTCTATTCTATTCTATTCTATTCTAGTCTAGTCTATGGAGAAGGGTGGTGCTCCAGAGCACATCCAGTTCATTAATGGTAGCGTCTTTGAGAAAGGTAACAAAATTATTGACATTCTCCTGAACGCAGGTTTCACCATCAAGCGAGACAAGGTGAAAGGACCTGCCAGAGAGATCCAGTTTTTGGGAATGCGGTGGCAGGATAGACGCTGACACATTCCAGTGGATGTGGTAAATGAAGTCTCTGCCATGGCAAAGCCCCTGAACAAGAAAGAAACTCTATATTTCTTATGTACAGTGGGATTTTGGAGACTGCATATTCCTGGATACAATCAGATTGTGAAGCCTCTGTATGATGTGACTCGAAAGAGAAACATTTTCCACTGGGGACCTGAATGACAAGCAGCCTTTGACCAGGTGAAACAAGAAGCAGACCATTCAATGGGTTTTAAACCTGTTTGAGATGGTCCAGACGTTAACATTTTGTACATGGCTGCAAATGACAATGGTCCAACCTGGTGCTTATTGCAAAGAGCTCCAGGTGAGACATGTGGACATCCTCTTGGGTTCTGGAATCGTGGCTACAGAGGCTCAGAGGCAAATTATACTCCAACAGAGAAAAAGATTCTTGCTGTCTATTATGGTAGGTTGAGAGAGGGCCTAGCTCTCCCTCTGCCACAGAGAAAGAAATCACAGATAAACTCAGTTGGAGGAGCAAGCTATATTTACAAGCATATATGGAATGCAGGTTATATATAACACAATTTATACAGTATTTACAAAATATATACAGAAATATACAGCAAAGAAAAATAACACAACAAAATTCCCTCCTCAAGGAGGGTTTCCCTCCCTGTAACCCCTCTCTCCCCACCTACCTCCCTTTTTTCCCAAAAAGGGGTTAGAGAGAGAAAGAAAAGCAGTTATTAAGGAAAGGATATGTTATTAGGCTTCAAAAGCACATGCAGGAATTAGTTTTGCTTATCTCAAGGTCAGCTCTGTCTAGTTTGCTGAGAAGCAGACAGGCAGAGAAGCAGAACAGGCTGGAATGGCAGAACAGGCCGAAACTCTGAAAAATTCCAACTGCCCTAAAACTTAAAGTTGCATTCTGCCCATCTACCAATGAAATTCATTTAGAATATCAGAACGTTTTCATTCTGGTACCAAAACATTCAGCCAGAGTGTTCCCAACACTGTCTCCTTCTTAAAGGCACAGCTTCAAATGGTCACACCTATGAAGGAGTAAAGGCTGCTTCTGAAGTAATTGGAAGTGAGTCACTACTTCTAGCTCCTAGATTGCCAGTTTTGAATTGGATGTTCAAAGGTAAAGGTTCTACACTACATCCTGTCACAGATGCCACATGGTCTAAGTTGATGGTTCTGATAACAGAGAGAGCTTGAATGGGATATCTTCAGAGACCTGATCTGGTGGAGATCATACCTGAAGGCATTAACTGTACAAAACCTCCAGAGGAGAGAGTAACTCGTTCTGAGGAAGCTCCTCCTTGCAATGACCTTTCTGATGATGAAAAGAAATATGCTTTGTTCACAGATGGTTCCTGTCATCTTGTTGGAAAAAAGCAAAGGTGGTAGTCTTCACTGTGGAGTCCAGCACACTGAGTTGCACAGGCAAAAGATGGAGAAGGAGAATTGAGTCAATTTGCAGAAGTAAAAGCTGTCCAGCTAGCTCTTGATGTAGCTGAATGTGAGAGATGGCCAAAGCATTATCTGTGCACTGACTCATTGATGGTAGCCAATGCTCTGTGGGGTTGATTAAAGGACTGGAAAAAGAATGGTTGGCAGCAGAAAGACTATTTGGGCAGCTGACCTGTAGCAGAATATTTCTGATCAGATCAAGAGAATTCCAGTGAAGGTGAGACACATTGATGCTCACATACATAAGAACAAAACTACTGAGGAACAACACCACCACCATCAGGCAGATCTAGCTGCAAGAGTTTCTCAAGTAGACATGAACTCTGATTTTGACCTTGACTGGAAACACTGAGGTGAGATGTTCTTAGCTCAGTGGTCTCATGATTCATCAGGACATCAAGGCAGAGATGCAGCCTTCCAGTGGGCTTGTGACAGATCCATAGACATTTCCATGGATGCTATCACACAAGTCATCCATGACTGTGACATTTGTGCTGAGCAGGCAAAGCGAACTAAGCCCTTGTGGTATGGTGACCGATGGTCCAAATACAAGTATGGTGAGGCCTGGCAGATTAACTATATCACTCTACCTTGATCTCAACTTGGTAAGCAATATGTGTTTACTATGGCAGAAGCAAACACTGGATGGTTGGAAACTCAACAAGTTCTACAAGCAACTGCACACAACACCATTCTTGGTCTGGAGAGACAAATCCTGTGGAGACACAAAACTCCAGAGAGAATCAAATGAGACAATGGAATTCACTTCAAAAACAATCTTGTAAAAAACTGGGCCAAAGAGCACAGCATTGAGTGGATATTCCACATCCCCTACTACGCACCAGCTGCTGGAAAGGTTGAATGCTACAATGGTTTGCTAAAGACCACTCTCAAAGCCATGGGGGGTGGATCTTTGAAAAACTGGAAGAAACATCTAGCACAAGCAACCTGGCTGGTAAATAGTAGAGATTCAGTGATTTGAGCTGGACTTGCACACAGAGATTTGCTACTGTGGTGGGTTGAGAGAGAAGGCCCAGCTTTCCCTCCCCCACTAAGAAGAAGTAAAAGAAGCCACAGCTAACTCAGACGGTAAAGCAAAAGGGAATTAGTGCTGGATTAATGCTCATCTGTTATCTGCGGCCCTTCTGGCAAAGTGCCCAGAAGCAGACAGGCTGAAAAGGGAGAGCGAAGAGGAACCGAACAGAAAGTGGAACTGAGGGAAAATTCCAGCTGCACTAAAACTTAAAACTGCACTCCCACCAATCTACCAATGAAATTCGTTTAGAGTATCAATATTTACAAAAATATTCAGCCAGAGTGTCCCAGCAGCTGTCCCTTTCTTAAAGGCACAGCCTCAAATGGTCACAGCCACAAAAGGTAGAAGGTGGTAGAGTTCCTGTTGTTAGAGAAAACAATCTCTGGGCAAAACTCTTTGGATATTTTCTCCTCCCAGAGAGGCTATACCTGTATGAGGGGTGGTTTCTGCTGAGGGTCCTGGTCAGACTTAATGGGTAATACAAGAGAATGGTGAAATTCAGTGAATTCCAAAAGAAAACAAACTATGGCTGAGAGAGTTTAAATTCAGAGTGTTTTGCAGACACAAAAGAAGAATCCATGAGTAATCTAGGGTGGATGAAACCTAAGAACGCTGAGTGCTCTGAGTCACCTGAGAGTCTCTGTAACTTTTCTTCACAGTATCACAGTATCACAGTATAACTAAGGTTGGAAGAGACCCCAAGGATCATCAAGTCCAACCTGTCTTGATAGACCTCATGACTAGACCATGGCACCAAGTGCCACGTCCAATCTCCTCTTGAACACCTCCAGGGACGGTGACTCCACCACCTCCCTGGGCAGCCCATTCCAATGATGAATGACTTGCTCAGTGAAGAACTTTCTCCTCACTTCGAGTCTAAACCTCCCCTGGTGCAGCTTGAGACTGTGTCCCCTTGTTCTGGTGCTGGTTGTCTGGGAGAAGAGACCAAGCCCTTCCTGGCTACAACCTCCCTTCAGGTAGTTGTAGACAGTAATAAGGTCTCCCCTGAGCCTCCTCTTCTCCACGCTAAACAATCTCAGCTCCCTCAGCCTCTCCTCATAGGGCTTGTGCTCAAGGCCTCTCACCAGCCTTGTTGCCATACTCTGGACACATTCAAGTGTCTCAATGTCCTTCTTAAACTGAGGGGCCCAGAACTGGACACTGTACTCAAGGTGCGGCCTAACCAATGCAGAGTACAGGGGCACAATGACTTCCCTGCTCCTGCTGGCCACACTATTTCTAATGCAGGCCAGGATGCCATTGGCCTTCTTGGCCACCTGGGCACACTGCTGGCTCATGTTTAGGCGGGTGTCAATCAGCACCCCCAGGTCCCTCTCTGTTTGGCAGCACTCCAGCCAGTCTGACCCCAGCCTATAGCTCTGCATGGGGTTGCCGTGGCCAAAGTGCAGCACACGGCACTTGGACTTGTTAAATGCCATTCCACTGGACTCTGCCTGCCTGTCCAGTTGGTCAAGGTCCCTCTGCAGAGCCTTTCTATCCTCTAACTGACCAACATCTGTTCCCAACTTGGTGTCATCTGCAAACTTACTGATGACTAACTCAACCCCCTCATCTAGATCATCAATGAAGATGTTGAAGAGGATGGGGCACAGCACTGATCCCTGGGGGACGTCACTGGTGACTGGCCGCCAGCTGGATGTGGCACCATTCATCACCACTCTCGGGACTCGGCCCTCCAGCCGAGTAGAAATTTGGGGTTGAGCCTCCATGTGCAGGAAGCTTTTTAATTCTTGTAGTCTAAGGGCATTAAGTGACACAAATCACTCCTTCCTGCTTGGCATGAAGCTGTTATGCTCCAATTGGGTAGAGATTTTCAAGGCTTCTCCTGTTTCAAATGAGGTAATCAAAAAAGGAAGTCATAAATGTGTGGACTGGTTGTTATCTGACTGTATAGGAACAAGCACAGCATTTTAGCTAGCCATAGAGAAAGACTTGTTTATTTATTTGTTTAGTTAGTTAGTTAGTTAATTTATTTTGATAGTAGGGCAAGATATGGAAAGAGCAGGTGATAGATTTGAATTTTATGTATTTCCCACTATAGAAGTCTAAAAAGAACAACAGTAGGTACTGCAGGTAATCCACTGTAAAATATCAAAATCTTTCATCATATAAAAGAAAATACTCTTGTTAATATATTGGTACACAGGTTCACAGTAGTGGTCTCTGGAGACAGAGTGTACCTGGAAGGGTGTAGCTAGTACTATAACCTTAAGCAGATCCAACAGTGGATTCAAGCAGGAGAGGAGATTATTCCACCTTTGGTAATAGCTGGTATGAGTGAAGCAGTATGAAAAACTGCCTCTGGTTGAAGTAATTTCAAAGTTAGTGACTTCCAGACATATAATTCAGGATAAAATTCCAGCTAAAAGTGTATGAATTTCATAGAAAAGCCATGAATGACTAAATTATGAAATTTGCAACAATACAGTAATGCATTTGCACTTTGGCTGTTGTAGCACAATAATAAAAACCATCATTACTGCTGTAGCTCATAACTAAGATGTTAAAGAACCAGTTTTAAAGGTATTTCGTCAGACTCATCCACAGTTTAATACATCACAATCTGATTAGTTCCTTTTTGTTAAAGGACATAGAAACCTCACACACATTTGTCAAAGAAGTAGACTTCACTATTAGTACAGTAAGAAGCAGCCTAGAGTGTTTACTAATTTCAGGTCCCCTCATATAGTCTTACAAAGAGAAAGATATTTTTTAATAAACTGGATTGATACTTGCATCTTAGAGTGTGCTCCAAATATATGCCATCTTTGTATTAAGGTATAAATGTCAGAAAAGGATGCTATGGATACATTTACACTTTATTGTGGAAATATTATTGTCTTTATTATAGAATTTGATTTAAAATAAGAATCTTGGAGACTAGTTAGAGTTAATAGTTGAACAGAGGTAAAGTATTTGGTCTGGGTAATAAGGTTCTCTTCAGAGTTTATGAATACCTAAAATGTTATAATAGCACAGGAGCAAGTGATGTGCTTAAGTCATATGAAAACATTGCGCATTCAGAGAACAAACTTTTCACAGGTAAAAAATAAGTTAAATTTATGGGCCCATTTTCAAAAAACTGCTTTATTATAAAACAAATATTGAATGAAGTCATCTGAATTACGCAGTGGTAAACTGCTAAGAGATTAAAAAAATTTGGGCTGATAACCACCAACATGAGATCCAAAAAATACATCTGTTTATTAAGAAAAACATAGCAAAATGTCTTTCAAAGATGATAGGTATAATTCTTCTACTGTTTTAAATGTTGATGAACATACGAAGCATATGGTATTTTATAACTAACACATGCTGTATCTCATGCTGTATCTCTTGGTCTCAGTACCTTTAGGAGGAGAACTGTTAAGACAGTTTTAGGTTAGATGGATAGTATTAGCAGCCAATGTAATTGTTTAGAAGGGGTGGCTTGTGTTGGTTTTAGGCTATGCCTTTAAAATTTACAGATTTTGAGCAGAAAAGTAGAAAAATGTAAATAAATCACTACTGAGTGTAAAAAATAAAATGAAAGATTATTCTAAACAAATTAATTGGAGGAATATCTGCTATAAGACTAGATGTACCAAAACAATTCTATCCCTTTTCTGATCTCTTCTCTGCTTGCTTTGCTCAGGAGAGATTAACCTGCTTTTTGGCTGACCTTGGCTGTGTTGTTTAATTAAGTCTAACCTCCCTCTAGGAGGAAAACTGTTAAGACAGTGTAGTGCATTGGTTTTATTGTTGTTGTGTGGTTGGTTTTTTTAAGTGCATTGAGCTATGCATTTGCATAGAAGAAGGCAGATTAAATATGTTCTTCATTTAGAGTGGAAAATACAGAGGTTTGGAATGACCTTTGGTTTTTGTGGGATTTTGTTTCACAGATGGGGCTGTCCCTTAGGAATCTGTTTTAGGATGGCTTCTGGTGGACTTCAGTTTAACCAGTTGTTACTTTGCTACAAACTAGCACAACACTGACCTGCTCATTAGTTCGGGCACCAGAATCCTATCTGTGGGCAAAAAGACAACAAAGAAGCATACAACTCTATGTATAGTTTCCTGAATAATTTCACTCTGTTTTTCAAAACCCAGTCCCCACCCCTCACCCAAATTTCTTAGAAGCATGGAAAGTTCCTGCTAGATTATTTTCTCTGCTTTGCATTCTTCATACAAGCCCTCATTCTTTGTACAAGTCAGAAATCAGAGCGTACATTTGGTAAGACCAATGTGTTTTGTTTTGAAGTTGTCTAAAAGGGAAATGGCTTAGGGTATGGTCAATGTGAATTAATTTAGTCATGGGTGATTGGCCCAATCCTACAATATGAAACCCCTACGGTGCTTCAACTTGCACGATTACAAAGCTGTTTTAAAACAGTTCACAGAATCACAGAATGTTAAGGGCTGGAAGGAACCTTGAAAGATCATCCAGTCCAACCTCCCCCCCGAAGAGAAGGATCACTTATACCAGATCACACTGGAACGCATCCAGATGGGTCTTGAATATATAAAGAATATCTGCAACTCCTGTGGGCAGCCTGTTCCAGTGTTCTGTCACCCTCACAGTGAAAAACTTTTTCCTCATGTTTCCATGGAACTTCCTATGCCTGAACTGCCACCCATTGCCCCTTGTTCTGTCATTGGGCATTAACAAGAAAAGCCTGGCTCCATCCTCTTGGCACTCACCCTTTGCATATTTATAAACATTAATGTGGTCACGCCTCAGTCTCCTCTTCTCCAAGCTAAAGAGCCCCAGCTCCTTTGGTCTCTCCTCACAAGGAAGATGTTCCACTTCCTTAATCATTTTCGTGGTTCTGTGCTGGACTCTTTCAAGCAGTTCCCTGTCCCTCTTGAACTGGGGAGCCCAGAACTGAACACAATATTCCAGATGTGGCCTCACCAGGGCATAATAGAGCGGGGAGGAGAACCTCTCTTGGCCTACTAACCACCCCCCTTCTAATACACCCCAGAATGGCATTTGCCATCTTGGCCATAAGAGCACATTTCTGGCTCATGGGCAACCTTCCATCCACTAGGATCTCCAGGTCCTTTTCCCCTTCATTGTTCTCCAGCAGGTCAGTCCCTGACCTATACTGACACATGAGGTTGTTCTTTCCCAGGTGCAAAACTCTACACTTGCCCTTGTTGAGTTTCCTTAAGTTTCTTGCTGTCCAAGTCTCCAGCCTAATTCTCACTGAACGGTAGCACAACCCTCTGGTGTGTCAGCCACTCCACCCAGTTTTGTCTCATCAGCAAACCTGGTGACAGTGAGCTCTGTGCCCTCATCCAGGTTGTTCATGAATATATTGAATAGTACCTGTCCCAGTTCTGACCTCGAGGTACTCTACTAGATACAGACCTCCAACTAGATTCCATCCCATTGATCACAACTCTCTGACTTCTTTCCTTCAACCAGTTCACAATCCACCTCACTGCATGATAATCTAGAACACATTTCCTCAGTTTTGCTGCAAGGATGCAGTGGGAGATGGTGTCAAATGCTTTACTGAAATTAAGGAGTCAGTAAAAACAGGTTTCTATTGCCTCCTTCCCCCTGCTTGTCTGATGCCTTCTTCCCTTTCCACTTCTGGTGACCAACATTCTCATAATTGAAAACATAGTTACATAGGCCATACACAGGTTACACAGTGGCCCTTTTCTCAAGGACTTCAGGAGGCCAAGGATAAAAACACTTAGACTCATAGAATCAACCAGTTTGGAAAAGACCTCAGAAATCATCAAGTCCAACCTATTACCTAATACCTAACACCTCATGACAACCAAAGAGCCATGGTTCCAAGTGCCACATCCAATATCTTTTGAACACCTTCAGGGATGGTGACTCCACCACCTCCCTGGGCAGCACATTCCAAAGGACAATTACTCTTTCTGTGAAGAACTTTCTCCTCACATCCAGCCTGAACTTCCCTGGGTGCAGCTTGAGACTGTGTTCTCTAGTTCTGTTGCTGGTTGCCTGGGAGAAGAGACCAACACCCACCAGGCTACAACCACCCTTCAGGGAGTTGAAGAGAGCAATAAGGTCTCCCCTCATGAGCCTCCTCCTTTCCAGGCTGAACAGCCCCAGCTCCCTCAGCCTCTCCTCACAGGGCTTGTGTTCCAAACCCCTCCTCAGCTTTGTTGCCCTTCTGTGGACACGTTCCAGCATCTCAATATCCTTCCTAAATTGAGGGGCCCAGAACTGGACACAGGACTCAAGGTGTGGCCTAACCAGTACTGAGCACAGGGGCAGAATGACTTCCCTGCTCCTGCTAGCCACACTATTTCTGATGCAGGTCAGGATGCTGTTGGCCTTCTTGGACACCTGGGCACACTGCTGTAAGCCACTGCTCCCCCAGGTCCCTTTCTGCCTGGCTGCTCTCCAGGCACTCTGTCCCTGGCCTGTAGCGCTGCATGGGGTTGTTGTGGCCAAAGTGCAGCACCTGGCACTTGGACTTGCAAAAATGCCATTATTTTGGACCCATGGACTCATCTGTCCAGTCTGTCAAGTTTCCTCTCCAGAGCGCTCCTATCCTCAACACATCAACACCTGCCCCCAACTTGGTGTCATCTGCAAACTTTCTAATGGTGGACTCAATCCCCTTGTCCAGATCATCAATAAAGATATTGAATAGGATTGGGTCTAACACTGATCCCTGGGGTCACCACCAGTGACTGGCTGCCAGCTGGAAGTGGCACCATTCACCACCACTCTCTGAGCTCAGCCCTCCAGCCAGTTCCTAACCCAGCACAGAGCGCTCCTATCTAAGCCATGGGCTGACAGCTTGGCCAGGAGTTTGCTGTGGGGGACGGTGCCAAAGGCCTTGCTGAAGTCCAGGTAGACTACATCCACAGGCCTCCCCACATCCACCAGGCGGGTCACCTGAACATAGAAGGAGATCGGGTTGGTCAGGTAGGTCCTGCCGTTCCTAAACCCATGCTGGCTGGGCCTGATCCCTTGGCCATCCTGTAGGTGCTGTGTGATTGCGTGCAAGATGACCTGTTCCATAATCTTGCCTGGCACTGAGGTCAGGCTGACAGGTCTGTAATTCCCTGGCTCATCCAACCAACTCTTCTTGTAGACAGGCATCATGTTGGCCACTTCCAGTCATCTATGACATCTCCAGTAAGCCAGGACTGCTGAAAAATGATGGAGAATGGCTTGGCCAGCTCATCTGCCAGCTCGCTCAGCACCCTGGGATGGATCCCCTCTGGTCCCATGGACATGTGAGGACCCAAGCACCTAATCAGGTCTCTTACTACTTCCTCCTGGATCACAGGGGAACTATACTGCTCCCGGCCTCCATCTGCCAGCTCAGGAGGCCAGTTTTATTGGAAGACAACTGTTGCAGTTTGAGCTGGGTGCTCCTTGCTGTGTTTATTTCCTGTGTCTAGAAGTCCAGCCCAGAGGGGTGGACACAGGAAATTGTGTATTTCCTACCATGATTCTTTGCACCACTATAAGATCCACTGTAGGGTCTAGCACTTTCTCTTTCTTCCTCCTCCGTCAGCCAGTAACTGGGGGAGATGTCTGCTGGCTTTGGGCTTGGTAGGCCCAAGGCCATGGGGGGATGGGCAGTCTCAGACCTGGCCAGCTGAGGCTAGCCTAGCAGAGGGAGGGGGAAGAAGGAGCCCTGGGGGTCTTGAGTGTACCCTCAGGTGGGAATGGGATGTCTCTGGATTTGCTTTGGGATCTTTCTTTGTCACTACGCTTCGGGTTTTCTGTAAACATTCTCTGCTTTCGATTTAAACTTTCATCACTTTGGCAATCTGTTTGTTCAAGTGTTTTATTGCCGCCCATGGTGGGGAGAGGGGGCCGCCTCAACCCATCACAACAACCAATCCTTCACTGAAGTGGCCAGTCTAAGCTCTAAATGGGCTTTTGCCTCGCCAATTTTTTTCCTACATGACCTAACAACATTCTTAAACATTCCATGTGTTACCTCACCTTCCTTCAAACATGATACACCCCCTTTTTTTCCCACAATTTGGCCAGAAGCTCATTGCCCATTCAGGCTGGCCGTCTGCCCCAGCAGCTTATCTTCTGGCACATTGGCACAGCGTGCTCCTGAACCTTTAAGATTTCTTTCTTGAAGTAGGTCCAGGCCTCCTGGACCCCTTTGTTTTTAAGGGCTGTTTCCCAAGGTACCTTCTGAGTTAGTTCCTTGAGTAACCTGAAGTCTGCCCTCTGGAAGTCCAGTGTGGAGGTGTTGTTGCTGCCCCTCTTAACTTGCCTGCATATTGAAAACTCAATTATTTCATGGTCGTTGGACTCCAGACAGCCTCCAACCACCTATTGGTAAAAAGAAAGTCAAGCAGTCAGTTTAACTTTAAAAAAAAATATAAACATTTCAAAGGCTAATATCATCCTGGATTGTATAGTGACATCATGTGGTGAGAAGAGAGCACAACTGAATGGGAGTTCAGAATCATGATTATAATAAGCACAGCTCCAAAATGTATAATAGCACTTTGTGTCTAGCTTTCAACTGCCTCAACAGAGGACTATTGCAGAATTATCATTGCACTCTGTTCACTATGCCACCTAAAATGCTTTTTCTGAATGGGGTAGTAACTTGCAATTAATCATCTCACATTAATGTAAATTTATCCATGCAGGCATATTTATTCAGAGCTCTTTCATTTTTCATAATATTTTAATAACAGAGCACTAAAGGAGACTTGTAAGATATAAAGTTACATGAATAATATTTATAACCTGAGTCTATTCACAGAGTTAGAATCCTGACTTTAAAGGAAGATGGGAAAAAAAAAGGAAAAACATTCATCATTTGAAGCTATGCACTATCATTATGATTAACCTGCAAAATGTATATACTTACAGAATGGCAGACACTATCCTATCTAAATTATATCCTCCATAGAGGATATACATAGCAATGACATGTTTTCCAATAATAGTACTTATAAGATAATAGAACTTTATTTTAGGAGCCTTGGTACAGCAGTATATCACCAGAACAATCAGAACTGAAAGCCTTTAAATTAGCACAATGAGTGTTCATGCAAGTGGATGTATTTAAATGTGTGTCAGGTTTTAGGATTATCCCATTCAAATTTTTTAATCCTTGCTCTATAAACAGTGCAAGGGTCTGGTTATTTCTAATGAGCATTGATGGCAGCTGTCACTAAAAACGACCAGCTTCTGAATAATTAGTGTGCACTTACTGCACTACTACTACATTTCTGGCAATATCCCTTACCTTTTATTTCCCAGCTAAACCAGCAAAACAAAACAAACAAACAAAATCTCTACCATTCATTGACAAAGGACTGACAAAGGACTGTCCTTTCTGAAATAATAGAACATCCAGAAGAATTAAATAAGTGATCACAAATTCCAGAGGAGATACACCAAAGTCTTTTTTCTCTTCACATTTGATTTCTTGTCAGGAACAACAGAAGTAATTTTTCTTCCAGGCAACAGCTTCAGAAGTTACAGAGGACTCTCTCTACACTGTAAGCCTGTTGTACCACTTTGATCTTCTCTCAGTCTCCCATTTCTCTTATGGTTGTTTCTGGCTGCTTCCTATGCATCACTTTCTCTGAGTAAAACAGTCTCCATAGCCACCACCAAAAGAGTCAGCTTGATGCTTAATTACCTACTACAAATATATAAGATTTTAATTATGGTAAATGATAGGAGGAAGGTGTCTCTTGTTTTCTC